>NC_090236.1:39782795-40451129 GCF_024489055.1 Chanodichthys erythropterus
TCAATCCAAAATCAGCCAATCAGAAGAGAGCGTGTGGGCGGAGTCTCTCTGTAAGTGCACTACACTCGCAACAAAATCAATCCAAAATCAGCCAATCAGAAGAGCATGTGGGCGGAGTCTCTCTGTAAGTGCACTACACTTGCAACAAAATCAATCCAAAATCAGCCAATCAGAAGAGAGCATGTGGGCGGAGTCTCTCTGTAAGTGCACTACACTCGCAACAAAATCAATCCAAAATCAGCCAATCAGAAGAGCATGTGGGCGGAGTCTCTCTGTAAGTGCACTACACTTGCAACAAAATCAATCCAAAATCACAGCCAATCAGAAGAGTGTGTGGGCGGAGTCTCTCTGTAAGTGCACTACACTTGCAACAAAATCAATCCAAAATCACAGCCAATCAGAAGAGTGTGTGGGCGGAGTCTCTCTGTAAGTGCACTATACTTGCAACAAAATCAATCCAAAATCAGCCAATCAGAAGAGAGCGTGTGGGCGGAGTCTCTCTGTAAGTGCACTACACTTGCAACAAAATCAATCCAAAATCAGCCAATCAGAAGAGTGTGTGGGCGGAGTCTCTCTGTAAGTACACTACACTTGCAACAAAATCAATCCAAAATCAGCCAATCAGAAGAACTTGTGGGCGGAGTCTCTCTGTAAGTGCACTACACTCGCAACAAAATCAATCCAAAATCAGCCAAACAGAAGAGTGTGTGGGCGGAGTCTCTCTGTAAGTGCACTACACTTGCAACAAAATCAATCCAAAATCAGCCAATCAGAAGAGAGCATGTGGGCGGAGTCTCTCTGTAAGTGCACTACACTTGCAACAAAATCAATCCAAAATCACAGCCAATCAGAAGAGTGTGTGGGCGGAGTCTCTCTGTAAGTGCACTACACTTGCAACAAAATCAATCCAAAATCAGCCAATCAGAAGAGAGCGTGTGGGCGGAGTCTCTCTGTAAGTGCACTACACTTGCAACAAAATCAATCCAAAATCAGCCAATCAGAAGAGTGTGTGGGCGGAGTCTCTCTGTAAGTGCACTACACTTGCAACAAAATCAATCCAAAATCAGCCAATCAGAAAAGTGTGTGGGCGGAGTCTCTCTGTAAGTGCACTCCACTTGCAACAAAATAAATCCAAAATCAGCCAATCAGAAGAGAGCGTGTGGGCGGAGTCTCTCTGTAAGTGCACTACACTTGCAACAAAATCAATCCAAAATTAGCCAACCAGAAGAGTGTGTGGGCGGAGTCTATCTATAAGCTTGCTGCACTCGCAACCAAATCAGTCCAAAATCACAGCCAATCAGAAGAGCGTGTGGGCGGAGTCTCTGCAAGCGCACTGCACTCGCAACCAAATGATAAAAACATGATCAAATTCGTAAATATTACACCTTTTTATCATTATTAAAAATACATACTGAGTGACTGAAGCAGTGTTGTTTGAGTACCATTGATAGACTATTATAGGTATTGTTAATATTTTTAATTAGATTTTATATTTAGAAATCAAAACTGTTTCTAAAATAGAATAGTTGCATATCGCCGTCAGTCTCGTCTGGTCCGGGCAAAAACTACGATTAACATTAGAAAGACGGCTTTTATCCCGTGTCGTGTTTGATTAGGACACGGTGTTCCAGTCTGTTGCTCATGATTTTTTTTTCTGTCCCGCAGCTCGTAATGAGCAGGAGCAGATGGAGGAGAAGAGAGAGATCAGACGCCGACTCTCACGCAAGGTATGATGGGAGCGTGATGCCATGCGTGAGTGTGTGTGTGTGTGTGTGTGTGTCTCTCTCGCTCAGCATCTGAACCTGTGTGAATGTGTTTCAGCTGAGTCAGAGGCCCACGGTGGAGGAGTTACGGCGAGCCAAGATCCTCATCCGCTTCAACGATTATGTGGAGGTGGCGGACGCTCAGGATTACGACAGACGCACGGACAAACCCTGGACGCGACTGACTGCGGCCGACAAGGCGAGTTTGAAGGACTCTGGTCACACGAGTGTTTCGGTTTCGGAGGGCCAAATCATGTGTTGACCATATCGCTTTCTCATTTGAAGAACTGAGATGCTTTAGTCTGTGCTGTTTTCAGTCGATTCATGAACAAAACTTCACTAAACATTATTTGTAGCTCCTTCTTTTCAGCTAAATCAAACTTCAATTACAGTTTTGCTGTTGCGTGCTGCTGAAATAATGAGTAATATAAGAGTAAATCAAAGTGAATGGATAATAGTGAGTAACATGTTTGAGCTGAAGTGATGATGAGTCACCTGTCACCCATCACGTCTAGTCCAGTGAGAGATCATGCTTTAATAAACATGATTGAGTTCGAGTCACATTGAGGGACACGTGCACCTGTTCAGATGAAAACTCTGAGCTTGTGTTATGCAATGATGCCCCATTATATAAACGAAGGGATAACCGAACCTCATCACCACGACAGGGATTTAAACTGTACTGAAACATCCCAACGTGAACTAACAAAATGCCCTCACTATTACTGCATCCCTCGCTGTAAAAGCTTGTACTAAAAAAACATTGCATTTCTAGCACTTCTTGTGTTTACGGCCTCTTTAGGACGAATTGCTTGTTGTGTTCCTCATTTGTAAGTGTTTGCTGAATGAATGTAATCGTAAATGAACTCTTGTGTGTGCCGCTGCAGGCCGCCATCAGGAAAGAGCTGAATGATTTCAAGAGCAATGAGATGGAGGTGCACGAGTCCAGCCGCCATCTGACCAGGTGAAGCATATCAACACCAGACACACGTGTGCATGAGCTTCATGTTCCCCATCTAGGGCCTCTCAGAAGGCCGGATACTGTGAACTGTGGCATAAAACAGTCAAAGCCTCACCCCACCATGATAAAGTGGCGATCCAAGGAGCAGGATACAGATTTATTCCTTCATTTTTGGGGTTGAAATGTGATTAACCATTCAATATCACAAGATAACTGAAAGCTAACATTTAATAGGCTTAAAAAATAGGACTTGGTTAAAGTATATCAATTTTAATTGGGGGATAGCTAAAGGGTTAGCTCACCCAAAACTGAAATTTCTATCATTAATTATTCACCCTCATGTCGTTCCACACCTGTAAGACCTTCGTTCATCTTCAGAACAAAAATTAAGATATTTTTGATGAAATCCGATGGCTCAGTGAGGCCTGCATTGACAGCAAAATAATTAACACTTTAATTACCCAGAAAACTACTAAAAACAGGTCATGTGACTACAGTGGTTCAACCTTAATGGTATGAAGCGATGAGAATACTTTTTGTGTGCCAAATAAACAAAATAATGACTTTATTCAACAATATCTAGTGATGGACGATTTCAAAACACATTGCTTTATGAAGCTTTACAAAACTTTGTTTCGAATCAGTGGTTCGGATCGTGTATCAAACTGCCAAAGACACGTGAACTATTAAAATTTCGAAACACTTATGATGTTACGAAGCCTCGTTTACTGAAATCAGGTGAATTTGGCGCTCCGAACCACTGATTTGAAACAAAAAATTTGTAAAGCTTCATGAAGCAGTGTTTTGAAATCACCCATCACTATATTGTTGAAAAGTCATTATTTCGTTTTTTTGGCACACAAAAACTATTCTCATCGCTTCATAACATTAAGGTTGAACCACTGTAGTCACATGAACTGATTTAAATATAACTTTAGTAGTTTTCTGGGCATTGAAAGTGTTAATTATCTTGCTGGCTATGCAGACCTCACTGAGCCATCGAATTTCATCAAAAATATCTTAATTTGTGTTCTGAAGATGAACGAAGGTCTTACAGGTGTGGAATGACATGAGGGTGAGTAATAAATGTTGAAAGATACAGAACAACTTAATGAAATCTGTATCATGTGTCTTGTAATCTCAGAAAGATGTCAATAAAACAGCTTGAGAACAATGTCATGTAACATCATATTCACCCCAGAAAAGCCATTTAAAGGATTAGTTCACTTTCAAATTAAAATTTCCTGATAATTTACCCACCCCTATGTCATCCAAGATGTTTATGTCTTTCTTTCTTCAGTCAAAAAGAAATTAAGGTTATTGATTAAAACATTCCAGGATTTTTCTCCTTATAGTGCTAGTGCAAGTATATAATAATTAGTTCAAACTTTGACCTGTGGAGGGCAGTAATACACTGATGGATTCAGTGTTAATTGCATTAATAATTTTTAACACCGGCAAACAGATGATGTGCATTTTCTTTGACAGCCCTAATTTGTGTATTTCTATAAACTCTACAGTGATCATTTGTATTGAGGCTGAAGAGTATGAACACAGGTGAAGATGTCTTACTCTGTGTGTTTGTGTTTGTTCAGGTTTCATCGGCCGTAGAGAAGAGTGCCGCTGCCTGATGCTCCTGTCAACAGCCGGACGGACGTCTGCGGCGCCGCGGCCATCCATCACCTTCAGTCCATCATCAGAGGAGGAGAGCTGATACTCAGGCTGAGAGCGGCGGCACGTCCAGCACTTTCAAGCACTTCCTGCCAGCAGGGCTCACTGTTGCACTGACTGCATTCGCGCGCGGTGGGCTTCATGTGTGAGACGAGAGCCCAGCGAACGCTTTTACAGACTATCCATGTGGACAGATTCATTGTGCTGCTGTCTGCAGGGTTTTCCTGCTGCTTCACACGCGTCATTTACTCCAAGATTCATCCATAGCGAGACTGATCACGATCCACAGGGAAAACTGGAGTCCATGATGTTTATATGAAGCATTTTATTGTGCGTTCGAGAACTGACTCGTGTATGATCTTCTCATTTATCGAGTTATTTTATACTGTTTTTATAGTAACTTCTCATCGTTTGCATTCTTCTTTGTTTTGTTGATCTTTGTCTGTTTTGAATTCATCATCATGACCTGAAGGTCGTCATCATCTTTATGATTGTGCAGCATTTTTGATTGATATTTATTTTTAAGTAAAATGATTTTAACATGCTTTTTACTGTTTATTGTAGAATCAAACACTAGAAGATCCTTTGAGCGCAGTCACACATGCATATATCTGCTCTGAATTTATCTTTAATAAACGTCACAGTTGAATTATGACGGACAGCAGGTTCAGATGCTGACAGAAGTTATAATCTGATCAATAACAGGCTTGAAGGGACAGATCACCCACAAATCAACATTCAGATTCTTCTTTGATTCTGTTTTCAAGCTACACTCATATTCTGCTTGTACTTTAACAGTTCGCTCAGTGTGTTTTCATTTAATTTGTGATTCGTTTGAATTATTGATCCCCTGAGATTGTCAGGAAAATCCAGTCTGAAAACACTTCAGTTTGTTTGCATCAGGATTGAGTCCAGATTATGATATTAGTTGTAGGAATCTTGAACATTAAGGCACAAAAAACAAACATCCGTCACCGAACTGAACTCACGTGGAAAGATTGAACTTTTCAAGGAGCCAAATCATCTTTTTAACAATGCTGTGATTTTGAAAACTTTGTAGAAATTGCATGACTTTATACGAGGGTGCAGCGCCCCGTCCTGACCAGCATCATGTGACACAGCTGTCAGTGGCGGCCGAGAGATTTCAGCAATAAAACTGACCTTATTTACAGCAACTGTGTGTGTGTGTGTGTGTGTGTGAACACCAAAAATTATAAAGATCCAAATCATCCAGGTGTTTTATGTATTTTCATACTTAGAAATGTTTGGAAATATTTTACCAAGAGTCAATCAAATGTACGAGCAGATTGGCATTGATCATGTGACCTTCGATGAAACATTCTGAAATCACACTGGATAACATTCATTCATAGTCTATACAGAAAAATATGGAAATGACTGTAAACTTCTGAAAACAACTGCATTAGCTTAGGAAATAGAGTTCAGTTTATTACAAAGTGTTTATTGAATTTACAGATTTTAGTAATTAGAGTAATTAAAACTTATTTAATAAGCTAAGGATGTTTTCCTTGCTTAATTTTTTCATTATTATTAAATTCTTGAAAAAAAACAACAGTAACAATAATTGTCATCATCATCGTATCATAACATTAACAATAAGCCAGTGTATGGTCTCGGCTTTATTTAATTTTCTTATATTTATTGAAGAAAATATCAAAAACAAGCAATATAAATAAATTACAACATTTCAAATAAGAATTCTTGTTTGTAAAATGTGAATAGCTTTTTGTTCGAGGGCAATATTGATTAATATAACACTTCACTTCGTTTTTAAATGCTATAAAACATATTTTCCCCCTGAAAAAACATAAGCTTTTTGAAGAATACACATATTTTGTTTATAAAGCATATACAGTTGTATTTTTTTTCATCTGGTATCGTTTAAAGCCCTTTGAAGCTGCATTAAAACTAATTTTGACCTTCAACCGTCTGGAGGCCAGTGAAGTCCACTATATGGAGAAAAGTCCTGGAATGTTTTTATCAAAAACTTTCATTTCTTTTCGACTTAAGAAAGACATGAACATCCTATATGACATGGAGGTGAGTAAATGATCAGGAAATTTTTATTTGAAAGTGAACTAATCCTTTAAAGACATTTAGAAGTTTGCCTCACACTTTCTGTTTTGCAACCAATGCAGATCTAGAGTCCCATCATAGGTCTAAGCTGTGGGTTCTTCAGTGTACAGACGTTACTGGAGAGGAGTGGTTGAGAAGCTGAAGGAGAAATACTCCCAGTGGACTTCTAGAGACATCTTGAACCTTAGATTTCATTTTGAGGTTGTTACCGAAGATTACAAATATCTTCTCCACTTCTGTGCCCTGTAAGTGAACTCTTACTTTCAGTTCCCAGACGGAGATGTGTTCAGGACTGACCCTTGAGTGTGTAACACATTTCAGCTCTAGGGGGCAGCACTCACTAACATCACAAGCTTTAATTCTCCACAAGTCACTAATAGATCAGATTATTTGAATAAAATAAGTATTAATAATCTCTCTCGTTTCCATCATGAACTCTGGGACAGCGAGGAGCTGCTGGAGATCTTTCAGGTGGACTGTTCTCCTGAGCAGCGCAGAGCGATGTTTGACGCTGCAGACACTCATCAATGTGGCGCCATCAACTTTGAGGGGTTTCTTGAGGTTATAAACTATGAATTTTTGCAGAATTCTTGAATATCTATATGTCAGTTTGATAAGTAAGTGCAGATCAGAAGTATTCAGCAGGTGTTTGTTTCGTCTCTAGTGTGTTCTGTTAACTCTCTCTCTCAAATGGGTTTTGTCTTTTAAAGGGATAGTTCAACCAAAAATGAAAATTTGATGTTTATCTGCTTACCCCCAGCGCATCCAAGATGTAGGTGTCTTTGTTTCTTCAGTAGAACACAAATGATGATTTTTAACTGCAACCGCTGCCGTCTGTCAGTGCAAGTCAGCGGGAACTTGGACTATAAGAGTAAATAAAACTTGCTTAGACAAATCCAAATTAAACCCTGCGGCTCGTGACGACACATTGATGTCCTAAGACACGAAACGATCGGTTTGTTCGATAAACCGAACAGTATTTATATCATTTTTTACCTCTAAAACACCACTATGTCCAACGGCATTCATCACTCGATTCGTTTGGTCTGATCGCGCTCTTTCAGCGGCAGTGATGTCTCGCTCTCATTGAAGTATATGCGCGAGACATCACTGCCGCTGTCAGAGCGCGATCAGTTTATCAACGGTTTCTCGCACAAACCGATCGTTTCGTGTCTTAGGACATCAATGTGTCGTCACGAGCCGCAGGGTTTAATTTGGATTTGTCTAAGCAAGTTTTATTTACTGTTATTGTAGAAGTTCCCATCCACTAGCATTATTTGACTGACAGACGGCAGCGGTTGGAGTTAAAAATCATCATTTGTGTTCGACTGAAGAAACAAAGTCATCATCTCACTGTCACTGATTCATGAGATTAATCATGAGCTCAAAGCATTATGGGTAGAATCTCTCTACAGTCTGTAATGATTCATCAACAAAGTTTCACTGATGATTCATAACCAACATAAAACCCAGGATAGAGCGGTTGAGTGAATGTGGTCTGGACTGTGTGGATGAGGATCATTGTGTCTCCAGAGACGCTGTAGAAGGACAGAGTTCCTGCACTGTGATCCACAAACACTCCTATTCTACTGCTGATGGGCTTTACAGGGAGTTCAGTCTCTCTATTATTGTGTATGAATGAGTATCTTTCAGGAGAGCAGATCAAACTCCAGGACTGATCATTAGATCCAAACACACACTCATAACTCACTCCCATCCTGCTGATGCTCTTATATGACACTGATATATACACATCTTCTCCACTCCACTCAATCTCCCAGTAACAGCGTCGATCACTCACACTCTCTCTACACAACACCTGAGACACACAATCAAATCTGTCTGGATGATCAGGATACGACTGCAGTGTGCCAGTGTCAGTAATCACTGTGTTGCTCTCAGACAGGAGGAGGAGTTTATTCACTGTGTTCAGATCCAGAGTGAGCCGATGGGAATCTGATGGAGATAAAACACATCAAAATCAGGAATTATCAATCTGTCATATCTTTCATCTACACTGTAAACATAATTTCTGCTGCTTGTTTAATGTACTTAATTAGTTAAAACCACACAATTATGGACATTTTGTCCTAATTTAATTGTGTAAAATCCAGTTAAATATGTAAAACTGAAGTTTACTTCATTTATTTGTGTTGAATGAACTGAAACTGGGCAGTGGATTTTTAGTTCCCAACATGCTTTGCAATCGTATGGATCCATTACAGATACTTTTTATCTTAAGTTAAGAGCTCACAAATGAACTTTTTTCACAATTTGTATTACAGAAGCAAATCTGAACTTGATTTAGGATTCTTATCGGAAATCTTAAAGCTTCATCAGTTCTGCTCAACTGTCAGGTCTGTTACCAATCAACCAATGATGCGCTTGATAGAAAAGGCAAATCACTGTATTTCATGGAGTCTGTAATTATTTATCAGCGTTTTGTCATCACAGTGATGAACTGCCCCTTTAAAAACTATATCATTTTTAAAGTTAACACCTTATGTTCAACCCCAACGTCAACCAGTTGCTGTACAATCTGCGCCAGCCTCACTGCAGCCACAATACCCGCAGATGGTGCCAGCTCCAGTTCAGCCTGTGTCAGCGCAACCAGCAGTGCATCCCCAACGCCCTTATCTACCATTATCTCTGCCTCCACTTCCTTGGCCTGGACCACAACCACAGACTTATTATCCTGTCAATTCTGTGACGCCTGGACTGATAGAAATGGCCATTGCTTCATCCTATGGTATACCCAAACCAAAGCTGGCAGTCTTCTCCTCAGGGAAAGAGAGTGATTTCCTTATGCTCAAGAAAGGACTGGACAGCATCCTTGGCCCACACAGACATTTAACTGAGGACTATAAGTATCAAGTGCTCTTGGATAATTTACATCTTCCCGCCGCTTACCAGGTTGCTAAGAGGTATGTCAACAGCCCATTTCCTTACACCAGTGCTATGCAGGCTCTCGAACATCGATACAGTCAACCCAGACAGTTAATTCAGAGCGAGCTGAGAACTATCCTCAATGTACCAGCTATTCGACCAGGTGATGCACAGGGATTTGAAGACTTTGCGGCAGCTGTTAACACACTGGTGGGCATGTTGAACACAATGGATGGTCCCTCTAGATATGAACTGCAGTGTGGTTCTCACGTTGACACTCTACTGACCAAACTGCCTGTCAGCTATAGAGACTCATTCATAGAATACTGTCTCAACCAGCACATTATTGTTAGCGGTAGCTACACATTGCTAGAATTTGCAGAGTGGTTGGAAAGGAAGTCTCAGGCCATTCAGATATCCAGACGTGTAACAGGTCCAGTGCATACAGAACCCTTTCGTTGAGAGCAGAAACTTGTTTCTCATCCCAAAGCCAAGGCTGCCACAATTCTCACAGGCAGTGAAGAAACTAAAGCCTTCAATTTGCCCTCCAGCTCCCCCACAGTCGCTAAAATGGCAGCTACAGCTAAAAAGCGGGATCGCTTTAAGCCCTTCTGTCCATACTGCAACAACCATGAACACTACCTCAATGCATGTGTAGCTTTTTGCAAGTTGAACCACACTCAAAGAGGAAGCTGGATTAAGGAGCACAATAAATGCTGGAGATGTGGACGAGGTCACAAACAAGACAGCTGCACGCTCAAGAAAACTTGCTCTACCTGTGGAGGACACCATCTACCTGTTCTACATGAAGTTGCAGTTACTGCAGAAAACCAAAGCATACTCACATTGAGCACAACAACTTCTCAGGTTTACTTGGATCAGGCCATTCATTCAGGCAGAGTAATGCTGAAAGTTGTCCCAGTAAGACTTCGCAGTGGTAAAAGGTTCCTGGACACGCATGCAGTGTTGGACGATGGGTCTGAAAGAACGATCATCTTGCCAGCAGCAGTCAAACATCTGGGCTTGAAAGGATCTGAGGAAACTTTGACTCTTCGAACGATCAGACACAAACTTGTTCAGCTAAGAGGAACCGCAGTCTCCTTCGAGGTATCTGCTCTGTCACACCTAAATGTTAAACACCAGATTCAGAATGCATTCACAGCCGCAGATCTCAATCTTGCTGAGCAGTCCTGTCCTGCAGACGCACTGAAGAGGAGATATGGACACCTCAGGGCAATTCCATTGCCAGTATTCAATAAAGTGCAGCCTTTGCTACTCATATGATCAGATTATCCACAGCTGATCACACCAAACTGCCCAATCCGTATGGGTCCGCTTGGTAGCCCTATAGCGGTACACACACTTCTTGGCTGGACAGTTCAAGGGCCAACAACCGTTCTCCAGCAACCCTCAAACCTAAGCTCATGCCTCCACATGGCATTCCTTTCTCCTACACAAGAGTTACGTCAACATGTTGAGCGGTTGTGGCAGCTTGACATACTGCCACAAAGAAATGAGAAAGAAATAGTCCGCTCCAGACAAGATAAAGCTGCACTTGCCATGTTGGAGGAGAAAACGGTACGTGTTACAGTTGATGGTACAACCCGCTATGCTACCCCACTACTTCACAAGCAAGACACTGCTAAACTTCAGGCACCACCCACTGCTGTCATGGCTCTTTTAAGAGCTACAGAACGTCGCCTCACTAATAATCCTGACCTGGCAAACGTGTATAACAAAGAGATACACAAACTTGAGGAAGCTGGTTACGCAGTACGAATAACTAACCCGGAAGCAGCCCATTCCAGTGACTCATGGTACGTTCCTCACCACATTGTACTCCACAATGACAAAGCCCGGGTGGTCTTTAATTGCTCTTTCACCTATAAGCAAATGAACCTAAATGATAATCTACTACCTGGTCCCACTCTCGGTCCACCACTGTTGGGAGTCTTACTCAGGTTCAGAGAGCATGTTGTTGCCATAAGTGGAGACATAAGAGCCATGTTTCACCAAATCAGACTGCTACCTGAAGACCAGCCACTGCTCCGCTTTCTCTGGAGAGACATGGAAAGAGATCGCACCCCAGACATCTATGAATGGAGAGTGTTACCGTTTGGGACAACTTGTAGTCCATGCTGCACTACATATGCCCTCCAGAGACATGTCAGAGATAACAGCGTGGGCAATGAAGATGTAGTTGAGTCTGTCCAGCAGTCTTTCTATGTGGACAACTGCTTACAGTCCCTTCATTCTCAGCATCATGCTAAGCAACTTATAAACAAAATGAGAGCATTATTAGCAGCTGGTGGCTTCGACATAAGGCAGTGGGCTAGTAATGTTCCTGATGTGATTGCGCATCTACCTGCTGAAGCCAAATCAGTGGGCTGTGAGCGGTGGCTTTCTGCTAATAAAACTGACCCGCAAGAGTCGACCCTCGGCCTAGTGTGGCACTGTTCCCAGGACACTTTAGGCTATAAGCACAGGCCTGTGTCAACAATCGGGGAAAGCTCAATGAGAAATGTATATCGCATACTGGCAAGCCAGTATGACCCACTCGGATGCATCATCCCCTTTACCACCAGGGCCAAAATAATGGTACAAACATTATGGAAGAGGGTTGGAAGTTGGGATGAACCACTACCAGCTGACCTTTTCTCAGAATGGCATGCTTGGGAAGAAGAGCTTCCTAATTTACAGAGAATAATACTGCCTAGGTGTTACACACCAGCATGCAACAACACCTCCTCCATTATTGATATGCATGTCTTCTGTGATGCCTCAGAGAAGGCATATGGCTCTGTAGCTTATCTACGGGTGGAAACAGGTGATGATATCCAGGTTGCATTCATCATGGCGAGGTCAAAGGTGACACCCAAAAAGCAACTCTCCATGCCACGCCTTGAACTCTGTGCAGCATTGTCTGGATCTCAGCTTGCCAAAACACTTAACTCTGAACTTACACTTAACATCAGACAGACAGTTATGTGGTCAGACTCAACAACCGTATTACATTGGATACAGTCTGAGTCATGCAATTATAAAGTGTTCGTGGGCACGCGAGTCGCAGAGATCCAAGACCTTGTGGGGCATGATAATTGGAAATATGTGGACTCTGATAACAATCCCGCTGATGATATCACCCGTGGTAAGACCCTCATAGATCTGTCTCAGCCTTGCAGATGGAATCAAGGTCCAGCATTTCTATGCCAATCTCCAGACCACTGGCCAATCCACCCTTCAGTGCCAACTGAAGATTCAGAAGAACTCCGTAAAGCATCATTTTGTGGTAACGTCTCAATCAGTCACACTTCTTTACCTAATGTAGATGATTGCAAATCTTGGGACGACCTCATCATGACCACATATCAGTCTATGCATGGGGCGGCAGCTCCCCCTTTGTCTGCCACAGAACACATAGAGACTGAAACTGCTGTACTCAGACGTGCACAGAATGAAAGTTTCCCTGAGGAAGTGCACACTCTTAAAGCCAGTAAACCTGTGCATTCAAGTAGCCGATTGAAGTCTCTTGCTCCAGCATTAGACCCTGATCTTGGTCTGATTAGAATTGATGGTAGATTACGCAAAGCTGCAATCTTGCCAGAGGATGCACTGCACCCTATTGTACTGGCACCAGAACACCCCATAACAAAGCTGTTAATTCAAGATTTTGATAACCGCCTAATGCACGCCGGTCCTGAAAGAGTATTTGCAGAGTTAAGACGAATTTATTGGGTTCTCAGAGGCCGTCAAGCTATTAAAAAGCACCAGAGACAATGCACGGAATGTAGGAAATGGTGTGGCAAGCCTGTTGTACCAAAAATGGCAGACCTACCAGCTTCCCATCTGAGGATTAACCAGCCTCCGTTCTGGTCAACAGGGGTGGACTGTTTTGGTCCCTACATGGTTAAAATTGGCAGACGGCAGGAAAAGAGATGGGGCATAATATTTAAATGTCTCACTACAAGATGCATACATCTCGACTTGTTATGTAGCATGGATGCAGATTCCTTTTTATTAGCCCTTAGACGCTTCATACTAAGGAGAGGAAAGCCTTTTGAGCTCATCTGCGACAGAGGCACCAACTTCAGGGGGGGAGAGCGCGAGCTTTCTGAAGCCTTTGCCGAAATGGGAGCATCCTTTCAAGAGCAACTAGCAAAACAAAAGATTGCCTTTCAATTCAATCCACCTCATGCACCGCATTTCGGTGGAGCATAGGAGAAGGAAATTAAATCTGTTAAGTCCTCACTCCAAGTTGTTCTAAAGGATCATATTGTCCCAGAGGAGGTCCTCATCACAGTGTTGACTGAAGTGGAAGGCATCCTAAATTCAAAACCACTGGGGTACGTGTCGTCTGATATAGCGGATCCAGACCCTATTACCCCAAATTTGTTGCTTATGGGGCGGCGGGACGCTTCCCTACCTCAGGCTGTGTATGGGCCCAGTAATCTACTTGGACGGCGTCACTACAGACACAGTCAAGTGATTGCCGATCACTTCTGGACTCAGTTCCTCAGAAACTACCTACCCAGTCTTCAGCTTTGACAGAAGTGGCAGGACATCACATCAAACCTAGCAGCCGATCAGGTTGTATCGATTGCGGACTCTCAACTTCCCAGAGCCCAGTGGCCAGTCGGTAAGGTAACCAGAGTCCTACCAAGCGATGACGGCGCCATAAGAGCGGCAGAAGTGGACATCAAGGGCAATACATATGTCCGCCCTGTTGCTAAACTTATTGTATTACCCGAAATGCCTAAAGATTAACTTGTAGCAATAGTAGTAGAGTTGGGACATTTTGTGAAATTACAAATTTCCTATGTAAATTTGTGGGGCGGCTGTACAAAATTCCCTATTCTGTCACTAGAGGGCAGCACAATATTATTCATTATATTGTAAGAATTCCCTTATCACGCGTGCGCGAGTTATACTTGTTCAGACTTGTTCAGACAGCAGCGTGCAGTAGCCGAGTTATACGGAGTTTCCTGGCTTCGTTTATTCCATGAAAATCTGCTTTTCCTTGTGTGGTATTGCTGTGCGTTTATAACTCTAAACCACATTGATGTGCATATCCACACAATAAATTAGATCAACCACTTTCACTCTGGAGTAGCTGCAGTTCTTTCTGACCGAAGAATTAGGCCATTGGTGTCCCAACCATATAACTGCACACAGAATATCTCACAAAACCCCTGTATTTAGACCTGCGTCTCAGCCTGCTTTCTCCAGATGTTACACCAACTTCATTTTACTAGACCAGCTTTTTGAGAGCAAAATGAAATGGTACAAACTTCACACTCATGTTCTTTGTCACCATTAACAACATTTTCAACTCAATTAAATTCCACAGGGATTTGTAAATCCCATTTAGACCTCAGAGATTTGAGAAGCAATCACGAAAATCATTAAAAAGAGAATTTGCTTCTCAACATGTACATGTAAACAACATGAACAGCTACAGCGTTTGTGTGTGTGTGTGTGTGTGTGTGTGTGTGTGTGTGTGTGTGTGTGTGTGTGTGTGTGTGTGTGTGTGGACTTACATTTGCGTATTCCTGCTGTAATCCTGATCTCTCCTCCATGATCCACACTAGAAAACACACACAGTGTCACAAGCAAGCTTCTTAGATTTGAGGTGATTTCTGAATTTTCTATTAAAATTCATCAAAATGGTAGTGAAAATATAATGTGGAAATGTCCTAACAGTAGGAAAACACAAGCGTATACTTTGCACTTGGGACAACCGTTGTTGTGATTTTTTATATTTACACATTAACTGTTGTTTTCTTCTCACTTTAGATGCTGGAACAATAAACATCCAGGCCACAGCATCCGAATTGGAAACTTCTATTAAATCATGACTCTGTAATGCTGGAGACCATGATGATGGAAAGAGGAGAAGATCCAGAAGTTCAGAGATCATGCAGAGATCTACTGATGTATCCCAGAGGATTGATTTATGGTCTAATTAATGTTCTGATGTGGTTAGAATTGGTCATTGTTCAGTTTTATTAAACATTTCATTATATTCTACCGTTCAATAGTTCAGAATTAGTATGATTTTTGTATTTAAAAAAAATGTATACAGCAAGAATGCATTAAATTGATCAAAGATTATGTTCATGTAAATAATGTGTTTGGATAATAGGCTACTTGAGACTTTTTTCTCTTTCTATTGTAGAACAAAACACATTTACACAAACCTATATATATTCCTGCATATGTAAATACACAATGTGTTGTGTTCAGCCTGGATGAAAATCAGCATTATGTTAAGAACAAATAAACCTCCTTTGGATGATGCTGATTGGATACTGAGTTTTGACCAACACCCCTTGAGGAGAGCTAGAAATCAGTGAAATCAGTCACTTTTTCAGTCATACTAAATAAGTTTGGAAACTATTTTACTGAAAGTCGCAAGGCAGCGCTGACAACAACTTTCTGTGCGCATATATGTTTCTGTTTGTGTGAGAGAGTGTCTCTTACTGTATGTGTGCTTTTGTTTGGGTGAAAGCTTGATAACCGCAATATTGTTATACAGCAATTCTGACAAGCCAACCACAGAGGATGGCAAGCAGCCGCAAAAGATGCTCACTTTTTAATTATTTTTTTCAAGAGGTGCTGTCACTTTAATACACACATCTATACACATGCGATTTTTTCCCCCTGCTGTTCAGACATAACCAACTGTGTTTATGTGAATTTTGCATAACCTTGTGTGTATTTGACAGTTTAAGCACAACAAAACGTGAAAGAGAAGTTAGTTTAATTATTACTCAAGAGATGTGTCGTCTGACAGACAGCTTTCTGTGCGTGTGCTTCTGATGTGTGCGCTCAGAAAACCTTAAATTAGAAGTTTAACTGATATAGCTTTAATTAACTTTCAAATAATGCAAATAATAAACTTTCATAATGAAGAAGAACTGTTTATTCCTTAATGCTCACATATTCAACGAATCAAATAAACAAATAAACTAATGATTAATATGAGGGCATTACGGCATGTATATTGACACAATAATACTTTTGAGGTAAAATCAACTGAATTGTGCTATGAAACACTCTGAAACATGTAAGAATTGATTTTCCTGCTAGACAAAAACTGAGATCAGGCATCCTGCAATAAAGCAATAAAACTCATCTGGAGAGAAGATCTCAAAGGACAACACCTAGCCCTAAACTGCCCTCGCAACATCTACAGGATGAAACCCACTCCTCTCCCCCAAAAAGTGTCTTAAAACACTAACCCACCACTGTGTGCATGTGCATTTCAATGTTATGCATTTATCGTTTCTGAATTGGCTTCTAATTGTCCAACTATGAAATTGACATGATACTTATTTACTTGACAAATAAAATGTTATATTTGATTTACCCTGAATTCTTCTGAAATCATTATGACCAGTAGATTATTGGATTCCAAATTTCCGCAAATCTGCGTCAGGATAGATTAAAACTAAAGGCTCAGTGAAAGGAGCACATTATGGGGCTTTTTGATTTTTTGTCTATCAACTGGCTTGGCAAGTTGCAGTATTGCGACTAAGAAAACAGTTTTTGTATGATCAAGCATGTGGCGGTTCGACTCAAATGCATTAGTAACTCTGCACCCTCAGAATCAGAACTAGCGAGTTTGTGATCGTGAAATGCACACAATCGGCCTAAGTGACTTTTCTAAGTGATATGGGTCCGTAATGAACGATTAATTGAAAATACGAGATACCATCGATAAATCAAATATCTAAATTAATACATAACAAATTATTAATTTCTAATTTAAAACACAACCTAAGAGTAATAATCATTTGAAATTGGAGTCAGATTAAACGAGTGAAATTAAGTGAACGTCACAGGGGCGCTGAAAAGACAAACCTTCGCCCAGGCCGTCAGATTCCATTTTTGGGCGAGTGAGGGGTTCCTTACAAACACATCTACAATGATAATAAATTGTATTACTTGCAGAGTTATTAATGCACAGCAATACCACACAGGGAAAAGCAGACTTTTAAGGAATAAACAAAGCCAGAAAACTCATATAACATATAACTCTGCTACTGGAAGTAGCCGAAACAAAACTTTTTGCATGCACCAGATAAGACAAGTTTGACTTGCACATGCGTGAGGAGGGAATTTTGTACAGTAATTGCGATATAGATGACAATCAATACCAAGCAGATGTTGTTAGTATTTGGCAGATTATTCAAGACATTATTCTGGATAGGGGGGCGGGGAGCAGCAGCTCATTAAAGAAACATGCATTAAAAGACAGCATGTTTTTGCTTGCAATCAAAATGGGTATTTACAACATGCACAATAAATGATCTGTGGGGTATTTAGAGCTGAAACTTCACAGACACATTCTGGGGACATCTGTGACTTAAACCTTTAAGACTTACGGGAGCGTCAGTGCTTGCGTTTGTGTGTCTCTGTTTAAGAGCCAATATAAACTTAAACCAAATAGGTAACACAATAATTCTTTTAGCATACAAAATCAGAGACTTTACACATTCAGAACAAGCCTCCAACATGCTCCTATTGTATTGTTTTCACCCTCCAATGATTCTGAGTAATATGCGTTTACAACAAAAACAGCACAGCCGCTAACTGAATACAAATATGTAGATTTCACATGCCGTTTTTACTCATAACTTCATGAAACGGACAGAATGTAGAAAATCATTATATACAGCAGATTCTCATGATTAAAATTAGCCCAAAATCAACAATCTATTGCGTTGATCACAAGATATAACTCAGAGAATGATGTAACATACTTGGCTAGAAACATCTTTCCGGGATGCAATGTGTATCCAATGTTCCCAGAACCATCCATGCTCGTTTTCCAATGTGGAATAACACAAAATAGGTATCATTTTGAAGCTTAGAAACTCAGATTTTTAATGTAACTAACCATTTTGATAAACTCTTAAAGGGTTAGTTCACCCAAAAATGAAAATGATGTCATTAATTACTCACCCTCATGTCGTTCCACACCTGTAAGACCTTCGTTCATCTTCAGAACACAAATTAAGATATTTTAGTTGAAATCCGATGGCTCCGTGAGGCCTGCATAGGGAGCAATGACATTTCCTCTCTCAAGATCCATTAATGTACTAAAAACATATCTAAATCAATTCATGTGCGTACAGTGGTTCAATATTAATATTATAAAGCCATGAGAATATTTTTGGTGCGCCAAAAAAAACCCGAAATAACGACTTATTTAATGATGGTCGATTTCAAAACACTGCTTCAGGAAGCTTCGAAGCGTTATGAATAAGTGTGTCGAATCAGCAGCTGTTCGGAGCGCCAAAGTCACGTGATTTCAGCTGTTAGGGCGGTTCAACCCACGATCCGAATCATGATTCGATACGCTGATTCATAATGCCCCGAATCTTCCTAAAGCAGTGTTTTGAAATCGACCATCACTAAATAAGACGTTATTTTGTTTTTTTTGCCGCACCAAAAATATTCTCGTTGCTTTATAATATTAATATTGAACCACTGTACTCACATGAACTTATTTAATAATGTTTTTAGTAGCTTTATGGATCTTGAAAGAGGAAATTGCTGGCTATGCAGGCCTCACTGAGCCATCGGATTTCAACTAAAATATCTTAATTTGTGTTCTGAAGATTAACGAAGGTCTTACGGGTGTGGAGGCATGAGGGTGAGTAATTAATGACAGAATTTTCCTTTTTGGGTGAAATAACCCTTTAACGAATGCTGAGAAGTACCTATAGACTGTAAAAAAAATATAGACGTAGTATCCATGACGTCACACGTTGAATTTCTGAAAAGCATTTTTTTAGAGAAAATGAGGCTGCAGCCATCTTATTAGGGCATCACCACGTCACTCCCGGATAACTGAAACTAGGAAAAGAGGCGGGATGTGGTTGGAACTGCATCACATTTCTTCTGAAGAATAATCTGCTCTCCATCATCGTTCTTCAAGAAATAATGCAACCTGAGCAGGGTTTATGTTGTAAAACTGTATGTGATCGATGCAATGCTGTCAGAGTTTTATATCCTCCCGCTATTATCATTGTAGTAAATCTCACGAACAAAACTTTTAGCCAACAATGTGTGTTCTATTGATATACTGTATATAACCAACCGTTTGACTCTCCTTGCTATAGATTTGGAGTTATGAATCTTTACTTTCGTGTATGTTGCTCAGAAAAAAAAAAAAAAAAACTCTAAAAATGCCTTCAGGTCTTATAGAGTTAAATGACATCATGCAAAAAAGGCAAACAATAGGTCCTCTTTAAGACTCTAGAGACCAACACTCCCACAGGACCTGATGCAACAGAATGCGCCGTGAGACAAGATTTGATGGTGAAATGCGGGTTGCTAAATTGTTATTCATTTGTTGCACTAAAGTACTAAAGAACTAAAGTAAAATAAAAATTATTTACAGGTGCAAGCATAGACAGAGTTTTGATTTATAACATGATTTTGCAGCGTTGAGCAATGTAGCCAATCACAGACATATCTGTTAATTTCTTAAACACAATGGCCAATAAGATATATGTAAGAATCCATCCACTGCTCAAAACGCCAGAGATTTTGCTCAGTGCTGCATTCTGCTGGTGAATCCTCAAATTATAACAAAGTGTAGACATTTTGAAAGATTTATTGTGCAGTCAGCTTCATTGATTATAACAGAGATTTGTGAGATCGCGATGAACTGAGATGTCAGCTTTTTAGCGATTATAAAGGGAGAGCTCTTTGCGCACATTCCGCCATGCCAAACCATGTACACATAGCCTGTGCCTGCTTTTATGTTAAATTAACAATGGTTTGTGAATAATCTATTATTTATAATATCAGAAGCATTATAGGTTGTGGCTAGGCTACACTTTACTTCAAACTGGGAGCTGGACAAAACATGAATGTTGTGGGCGGGAGAAGGTAACATATCCGTCCCGCTCAGGTCTCTACTCTGTCCTGCTCAATACTCTGTATTGTGATTAGTACAGAGGCACCATAGATTCGCACTGAACAAGCCTAAATAGATATTGATTGAGCGTTTGCGAATATCTTCATCTGTCCTTCTTCAGGTCAAGTCACATATTTATGAATGTGATTTTTGCATTTCACCTTTTTTTTTTATATAATTTTATAATTCATTTTAGAGCAAATGTTGATGAATCATGATTTGTTTGTGAAAACATTCGTACACAGATTTCACACACACATTTTTGCATACACACGCTTAGTGAATGAGACCCCTTGTTTCATTCATAAATGAATCCGTGTTTTATTATAAATATTGTGATTTTGAGCCACACAAAATCCCTGCAAACACATTCTTTCACACGACAGCCCTAGGAGAAAGTGTGTGCTTTAAACAGATAATAAAATAATAATTTTGTGGTAAAATCATGGAAATAATTTGTAATTTTTATCCTGTTGTTTGTTAGATTATTTGCTTGATCATTTTCTTTGTGGGTTTTAGTTGTTTTGTTGTAGGTTGTACAGACCTTTGATATAATTTTTCAATATTTTTGCAAAGTGAAATTGAACTGTAAAAGCAGTCAAGACCTGCTTAGAACAACTGTAGCTGTGTGTTTACTGGAAAATAATTGCACACCTTAAAATGTTCGTCAATCAATCAGATTCAAGCACTGAATATCTCTGAGGTATAACTAAAACTAAGCTTGTTACAAAACTAATCCAGCTTGACTTACTTGAGTTTGTCCAGTCTGTAGTTTGGATGGTTGAGTTTGTCAGAAAGAAGCTTGACACCTGAATCTCCTGGGTGATTGTAGCTCAGATCCAGCTCTCTCAGGTGTGAGGGGTTTGAACTCAGAGCTGAAGAAACATAACCACAGCCTTTTTCTGTCACCATACAGCCAGACAGCCTACAAAGACACACAGCAACAGCAAACATGATATTAGTTTGACAATCAGATCAGTCACTATCACACACTTTTGCATTTGCAGGTATTTTCTGTAAATTCAGACACAAAATTAACAAAAGTGTCTGTGGAAATGTACTAGAGGAAAAGTATTCATTTACTTTTACTAATGTAGTGAAATCAACAGACATTTATACTTCTGTGCATTATAGAATTTTTTTTCAATCATTTCTATCTATTTCAGCTATTCAGCAGGCATTATTTATGTTTAACCATTTAAAAAAACTTAAAAAAAAACTACTTTTTTCAAATGTCATTTTTTTTTTTCAATTGAAAATATAGTTAACATGATTCATTAAATTTTTAATTGAATATGATGACACAAAAAACATTGACAAAGTCCTTTGAGGGAATTTGTGCATATTTTACAATAAAATATTGTTTACAAATAGTCCAAATGCAGTGCTAATAAATTCTTTATTAATTTCTCTTAAATACCTTTAAAAACTTTATTAAATAACTTTTAATTAAAAAAAACTAAAGCTCTTTTTTTAACAGAAAACAACAGGGAGCTAATAACAAATAGTGAGACACATTAATGCTTCACAATTGCTTAGAAGACAAAATTGGAAAAATGGAATATATATATATATATATATATATATATATATATATATATATATATATATATATATATATATATATATATATATATTATTTTTTTTTTCACGTCCATGTTATTAGTGGCCCAAACTCACTTGCAGGAGTTTTCAGTATTTACTGTGAATTGAGCTGCACTGACATGCTGAAAACAGGATCATGAGCTTCTCGTGTGTAAATAAATACAAAGCCTCGCTTCACTCTGAAGCATACAACATTTTGGAATGTATATTTATAGAAATACATAGCAACCTTCATTATTTGATAATCATAATAAGCCATATCCCATTCTCTCAGCCATGCATTGTTAGAATTCTTAAAAAAATTGCCGTCCAACTGACAAGTAACGCTATTTCATATAATTGCCATTTGGGGTATGGTGGTAATTTTGGAGCTTGGCTAAGATACAAGGGTGTTTGAAAACACAGTATTTTGCAGTATCTGTAGTAATTGTTTCAGGCCATGTCATGATTTCCATCATCTTACTGTCTACTCATCTCCCCACCCTAACAAATTTTCCGAGTCACTTATCGGGTTGGAAAATGCAGACATCATGGGGTTAAAATCACATTCCTGCAAATTTTGTTTTGTCTCTTGTTTGAGAGCAGATGTCACATTTAATGACAAAATTTAATGGTAGTTTTTTGTGATTTCATGGAAAACCATTTACCTCAGTATCTGCAGTTGACATTTTGGACTCTTCAGTCCATCAGAAAGAAGCTTCACTCCTGAATCATGCAGGTCATTGTTACTCAGGTCCAGCTCTCCCAGGAACATGTTTGAGGATTGTAAAGCTGACGACAAACTCTCACAGGAATGAGCGGTGAGATTACAGGACTGTAGCCTGTGTAGAATACAAAACAGTGATATAATGGGTTTATCAGATGTTAAAAACATGCAAAGAGCAAAAAGTTATTAACTACTGTATTATTTAGACTCACAGACATCAACAAACAGCACATGAAACTCATCAATGGTAACAATCAATTAAAAGCTTTATGCTGTAGTGAAGTTATGAAGCTGAATTATCTTAAATTTTTCTGCTTTTATTTTTGCTGTCATTTTTCTTGTGACTTTTTAAGAGCTTATTTTGTTGAGTTGGTCTGTTTATCTGAATATTTTGCTGTCACCATTGTTGAGGTTTGTATGACTAGTGTTTATATCTAAATGTGTAATGTCTAAAAAAAATTTATACAAACGAGTCACCTTGTCTAATTTTTAATGCATCACACTAATATTTTATTAAACTGCATTTAATAGATTTTTACATTTAATGCACTACACTCTTCTATTTGCTTTATCATCAAACTACAAAACAGAACACACTAAATTCATAAATGTGATCATGTTTTGAAAGTGGAGTGATTGTTGTCAGTGTTTCTTACTGAGCTGATCTGGATTCTTTAACCACAGGCAGCAGCTTCTGAAGGACTTCATCTGCTGTAATTTGTTCTCCAATAAACTGTTTTAGATAAAAGACATCCATCTTCTCCTCTGATGTCAGCAACACATAAACCAGAGCTGACCACTGTGAAGAGGAGAGTTTGGTTTCTCTTATTTTTTCAGATTTCAGATAATGCTGGATCTCCTGCATCAGTGAATCATCACCCAGTTCATTCAGACAGTGGAACAGATTAATGGATCTCTCTGGAGAGGGATTCTCCCTGATCTTCTGTTTGATGTACTGAACTGTTTCCTCTTTGTTGTAGGAGCATCTTCCTGTCTGTGTCAGTAGTTCTCGTAAGAGAGTCTGATTGGACTCCAATGAGTGACCCAGAAGGAAACGCAGGAAAAGGTCCAGAAGTCCATTCTTACTCTGTAAAGCCTCACTCACAGCTCTCTGATGCAGCTCAGATAATGAATGATATTTCTTCTGGTTTGAAATTTTAGAAAAGAGACTTTGTTTAGCTTTCTCAAACACATTTCTTTTCTTGTTTGTACAGTAAATGTGTGCATATAGAGCTGCTAGATGTTCCTGGATGCTCAAATGAACAAAGCAGAAGACTTTCCCCTGATACAAGCCCAACTCCTCTCTGAAGATCTGAGTGCACAATCCTGAGTACACCGATGCTTCTGCCACATCAATGCCACATTCTCTCAGGTCTTCCTCATAGAAGATCAGGTTGCCTTTCACAAGCTGCTGAAAAGCCAGTTTCCCCAGTTTGAGAATCATGTCTTCGTCTCTCACTTTCTTCTGATAGTCCTTCTCATGTTTGATGTTGGACTGAATGATCAGGAAGTGTGTGTACATTTGAGTGAGAGTCTTGGGAATCTCTCCTCTCTCTGCTTCACTCAACATCTTCTCTAGAACAGTGGCTGAGATCCAGCAGAACACTGGGATGTGACACATAATAAAGAGACTCCTCGATGACTTCAGGTGCGAGATGATCCTGTCGGCCAGACTCTGATCACTGATTCTCTTCCTGAAGTATTCCTCCTTCTGTGGCTCATTGAAGCCTCGTACCTCTGTCACTCGATGGACACACTCAGAGGGGACGAGATCAGCTGCTGCTGGTCTGGAGGTGATCCAGATGAGAGCAGAGGGAAGCAGATTCCCCACAATGAGGTTCATCAGCAGCTCGTCCACTGTGGCTGATTCAGATATATTGCACAGTTTCACTTTGCTCTGAAAGTTCAGAGATAGACGACACTCATCCAGACCATCAAAGATGAACAACACTTTATATTCATCACTGGATATTTCCATTTCTTTGGTTTCAGGGAAAAAGACATGAAGAAGATCTGAAAGACTGAGTGTTTTGTCCTTCATCAAGTTGAGCTCTCTGAAAGGAAGTGGAAATATGAGCTGGACGTCCTGATTCTCTTTCCCTTCAGCCCAGTCCAGGATGAACTTCTGCACAGAGACTGTTTTTCCAATGCCAGCGACTCCCTTTGTCAGCACAGTTCTGATGGGTTTGTCTTGTCCAGGTAAAGGTCTAAAGATGTCATTGCATTTGATTGGTGTGTCCTCTGTTGCTTCTCTCCTGGATTGTGTCTCAATCTGTCTCACCTCATGCTCATTATTGATCTCTCCACTCTCACTCTCTGTGATGTAGAGTTCAGTGTAGATCTCATTCAGGAGTGTTGGGTTTCCCTGCGTTGCTGTTCCTTCATTCAGACACTGAAACTTCTTCCTCAGGTTTGATCTAAATGTGTTGAGGCTGGAGGCTTTATATCTGTAAAATAAAAACTCCACATTATTACATGGTTTAATACCCACAATGCCTAGTTCTGTATCATATATTCAAATTCAAATATCTGTTATAGAAATGATTTACCTGAGGACTGTCCGTGTATCTCCACTCTTAAAATTTATTGGCTGACCCTTAGACACGTCACTTTTCATAGACACACAGCTGGACTCTGGTTCTGGGGCCGGTTGCATAAACATAGACACAGTCTTAAGATAATGGCTTAGAAATAGTCTGACTAACTAAAGTCACTGAAGAAAGATCGTTGCATAAAATAAGCACACAGCAGTCTTAAGTAAGACTGTCTATATTGCATTGCTTTGTGGGAAAAATAAGACGCTGAACAACTTAAACAAAATGGCCGACAGTGGGCGCTCGTCACAATTTTCCTTCGCTGAAAATATTTGTATTTTGGAGGAATACAATGCTTCCAAATCCACTTTAATGAATAAATTTAGCGACTACAATGCCAATAGCAAAAAAAACAAGGCGTGGACAACAATAACTGAAAAAGTTAACAGCGTAAACCCGTCTGTCTCGCGATCCGTCAAAGACGTTCAGAAACGTTTTAAAAATATGGTCCAAGAGGCAAAAAAGGAAATATTCAAGCGAAAAAACCCTGCAACAGGTGGGGGACCAAATCCTAAATTGAAAAGGACAACGGAAATGATAATTGAAATATATGGAGAGGAATCTCCGATGTTTTGGGGAATCCCCGGGGGGAGGGAGAGCGGAGTATCCGGGCGGACGTTACCTGCAGCGGGGGAGGATACCGCTGTCGCATCAGTTCCGCTTCAACAGTCTCGTGAGTAACAATGTTTCGATAGTTATTGTTTTTGCTTGATTTAAAAAAAAAAAAAAAACTGTACTATTGTTTTGGGTTGAGTACCAATTTTTACCGTGCAAGATTTCTATTAAAAGGAAAGTGATCTTTTACTCATGTAATTTATAATCATTGGGGAATATGTAGCTAGGTGTTTTAATTACAGTTAAAAACTTATTACCTTGCCATGTTGTGCAAAACAACACATGCACAGATTATGTTGCAGACTCTTTCTGGTTTCATTTTGAGCTCTGCATGCAGACAATGAAACCTTCGTTTCAGGACTCCAAAACACCTTTCAATAACATTTCTTGTTTTGGCATGGGCTGTGTTGTACCGAGTTTGAGGCACACTGACTGGGTTCAAGAAGGGTGTTAGAAGCCAGGGTTTTAGTGGATAACCAGAGTCACCCAAGAACACACCCTGCAATTCTCCTCTCTCAAATGCATCATGAATTTGGGAATTCACTAAAATTCTTGAGTCATGGGTTGATCCTGGCCAACGAGCGACACAGTTGAGCACTCTCAGTTTGGCATCACAAATTGCCTGCACATTAATACTGTGGTAGCCTTTCCTATTAACAAACAATGGCTCATGAGTTGAAGGTGCTTGAATCCTAATGTGTGTTCCATCAATGGCTCCTACAACATTTGGAAATCCAGCAATGTTGAAAAAATCTGCCTTCACCTTGTTCAAGGTAGAGACATCAGTCGGATAAAGTGGAAGTCTGCCTGACAGTGCATGAGCAACCCGATGAATAATTCTTGATGCTGTAGACTTATGTACCCCAATTAAGTCTGCAGCTGCATTTATAAAACATCCTGTGGCAAAGAAACGTAGAGCTAGACATACTTGTAGCAGTGGAGGGATGCTAAAATTTCTTGAAGTTTCAGGCCTCAGATGCTCCGCCAAGTCAATTGCTAGTTCTTGTATTGTATGTCTTGGAAATCTTAGTTTCTCCAGCAGTTCCTTTTCACAAAGTACTTCCAATGGGTTTGAACGGTCTTTGAAAACTCTTTCTCTTCTTATTGCCCTTTCATAAAACCAAAGATTAAAATTTGCCATATCGCAAGACAAAGTTGGGCCACTTTTGTGAATCTAGAGCATATTTTTCTTTTGACAGTTTGTTTCTATGGCAACATAGATTGTAAGAGAAAGTTAGCCAAGGGGGAACCAGTCTTACTTTTTTGTCTCAAATTAGACCAATCTAAAATTTTATGCAACCGACTTAAAAAGTAAATACCAGTCTTAAAGAAAAAAAATAGACGACTAACTTGTAAGACTAGTCTTAAATAGATTTATGCAACCGGCCCCTGATCTCTTCTGATGAACTGAGCTAAAACAGAGGGAGATTAATGTGAATAATTTAAATTACTGTATTCATCAACTCAATTATTTATCATTGAAGAAATCAACTTAAAGCATGTTACATTATAAAATAAAGATAAAAATACCTACAAAAAAAAAAAAAAAAAACACAAGAAGAATGTAATCTCTTGTAGAAAATACACGATAATATAAAATGTCACACTACAATCATATTTTTATAGAAATGTTTACCTGAGGCCAGTCCGTGTATCTCCACTCTTAAACTTTACTGGCTGATCCATAGACGTGTCACTCTTCATAGACACACAGCTGGACTCTGGATCTGATCTCCTCTGATGAACTGAGCTAAAACAGAACATCATTTATGATTACAATCATCTTAAAGATGCCCTAGAATGCTTTTTCACAAGATGTAATATAAGTCTAAGGTCTGTGAAGTTTAAGCTCAAAATACCCCATAGAATTTTTAAATTTATTTTTTTTAACTGCCTATTTTGGTGAATCATTATAAATGCGCCGATTCAGCGTGCTTCCCCTTGCGCTCCCCGCCCCCGAGCTCGCAACTCTACAATACATTGCATAAACAAAGTTCACACAGCTAATATAACCCTCAAAATGGATCTTTACAAAGTGCTTGTCATGCAGCATGTCTACTCGCGAAAGTATGGTATTTAGAGACTCACTTTATGTCATTTCCATGTACTGAACTCTTGTTATTCAACTATGCCAAGGTAAATTCAATTTTCAACTCTATGGCACCTTTAAGATCTCAAAAAAAAAAAAAAACACATTTTTTTTCATGAAAAGCACTCAAGGAGGCTTATTGTTATCAATAAATGTTATAATAATAATAATTAAAAAAAAAACATACAGAACAATACATATTTTTTTTCTGTAGACAGTCACTCTATAACATTAAAAGATATTTAACATGTTAGTTAAAGTACCTGCATCCTGGAAAACAATCTTGATTTCTGGATATTTGTGTGTCATCCATAATGGATCTGAACAGTTTGATCTCCACCGCTGACTCCCGATGGAAGTGACAAACAATCACAAAAACTAAAGTAATCAAACAGTCTTCATAACTCAGCTGAAATGGATGTTGAGACGTGGAGAAACAGATCACGATCACTCAAATACATAAGGTTAGTCACATGTAAACACAAATGCACTTTAGACTTTAGACTTTATGACCAGGAGCTGGTTGCATAAACCACTTAGACTAGTCTTAAAAGTTAAGACACTAATGTTTTTCTTGAAAAGTGGCCCTAATTTTTTAAAGTCTGTTACATAAAAAGGTAGACTGGTGTAATTTGAATTGGAAAAATTACACTGATTACCCCTTGGTTAACTGCAAGTTGGTCAAACTAGTTCTTAAGGCACAATCTCAATATAGTGACTAAGATTATGCAACTGGCCCCAGAGTGGCATATCATGGGTTGCCAGTCGAAAAAAATGTCCAGCACAAATCTGACTCAAATCCTGCCAAAAGGAATGACAACTAGCTCAGTTTCAGTGTTGCCAAGTCTGTGGTTTTACCATGGAATGGGATACTGTTAAAGTGTTGCTGCAGTCTTGATTTCCCCCCTCCTGAAAGTTAAAGGTCGCTCTATTTACAGGATAATTTTGATTAGCAATTGGGTAAGATTTGTCGCAACCCAGGGCTTGGTTAGTTCTCAATTACATGTTTTAAATTAATGAAATTAATGTTTGTGTGTACTTAGCATGACAATTAATTTAGTATTATTATACCACATTGATAATATTGTGTAATATTAATATTAGATTGCTTTTACATATCATAGTATGTTGCAACAATCCTTATCATTTAAAAAAAAAAAAGACATTCTTAGGCATGGTTGTGTTTCCAGTTTCTTTCATTATGCAATATATAGTTATTCATTTTATATTTCAAGCATGTTGTTTGTGCACTTAAACATTATACAATAGTAAAATTAGTTATTACATCACAATAACAACATCTGATCAGGCATTAACGCCTGGGTCCTAAAGGAGACCTGATTCCTGGGGGGACTTGATTTCTCATGACATCGATAGCACTCTTTTGTTGTGTTACGTTGAGACGTATGGTGTGAGGACATCACTCATAAACCTCTATCAGGCTCTTTTAAGAACAGCACTAGATTATGGTTGCCTAGCATATATGTCAGCATCAGAATCAAAAAAAGCTTGATGTGGAACAGGCACAGGCACTTCGGATTTGTTCTAGAGCATTTAAAGGCGTAGTTCACCCAAAAATGAAAAATCTGTCATTTATTACTTACCCTCATGTCGTTCCACACCCGTAAGACCTTCGTTAATCTTTGAAACACAAATTAAGATTTTTTAGTTGGGTCCGTGAGACCTGCATAGGGAGCAATGACATTTCCTCTCTCAAGATCCATAAAGGTACTAAAAACATATTTAAATCAGTTCATGTGAGTACAGTGGCTCAATATTAATATTATAAAGCGATGAGAATATTTTTGGTGCGCCAAAAAAACAAAGCAACGACTTATATAGTGATGGCCGATTTCAAAACACTGCTTCAGGAAGCTTCGGAGCGTTATGAATCTTTTGTGTCGAATCATGATTCGGATCGCGTGTCAAAACTGCCAACGGCTGAAATCACGTGACATTGGCACTCAGAACAGCTGATTCGACACGCTGATTCATAGCGCTCCGAAGCCTCCTGAAGCAGTGTGTTGAAATTGGCCATCACTTTGTAAGTCATTATTTAGTTTTTTTTGGCGCACCAAAAATATTCTCGTCGCTTAATAATATTGATATTGAACCACTGTACTCACATGAACTGATTTAAATATGTTTTTAGCACATTAATGGATCTTGAGAGAGGAAATGTCATTGCTGGCCATGAAGGCCTCACTGAGCCATCAGATTTCAACTAAAATATCTTAATTTGTGTTTTGAAGATTAACGAAGGTCTTACAGGTGTGGAATGTCATGAGGGTGAGTAATTACAGTTTTTTCCAATTGTTAACACACAATTTTTCAAACTAGTCTGGTTTTATCAAAACACTTAACACAATTCACAAAACCACACACCCAAACTGCAAAATACCTCATATATCCTGCAAAATCAAGCACTGCAACCGAAACTACACAGAGCATTATCAAAATCAAACTTTTGCATGAAATGGCACACACTTCATTCATATTACCAGATTTTTGCCTAACCACCTACACACTGTTGGGCATAATGAAAAGCACACCCATCTTTAGTATGCTTTGCCATAATACTAAAATATGTATCAGATTGTTCACATGCACAGAAATATTTGCAGATACACACACATGCTGTTGCAACATTTTTATTTTTTTCCTTCAATACAGTAAACAAGTCAGTACAACATAAGCACAGCAGATATATTTACATGGGACTGAACAAAAATATTCTTACAAAAAAAGTAAACTGAAAAAGAAAATTTCTGAAAAAAAAATATTACAGTAAAAAAAACAAAAAACAAAAAAAGGCAAGAAAAATAATTAGGCAGCATCTTGCCGCACAGCCGGGTCTGGCCACAACGCCTCGTCAACATCACAGGCAATATCTTCCCTTGCCAGACATCGAGGGAAGAAGCGCCTTGAGTGCCTTATCCATCCCTGAATTGCACCCACATCAATCTCATCACATGCCTCTTCCATGGCCTGCACAAGAGGCATGCGCACAAAGGGCTGCCGGTCGTATACCTTCCACCGCCATGCCGAAAAGAATTCTTCTATGGGGTTCAGAAATGGTGAGTATGGTGGGAGGTATTGCACGAGAAATGTTGGGTGGTCAGCAAACCAGTTTTGGACTGGGGCTGCACGATGAAAGCTCACGTTGTCCCATACTACAACGTACCGGTTTCTTTGATGGTCTGCATCATTCATACGCTCTGGTGGTATGAGAACGTTGTGAAGTCTGTCCAGAAATGTGAGAATATGGGCTGTGTTGTATGGTCCAAGTTTGGCATGACGGTGGAGGACACCATGCATATTGGAGATGGCAGCACACATTGTGATGTTCCCACCACGTTGGCCAGGAACATCTATAATGGCTCTGTGGCCAATGAGGTTTCTCCCTCTTCTTCTGGTCTTTGCTAGGTTGAACCCAGCCTCATCTATAAAGATGAACTCATGTGGGATTGCATGAGCATCCATTTCCAGTACTCCCTGAAAACAAAGAACAAAAATCACTCAATATGGTGTTATCCAGTACACTGGGAAACAATGTTGTGTGTAGTGTACTGCAGTCAATATAGTACTTACATCCACATATGCTCGTCTGAAATCTTTGTTTCTTTGAGAGTTTCTCTCAAACGGCACCTTATAAAGTTGTTTCATTCTGATTTGGTTTCGCTTGATAATGCGAGCCAATGTGGACAGACTAACTCGTTGAATGTTGTTGAATAAGGTGTTGTCTTGGATGATGTGGCTTTGAATTTCTCGTAATCTGATTTCATTATTTTCCAAAACCAAGTTTACAATGGCAGCTTCCTGTACCCCGGTGAACATTTGGCCCCTTCCTCCACCATGGTGTCGTCTCGCAGTCCTTTAGAAAAAATAAAATAAAAATATATATAGGGCTTGGACAATGCAGCCTAAATATTTTCCCCCACAGTAGAGTACATTGTACAGGAAACTTGTACAGTTCATGAATGGCTGATGTCATACACTAAGTAAACAGGTGTCACCCAACTGATACACTATGACATGGGGTATACTACATGTGTACTACATGAAATTTTGGTTCCATACCTGTTCTCCAGTCTAAAGGTCCGGATGACAGAGGCGACAGTAAAACGGCTCAAGTTTGGCTGCACTCTCTGTCCAGCCTCACGCATTGTCAACCCATGGTTGATGACATGATCTACTAAGGTTGCTCTGATTTCATTTGAAAGTGTTTGTCTTCTTTGGCCATGAACTCCTTTACCTGCTCTACCCCTACCTCTCACTCTTCCTCCCCCTCTTATTCTCAACCTCCCTCTTCCTCTTCCTCTTCCTCTTCCTCTCTCTGCAATGTCTTCCATTGTTGTTGTAAAAAAAAAAGGTTCTCACCTGTGGTCTTTTCATAGTGCTTACATCCTGATTGAAGTGTTAACAATTAACCACTGAGGTGTTTGTCCAGGTGGCACATGTAATTGGCCAATTAGCTCATGTAGTGTCATTTTGAATGGCAGTGTTTTGAAATGGCAAACATGTGACTTTATGTCAGATTGTTGTGTCTTATGCAGAGAACTGTATTTAGTGAATTTAAAAAGTGCTATTTTGAAATGCAAAATGTGTGTAAAACAGAAAAGGTGTTTAGACTTTTGGAGACTTGAGAAGAAGTTTTGCTCTCTGTGTGTCAGTTTAAATAATTGTGCTGTGCATGTCATTTTAGTGTGTTAGCAATTGGAAAAAACTGTAATGACAGAATTTTCATTTTTGGGTGAACTAAGCCTTTAAATCATCACCAGTATCTGCATTACAGGTTGAGACAGGAGAGATACCTTTACGTATTAGGGTCAACATCATGGCGTATTGGATAAATCTGCAAGGGCATAGTGGGGTACATCCCACAAAGGCCATCTTACAAGACTGTTCAAAACATAGTAAAACTAATTACTACAGTTTTGGATGATAGGAAATGCAAAAGCACAAAATACAAGTCTCAGCCAGCTCCAAGTAAGCCCCACTGTGGCAATATCCACAGTACCACCTTGATATAGATATAAGCCTTCAACAAATGTTCCATGAATACATGGATATATTATGGATATATTTTTTTTAGGCAAGGAACATTTTGTTATGAAGAATTGGGAAGGGGTTTTAGAGATGGTTGAAGGAAAATTCCAAAAATGGAAGTGGCTTTTGCCAAGAATGTCATAGAGGACGTATCTTAATTATTAACAATTTAGAAGCAGCAACTTTATGGCATCGCCTGGCAGTACTTGAGCCACCTGCGGGTCTTTTATCAAGAATTCAAATCTTAATTGTCAACTTCTTTTGGAATAAGATGCACTAGGTACCACAACATGTTTTATATCTAACAAGAGATGAGGGTGGGCAGGGTCTTATGCATCTAGAAAGTCATAAAACAGCTTTTAGATTACAGTTTATTCAAAAATTCTGGTATGGTAAAAGTAATGCATGGACAGCAGGAATAAGTCTTATTTTGGAAAAAGCAGGAGGTTTGGGACTTAATAAAAATCTGTTTTGGATTAAATATGAAACAGGAGACATAAATGGACTTCTCTTGTACTACCGCAGTGTCCTCAAGGCATGGTCATTCGTAAGAACTATAAGGACTATGTCTATGCTATCACTTCATTGGTTATTTGAAGAACCTTTAATTAAATGTGCAAGGCTGGATGTTACTGGATAGATAATGCCTGCAATGACAAAAATCCTAATAACAGCAAAAATGATTACTTTGAGACAATTGCTGGATGTGGTTGGAATTGGGTTTTAAAATGTCAGTGCTGTGGCACAGTGTTTGGCACTCACATCACAGAGAATGGTGACTTTTTTTCTGGACCATATAAAAGAAGTTTTGAATGATGAAGACAAATTTTTAATTAGGAACTTTGATAGTGGACGTTTTGAACCTGAAGAGACTGACATTTTTCCAAGTATGGACATATTACCAGCATTTACAGAAGAGGAACATTCTCATGAATTACTGGCATCTAAAGGGTTAGAGGGGTTGGATTTTTGTTCTATAAATGGAAAAAAAGTTGTATGAATTATGTGTTAAAGTATTAAACAAAGAAAAATTGAAAGTGCGGGTAGAAACGCCATGGGCTGCTCATTTTGGGGTTGAAACTAATTGTAAACCTGTGTGAAGTTTGTACAAGCTACCATTGACCAAATCAAATGGGGATTTGCAGTGGAGGATACTGCACGGTATTATTGCTGTAAATGCATTTGTTATAGGGTGACCAGATTTCTCATGGTGGAATACGGGACGAGTGCGCAATATGACCATGATATAAGAAATTTTATTTCACTATATTATATATATATATATACACTGCCCTCCAAGAGTTTGAAAACACCCCTGGAAAAGTCTGGTTTTGGACGATATCAGCATAAATCCTTATAATTTTTTGGTGCAAATACATTACAGTAACTTGACATTATCCAGCAATAATAATTTTCATGTGTTCATTCAAAGTCAGACATGCCCCTTTGCCAGCTGTGATGCCTGGTTACTGGTTTAAACTTGGCCCAGGTTTGTAAAAGATTTTTGGGTCAGCACACCTTAATAGCTTCAACAATTGATTGCCAATTAAGTTTAGAATACAATGAAATAATTAGAACCCAGTTTAGGTCAGATAGCTGCTAATGCTGGATATTTTGATGAATCAAAAATTTAAGTTTTTTTCTATGTATAGACTGTTTATGTAATAAAATGTGTTTTTATAATTTGTGTTGTCCCTTACCTGTGCAAAATTATCACAAATTAAAAAGGATTCATGCCAATATTGTCCAAAACCCCACTTTTCTAGGGCGTTTCTAAACTTTTGGAGGGCAGTGTAGATATAAATATTTGTTATATATTTTTATATAAAAAGAAATTTACAAACAAGTTACAAACAATACAACAAATACGACAGAGATTAAACTTGTTTTTTCACATTTGAATATACTGACAAATATTTAATTAGGCTACTGTCCCTTTAAGACCGAATCCATGGATGTAATATAGGCTACTGACACATTTCCTGTTTTTACCCACCTGTTTACGTCCACTTAACCGACTGTATTTACGTGAGATACTCCACACGATGGACATTTTGAAAAACTATGTGTGCATTTGACCATTCGGGTGCAAGGAGAACTGATCGCGCGAAAGAGAGAGAGAGAGTGCGTGAGAGAGAGGCTTCTGGTCTGTGTTATTCAGCGTGATTCCGCCTATCCCGCCTTCACTAATCGATAACGAATTGTGATTGAATGGTAACTTTGTTCTATGACGAATTGATTAGGCTGTTCTTGTGTGACAGAACTCCATCACCCAGTTGAAAGATGAAATACGGGACAAAACATTATTTTTTTCTTAATAAGTCGGGACACTAAAAATAGGGCTGAAATACGGGACTGTCCCGGGAAAAACGGGACGTCTGGTCACCCTAATTTGTTAGCATAATTAATTCAGCTGTTGAAAGTAAAAGTCATTTTTGTGTACAGAGGGAAACCATTTTTCATTGTTTTGTACACTGTGATAGGCTTAAAGCCTATTTTTGATACTTAATTATATGTTTGTGCATTTTAAGGTTATTTTTTCTAAGGTTGGTTTCATTTTTGGTTTTAAGTTTGGGGAAAAAAGAAAAAGAAAGGACAACTTATTAACTTTGTTATTGGAAAAGCGAAAATGGCTATTTGTTTGACAAGAAAGGAAGTCGTATGGGTTGGGTGTCACTTTTTTTTCTTCATTTTCTTTTACTTAATTTTCTTTTGTTTTGGGTTAGTTAAGGAGTCAGTTCAGTCCCTTTATTCTTGTTTAGACTTTATTTGTTAGGGTAGTATATTTTCTTTGGGACTCAGTTTTGTTTGATATTTTGGTCTTGGCCGAACCCTGCAGTCCATTTGCTAGTGCACAGACATGGTCTGGGTGAGCAGGAAGGCTAAGTATATGTAGATAATAGTGGATAGTAGATGTACGTAGATATTTGATCTCAGAAATTAGTCCGGGGCTGATGGCTGTGTTGCAGGTAATTGTAGAGCATTTTAAATAGTGTTTGTAAGTGTTTTGAGTTTATTATTTTAATTGGATTAAAATAAATATAAGCATTGTGGTTATTTTTGGGTATTGTTTCTGTATTAGGTTTAGCTGATCACTGTTCCTCCAGTGTTTTTGTTTTACTTCCTCAGCTAGTCAGTTTCTGCATGTGTGCGCTGTATGCTTTCAGAGCAGTTATGTTTATGGTTGTTGTAAAATGGACAACTATAAACATAACTGTAGCTTTAAGTGTTATTGTGGGGTAGTTGTACTTTACTCAAGTACAATGGAAACTCAATACTTGTACTTTTATTTAATAACATTTCTGAAGAAAAATCTCTACATTTACGGCTTAATTTTATTTGTACTTGAAAAGTACTCATTGCATTTTTGAAGATTATTTCCTCCATCTTGTGCACATGAAATATGATAAACGTGAGCTCAAAGGTGTGTGTTTGATGGCAGTGCTGGAGTCACAGGGAACAGCAGCAGAACCGAAGCTCATTCAGTCTTACATGTCATCCTCCTTTATCACATATGAGCTGTTTCACATTGATTTTGATTGGATCAGTATATTCAATATTTAATGACAATACTTTTAAATAAGGTCACTTTTCAATTCATACATGCACAAGATATCCCTGCTGGTGGAATGACCTGCCTAACTTTACCCGATCTGCCGAGTCTTGAACATGTGTCTTTTTCATCAATACTTGACCCATTAATACTATCCTATAACACGATTAAATTGTTTAATCTAATTAATTACTTGATGTGGCAATTAATCACAAATCACATTTGGCTGATAAATTATCCCCAAAAGATCATTTTAAGTCATTATTGTGTAAAGCATCAAATAGATATTACAAAAAAATATTTTATTTGGTTCAACATAGAATTTAGAATTTATTACACAATCTTTTGGACCATGATGGTGAGTTAATGATGACTGAATTTTCATGGGTGAACTATACATTTAATGTTTTTTTATTATTATTATTATTACTATGGAAATATGAAATTATACTCTAAAAACGAAACTAAAACTGCCAGTAGGTGGTGGTAAATGTCTGAAAGAATAACTTTTTGAGTCATTAATTCATAAATTCATTCATTCATTAATTCGATTCGTTCAAACAGCTGATTCGTATATGATATCATCAAAGTACAATCACACACCTCTGTTTGAGGTTTTAAGGATTTAGTGTTCATTTTTATCTTCATATTTTTCATTTAATAATTCTTCATCATTTTACATCTTAATACTGCAAATAACCCTAATTCTTAATCTTGATGTTTTACTGGATGCATTTTCCTGTTACCTCTCAGGTAATGTTCCATCCTGCCAGTGATATTTTTTAAAGGATAAATAATTTAAAATCAAAAGAAAGTCCTGCACATTATCATTGCTTACAAAAGTATCAAAACATTTTTATTAATCACAATATTTTGGTCCCATGACCTTCATCAGGCATATCCAGACAAACTATTCAAAGCTCAGAAATTTATAAAATCCAATCACTGCGAAAAACCATCAATTATCACAATATTTTATCACAAAAAAGCACACTGCACTCGCAACCAAATCGGGTACATCGAGTGTTATGGAAAGTGTTCCCGGTTCCAGTTGACCTATGCAGCCTTGTTGTAACAAACTAACCTCTCAAGTTTTTTAAAATCCATTTGTGTTGGGTGAGACTAAACAAAGATGCCAAAATATGCTTACAGACAAATCTGACCATGCTATAAGGAAAAGACAAAGTAGGAGACAGAGTAACAAAAAACATAACATTTAAATGTTAGATATTTTTTTTATATATTAAATAAATAGTTTGAGCGTTATGGCATCAAATGTTGTTGGCACAGCTGTCAGTGTCAGCACGATTTTAGCAATAAAACTGTGTGTGTGTGTGTGTGTGTGTGTGTGTGTGTGTGTGTGTGTGTGTGTGTGTGTGTGAGTGAGTGAGAGAGAGAAAGAGAGAGAGAGAGAACTGAAACTAAAAAAATAAAAATAAAAATTAAAAAATTAAATTTCTGTCATTAATTACTCACCCTCACGTCGTTCCACACCTGTAAGACCTTCGTTCATCTTCAGAACACAAATTAAGATATTTTTGATGAAATCAATGACTCCTCCATAGACAGCAATATAATCATCACTTTCAAGGTCCAGTACTGACATGCAAGAAAAAAATTCAAATTGTGCACACGATTTACTAATTCGTTCCCTCGATTTACTAAAACATGTGCATGATTACTAGTTAATAGTAAATAGTGTGCACATTTTAGTAAATCCAGGGAATGAATTAGTAAATCGTGAGCACGATTTAGCCTACTATTTTTTTCCTGCATGTCATGTCCGGGGCTCCGTAGTCCAGAAAAGTATTAAAGACATTGTTAAAACAGTCATGTGACTGCAGTGGTTCAACCTTAATGTTATGAAGCAATGAGAATACTTTTTGTGCGCAAAGAAAAAAAAAAAGAGAAATAGCGACTTTGTTCAACAATATCTTCTCTTCTGTGTCATTCTCCTTCGCTTTGTACATCCAGTTGTAGATAGTTGGAAATTGAAATCCATGGCTTAGTGTAGATGTCAAAACCATAATGACATATTACTTAACAGTTAGTTAATAGTCATGTGCCTCAACAAGTAAAGTCATAACATAATGATATATTTTCAAATCATTAGTTAATGATTAATTAAAGCAGACAACTGGAAGTTGAAGTAACCCACTGTGGTATTTAATACAACTTACACTGTTAGTTAATAAAATATGTTATTAAGGAATTAATACATTATGACACAATCACAATTAATTAATAACAATTTATATATTACATAATCTATTAATCATATAGAGTCTTTATTAGTTGCTGATGCAGTAATCATTAATTAGTGGTTTAGTTCTTCATGAGTCATACATTAACACATGATTATCTGCATTAGTTAAGCATGGATTAATTTTTTTGACTACCATCAACCTATTCATTTATTAGACTGAGAAGTCATTCAGTCATCCTGGGATTATCATACAGGCATAAAAAGCAGTTCTTTTCAAGCAGAAAAAGTTTTAAGGCTGTTTGATACAAAAATTTTCAACTTGTTCCTTAAGATCGCAAAAGTTATTAATGGCAAACTCTCTCTTGTCTGTTTGTTCATGTGTTTTTCTTCTGTTCAGGTTCTGTATGTAATCCTGGACCCATTCTTCTGTCGGAGAAGAGCAGATTGTGTTGTTCTCCGCAGTTATGAATCTGTAAATAAGCAAATGAGTATAAATTGTTTTATTGCAGTTTAAAACATACATTTTAATAAGAGTCCAAATAGAAAAATAGATAATGCTATCAGATAATGGTTGAAATATTATGGCCAAGTAAACAGGAATTGTAGTCCTGAACTTACAGTACTGCTGTGACAGAGCAAAGCGGTGTTTCTTGAACTCTGTAGTCCACAATTTCATGAAACGCTGGTTTGTTTTTCGTTACTGTTGAGCAGCAGTCTTTGGCTGTAGATGTTGCTTTCAAGCGTAGATGTTGCTCTAAAGAGCTAAAAATAAACAGCATAGGAGAATGACACAAAAGAAAAGATATTGTTGAATAAAGGCGCACAAAAAGTATTCTCGTCTCTTCATAAGGTTCATTAATGTTGAACCACTGCAGTCACATGACTGTTTAACAATGTCTTTAGTACCTTTCTGGACCTTGAAAGTGTTGATTATATTGCTGTCTATGGACGAGACATACACCTGTCGGATTTCATCAAAAATATCTTAATTTGTGTTCTGAAGATGAATGAAGGTCTAACAGGTGTGGAACGGCATGAGGTTGAGGAATTAATGAAACCCTTTCAGTATCTTATTCAATATTTAAAACTTCATATTGTGAAACTGTGAACTTATACAGCTTTGATAGAACATAATTTGCCTGAACATAATTATGCAATAATACATATTTATTGGTATTTTGTTGTCTGTCCATGTTTACAGCATCTTAATGGAGGTTCGTCCTCTATCGAAGCACATCAGTAATCTTATTTTGTAGTCTGAAAACACATGTACACTCTTTCATAAAGCTATAATATCATCTCCACTGAAATGAAGGTTAAGTTACACCAAGCCAACAGTTTGAGTATATCTGAAGAGTTCAAATAATTAAAAGTTACATGATAAATTAAAAATGAACTCTTTCCATCCACATCTCTTATTACTTGATTAGCTGTAGTTGAGATTGATTTGATTTCTCTTGTGCTGGTCTCAGTCTCTGTTGTTGTGATTGTTGTAAGTACTGTATAGTTGAGATCATCTTTGTTGTTGTTGCAAGAAACACAAACCTTTCAGTGGAAGCTCCGTTTGTCAGTGCCTTCATAACACGTATTGCCCAGCTGTCACTTGGATCTGAACAAATAATTTCATTTTTTATGGTGTGGAACCTGTAAAATAAATAAATAAATAAATAACTCATTGTTTATTTATCCACCCGTTTATTACAGCATCTGTGTAACACTTCATATTGAGATCTATTATAATAACTCTGATCTTGCCTCACAGCTCTGATCGGACACAGAGATGAATCTTGTATGTGATAATCCACGATATCTTCCTCTGTTCTGGTGTTTGTCACAGTGAGACAGCAGTCTGGATGATCCGTGGTTGATTCGCTGGTCTCAGTCTCTGGTCCAGTGTTTTGTGTGTTGTAGTTGTAGCTGTGATCAATTTTGTTGTACTTTTTTTTATAAGAGAGGTTTATAGTAGATTTTTTGGAAGTTTTTTTTGTCATTCTCTTATTTAATATCGCCATTGCTTTCTTAACCATGAAGTTATCTGGATCTGAACAAATAAAATAGCCTGTCCTGGTGTAGAATCTGAATGTGGAACAAAATAATACTTGATGTTCATTTCATTATCCCAAAAAAATGTCACATTTATATAGATGATAGATTATTTTAATTTTGAACTTGCCTTACAGCTCTGATAGGACATATTGGTGGCTCTTGTATGGTATAATCCACAATGATTTTAAATGGTACTCTGGTGTTTAACACAGTAAGACAGCAGTCTGGTGGACGAACATCACCTATGGGAGAAGCACATCATTATATTCAGTAAATAATCATGACTTTCTCAGTGTAAGATGAACACACATGTTCTCTCTCATAAAGACACAATATCAGCTCAACTTCTGCTTTCAGTCGAGTGAAAGTTACTGAGGTCAAACCACAATATTTATTATGAATTGAAATGGTCAAATCTCACCATCTGCAGCGTTCATCCATACAGAGAAAAGAAACGCAGTAAACAGAGTAAATTTCATCTTGTTCTCTTCTAATGAAGCTCTGCTGAGCTGAAGGGTCTGTGTTGAGGGAGATCTGTCAGAAGAGCATCAGCACATTCAGTTAAAGAACTGCGGCACACACAAATAAAGCATTATATTACATTAATGTCAACTGAAATGAAAAATAATAAATAAATTCCATAATTAAAAAAGTGAAACTTACTTGCAGAAGTAGACATATAGAGAAGCAACTTTTGCTGTTGTGGATGATGCTCTACTTGTCTGGGTGTGAACTGTGTGTACTTGTTATTGTGATAATATGAGGGTTTTTTTTTTTCAAGTGCAGCATGAGAATAGCACTTCCTTCCTATCGGTCAGTACAGACTTTATGATGGAAAAATACAGTCATTGTTTCATCAAAATAAAAAACAAACAAAAACAGCACATCTGCAAACATTAAAATAATAAAGATAAATGTATATATATATATATATATATATATATATATATATATATATATAATTTTTTTTTTTTTTTTTAAAATATCAGTTTGTGGCACATCTGTAACTGAGTGGCATGTACCACTGAATGTTAAATGTAATGCTAATGTTGTTGGTGCCCATTCTGTGTGCCAGATGCCATGTCACTTATGTTAAAAATGGTTGTCGTCCACTCTTCTAACTTTTGGCTAGGTTACAAGGGTTTTCATACAGGGGTTTGTGGTACTGCAGGTTGAAGGTACCACAGAGGGTCCATGGAAAAAACTGCAAAATAATTTTTCAAAACATATATACATAATCTGCGTATTACATTTATTTGTATGTGATTAATCAACCAGTATATATTCTTGCTGTCAGGAATTAAAAAGGGTTTATGCCAAAAAGTAAAGCAATAAAAGCATTAACATTAATTGGCATTTAAATTGCAGTGTTTCCCAAATTAAACACAAGACCTGTTAGTTTTGAATGATGTGTGTAATATAGAGAGCTGTTTTTAGAGTATAGCAAAAAGTTAGTTTTACAACAGAAAACATAATGTGCCTGAACTGTAATAGAGGTGAATGGTTTGACTGAGTGGGCCTCAATTACCACTTTTAATGTCTAAACCTCTAATAACTGCTAGCTGACATGTAATTGCCAAGTTACTTACTGTATAGTTACTAGAATGTCAAAGTAAAGTTTAACCTGTATTTGTATCAGGCAGGTCTTTCTTGTGATAAATATGTTTTGTCCTTTTACAGACTTGCATCTGTCATTTACTTATACAACTGTTTTTAAGGGATACAGTCCTTTACGTTGACTGAATATTTCAGTTTTCTTTTTTCATTCTCACACAAGGCAACATGAACACAAAACCACTCGGTTCTGTGGCAGAGCTACAGGGTGAAGCTCCAAAACCACATTTGCACGCTTGAACTTTTCTCTCACTTTATTTCACACCACAGCACACGTCATACAACCTCATTCACTGAGACTTGGGGCACACTGAAGGGGCCTCATTTATAAAAGATTGCAAAGAAATCTTGATCTTACGATCATTTCTCAGATGTGTGATTCATAGAACGAACATACACACAGAAAACGAGCGTCATCCTCTCTTTCAGATGTGAGATCTATAAATCACAAATGATTTTGAACTTGTGTGCAGCTGAATGGTTTCAGTCATTGTCCGAATTGTTTAATTTAGAATGATGAGCAGCAAGAATAGCTTAGATTTCTAAAAACCTGCAGTAATCTGACAATGAAAAGTGCGTATGTCTGCTCAGACCCTGACGTGGCTCTAAGCACTTTTCCACGTCAAAGACCGTTTGTATAAATATGAGCGTTGGCGTGGATTTAAGCGTACACACACACACTCTAAGATCAAATCTGTGCGTACGCATAATAAATGAGGCCCACAGACCCTACAATCACCAACTGTGAAAATCAGCATGGTCTTGCTCATGTCGACTGGCCGAACTGATCTGACCGTCCTGGACGATAGTATTCATAAACGAGGAGGAAACCGCCTACCTGCTTCACACTTCTGGTGACATGGAAGACATGACTGAGCTGTTATTTATTCACAGACTGGAGTAAAAGCTGAGATAATAATAATCTCCAGTGATAATAATAATCTCCACTGGTCAGAAATAGATGCCCAACCTGAGACTGCAAATCATCATTCATAAAAATGATTAATTTATGGGTTGTTGCTTCATCCTCATTTCATTGGCGTTTAATGTTTTTTTTTTTTTTCTCTGTCGATGTCAATCGTTTTGTATGTTTTAATGGACTAATTTTCTTTTGGTTAGGCTTTAATAAGCAGTCACATTTGCTCAGCGGTTTCCCAAAGAACCTTCCAGTGAATATTCTTAAAATAACCATTTTTTGTCTTAGGATGTGTTCACATTTGTAGTTATAAATGTCTTAATTTCTTCACACCAAGACTGAGTATATTCGTAAGTGCATTATCACTACTACTCCATCTGTTTCTCCTTTACATTTTTTTTTTTCTGGTACCTCTTTCTCCTATTTCTCTTTCTCCTACCAAGCCTGACACCCCAGTACCAAAAAAAAAAAAAAAAAAAAAACTCACATGGACTTTGATAACCTTCATAACTTCTGTCCCATTTCAATTCTTTCCTTCCTTGCTAAACTTTTAGAGCAAATTGTTGCTTCTCAATGGCACTCTCATCTTACTGCAAAAAATCTTTTTGAACCCATTCAAACTGGCTTCTGTAAACTCCACAGCACTGAAACAGCTTTAGTTAAGGACATCAATAACTTGTAAATCACTGATTCTGGCTGTCTTTCCATTTTGATTCTTCTTGACCTCAGTGCCACTTTTGACTGTAGATCAATCTCTTTTAATCATCCATTTAGAGACTGTATTTGTGTTTCTGATACTGCACTAAATTGGTTTAAGTCCTTAATCTTATAAATTCACATTGAGAGTACGAGCATTGGTTGGGATGTTAGAGCAACTGGGTGATGAAGGCCATGTTGAACTTTATTGTGGTCACAAGTTAGCAAACATGTTCCCATATGACTTTCATATCTCTACCCCTTAAAGAGAGGAGTACCATCCCTTCTAGATTTTGCAGATTGACTGGAATATGAATTATAGATACAAGTGGAAGTATTCGAGTGTTCGGATGAGCCGAGGAAAGGAGGTATCAAAGGGAACATCTTGTGGTCTAGTAAGTTCTACTTCAACTGACATCCTTTACCTCGATCAGAGAGCCGGATTGTTGAAACCTGCTTGTTATATGCAGCAATGTATTAGTGTTTGAAGGTTTTATACTTGTTACTGATGTCAATATTGTTGTTCTTTTATAGTAACCACACACTTTGAGCCACATGTTGACCATTGAATAAAAGCAAATAATGGAACTTTGTGCCTTCTCATCGATGCACCACAGTGATTGTGAAATTTAACCCGTACTAAAGAAACTATATTACAATTAGATATCAGAGTTGGAAAGGAGGATATCAAACACAATCAACACTTCAAATGTGTTAACAGCATCTTTACGAACGAATTTGCTCGCTGTATTTCCTGATTTTCTAGGTCATGGAGTCCTGCTCTTTTTCTCCAACCACAATCTGAGGGTCTTTTGCAGTTTCACAGCAGATACGTACAGTATATATCAGATCTCTGTGGCTCAAAGGTTCATAAGAAAGTGTCTGTTTATCTCGAACTGTTTCTGCTTTGAATGCAGCACATCTTTTTATTTGACTTTTTAGATAAGTTAGTTTTTACAAGATGTTTAAAATGTTTGAGGAAAAACAAACCAAACATTGTTATAAATAATCTTGTAATAATTTTATAAAATATTTTGTAAATATTTTAAGTTAATGGGTTTTCCAAACAGAAGAATCTGGGTGAAAACGGGGGAAAAAAAAAAGAAAAAAAAAAAAGGAAGATGGAAATAATAGCAAATCAGTTAAATAACTAATAGTGACTGTTTGCGGCATCCTTTTGCATGCAAATGTTTTTTTTTTTTTTTTTTTTTTTTGTGGCCAACCCTTAGATCGTGATGCATATGAGACACGAGAAATGTGGGCTGATGGGGTGGTGAAAGGGGAAGCTTTTGTTTAAACCACATTTCCTATCTTTTAACACTTGTTTGGTCAAACTGTCATTGTGACCCAAACCTTTAAAGCTCAGTTCAAACATCAATCTTGATCAGGCTTTATAAGCCCCAGAAATGAGATGTTTATACTGTGAGAGGAAGCATCAGATATCCACTAGATCTGACAAATATATAATATATATAGAGAAAATGTTAGAATAGATTTAGGAAACAACCCCAGACACAATATCTGTGGGTAACACAAAAATATATTTGCATCCTGGATTTTCCAACAGCAGATCGCATGTTAATGCCAAGTATAAACGCAGCCAATATTCTTTGTTGTTACACCAAACTGCCACAAGATGGTGCTAAGAAATAATAAACGAATGTGTGCCACGGCAGTGACAGTAAATTCACATATTACACAAACTCACAAAGTTTATCACAAGATTGAATCCAATTATTCATTAGTCAGCTACATATTGATGCTTTTCGTTTTCTGTACCAGTTTTATGGGCATTATACTTCTTATTGTAGCCAATGCAGATCAATGAGCAAAGTTATTCCAGGGCAAGACCCTGATTGTAAAGCAAATAGTTGGAACAAGAGTGTGCCATGATGACTTTTATCTGATTGGCTAAAGTAGACGGTGGGTGGAGTTTATTATTTGTGGATTTGTCGCTTGTCTTAATGCTAGAAATGTTTCAAAATTATGGAAGCTTGTTTCTGCCACTGAATAAAAAATAAAAAAGGTATAATTGTGAGATTTCTGATTTTAACACGCAATTGCGACATTAAATATCTCACAATTCTGACTTTACTATGTGAGATAAACTTGCAATTTTGAGCTCTAAAGTCAAAATTGTGAGATATTTAATGTCGCACTTGCGTGTTAAAATCAGAAATCTCACAATTTTGAGAAAGTCAGTATTGCAAGTTCATATCTCGTAATTATAAGAAAAGAAGTCAGAATTGTGAGATAAAAAGTTGCAATTACCTTTTTTATTTTTTTATTTAGTGGCAGAAACAAACTCCCATATAAAATCCTCATTTTGGGATCTACAAATGCACAGAAGTGATTCACAAATGAATGCCAGGAGTTGTGTGTGTGTGACATAAACCAGTTAAACTGATAATTATTTGTTAATTTGATTAATTTTTGTGGATCTCTTTATGGTTATTTGTGAATCTCAATCTTTTTTTAATTGGGATAATGCATCAAATCTAACTCCAAACATGTACGGCCCCTTTAAGACTTGTTGCCCTTTGAAATGACGCAGTAAAGTGAAAGTGTGAAGAAGAGATGCGAGCCGATCTCCGTTGCAATGTAAGTGCGCGTGCATCCAATAAAGTGAGTTATTGTTGCTAATATACATTTAGGATAGAGTTAAATTCCTGCATGCAACTGAAGTTTTGGTAAAGTTCAAATGACTGAGCTTGTTTAACTAGCGCTCTTTACATGCACGTTTATATACAGATTAAAGCATTGCTTGTTCTCTTGCGTTGAGATTGATTGTTGTTTTGTTTCGGATGTCTGTAGTAAATAGCAAGTTTTATAGCTACAAATAATAATATCGAAAACAATATTAATTTCTCTTGCCTCTAGGTCAGCATTAGAAAGTCTCTGTACAGTCGAGCTTCACAAAATGGTTGGTGTAAATTGTCTCAGAGCCAGACAGTTACTTTACAAATCCGTGGCAACAGAGACAAGAAGTTCAGCCTCATGGGCTCTTTATTAGTGAACCTAACAAAAATGTTGCCTTGTAACCTGTGGCATTGTAGCTGTTGTCACTTGCCAGCAACTTACCAGATTTATTTATTTTTATTTTTTTACAGTGGAGTAACCCAAGTAAACTAAAGTTAAATAGTTAACTTACCACACATCTTTGGCATAGTTTGTCCATTTTGGATGGAGATAAATGACCAATCCACCAGCCGTTTATGTCCATCCAAAGCAGACAATCTACTACACCACAGATGTGTGGTAAATTAAAGGATTAGTTCACTTTCAAATAAAAATTTCCTGATAATTTACTCACCTCCATGTCATCCAAGATGTTCATGTCTTTCTTTCTTCAGTCAAAAATAAATTAAGGTTTTTGATGAAAACATTCCAGGATTATTCTCCATATATTGGTCTTCAATGGACTCCAAACGGTTGGAGGTCCAAATGTCAGTTTCAGTGCAGCTTCAAAGAGCTTTAAACGATACCAGACGAGGAATAAAAGTCTTATCTAGTAAACAATCGGTCATTTTCTAAACAAATATAAATGTATATGCTTTATATAAACAAATGGTCGCCTTCCAAGTGGTTCCGCTTTCCGTATTCTTTGAAAAGCTTATGATATGAACAGTACACACACATACTCCATGCTTCTGTGCTACAGTAACATCATCAAAGGAAAGAACTGTGATTGACTGATTTCCTGACTTTTTACTGGTACACCAAGGCAAGAATAAGGCAAGAATAAGCAAAACCTGCAGTACAATATTTCCTCACTGACTTGGGGTATTTGTACTTTGCAGCTCAACCAGAAGATGATGAAGAGTCTCGCTGCCATTGCTGTCATTATGTCAGTGATGATCATGGAGATGAGTGAGTATTTAAGATGCTGAACTTGTAAATGAATCTGTGTGGTGTCTGACTTACAGAAATCTAATCAAACTCCTCTATTTATTAGATGGAGAAAGCCCTTTTGAATGCTGCAGATCTGTCTCCACCAAGAAAATCAGGGTACCTATAACAGGATTCAGATTTCAAAAACAAAATCTTCCTTGTGTCACAGCAGTCATGTAAGTATATGTTAGATAAAAATGTAAAAAATCTATGTTGTTGTCTTATATGCATTTTTAATGCTGTTTCTAAACCTGTCTTGGCACAGTTTCAACACAACTGAGGGTGAGTTGTGCGTTCACGCTGGCCTCTACTGGGTGAGTGAAAAGGTCAAGAAGCTCACGAAACTTCAACGGTAAGACTGAAAAATCAATGCAACAGTAGCCTATTAAAAATGATAACAAAGACTGATTTAAATGTATAAGCCTATCAGAAAGAGCAGAGATTGTTCAACATTATTTGTTCTCTTTTTCTCAGACAGCAGAAGATGAACAGCACTGTCATCCTGTCCCCTTAAAAAGATGCTTAGACGGATTAAGATCTGTCTGAAACAGTTAACCTGTTTAAAATGCTTTATATGCTTCATGTTATTTAGCCTATTATAACTGCATCAGGATTGAGTCCAGATTATCCTATTAGTTGTGGGAATCCTACAGGATTAGGACTGAGTTTGAACATTAAGTCACAAAAAACAAACATCGATTGATCATGTGAACTTCCTTGTTTCATGAAAATCAAAAACAAAAGGACGTCGTAGACAAACGTACTGCAAATATGGAAATGACTGTAAACGTCTCAGTTCAGCTTTTTCCTCAAAATGTTCAGTTGTTCATACTGTAATGAAAACGACTGTATTTACTTAGAAAATTAGTTTATAAAGAAGTGTCTTGAAATTTACTTCATAAAAATACAGTAAAGAATGCAAATAAAACAGGATTTAAAATGTATCTCTTTGGAAAACACAATTTTTGTTTTTACTTTATTTTTTATTGTTGGGGGGAGGGGGGTTAACAGAAAGGAAAGTATTTTTGTAAATGTGATCACAGCTTTTTTTTCTTTTTAAAGCACTTTTTCTTCACACCTGCACCTTTTCAACTTTGTGCAAAGTTTGCATTTCCTTTTCTTCACAAATGTTTCACAAAGCCAGTTTAAGCGAGACTGTGTTCATGTATCATGTGACGTTGAGGGTTCAGCCTCATCATCGTTCTGTTTCTTCAGGCAGCTCTTGAAGGGCAGCGCAGCAGGGTTTGCAGTTGTAGGACCCATGTTTTGATCTACGTTATAGCCCTTATCTTGTAATCGGGTCCAGGCTTAATAAGCTAAACTTCTCACCTGTCTTTTCTTCTCCTCTCTACCATCTTGAGCCTCTCTCTCCAGCTCATCTCCACATAACGCAGGTGTGTATATCTAGTGTCTGGTCAATGCTCCCTTTTGACCTGTGGCTCAGCATGATCCTCAGAGACCTCTGGGTGGAGAAGCTTCTCAAACTTGTCTTTACTTGCCTTCAGACAGTTCTTCACCATCTGGACCAGGTCTGACCAGAACGTGGGTCCAGCAGGCTCTGGAGGTGTTGGTAGAGTATTTCTCACATACTCTCCAGGTGTTGTAAAACACCGGTTTTGTAGTGTGTGGCTCGGCGAAGGGCTTCACTGTTGATTTTGCGGTTTGTTTTAGGCAACTATTCAGGGTCCAGCAGACATATTTATACTTTTAGGATCAGTTTTGCTCCGTTCCGCCCAGGTTACTTTCTTTGGCCCAGGTGTCTTGGCCTACTTTGGAGGTTTTTGTACAGTTTTGTACAGTAATTCCTTCTGATGTATTTGGTAACACTCAAGTAATTGCTATTGTTTTACCATGATCTTCACTTTAGAATACTGATCCAGATAATTAGTTTTATTTAATTATACATTATGCATCATTCATGTTAATTATGAACCTGTGACGGCTGGTAAAAGAGGAGGAAGCAATTGCAGGCAATCAGAAGAAGTTTATTGAAATCAGAGTCCAGAATGTAGGCAATGGCAACGAAGGTCTACGGTGGCGTGAGAAGAGCTGGATGGTGAAGTCGCAGGTGAAGGTGAAGACGGTCAATGGATGAAACCAGGAACAGACCGGAACACTGACACGAAGACGACAACACGAATACAATCCAGCACACGAACACGGAAGACGGTAAACCAACTAGGCAGTGGAGACATGAATGTGGATCTGACAACAGACAGAGAGATGAGTGAGTATATGTAGCTGAGTGGAGATGAGGATCAGCTGGAGCGAGACAATCAACACACAGGTGACAACAATCAACCAAACGAGCACATGGAGACTACGTGAGTACAACAACAACACAAAACATGACACGGAGGAAACAATGGATTTCCTACCGTGACAGTACCCCCTCCCCTAGGACGTCACCTGACGTTCCCAGCCTGCTTTACCTGTAGATTGTAATCATCAATAAGGCGGTGATCCAGTATGTCCCGAGCAGGAACCCACCTTCTCTCCTCCGGACCGTAACCTTCCCAATCCACCAAGTACTGAAATCCGCGTCCCCTCCGTCTAGAGTCCAGAATACGATTAACCAAATATGTGGTTTCCCCATTAACGATACGAGGCGGGGGGGGAACCGGGGCAGGCGGGTTAAGACGGGAAAAAATCACCGGTTTAATTTTGGACACATGGAACACGGGATGAACCCTCCTGTACGCCGGAGGAAGGCTAAGACGCACTGTTACCGGATTAATGATTTTGGTAACAGAAAACGGGCCAATAAATTTGGGAGCAAGCTTATTCGAAACGGAACGCATCTGAATATTCTGGGTAGAAAGCCACACTCTTTGACCGACGACGTAACGGGGAGGCTTCGACCGGTGGCGATCGGCCTTAGCCTTGGTGCGCGACCTAGCCTGGAGCAGAGCTCTGCGAGCTCTGGTCCATGTGCGGTGACACCTCTGGACTAGTGCGTGTGCGGAGGGGACCGAAACCTCGGATTCCGTACTGACAAAATTAGGTGGTTGGTACCCTAAACTACACTTAAATGGAGACATGCCCGTAGATGACACTGGTAAAGAATTGTGTGCGTACTCCACAATTGAGAGTTGCTGACACCAGGACGAAGGATTATTGGAAGCCAAACATCGCAAAACCCTTTCGACATCCTGATTGGCTCGCTCGGTTTGACCATTGCTCTGGGGATGGAACCCGGAAGAAAGACTAACAGTCGCTCCTAACAATTTACAAAATTCTCGCCAAAATTTGGACACAAATTGGGGACCCCTGTCAGAAACCACGTCTGTCGGAAGGCCATGTATACGGAAGACGTGGTCAATGACAGCTACCGCTGTTTCCTTGGCTGAAGGTAATTTGGGCAAGGGAATAAAATGAGTCGCCTTCGAGAACCGGTCCACTACGGTTAAAATCACCGTATTGCCCTTAGAGGGCGGGAGGGCGGTAATGAAATCTAGCGAAATGTGGGACCAGGGTCTCGAAGGGACAGACAGCGGTAAGAGTAACCCATCTGGAGGTCGATTGGAAGTCTTACCAATAGCGCAAACTGAACAAGCCAAGACGAAGTCGTGGACGTCACGAGCCATACCAGGCCACCAAAATCGTTGCTTGACTAGAAACCTAGTTCTACTAACCCCTGGGTGACAAGCAACACTGGAACAATGACCCCACTGGAGAACGTCTGACCGTAACCCCTCCGGCACAAACAATCGGTTCGGTGGGCAACGAGTCGGGGGCGTTACCCCTTCTAAGGCAGTCAACACCTTCGATTCGACCTCCCATCTGAGCGCGGAGATAATGATGGTCCCCGGTAAAATGGGCTCGGGAGTAGCAGTACGATCGGAACGCTCAAAAAGACGGGATAAAGCATCGGGTTTGATGTTTTTGGAACCCGGCCGGTAAGAAAGTGTAAAATCGAAACGACCGAAAAACAATGCCCACCGAGCCTGCCTGGAGTTAAGTCTTTTGGCGGTTCTGATGTATTCGAGATTCTTATGGTCCGTCCATACAATGAAAGGTACACCCGACCCTTCAAGCCAGTGACGCCATTCTTCCAGTGCAAGTTTGACTGCCAACAACTCTCGATTGCCAATGTCATAATTAACCTCTGCAGGAGATAAACGGTGAGAATAATACGCGCAAGGATGCACCTTTCCGTCTGAGGATGCGCGTTGGGACAACACTGCTCCTACCCCCACCTCTGATGCGTCGACCTCCACTATGAATTGATGTGAGCGATCAGGGGTGACGAGAATGGGAGCTGAAACAAAGCAGCTTTTCAGTTTGGCAAACGCAGCCTCGGCTGCGCTTGACCACCTGAACGTCAAACTAGGGGAGGTCAAGGCGGTCAGAGGAGCGGCTAGTTGGCTGAAATTGCGAATGAAACGCCGGTAAAAATTGGCGAACCCCAGAAATCTCTGCAGGGCCTTGCGAGACTCTGGGGATGGCCAATCTACCACAGCCTTAACCTTCTCAGGATCCATGCGAACACCCTCAGTCGAAATGATGTGTCCTAGAAAGGAAACAGACTGTGCATGAAAAACGCATTTCTCCGCCTTGACAAACAATCCATTCTCTAGCAACCGCAGAAGCACTCGTCGTACGTGTTGCACGTGTTCCTGGAGAGACGAAGAAAAAATCAATATGTCATCCAGGTAAACATATATGAACAGATCGACCATGTCTCGCAACACGTCATTGACGAGTGCTTGGAAGACTGCCGGCGAGTTCGTTAGCCCGAAAGGCATCACGCAGTACTCAAAATGGCCTCTAGGGGTGTTAAAGGCAGTCTTCCACTCATCCCCCTCCCTGATACGGACCAAATGATAAGCATTACGTAAGTCCAATTTAGTGAAAACGGACGCTCCCTGCAACCTCTCAAAAGCTGAAGACATAAAGCTGAAGACATAAGCGGCAAAGGATAGGTATTCTTTACCGTTATGTTGTTCAGCCCTCGGTAGTCAATGCAAGGTCGCAAGGATCCGTCCTTCTTTCCCACAAAAAAGAACCCCGCCCCCGCTGGAGAAGAAGAAGGGCGGATGAACCCCGTTGCTAGAGAACTGGATATATATTTCTCCATGGCCGCCGTCTCTGGAATAGACAAAGAATATAACTTGCCCTTAGGCGGAGAAGTTCCTGGCAATAACTCTATCGCACAGTCATAGGGACGATGAGGAGGAAGAGAATCAGCCCGAGACTTACTGAACACCTCCTTCAGGTCGTGGTACTCCGCGGGCACGTTAGCCAAATCCACTGCTTCCCCCTGAAACACAGACTCAGAAACATTAACACCAGCAGACAAAAGACAAGACAAATGACACTCCTCGCTCCAGCTAACCACCGATCCGAGGCGCCAATCGATCCTGGGGTTGTGTTTCTGGAGCCAGGTGTGACCTAGAACAATGGGGGATTGAGGTGAGTCCGTGATGTAAAATGAAATCTCCTCCGTATGGTTGCCAGATGTGATGAAAGAAACCGGTACAGTGGTCTGTGTGATGACTTGCAGTCTGTGTCCGTTGAGTGCAAAAGGTGCAATGGGGTGTTTGAGGGAGGTGAGAGGAATGTTGAGTTTAGTAGCCAACTTACAGTCCATAAAACTACCCTCTGCCCCAGAATCCAACAAAGCGTGATGATCAAGTGCGTGGGTGGACCACCGTAGACTCACCGGAAGGAGTGTCGATGTAGATGAGGTCTTCCTGGCAGAGATCCCACCCGATAGTAGCCTCCGTTTTACTATCGGGCTTGGTCTTTTACCGGACAGCGCTGGATGTGATGTTCTTGGCTGCCGCAGTATAAACATAGTCCCAGGGATCTCCGCCTGATCCTCTCCTCCCGGGAGAGCCGAGCTCGCCCCACCTGCATGGGTTCAAGATCTCCCGGTGGGCTGACCGCAACCTCTGAGCGCTGACGCTGAGCCTCCGGTCTGGTCGCGAGAACTGCTCTCCCCCTCCGTCTGGCGGCTTGGTCGAGTCGGTTGTCTACTCTGATGGTGAGGTCGATCAGGCCATTGAGAGAAGTGGGGAGCTCGACGGCGCGGATCTCCTGTTGGATGCGGTCAGCCAACCCATGCAGGAAGTGATCCCACTGCGCCTCTTCGTTCCACTTACACTCCGCCGCCAGGGTGCGGAACTCAATAGAATAGTCGGCTACGGACCTGTCTTCCTGACGTAGGTCCGTGAGAAGTCTAGCCGCCTCCCTCCCGGCGACGGAGCGGTCGAAGACCCGTCTCATCTCCTCCGAAAGGGCGTGGAACGAGGCACAGCAGCTGTCTTGGTTTTCCCACACCGCCGTCCCCCAGAGGGCAGCCCTCCCCGTCAGTAGTGACAAGACGAATGCCACCTTCATTTCCTCGGTGTGAAACGTGCGGGGCTGCAGGGCGAAGTGCAGAGAACAATGAGACAGAAATGATCGACAAAACTTTGGCTCACCCGCATATTTCTCAGGGATGGGGAGGCGTGGTTCGGACTGGGAAATCCCTCCGGAGACGATCGGCGGTGTGGGTGGCGTGGGAGGCGCAGCGGGTGGCGGTTGTTGTTGTCGCTGAGCCTGGAGAGCGAGCTCGGACACCTTCGTCACCATTGCTTGGAAAGCTCGACCCATCTCATCTATCGCCTTGTCTTGGTGATCCATGCGATCAACGGCTCTCTGCAAAAACTCCTCTAGATGAGATGGGGAGCGATCGCCTGCTGCTTCCATGATGGTCAGATCCTACTGTGACGGCTGGTAAAAGAGGAGGAAGCAATTGCAGGCAATCAGAAGAAGTTTATTGAAATCAGAGTCCAGAATGTAGGCAATGGCAACGAAGGTCTACGGTGGCGTGAGAAGAGCTGGATGGTGAAGTCGCAGGTGAAGGTGAAGACGGTCAATGGATGAAACCAGGAACAGACCGGAACACTGACACGAAGACGACAACACGAATACAATCCAGCACACGAACACGGAAGACGGTAAACCAACTAGGCAGTGGAGACATGAATGTGGATCTGACAACAGACAGAGAGATGAGTGAGTATATGTAGCTGAGTGGAGATGAGGATCAGCTGGAGCGAGACAATCAACACACAGGTGACAACAATCAACCAAACGAGCACATGGAGACTACGTGAGTACAACAACAACACAAAACATGACACGGAGGAAACAATGGATTTCCTACCGTGACAGTACCTGTATATAGTAGTTATTAGTAGTTCTCTGAGGAATGAAAAAACAGTAGTTACTGATTAACTAATAGTGAGCTACCTTCAACTGAGCACTATTACTTACTAATTCATTCATCAGAGTTTCTTGTTAGTTAATAGTAGTTACTACAGTTTTAATAATGCATTACTCATTTGTTCCTGTGTTGTTATTCATTAATGAAGGATCAGTATTCTAAAGGCCTGTACACACCGGGACGAATATCGCACACGTTTATCGCGGCGTTTTTTGTGTTCCTACCCAAGCGATTTTCACTGGCGATGAGCCGAGTAAACGTGCAAATTCACTCCTCTGACATTAGATGGCAGTGAATCTCAACCTTTTTTGAGTAATGGACGCCTGTCATGTTTAGAACCATCCTTTAGGACCCCAGAATAAAATTTGCTTTTTGGTATTATTAATTTCTTTGTGACAACCAAATGCAATGAAGTATAACCATAAAATACAAATAAATTATAGAATTTATATTTTCTCATTTTATTTGTCTTATCCTATTATTTTAGTGAGTATAATGAGTAAATTAGGGCTAAATAATTTATAAGTACTATACTAAAAAACAAGAAACCCATTCTCTCCCAAGTCCCAACTCATGAATCATATCACGGTGGTACGCGAGACTTCTCGCTCTGTTCCCACTATAGTTTATGCTTGTGCTAAATAGCAGGCTAACTAAATGTTAAACTAAGTTAGGCCTGTTTTTTTACACTGTGTATAGTAGTTGTTTATTATAAATTTTAAATGTAGAACATATGATGCATATCTTTTATGAAATGTAGAGTATATGTTAGATATATAGCCACCATAGACATTTAAAGGAACTCCTCAAAGTCTCCCCAAAAATTAAAAATTGCCAAAATGTCCCTCAATATTTGATATTTTTCGTTACGTGCAGCTCTGTTTGTAATCTGGAGGACAAAAAGTTTCAGAAGTTTTTAGGTTGCTCTGTTTCAATAGGCCACACCCACACCGGGGCTGCACCAAAGTGGATACAGGCAGTGAGACAGCGCAACGGGTCCTATTACTTTAAGAACTACATTGGAGGGGAACATAAGGTTATGCTAAACAAACAAAGAAAAAAAACATTCATTATTTTTAACTGTCAAATAATCATTTCACCTGTTGCTGAATACGTCCCGCTCCAATGTAGTTCATATAGTAATATGACCCGTTGTGCTGTCTCACTATCCACTTTTGTGTCCTTAAACATTAGTTTTTTTGGGGGTCGACAGCTAATAAAAACTTAGTTCTGGGGTTTTTTAGCTTGTTTTTTTGCACACCATGTCACATAGCAGCTTTTAGACATTGTTCTGTTTTTTGTTATAAGTCAGAAATTACAAAGAGGCAGCCTCACGCTATATAAAGTCAATGGAGACTGTTGGATTGTTTTTCCCCCCTGGTGGGCGTGGTTTTCAGATTATGATGCTTGTCGCTCTGTCAGCACTAGTGAGATGGCCAATCAAATCAAAGAAGGCGGGTCTAACAGAAGACGAGTATGAATTCCAGCACAACGCTTTAGTTTTGTCTGTGAAAGAGGCGTGGCAGTATTAGTGCATATTACTTGTCTTGTGGTAAACAATTAATCCGTGCAAGTTAAAACACAGACGCGGTAATCTTTAATCAAAATCTGAAAAGTTACTTCCGGTCTGGAATGGCGTTCCTTCTCTGATAACGTCAGTTTGACGGCTTGGGTTGAAAACGCATAAACCACTCCTCTCCAACCGTTCGTCTGCTATGAGCGAGAGATGGAGAGAAGGAGTGCTAAACTCTGCCCTTTATTCAATATTCTGTTTCACTTGGAAATACGTCACTGGAGAAAAGTTGTTTGCAACTTCCGGTTCACGCAGACTTTAATATTTAACTGTTTTACGAGAGAAATGCTGAATGACCGACAGTAATATCCAGGGATGCAGGCAACTCAACTTTTTTAAAAAAAATGTCACCGTTTTGAATGTAAAATATGATATCATTTACATTTGATTTGTAACTCGTAACTAAATGTGACGAGACAAGAAACCTTTTGCGTTTGCGACAGATCAGATATCAGTAGGAGTGAACGTGCATATTTTAAAACCATATTTGCAAATAGTTTAAATTGATTAGGCCTACACAACTGAAGTAGAACTTATAATTTACTTTTATTTATTCCCTTAATCCCTTTAATACTTAATAATTATTTAATTCCTTTAAAACAACAACCCCCATTGCCGGTAGGTAGAAAAGTAATTAGTGTAATATATATTCCTTTATTTTATATAATATTCTTTGAATTTAGAGGCACCCATATCTTTTCAGTATTCTTTTGCTCTTTCATGTTATCGTCTACGTCAAATGTACTCTAGAAACTAGATCTAACTAGATCTAAGATGATAAAGGAGCATAATAGAGATATGGATATGCAACAGATCTGCAGATTTGACCCTATCTTCAAGTCTCATTTAATGATATAGTGCTTTTTATTGCTTCAAAACAGCAAAACTGGAAAAACAGCATAATTGTGCCAGAGTTCATCAATCTCAGGAATATGTATTTCAATTATAACTTTAATTTCAACAATAAAGCAGCTTCGCACTGTGTTCATGTTTTTACTCATGTCTGAACTTGAACTGAAGAAATTAACCAGAAGAGATTTTCACGTCAAAAAAGTGGAGAACCAAAACACATCTATTATATCTTCATCATGGACCAATGAGAGTTTAAAGGTGTTTAACAGCCAGTGCAAAGCTTTCTGGAAAGAAACAGTAACACAGAAGTAACAAAACTATTTGAAGGACAGCCAGACCATCTGACTCTGTCAACACTTCAGTTTCTCCTTGACAGTGACATGTTTGTGATGGCAGGTAGGTTGGTCACAACAATCAACAGCATGTTGGTTATCAAAAAAATATATATAACTTTGCAGGGGTAATAATGTTAGAGTGAGATTATCCTGCATGTTGTAATGTCACAATATATTAAATGATTTTATACATAGTGGCTATATTTTTGAAATGAATATAAACATTTATGGATTGATCCCAATGAATGTAAGTGCCTCACTGTAACCCAGATTTATTTAGTTTAATTTCATTCAGGATGATTGGACACTCATTTCTACATGTTGACCTTGTGTTACTGGATCATTCCTGCCATTATCATGTTCTTTTGCAGGATCCCCAGAGACTGATCTCAGTTCAGATTGAAGATGCTGTGTCACTGATATTCACAACACCATCAATTCAATATGAACCAGAATGGCAGAGCATCTTTTTTAATAACAGATTATATTTTCATAGCAGAACATTTCAATGTAAATTGACTGTAGCTTTAAAAGTAACATGAATAATAACAGTTCTGTGTTTCTACTTTCTCCCAGCATGATGGAGACTCTGAAGTGTCTGCAGAGGAGAAAGAGGAGGGCAGTCCTGGGTTTATCACTGTCCTGAGACCTGCCAGGAGTCACAGAGAGGAATCAGAGATGCTTACATGAGCAGCTTTCCTTCATGCTGGAAGCAATTAATATAATGCATTCGTGATATTATGCATACACAATTCTGACAATCCACTGTAATAATTTAGAAAATATTATCTCAAATATAATTTCAGTTCTGGGTCATTAGTATTGTTTATCAAATTCAAATAAACAGACCGGTAAAATTAATAAATCAAATCTTAACAGTTCAGGAATTCACTTACTAGTGTAAATTACAGTATTCCTGTGTTATGGATTAAAGCATTAAAATTGCAGGTAATTGGAGGTTCTTCACATTACGTAAAGCAGGTAAGAAGAGGTTATGAGACCATGAGGACTTCTGAAAGAGAGGAAAGATGTCATTCATCTGCTGTTTCCTGGTACTTTTCTGTCTGGTACAGATGAAATTGACTGTATTTAAGCAGTTACAGTGTAATCAGTACTGCACCTCATGTGATCATCTGACTGTCAGAGTGAGTATACATCATTGAATTAACCAATACCTTGCTCAGCATTGCATCACCTCTGGAGCAAAAATCAGAAAGTAACAATTTCATTGCAACTTAAATTTTAAAGTTGCATTTTTTTTATGATTGAAATAAATGTATTATTACAGATGATCTTGGAATGAATTATTTGGCCAGATGATCTGGACGATGATGATGATGAAGAGGAGTGCAGCCTTGAAGACAAATGTAGAGTTTCTGGATAAATGAGGACCACTGTTGCCAAGTTACATTATTATTATTATTATTTTTACCTAGGAAATTCATATTTACAATAATTCAAAGAGCATGGCAGCATTATATTACATCTTGTAAAAAGGGACATAATAGATATCATTTAATGCATTAACTAACATGAAGCAACAATGAACAATATATTTTATTAGACTTTGTTCATGTTAATTAAAGAAAATGTTTATATTCATTTTCAGTGTATTAACTAATGTTAACAAATATACAAACTTTGATTGGAAAATGTATTAATAAATGAAGAGTTTATTTGCAAATACAGATAACTCCATTTTTATGAATTCTCACAAATCATGTTTTTTTTTTTTTTTTTTTTTATTGTGCATTCCAAGTAATAACAATCAAACTGCAGTTGGGCTGTTTTGATTAAGTAATGATAAATCTAAAAAATACAGGTAAATTAAAAAATTAAAATTCATTGAAAGTATGTTTTATATATATATATATATATATATATATATATATATATATATATATATATATATATATATATATAATTAAAAGTTTGTTTTTTAGCAAAAGCATATAACTCCAACAGTCTTTTTTTTTGTTTTGCAAAAGCAGATAACTCCACATTTCATGTTTCATAGTTAAACAAAACCCAAGTAATTGCATTTAAAAAACTCTCAAACACACATGTGCACACAAACAAACCCACCCACCCACGCGCGCACGCACACATGCACACACACACACACAGCTCTCTCTCGCTCTCTCTCTCTCAAACACACACACACACAGATCGGCACACAAGTACACACACACGCATGTGCGCGCACATACATACAAGCAAAAGGACAATCAATTTTTCAGCATGTAAGTCGTGTATGGTGTACAAGGACTTACAGGAGTCGAAATCATAAATCCTCGATCCCTTTTAGTGAGCTTTGATAAAACTTCCCTCAGCTAGCGCGTCTTTTTGAAGTGACTAGAAGCCTTGTCACCTGACCTGAATACTGCGCGCTGATTCGCTAAAACGGACTTATCGGTTTCTGTCATAAACAGTAATGGACACAGCGACCCCATAGGCCAATTTCACACTTCCGGGTTTTTGGCTTCCGGAACGATCCACGCAGTGTAAAAGCTTTTCCGGTTACAGTGATAGATAGCCTCGATCAAAACCAGCTCGGGAATCAAAGTCGTTTTACGAATTAAATGTCATGAAAATTTTTGAACGTTCTTGGTAAATTATTGGTGAGACTACAGAGCTCTCATTAAGAGCTAAATTTAATAAATAATTTGAAGTGATGGCGGTTAAACTGGTTGTTCTTCGTGTATGTTTGGCGCGGCTGTGCATTATCGCGCTCCATGTGCTGTACAGACGGTGCCTGCGTCTCAACGTGCACACTATCCATCCTAAATAGTAGTCTATGTGTAATATTAAGTGCTATTTAGGGTGGATAGTATGCACATTGGGATGTATAGAGTGCTTTTAGCGACGTGCTGGGGAAATGATCAGCTGGAAGCTCCCTTATCACGCAAGATCCTCTGATTCGTGAAGCAGGACCACTCGCACCCTGATATTTCTGGATATAAACCTTACAGTCTGATAAACACTTCAGTCTCTCACTCATTTTCCTGTCGTCATTATCTTAAAGTGTGTATTATGCACAGTATTATTGTGCTGTTGCAACATTAATGCAAAGACTGATAGTTGTACAATGTGGTGTTGGAAATTAATTAGGTCTTAGTTTAATCATTTTAATCGATCAGGATTAGTTATAACATGCTTGAATGTGGGATGATGCCATATGAGATTACATGCTATATATATATATATATATATATTTAAAACATATTAAACTCACGACAATATTATGTATGTCGATGTTATATCCCCCATTAAAGTATATATTGGGAGTTTTTTTTTTTTTTTTTATTAAAAAATTATATAATGTTCGTCGTACGTAATGCGATCGGGGAAATTGCTGAATGAGTAGCTGCGTAGCCTTTACTGTATGACAGCTGGTAATATAATCCACACGCCGGTAAATTCAACGGTCTTAGCGGCCGTACAAGCTACAAACCAGTAGAAAATAATTTCTTTGTAGATTATACAAAAGCGACTTGGAAAACAGACAAAACAGAAAAGGTAAGAAGCGATATTTGAGAAAAGAGCATATCAATCTAATAGCCGTAGACGCATAGCGGAACTAACTTTACACTGCATCACGTGATTTCCGATTCTTGTGAAAAAGGCCCATTGGAACTCAATTGAGTCAAGTGAAGCCCATTTTTTGCGATTTTTAGCACTTCCCTTTCTGACACAGACTCACACTAAGCTTGATGACGTCAGCAACCTGTCTGACAGATGTAAATCTTCTAGTAGCTGTGCGTGAAAACTGCCATCGTTAATCTTGCAGAGACGGCAAGCTTGAGCGGTTCTTTGGCGTGAGTGAGCAGGAGTAAGTATTCTGATTAATTATTTTGTATATCATTTTAAAATGTAAAGCCAGTACGCCATATTAAGATAATCTCCCCGATTGTCTGCGAGCTTCTCCTCCTGTCTGTACGGTAATTTCTCTACTGTGCGACAGAGAGTCGAGTGGTTATGACGCAATCGTTAGCTTATTTTTACAAAAACTGTTTCTATGGGGCCATAATGTAACATAGAAGGTAATGGAGCCCTTTATACATTGTCGTGTATCTTTGGAAATAAATAATGGACAAATGGAGTCTTTAAACGCCTCAGGTGTAAAGTTATTCGCTGTCAAAGTGACGCCAAAATGAATGGGAGTCAATGGGGATGCTAACGCAAGTGAAGTTCTGCTACAAGATGGCGGCACCCGGCCGACTTCAACTTCCGGTCGACTTCCTTGGGCACTGGTTTCTGGAGAAGGGCGCTTGTCGGCTTCTGCTGTAAAACGTGAACTTGCGATGCCTGAAAGTGGGCAAAACCGGCTCTTCTGACAAAATGGATTTAGGGTACAGAACGTGCTATATATGGAGAATAATGCACAGCACTTAGTTCATTTTTTTTAAAAATGGCGTTTATCGGTTTTTGCAAATGAACTCTTCAAATGTTGGGATTAACTAAGATTAATAAATGCTGTGTTTGTTTGTTCATGTCTGAAGGGATAGTTTACCCAAAAATGAAAATTCTGCCATCATTGACATTATTACATTATTTATTTTTCTAAACCAACTTGAGGGCAAGAGAAGAAGTTGAAGAATAATAGAAGTAATTTTTGAGTGAACTATCACTTTAAAAAATGTAGTTAATAATGTAAACAAATTAAACCTTACTGTAAAGTGAACCAATGTCTTTTAAATGAGAAGTACATATTGCACTTTTTTAATGTAATGTTTATTTTGAATTTTAAAATAAAAATATATTTGACAAATATCCATAATCTTTTGAATGAACATATCGTGAATGTTATCTCATAAAAGCCTAGTCATATGGAAAAATAAGGTGTTAGATGGGATGAAATCTCCACGTCATAAACATGAAATCCCGGACACCGGATCTTGTCAAAAGAAGATGGAAAATGACTGCTTCACAACATCGTGTGATGATAAAAACCTTGAAATTAAGACATTCTCTTATCTCCTACCCGTGAAGACAAACATCCCTTTAGACCACACAATCATAAGAGTTAACAGCAAAATAAAAAAAATGAGAAGTAATTTAAAATATAAAATATAAAATGACATCAATTAATAATAATAATGAAATGATTAAAAGATAAAATGGAAAATGATGTAAATCAATAATATTATAAATAAATGATAAATCAATGACAACTACATAAATGACTAATGATTATAAATGATTATGAAATTAAACATAAAAACAAAAAAAATAATCTTTAAAATAAGAAAATAAAAGACCATATGGTTGAGTTCTTAAAGTAAAACAGGTTATTGGAAACCCTTATCCTTCAAGTGTTACGTTATTGAACTACACTGATCAAAATTAATATCAATAAATCATCAGATCATGTATTTTTAGTGATTAAGGTATTATATCTTATATTAATATATATTATATTTCACATTTAGCTGATGATTAATACAGTATTCAGATATTTCAAATATTCATCATTAATTCAAATCTGATCTCAAATTAATTTGATGCGTTTTATTATTTAAGCAGAAACACCTGAAAAATCACATGAATTATGACAATAACATGTTCTTCATGAATCATGTTTGTGAAAGACACTTTTCAACTGAAAGATAATTTTGACAGTAATAGAGATTGATGTGACACTACTATAAAAACTGATTTCCATCAGAGTAGAGGCAGAGAAAAGAACAGATACACACACACACACAAACACACACACACACACACACACACACACACACCTGACTCACACATTTATTCTGACATGATATTTCAGTGACAGTATTAACCCTTTCACACGTAAGTTTCAAATATTCTGTCTGACCCCCCAGAGTTTTTTAAGGCGACCGTTATTTAGAACATATCGCTTTATGGTTTCCATGGTGACACGTCATTGCTTGTTACGTGACACACCGCAGCACTGTATGAATGATGATCCGCTTTCATTTAATTTTTCCTTTTTTATTCAAAATATTCACAAATTTGTTAACTATAGAATGAAATATGTAATATTCCGATTGCCAAATATGTGCAAGTGTATGTGTTTTGCAACCCTCTACCGCACGCATTATGATAAATTTATAAAAAAAAATATTTGACTCTTTTTCTTTTCTTAGAATGGCTTAACTTGAAGTGCTGTAAAAAAAATTTTGGAAAAAAATATTATTTTAAGATACTTTATGATATGTTGCCATATGGCAACAACGCGCAATAGTGGAAATAACTTAAAATAAGTGTAAGTGTATATAGGCTAGTTCATTTTTTCTCAGAAATGTTGTTTGTATTGAATAAATTGGTGCTATTATAAGCTTTAGCAGTAAATATAAACAACGCCTTATACTTATTTTCCAACATCTTGTGCTTTTATTTATGAAATTTATTCTTTTGCTGAATAATGATTTATATTCTTTGAATTTCAATACATTTTTCGTGAATATTATTTAAATTGCAAATGTAGACAAAACAAATCTAATACTGTTCATCATGTATCATAAAATATTGACATAAAACCAAAAATATTGTAGCCTAGTTCATGAAAATTCAACATTACGCAATCTTACGAGAGGAAGGTTATGAACATGAACCCCCCATAATCCTTGAAACTTCACCTTTTTTCTGTATGAAACTTCAAAAAGCATTTTTTTTTTCAGAGGTGAGACACATGTAGACATCACATTTGGTGCTCTTCACCCTAACAATACACTTACAGCCACTTGCACCTGCCTTTTTGAGATACCATGGTAGGACAGTGGTAGATCTGGGCCAGTATATTGGCTGTGATGGCAGATCTCTGATGTTGATTTAATACATAATATAAATGCCATGGCAGTCCTTAACATACGACTAATCAACATTATATCACTAGCATTAATGTTGTTATTTACATCTTAACAGACTGCAGCTAACTTTTGCTAGCTATCTAACCTATTATAATAATGCCATTCCATTATTGCGCAGTGTTGCCATATGGCCATATGTAAATGTGACATGGGCGGGTCCTTGTTTGTTACTGACGTTTTAGTTTGCTTTCAGCAACTACATACAAGAGACGGCAGTCTGTCAGAAAATTGCGCCACAGAAAAAAATTGCATGTCATGTGACTTAACCAAAGCACATCATTGGCTAAACTAAGGTCTTCTCTTACCAACAAAAAAACGAGAATGTTCTGTTAAAGAAACAGTGGCAAGGAAATGAACACAAAGTGTATGTTGCCATATGGCAACACTATGTGGTAGAGGGTTAATCACGTTAGATGAGCCATATGCTCGATGGGCGCCGCCATGTTAGTTTGCGCCGCACAGAGAATCGGATCTGTTGGATTTACAACCCGTGAATTTATCCACTTCTCCCGAAATACATGAAAGTAAGTGAGTCGGTGAACAGGGGAAGAATAGAGTAAGCTTTAAAGTTACTTTCATAATGTGTATCTGATAAGAATTAAACGTGTCGTCTAATTACAATGGAAAGGGTTGTTATTTCCGCTTCTATAGACATCATTGTGTATTTTACAAACTCTAAATATATTGTTTTGTTAGTACTCATATGTATTTAAATGTCTGAAACCTAAAATAAACATTATTTGGTTGAAAACACTGCATGTATGTAATATATGAAAAGCGCTGTGCACGTCCGTCTCTGGTTTAGCACCAATCAAAGCGCGCACGCACATTTGAATTTGGCAGTTGATCACGTGATGCACTGAACGTTCTAATCACACCGGTGTGATTGTATGCTCCAGGGACCAGCCAAGACTGATCACACTGGTGTGATCGTACGTGTCAAAGGGTTAATGTAATAAGGAGACTCTATAACATCTCACTGTTACTGATTCATCATGAGCTCAAAGCATTATGGGTAGAGTCTCTACAGTCTGTTCTGATTCATCAACACAGTTTCACTGATGAGCCATAATAAACCCTAAACCCAGGATAGAGCGGTTGAGTGAATGTGGTCTGGACTGTGTGGATGAGGATCATTGTGTCTCCAGAGACGCTGTAGAAGGACAGAGTTCCTGCACTGTGATCCACAAACACTCCTATTCTACTGCTGATGGGCTTTACAGGGAGTTCAGTCTGTATCTTATTGTGTATGAATGAGTAACTGGAGGAAGAGCAGATCAAACTCCAGGACTGATCATTAGATCCAAACACACACTCATAGCCCCATCCCTTCCTGCTGATGCTCTTATATGACACTGATATATACACATCTTCTCCACTCCACTCAATCTCCCAGTAACAGCGTCGATCACACACACTCTCTACACACAACACCTGAGGAAGATCAAATCTGTCTGGATGATCAGGATACAACTGCAGTGTGCCAGTGCGTGTAATCACTCTGTTGCTCTCAGACAGGAGGAGGTCTTTATTCACTGTGTTCAGATCCAGAGTGAGCTGATGGGAATCTGATGGAGATCAAACACATCACAATCAGGAATTATCAATCTATCTGATCTTTAATCTACACTATGAAAATGATTTGGTCTGCTTGTTAAATATATGTAATTAAAATATGTTAAAACCACACAATTATGAACATTTTGTCCTAATTTAAAGGTCCCGTTCTTCGTGATCCCATGTTTCAAACTTTAGTTAGTGTGTAATGTTGTAGTTAGAGTATAAATAAAATCTGTAAAATTTTAAAGCTCAAAGTTCAATGCCAAGCGAGATATTTTATTTAACAGAAGTCGCCTACATCGAACGGCCAGTTTGGACTACATCCCTCTACTTCCTTCTTTAATGACGTCACTAAAACAGTTTTTTGACTAACCTCCGCCCACTGGAATACACAAGAGTTGCGTTTGTAGAGTGTGTTTGTCGCCATGTCGTCGAAACGCTGTTATTTTCATCCCACAGTCCAATCACCGGGTCTGATTCCGGCTCAAATTGATAGGGTAAAATCAAAGACATGTTTACAATAACACTGAGCGTGTGCATCTCCACGTTATGGTAAGAGGCGTGACCTTTCCGGGCACGGTGCGCTCAGAGCTGTCGAATCACAACACAGGAACCGCTGGCACAATCAGAACTCGTTACGTATTTCTGAAGGGGGGACTTCATAGAACAAGGAAGTCATCAGCCCGTTTTTATGACAGTGGAAACAGATAAGTAAATTATGTGAAAAATCTTTTTTACACGCGAATTACAGAAACTTTCTATCCCAAGTTCAGATCTGACTAATTAATTCAGGGTTTTTCACAAATTCGTATTACAGAAGCAAATCTGAACTTGATTTAGGATTCTTATCCTATCTTACAGAATCTCATCTGTAGTTCAGACATCTTAAAGCTCTATCAGTTCAGAAATCAACTCTCAGGTGTCTGCCAATCAATAAATGATGTGCTTGATAGAAAAAGTTTTGATAATGTTGATAGAAAAGGCAAAGTCTATCACTGTATTTCATTTATCAGTGTTCTGTCAAAGTGATGATCTACCTCTTTGAAAACTATATCATTTTTAAAGTTAACACCTAATTCATGCAAGACACTGATATCACTTTCATGAGTTTCTCAGTGAATTAATATTTTACTTCCATTAAATTTCCTTAGAACTATTAAAAAGTTAAAAAACATTAAAAAAAAATAAAAGTTTTGTCCTTAATTCATGGGATTCAGGCTTTAAAGCTATTTAAATTATCCTTTTTATTTGCCTTCTGCAGTTTCCAACAAGAATGTTTGGTTACGATGTAACCTTTTTTTCTCTGAGTGAAGAGACTATCTCTCCATTACATATTCCATATGTATGGGAATTTGATTCTCCATATTTGGTAACGTGGATACTCTTTAAGACAATCCGGCTGTGCCGGTCACGCCCTAATTAGTGCCCTATAAAACACTCATAGTGGCGTGCATTCATTGCTATCCTTTGATCGGAACTGTTCCCAGAGTTACCTTGAGGTGGAGAGATAGTCTCTTTACTCAAGGTTACATCATAACCGAAAGTTCTCTATCGTATCGAGACTATCTTTCCATTACATATTCCATATGTATGGGAAACTCTGTAAGACACCCCACGAAGGGACGGTGCAGCGACCAATGAACTATTTACAATATTTACATATTTGCAAACTTGAGCCAGGCGCCGATGCTACCAGAGGCTCACCTCCCCTGACTTATTCAGGAATGGAGGGCAGAGACCTTGCTAATGCACAAATGACTATTCATCTGGACCTTAAGACCAGTTTAGATGGCATGTTCCTTTCTAGTTGCTCCCAGCATCAACTCCCCAAAGGAGGGGCTAACTGCAACATTCAGTCTATAAAACTTAGTGAAAGTGGAGAAAACCACGTGGCTGCCTCTCAGATTTCCTTCAAAGAGGCTCCCCACCACAAAGCCCATGAGGTAGCAAGACTTCGAGTCAATTGTGCCCTCAGTCCTGGCAGTGATGGTCCATCATGAAATGATGCTTTCGATAGTGGCTTGCTTTGACACTCTGGTTTAAAACATACAAACATCTGATCCGTTTGTATAATTGCCTTAGTCCACTGTAAATATATCGACAGTGTCCTCACTGGGCAAATTAGTGACTTCCTTCTTCCCGTTTCCTCGTGTTCTTGTGGGAGACAGAGTGTGTGAAGTTCGACGGACTGGTTGAGGTGTAGATCAGACAGCACTTTAGGCAGAAAAGCTGGGTTGGGTCGCAATATAACTCCTGCACCCTCTGGCATAAATCTACAGCAGCTTTCATGCACTGATAGCGTAGGAGTTCCCCAATCCTTTTGGCAGAGGTTATTGCCAGGAGGAAGGCAGTCTTTAAGGACAGCAATTTTAGGTCTGCAGATTCAAGGGGCTCAAATGGGGGTTGCTGAAATACACTTAGGACTCGATCTAAGTCCCACTGAGGTACAACACGCCTAGTACTGCTTGCTGTACATCTTAGCGCACCTTTGAGAAATTAAGAAATTAGGCTAACACAGCTCTCTGATAGTTTGTAATTCCCCACTCGAGCAGCCTTAATTGCAGCCACGATACCTCTGAGAGTGGAAGCCGATTTGCCTGCATCCAACTGTTCCTGCAGAAACTGTAGGATATCACGGGCTGTAGATGTGGAAGGATTTATATTGTGCCCCTCGCACCAGGATTGAAACATACCCCACCTAAATGAATAGGCTGCCCTTGTAGAGGGAGCACAAGCTTCTTCCAGTGTCTTAACCACTCTGTCTGATAATCCCATAGCAACTAACCCAGCCCTCTCAGGGGCCACGCCCAAAGCTTGAGACCCTGAGGGAAGGGGTGGAACAATTTGCCCTGTGCCTGGGATAGTAGATCCCTCCTGATTGGGAGTTCTCATGGTGTCGCGTGAAGGAGGGGTGGAATGTCTGAGAACCATATTATCTGAGGCCAATTTTGCATAATACTGCCCTAAGTGACAGAAACTGCTTCTGAGCCCATACCCACAGTTTGTGTGCCAATCGACATAGTACAGGAGATCCGAGGCCCCCTTGTCTGTTGACATAAGCTGCCGCTACAGTACTGTCTGTCTGGACTAGTACATGATACCCCCGAAGACGTGGCCAGAAGTGTTGAAGCGTGAGATGTACTGCCTTAAATTCTAGCACATTGACGTGCTGACTTGTCCAGTGACTGCTCCAGCATCCTTTTGATGCCCCATCCTGCATGGACTGCCCCCCAGCCTAGCTGGGAAGCATCCGTTGACACCAGCTGTTGATGGCATACTGGCCCCATAAGAATGAGACAGATTGGGTAGAACCACAGCCATAAGACCCATTAGGCGAAGACACAGTCCCCAGGTAACTCTCCTTCCTACTCGGAATTGAGAGATGCGCTCTTTTATTGCCTGTTGTCTTTCTAAGGTTAAAGTCACAATTGTTTTCCTGGAGTCTAAAATCAGCCCCAAAAACTGTGTGACCTGTGATGGCTCCAGCCTTCTCTTCTGCATATTTATGCAAATACCCAAGCTTTGGATATGATTTACAAGGACAGACATATGCTGCCTGCACATTTCTTTCGTCTGGGCACAAACCAACCAATCGTCTAGATAGTTCAGAACCCTGATACCTACACGACGAAGAGGTGCCAGGACAGCATCCATACACCTTGTGAATGTCCGGGGGGCCAAGGCAATGCCGAAAGGGAGGACTCTCAACTCGTAGGTCCTGTCTCTGAACCGGAATCTCAGAAACTGCCAATGACCTTTCCAGATTGGTATCTGAAAACAGGAGTCTTTGAGGTCTAAAGTGGCAAACCAATCGCCTTTGTTCATTGCTCGTCGTACCCTTGGAACTGTGAGCATTTCGCATTTCAGAGGTCGAAGATACTTGTTTAGACCCCTGAGGTCCAAGATTGGGCGTAGACCCCCATCTCGTTTGGGTATGAGGAAATAACAAGAGAAAAACCCAGTTTGATGGTCACTTTTTTCCACCTCCCTGATGGCCCCTTTTTAGATGAGACCAATTATCTCTGCCCACAGAATCTCTCTGTGGTGAGGGTTTATGACTGTTGGCCGTGGAGGAATTCTTGTCACAGGAGGTACACTGGAAAATTGCAACCGGTACCCCTGAGTCATAGTCGAAAAGACCCAGGGGCTTGGTTTCAGGGCTGCCCATGCTGCGACCCTTGCTGATTGGGAGCTGGGGCAGCCTGAGGCCAATACACCATCAGGAGCGAGATGGTGGGTGCCACTGATACCCTCCACCATCTCTCTTCTTATATTTTTTAGCCCTTCCCCTTCAAGATGCCTCCAGCTGAGACCTCAGATCCATGGGACCCCACTGAGACTGATCTGGGGAATGCCTAGGCTGAGTCTGTTTTGGTCTGAAGCTTCTACGCTGACCAAGTGTGCTAGAAAACTCCTTAGCATAACGGCAGGCCTCCTGGGCCTGCTGTAGCATACGGAGAGCATCTGGTCCGAACATGGCAGAAGGATCGACGGGCAGTCAAGAGAGACAATCACGATCCTCCTGCTGGAGTCTTGATTGTAACAGCCACAAGTGACGCCTTGCTACCCAAAAAGCTGACATGGATTTTCCTGCTGCCTCTGCCTGTTCTTCCATAATTACAGCTATCACAGAGGAGACTTGCTTAATCTCATCCAATCCAGTTGACAAATCCTCCTCATCTTGAGTCTTCCGACTCAGCTCTCGCAGATATAATGAAAGAATGGCACCTGTGTTCGCTAATTTAGTCTGAACTGCCATGGCTTTATGCATTTTAGATAACAAACCATCCATTATTCTGCAGTTTTTACGGAGACCGCCAACCTTGCCCAAAACCAATTTGTTGGAAGATCATGTATTGGTCTATTAAGGGCAAAGACCCACAACTGATTTTTTCTGCACCGGACACATTCACCAGCTTTCTGCTAGTCCCTGACCACCTGTGAGGGGCTGTTGGTGTGCCAAATTGTAAAAGTCTGTGAGAAGGGGGACTTTGACTGGACCAGGCTGAGCCTCCACCTCCTCTTCAAATTTTGAGAGAGGGTTGGACAGATTCACTGGCATAGGGATATCTAACGCTTTGTCTGCTCTACCAATGATATCCTTTAATCTAGCAGCCATAGATGTTTCTGCTACTGCTGCTTCAGCTGGTCTCTCCTCCACAAAATCATCCTCCTCATCTGAGGGGAACAGATTAAGGACATCCACATCATCATCTTCTGCTGCCTCAGAGGGGAAAAGATCTCCCATCTGAGAACTTGTCTGAGACGAGCCCTCACTGGGAGGGTCACTTCTCATACGTTTAACTTGAAGAGAAGTATGAGACTGTGGCTGTTTGGTTCCAAAGAAATGCAAACGAGCCTCTCTTGTATGCAAGGGCATAATAAAACAGTCCATGCATGTTGAGGGATCCTCACGAGCCTTAAATGCATGATCATATCCCAGACATGCAATACATGTATCATGCCCATCTTCAACAGGCAGAGCAACAGCACACGTCCTGCAGATATGAGTGCTGCTTGCCATTTTTTTATAATTTTTTTCCCTGCTGGAATTTCGCGATTTCTTGACTGTACCCGCTCTGACGTCGCCCAGGAAAATCTGAGAATGTTTACACCCTGTTGTAGAATCACTTTGCAGCACACCAGAGACACTGAGTATTAGATGACAGAAGTTCGCTGAGATCTTACTACGGACAGTAAAAAAACCAGGCTGCTCCTAGGCGTGTTAGCTTCCGCCACCGCATGCAATACGCCTCCCAGAGCACTATAATCAGTGTAACATATGAGAAACTTACAACAACCATCCCGAGAGACTGCCCGAAGACAGACGCCCAACCTTACGGTAAGTTGATTAAATGTTGAACGAAGTATAGAGCTTCCACATCCTGCACCAAAGTGGAGATCAAAGAAGCAATGAATGCACGCCACTATGAGTGTTTTATAGGGCACTAATTAAACACTGGCACAGCCGGATTGTCTTAAAGAGTATCCATGTCACCAAATATGGAGAATCAAATTCCCATACATATGGAACATGTAATGGAGAGATAGTCTCGATACGATAAAGAACACCTGGCTGCAGATTGGGGGCGGGGCTATATGTGTCGCCTCGCCCTACACATACTCTGATTGGTTCAGTAGTCTTTCATAGAGATTCATGATAGAAAATGTGTTGAAAAAGATAGAAAAAGTTGGTCTAGGTCAGAGCAGTGCATGAATTAATGAGCAAATGTCATCAATCTAGTTAGAAAACTGTAAAAGGGAGGTGTGCTGCACAAATAAGATCTAGAGCACACTTAATCTGAGACAAATTCAGCTGTTTTTTCTTAATGTAACTTGCTGTCAGTATCACTGAATCACTGAGTTGTTACTCCAAGTTAAATCTTCTAGAATAAATCAGTTGAATTCACAAAGGAATCATTCAATGTTATTTATTGTGAATGAGTTGATTTAAAAGATTCAGTCAGAATGTGATGTTTTCTAACTTTAATGTTGGTTGCACCTGAAACAGAAGTAAAACATCGCTTATTCAAGGACATTCATTTATTGCATGATGTTAAGCTGAATTTATGAACTGTTTGCTGAAATAACCACAGCATTAACAGTGTTAAATGTGATGGTCTATTTCCCTCATGCTTTTGTTTCTTAGTCTCCATGTTGCTTATTGTTTGTATATTATTTTATCCATTAAAAAACCTACATAGTTCTGCACCTCAGCCTGCTTTCTCCAGACGTTACACCTACTTCATTTTACAAGACCAGCTTTTTCAGAGCAAAACAAAATGGTACAAACTTTATACTAATGTTCTTTGTCACCATTAACATTTTCAACTCAAAGGAGCAAGAGGAGGAGAGGAGCAAGTTGGTTCAAATAAAGTGGCCATTTCCAATCTTTAATGGAGTTTCACGAGTTCACACTTCCAAATAATCAGATAATAATGTGTAATATATGTGTATTTGGCAACTGTCCGAGGAGAGGACTCTGAGCTTGGTATTTGTCCCAAACCCAGAGTATTGCCCCCATATTTCAGGTTATGGAAGTAAGGTGAGTGTGAGGAGACGGGGTGGTGGAGGGATGCTGAAAAACTGTTGAGGAATATGAGTGAATCAAATGTGTTCATATATATATGCCTTCACTCATGATGATTGGGTAGATATGTTGATTAATAATTGTTGACAGCTGGCTAAAATGAGGTAGTGATTAGTCAGATTATTTGAATGTTGTTGAAGATTTGCGAAGCAATCATGAAAATGTTATTCTGCTGTTGAATCGCTGTGGTAATTTTAACCACCGACTCTTCACATCCTCATCCTTTGGGAGTGTTTACAAAGAGAATTTGCTTTGCTGAGCAGAAAACAGCATCTTCTCAACATGTACATGTATACAACACAAACAGTTACAGTGTTTGAGTGTGTGTGTGTGTGTGTGTGTGGACTTACATTTGTGCATTCCTGCTCTAATCCTGATCTCTCCTCCATGATCCACACTAGAAAACACACACAGTGTCACATTCACACCCAGACACAAGTAAGTTTTTTAGATTTCTGAGGTAATTTCTGAATTTTCTGTTAAAATTCATCAAAATGGTAGTGAAAATATAATGTGGAATTAGGTGGAAATGTCCTAACAGTAGGAAAACACAAGCGTATACCCAGACAGCATGGTAACATTGATACACTGTTGAGTTTTGATCCAAACCATCACTTTAGTTGAGATTGACATTTCAATGTTTAAAGTGTGTAGGATCAGCATTGAAATTGTGATGAAAGTCGACAGAACACATGGGTGGAGACCAGTGCTTTAAGTGGCCTAAAAGAGGTGCCGGTACTCTATTATAGCCTATATATTTATATATATAATTTTTTTTTTTTTTTTGATGACTCTTTTCATCCCCTGAGGTAACAACAACTATATTGAAGAGGTTTTATATACAGCAGTCAACAGACAACCTTATAAAAAATAATAAATCCTTTTATTAGTTTGTGGATTTGCTTGAGCTAGAAAGAGCTACTGAACATAAACAAGATGTGCGAAAGGATTTTGAAAAAATTACCCATAGAAAGAGCTACTGAACATAAATAAAATGTGCAAAAGGGTATCGAATTTTTTTTAACAAAATGTACATAAAACAAATTATAAAACATAACATAACCATAGAACAGTAGCTGCAGCGATATCATTCTGGCTTGGAGGGGCCCACATGGAAAGTACCTATGTGGATATATGCGCATATATGAAGCCTATATGCAGTGTATATGCACATATATGCTGCATATATGCACATATATGATAATATATATGCTGCATATATGTTGCATATATGCGTAGCCTATATGCCACATATAGGCAAAATTGAGGTGCATATACAGGAAATATAGGTCTCCTGTATTGCTTCTTGATATCCACATATAAGCCCTATACATACAAGATATGTCTTCTATATTAGCTAATGGCAGGATCTGGTCATTTTGTAGCTCATATCTCATTTTTGACTGTCATACATGATGCCTAGCTCATACTTTCTAATAAATTAATTAACGAAACAAATTATGCAAGAACTTATGTATGTGCGAACACGTGAAATTGGTATCACATGTAATTGTCATGTTATGGAATTTAACTATGGCAATATATTAACATGATATATTAACTATGATATCTACACGTTTTCCAGAAACATTTACAAGGTCAATTCTTTCTTGTATGAAGATAGTGGAAAAGAAGGAAGTGTATAACAAAATATATGTAACATATATATATATGTGTACATATATGTGTACATATGTATATATGTACATATAATATAGGAAAACGGCCAATTTTATATATTTCACGTATATTAAAAACCTATATCAAAACCTATATTGAAACATATATGTTTATATAGGTTTTTTCCATGTGGGGGTGTCAGCCAGCGAGTCATCTGATTCTGACCGTGTTCATTTAGTACTCAAGAGTCTGAAGCCAGGAGAGCATATTAAGTGTTGTTCACTGTATTTGTATTTTTACCGAGCCCAGTCCTCCATACAAAATAGAAGTATCTAAAAATAAAATATCTAAAAACAAATAAATTGTTATTCATCTGGTGCACTAAACCAACAACAACCAAAAAAAAAAAAAAATGAATTACAGGCACAAGCATAGACAGAGTTTTGATTTATAACATGTTTTTGCAGCGTTGAGCAATGTAGCCAATCACAGAAATATCTTTTGATTTCTTGAACACAGTGAACACAGGGGTTTTTGCTCAGTGCTGCATTCTGCTGGGAATCCTCAAATTATAACAAATTGTAGACATTATGAAAGATTAATTGTGCAGTCAGCTTCATTGATTATAACATAGTTTTGTGAGATTGTAATGCACCGATGTCAGCTTTTTAGGGATTATAAAGGGAGAGCTCTTTGTGCGCATTCTGCCAATGCCAAACAATGTACATTTTATATAGCCGATGCTTGCTTTTATGGTAAATTAACAGTGGTTTGTGAATGTTTATGCTTTAATAACTATAACAATTAATAACAACTTTTCTGCCTCATTCAGAAGATGTGTGTACGCACACAAATTTGTTCTTAACCATGTTTTAATGTTGATGAATTCAGAGTATTCTAAATTAGAGACCTCCTGTCTAAGGTAAGTAATTTACATAAAACTAGGGCTGACCGATATATCGCATACGATTGTTACGCACATTTCATCAGTAAAGCCGGTTCCCTGATTACTGCTAAATCGCCATCACCTGCTTTCAAATGGAGCGGCATTTCATAGACAGAGCCATAGATCACTGACAAGCCACGCAATATCGCGTTCATTATTGAAGGCGATTCATCTGCGATAATGAACGTGATATTGCGTGGTGATGGCAATTTAGCGGTAATCAGGGAACCGGCTTTACTGACGAAATGCACGTGACAATCACATGCGATATATCGGTCAGCCCTACATAAAACACACCCAAACCATGTCCATATAAGGGCTTTCCGAACACTCATTTCTTTCGTCACTCTCAGCAAACATGATGCTCTACAAGGATGGATTCATGCAACAAGATCCTCAAGCCATCTGCCCCCAAGAATATGTGATTTTGTAGGTTGTAAACACATTATATATATATTTTTCAATATTTTTGCAAAGTGATTTTGAACTATAAAAGCGGTCAAGACCTGCTAATAACAACTTTAGCTGTGTGTTTACTGGAAAATAATTGCACACCTTAGAATGTTAGTCAACCAATCCGATTCAAGCATTGAATATCTCTAAAGTATAACTAAAGCTAAGCTTGTTACAAAACTCTTCCAGCTTGACATACTTGAGTTTGTCCAGTCTGTAGTTTGGATGGTTGAGTTTATCGGAGAGAAGCTTGACTCCTGAATCTCCTGGGTGATTGTAGCTCAGATCCAGCTCTTTCAGGTGTGAGGGGTTTGAATTTAGAGCTGAAGACACATAACCACAACCTTCCTCTGTCACCATACAGCCAGACAGCCTACAAACACACACAGCAACAGCAAACATGACATTAGTTTGACAATCAGATCAGTCACAATTACACACTGACCTGTGCACTTTGCATTTGCAGGTATTTTCTGGAGATACAGTCACAAAACTAACAAAAGTGTCTGTGGAACTGAACTAGAGTAAAAGTATTAATTTACTTTTATTAATGTAGTGAAGTCAACAGACATTTATACTTGTGTCTATTATAGAATTTTCAATCATTTATATCTATTTCAGCCATTCAGTAGGCATTATTTATGTTTAACCATTTAAAAAAAAATAATAATCTCCCGTTATTTCCAGTGGCTACTTTTTTTTCTTTCTTTTTTTCAAATGTCATGGTTTTAATTGAAAATACAGTTTCAACGCAACATTTCAGAATGTATATTTATCGAAATACCTTCATAATTTGATAGTCAAAATAAGCCATATGTCATTCTCTCAGCCATGCATTGTTAGAATTCTTAAAAATATTGCCATCCAACTGACAAGTGACACCATTTCATATAATTGCCATTTGAGGTGTGGTGGTAATTTTGGACCTTGGCTAAGATGCTATGGGTGTCTCGCACACACCCACTAAATGGTGTTACCCGTTTGTACAGCTTTCCTGTAGCTCAGTGGTTAGAGCATGGCACTAACAATGCCAAGGTCATGGGTTCGATCCCAGGGATTGCACATACTCAGATACAAATGTATAGTATAATGCAATGTAAGTCGCTTTGGATAAAAGCGTCTGCCAAATGCATAAATGTAAATGTAAATGTATGTCTGAAGCAATCCGTGCATTAAATACATTTATTTGAAATACAGCATTTTGCAGTATCTTTAGTAATTGTTTCAGGCCATGTCATGATTTCCACCATCATCCCCACCCTAAACACATCTTTTGAGACACTTATCAGGTTGAGGAATGCAGATATTATTGGAGGGGGAGGGCCTGCAAATTTTGTTTTGTCTCTTGTTCTGGCAATTCATTGAGAACAGATGTCACATTTTGTGAACTTTTATTTATTGTGATTTCATGGAAATCTGTTTACCTCAGTATCAGTAATTGACAGTTTAGACTCTTCAGTCCATCAGAAAGAAGCTTCACTCCTGAATCCTGCAGGTCATTGTTACTCAGGTCCAGCTCTCCCAGGAACATGTCTGAGGATTGTAGAGCTGAAGACAAACTCTTACAGGCATGAGCGGTGAGATTACAGGACTGTAGCCTGTGTAGAGTACAAAATGAAGTTATATAATGGGTTTATCAGGTAGGGTTCTGAAGTACAGATGACCTTTGACTTTATCTTTGACTGTAGTGATGTAGGTGAGGAAATCAAAACCATCAGATATATTCAATGATTATTGAATTTAAGAATTTAAGGCTATAAAACAAAATGTCTTCCTTTAGATGATATAAGTGTAAAATGCTTCAATGATTCAACTCTTCATAAAGCATCAAACCAGGGCAGTTTACTCACTATTTTATGTAAAGATCAGATGATTCAGTCGATGATCCAGATTATCAAATCTGGATTACCAGTGCTCTGAATGGAACTACATATCATAATGTAGGCCACTAGTTATATAAAGAATAACAGGTAAAACAGTTATCATTGGGTCACTTGAAGGTTACTTTAGCATCCTGTTACATTTTCAAGTCTAATGACTGATATTTTGTTGTGCACTACCAACCCTGTGATACTACAGCATGAAATCCAACAGTATTGTGACAATCAGGAATGCAGAACAATGTTAAAAACATGCAAAGTGCAGAAGTTATTAGCTAGTGTATTATTTAGACTCACTGACATCAACAAACAGCACATGAAACTCATCAATGGTAACAATCAATTAAAAGCTTTATGCTGCAGTGCATGCTGGGTAACAGCATAGTACAAAACTCATTCATGGCTCCCAGCATGCACTGCATCAATAATAATGATGAAGCTGAATTGTCTTTTTTTCTGCTTTTATTTTTGCTGTCATTTTTCTTGTGACTTTTTAAGAGCTTGTTTTGTGATGTTGAGTTGATCGTTTTATCTGAATATTTTGTTGATTGTCACCATTGTTGTGGTTTGTATGATGACTGTTTATATCTAAATGTGTAAGGTTTAAAAAATATATTTGTACAAATTAATCACCTTGTCTAATTTTGAATGCATCACACTAATATTTTTATTACAAACAACTGCATTTTACAAATTTTCACATTTAATACAACAACCACTCTTCTATTTGCTTTATCATCAAACTACAAAACAGCACACACTAAATTCATATATGTGATCATGTTTTGAAAGTGGAGTGATTGTTGTCAGTGTTTCTTACTGGGCTGATCTGGATTCTTTAACCACAGGCAGCAGCTTCTGAAGAACTTCATCTGCTGTATTTTGTTCTCCAATAAACTGTTTTAGATCAAAAACATCCATTATCTGCTCTGATGTCAGCAACACATAAACCAGAGCTGACCACTGTGAATAGGAGAGTTTGGTTTCTTTTATTTCTCCATATTTCAGATAACGTTGGATCTCCTGCATCAGTGAATCATCACCCAGTTCATTCAGACAGTGGAACAGATTAATGGATCTCTCTGGAGAGTGAATCTCCCTGATCTTCTGTTTGATGTACTGAACTGTTTCCTCTTTGTTGTAGGAGCAGCTTCCTGTCTGTGTCAGTAGTTCTCGTAAGAGAGTCTGATTGGACGCCAATGAAAGACCCAGAAGAAAACGCAGGAAAAGATCCAGATCTCCATTCTTTCTCTTTAAGGCCTTATTTACAGCTATCTGATGTAGCTCAGATAATGAAACATATTTCCTCTGATTTATAATTTTAGAAAAGAGACTTTGTTTAGCTTTCTCAAACACATTTCTTTTCTTGTTTGTACAGTAAATGTGTACATATAGAGCTGCCAGATTTTCCTGGATGCTCAGATGAACAAAGCAGAAGACTTTCCCCTGATACAAGCCCAACTCCTCTCTGAAGATCTGAGTGCACAATCCTGAGTACACTGATGCTTCTGTCACATCAATGCCACATTCTCTCAGGTCTTCCTCATAGAAGATCAGGTTGCCTTTCATAAGCTGCTGAAAAGCCAGTTTCCCCAGTTTGAGAATCAGGTCTTCATCTTTCACTTTCTTCTCATAGTCCTTCTCATGTTTGATGTTGGACTGAATGATCAGGAAGTGTGTGTACATTTGAGTGAGAGTCTTGGGAATCTCTCCTCTCTCTGCTTCACTCAACATCTTCTCTAGAACAGTGGCTGAGATCCAGCAGAACACTGGGATGTGGCACATGATGTGGAGGCTCCTTGATGACTTTAGGTGTGAGATGATCCTGTCGGCCAGACTCTGATCACGGATTCTCTTCCTGAAGTATTCCTCCTTCTGTGGCTCACTGAAGCCTCGTACCTCTGTCACTTGATGGACACACTCAGACGGGACGAGATCAGCTGCTGCTGGTCTGGAGGTGATCCAGATGAGAGCAGAGGGAAGCATATTCCCTACAATGAGGTTCATCAGCAGCTCATCCACTGAGGCCGATTCAGATATATTACACAGTTTCACTTTGCTCTTGAAGTTCAGAGACAGACGACACTCATCCAGACCATCAAAGATGAACAACACTTTATATTCATCACTGGATATTTCCATTTCTTTGGTTTCAGTGAAAAAGACATGAAGAAGATCTGAAAGACTGAGTGTTTTGTCCTTCATCAAGTTGAGCTCTCTGAAAGGAAGTGGAAATATGAGCTGGACATCCTGATTCTCTTTCCTTTCAGCCCAGTCCAGGATGAACTTCTGCACAGAGACTGTTTTTCCAATGCCAGCGACTCCCTTTGTGAGCACAGTTCTGATGGGTTTGTCTTGTCCAGGTAAAGGTCTAAAGATGTCACTACATTTGATCGGTGTGTCCTCGGTTTCTGCTCTCCTGGATTGTATCTCAATCTGTCTCACCTCATGCTCATTATTGATCTCTCCACTCTCACTCTCTGTGATGTAGAGTTCAGTGTAGATCTCATTCAGGAGTGTTGGGTTTCCCTGCTTTGCTGTTCCTTCATTCAGACACTGAAACTTCTTCCTCAGGTTTGATCTAAATGTGTTGAGGCTGGAGGCTTTATTACTGTAAAATAAAATCTCCACATTATTACATGGTTTAATAAGCACAATGCCTAGTTCTGTATCATATATTCTAATTTAAATATCTGTTATAGAAATGTTTACCTGAGGCCAGTCTGTGTATCTCCACTCCTTAAACGTACTGAACGACCCTTAGACATCTTCATAGACACAAAGCTGGACTCTGATTCTCTCTGATTCTGGTTCTGATCTCCTCTGATGAACTGAGCTAAAACAGAGGGAGATTAATGTGAATACTTCAAACCACTGTGTTCATCAACTGAATTATTTACTTAATAAAGAAATCACTTTAAAGTGTGTGTTACATAATAAAGATAAAAACACCCACAAAAAAGCACAACCATGTAATCTCTTGTAGAAAATACATGATAATAAAACATGACATACTATAATCATATTTTTATAGAAATGTTTACCTGAGGCCAGTCAGTGTATCTCCACTCTTAAAGTTTTCTGGCTGATCCATAGACATGTCACTCTTCATAGACACACAGCTGGACTCTGGTTCTGATCTCTTCTGATGAACTGAGCTAAAACAGAGAGAGATTAATGTGAATACTTTAAATTACTGTATTTAACCACTCAATTATTTATCACTTGAACATTTACAGTCTACAAGTTACAGGTTAAAGAGCACCTCTACAACCATTTCCTTCCATATATAGGCCTGTGTGTGTGTGTGTGTGTGTGTGTGTGTGTGTGTGTGTGTGTGTGTGTGTGTGTGTGTGTGTGTTACATTATAAAGTAAACATAAAAATACCCACAAAAAACAGCACAGCAACAATATTGTAATGAAGGGTCGGTAGAGAGTGGATCCATTTGCAGCTTTTATTAAAAATACAATAATGCAGCAGGGCAAAGACAATACCGTGGTCAGGGACAGGCTAGAGGTCAGGGCTGGCGGCAGATAACAGAATCAGGTCACAGGCAATGGTCGTGGCAGGCGGCAAGCAAACAGAGTCCAGGCAGAGATCAGGGCAGGTGGCAACGGATCAGGCAGAGATAAACAGTAACAGAGAATCAGTCCATAGAATAAACGCTCAGAAATGATCACCTAGGCAAATCAAGACTTCGCGAGGTATGAGAGCGTGAGCGTCTCTTAAATAGTGTGTGAGTGACATGGTGCAGGTGCATGTGTAATCAGTCCCAGGAATGAGGGCCTATGGGAAACGGAGTCCAAATGGTGACAGTCAGAATTCTGGTGATGGCTCCCTCCGGTGGCCCGGAGGATGAGTCGAGGGAACCTCATTCATGACAAATATAATCTCTTGTAGAAAATACATGATAATATAAAATGCCATACATGTCACTCTTCATAGACACACAGCTGGACTCTGGTTCTGATCTATTCTGATGAACTGAGCTAAAACAGAACATCCTTTATGATTACAATCATCTTAAAATAATAATAATAATAATAAAAAGCACTTAAGGAGGCAAATTCTTATCAATAAATGTTACATTTTCTTTTTTTCTTTTTTTGTAGACAGTCATTTCATCTAAAACATTAAAAGATTAATGTTAGTCAAAGTACCTGCATCCTGGAAAACAATCTTCATTTCTGGTTCTGTGTGTGTCATCCATGATGGATCTGATCAGGAAGTGACAAACAATCATAAAAACTAAAGTAATCGAGTAGCCATGTAAAGACAATAACTAAATCAGCATATTATCATCTCAAAAATATTGCAAGAATGAAATGATTTTCAATTCAATAAATTTATTGCCATCAACACAATAAATTTATTGAATTGAAAATCATTTCATTCTTGCAATATTTTTGAGATGATAATATGCTGATTTAGTTATTGTCTTTACATGGCTACTGAAACTCAGGTCTGACTCCAAAATCACACCAAGATTCCTGGATTGATTTTTAGTTGTTTGACCCCTAGAGTGAAGGTATGCATTCACTTTGAGAACTTCATCTTTGTCTCCAGTCAAGACTTAGAGAAACTTGTTCATGCTTTCATCACCAGCAGGGTGGATTATCGTAATGGGCTCCTCACTGGCCTTCCTAAAAAGACCATAAGACAGCTGCAACTCATACAGAACGCTGCTGCCAGGATTCTGAGCAGAACCCGAAAACATGAACACATCACACCAGTCCTCAGGTCCTTGCACTGGCTTCCAATTGCATTTAGAATTGATTTTAAAGTACTGTTACTTGTTTATAAATCACTCAATGGCCTAGGACCTCAATACATTGCAGATATGCTCACAGAATATAAACCTAACATATCACTAAGATCAATAGGATCACATCAGTTAGAAATACCAAGGGTTCACTCAAAGCAAGAAGAGTCTGCTTTTAGCTGTTACGCCAGCCGCAACTGAACCAGCTTCCAGAAGAGATCAGGTGATCACATTCAAATCCAGACTCAAAACATATCTTTTTATCTATGCATTTACTGATTGAGCACTGTGCTATGTCCAAACTGATTGCACTTTATTTTATACGTGTTATCTTTTTATTCTTTTAATTATTTTTCTTGTTTTTATTTAATTTTTAATGCATTTTATATCAATCTTTTATGCATCATCTTTTTATTTCTGACTTAATGCATTTTAAATCTCGCTGTCTGGTTGAAAGAACTGGGAGAATTAGGAAGTAAGCACTTGTTATCTCTGGATGGAGCTCTGACAGAGTTAGTCCATGAAGATTTGTCTGTAAGGGTACTGTTTAAACGCACAGCTACCTGACAAATATTTTTAGATTTATCCCTCTGCATGAGGAAGATCCATTTAGATCCGCTCTGATGGACAACAAAAAACTCCCTGGAACTTTCTATAACTCTTCCATCCAGATAGCGGTATTCTCTGTTTTTACTGTTATTTTTTATTTCTTATGCATTCCATTTTTATTATTATGTATTTGGTTCTTCTTTATGTAAAATATGTAAAGTGAATTACCATTGTGCATGAAATGTGCTATACAAATAAAATTGCCTTGCCTAAAAATACCCACAAAAAGCACAAGAAGAATGTAATCTCTTGTAGAAAATACATGATAATATAAATTGCCTTACTCTAATCATTTTTATAGAAATGTTTACCTGAGGCCAGTCCGTGTATCTCCACTATTAAACTTTACTGGCTGATCCATAGATGCGTCACTCTTCATAGACACACAGCTGGACTCTGGTTCTGATCTCTTCTGATGAACTGAGCTAAAACACAGAGAGATTAATGTGAATACTTCAAATGTATTTAACCACTCAATTATTTATCACTTAAACATTTACAGGCTACAAGTTACAGGTTAAAGAGCACCTCTACAACCATTTCCTTCCATATATAGGCCTACAATATGTGTGTGTGTGTGTGTGTGTGTGTGTGTGTGTGTGTGTGTGTGTGTGTGTGTGTGTGTGTGTGTGTTACGTTATAAAGTAAACATAAAAATACTCACAAAAAAATCACAACAAGCATGTAATCTCTTGTAGAAAATACAGATAATATAAAATTTCATACTATAATCATATTTTTATAGAAATGTTATACCTGAGGCCAGTCCGTGTATCTCCACTCTTAAACTTTACTGGCTGATCCATAGACATGTCACTCTTCATAGACACACAGCTGGACTCTGGTTCTGATCTCTTCTGATGAACTGAGCTAAAACAGAACATCCTTTATGATTACAATCATCTTAAAAAAAACAAATAATAATAATAATAAAAAGCACTTAAGGAGGCAAATTCTTATCAATAAATGTTACATTTTCTTTTTTTCTTTTTTTGTAGACAGTCATTTCATCTAAAACATTAAAAGATTAATGTTAGTCAAAGTACCTGCATCCTGGAAAATAATCTTCATTTCTGGTTCTGTGTGTGTCATCCATGATGGATCTGATCAGGAAGTGACAAACAATCAAAAAAACTAAAGTAATCGAACAGCCTTTATAACTCAGCTGAATGATCTTGATAGCTGGAGAAACAGATCACGATCACTCAAACACATAAGGTTAGTCAAATAAACACAAATGATCTTTAGACTTTTGAAGAATCACAGTCTGCAGAAGCACCTACAACGGGGACATTTTAGGATGAAAAATATCATACCGATTCACAGAAATCCTACAGCTTTTCCATCGACTAGCAATTCCTGCTTAAACTTTTATAAACGACTCTATTACAGTTTTAAACATATTCTGTCTGGTTAATGATCAATTCTGGCTGTTTAAAATGGCGAAACATCAAAAAGATTTGCTTTCACTTTCATTTATGACGAGGTGAGGTGACTAGTAGAGGGCGTGGCCAGGTAGGTAGTTGGAGTATGAGAAGCCAAACGCACCAAATGTAGGACGAGACAGCGCGGTTTCACAGAGCTCGCGCCGCGCTAACATGTCATCTGCGCGGTTCAATGGACCGAGCCGCGCGAGCGACACTGCATTCGCGCGCGGTGGGCTTCATGTGTGAGACGAGAGCCCAGCGAACGCTTTTACAGACTATCCATGTGGACAGATTCATTGTGCTGCTGTCTGCAGGGTTTTCCTGCTGCTTCACACGCGTCATTTACTCCAAGATCCATTCATAGCGAGACTGATCACGATCCACAGGGAAAACTGGAGTCCATGATGTTTATGTAACCGAGTGGATAATTAGGATGGTGTACGGGGTGGGGCATATGTTTACTTCGCTCTATAAATGGTGCAAAGTTCGGCAGGTGGCGTGACTTCCTGACGTTTGATTCTTTTCCGTCTCCTTCCGGTGTTGTGATCCTGAAGCGCCATAGCGAGAGAGAACCCCTCCCGATGCAAGACGGTGAGCGCGTGGGTGGTATACGATAGTAAGCAAGTTGGTGATGCCGTGTTTGCAGCGACGAACTGTATCATGCAGTGTTTTTAGTCTACTCTACTGCGCCACGTTTCTAGTCCACTGTTGGATTACGGCAGAGATCTTCCTTTGTGGATTTCTATGTATATGGACCTTTGATGTCTAGGCCCTGCTGTTTTGCTTATTTTGTTTTTCGTATGTTTTATGTTGATTGTTATAAATTTATGTTTGGTTTGAACTGATTTTTGTTTTCTACTATTTTGTTAATTAAGTTTTGACTGTACCAACCGCTAGAAGGTCTATTTGTGTGCATAAAAGGGGAGTTTTTAACCCATTTTTCTATCTTCCAGGAGCCAGCCTGTGGGGGAGTGCAATCTTTGGGGTCACCTGGGTCTTTCCTCCACTGCATGTGGCATGAGGTTTCCCGCACTGCATGGGTATTGAGAGTGTAGAGTTATTTGTATTATCCACTACACCCTTTGTAAATTTGTTGGTTGTGTACATCTGTGCACGTATGGTGTGTGCTCTTGAGGTTGTGGGTCTTTGGCCTAGTGACTTCTCTGTTCTTCCCGCAGGCTTGGTTAACTTTATATCTACAAATCAGGGGGGACTGTTTTAATAATTTAAAGTCTAGACATTTTTAAATTGTGATCCTCCCTCTTTTTGGGGTTTACAGATGTTTTGCTTAAAGATTTCAGTACTGCTTGTTAATAAAGATTTTTGTATTTGAAGGTCACGTCTCTGTTCTTTATTTATTAGCGATAGAACTTGTGTTGCTGTTAAGTTATGTCCGTGGGTACCAAGGCCCCGGTGGCGTAGTCGGACCAACTGTGATTCTATACCTGGCTCCGGGTTACATTTATATGAAGCATTTTATTTGTGTGTTCGAGAACTGACTCGTGTATGATCTTCTCATTTATCGAGTTATTTTATACCGTTTTTATAGTAACTTCTCATCGTTTGCATTCTTCTTTTTGTTTTGTTCTTTGTCTGTTTTGAATTCATCATCATGACCTGAAGGTCGTCATCTTTATGATTGTGCAGGGTGAGGGCATTTTTGATCATTTTGATTTGTATTTAAGTTAAATGATTTTAAATAATAAGTATTAAAAAACAAACACAAACATCCGTCACCGAACTGAACTCATGTGGAAAGATTGAACTTTTCAAGGAGCCAAATCATCTTTTTAACAATGCTGTGATTTTGAAAACTTTGTAGAAATTGCATGACTTTATACGAGGATGAGACGCCCCGTCCTGACCAGCATCATGTGACACAGCTGTCAGTGGCGGCCGAGAGATTTCAGCAATAAAACTGACCTTATTTACAGCAACTGTGTGTGTGTGTGTGAGAGAGAGAACACCAAAAATTATAAAGATCCAAATACTAGTTTACAGCATCATCCAGGTGTTTTATGTATTTTCATTTTTAGAAATGTGTAGAAATATTTTACCAAGAGTCAACCAAATGTACGAGCAGATTGGCATTGATCATGTGACCTTCGATGAAACATTCTGAAATCACACTGGATAACATGATCATCATCACTCATGGTCTATACAGAAAAATATGGAAATGACTGTAAACTTCTGAAAACAACTGCATTAGCTTAGGAAATAGAGTTCAGTTTATTACAAAGTGTTTATTGAATTTACAGATTTTAGTAATTAGAGTAATTAAAACTTATTTAATAAGCTAAGGATGTTTTCCTTGCTTTATTTTTTTAAATTATTATTAAATGCTTGGAAAAAAACAGTAACAATAATTATCATCGTCGTATCATAACATTAACAATAAGCCAGTGTATGGTCTCGGCTTTATTTAATTTTCTTATATTTATTGAAGAAAATATCAAAAACAAATATTAATAAAATACAACATTTCAAATAAGAATTCTTGCTTGTAAAATTCAAATAGTTTTTTGTTTGAGGGCAATATTGATTAATAGAACACTTCACTTCGTTTTTAAATGCTATAAAACATATTTTCCCCCTGAAAAGCATAAGCTTTTTGAAGAATACAGAAACCAGAAGTACGTTCAAGGCGATATTTTGCTTATAAAGCATATACAGTTGTATTTTTTTCATCTGGTATCGTTTAAAGCCCTTTGAAGCTGCATTAAAACTAATTTTGACCTTCAACCGTCTGGAGGCCAGTGAAGTCCACTATATGGAGATAAATCCTGGAATGTTTTTATCAAAAACTTTCATTTCTTTTCGACTTAAGAAAGACATGAACATCCTATATGACATGGAGGTGAGTAAATGATCAGGAAATTTTTATTTGAAAGTGAACTAATCCTTTAAAGACATTTAGAAGTTTGCCTCACACTTTCTGTTTTGCAACCAATGCAGATCTAGAGTTCCATCATAGGTCTAAGCTGTGGGTTCTTCAGTGTACAGACGTTACTGGAGTGGAGTGGTGGAGAAGTTGAAGGAGAAATACTCCCAGTGGACTTCTAGAGACATCTCGAACCCTAGATTTCATTTTGAGGTTGTTACCGAAGATTACAAGTATCTTCTCCACTTCTGTGCCCTGTAAGTGAACTCTTACTTTCAGTTCCCAAAGCTGAACACAGACAGAGATCTTTTCAGGACTGACACTTGAGTGAGTAACACATTTCAACTCTAGGGGGCAGCACTCTCTAACATCACAAGATTTAATTCTCCACAAGTCACTAATATATCAGATTATTTGAATAAAATAAGTATTAATAATCTCTCTTGTTTCCATCATGAACTCTGGGACAGCGATGAGCTGCTGGAGATCTTTCAGGTGGACTGTTCTCCTGAGCAGCGCAGAGCGATGTTTGACGCTGCAGACACTCATCAGTGCGGCGCCATCAACTTTGAGGGGTTTCTTCAGGTTATTAACTTTTACATTATGAATTTTTGCAGAATTCTTTAACATCTATATGTCAGTTTGACTAGTAAGTGCAGATCAGAAGTATTCAGCAGATGTTTGTTTGGTCTCTCTCTTTTAGCTGATGAACAATATGAACTTGAGGACTCCTGTACCGAGGCCTACTGGGATTGAAGAGAACAGAGATGAGATTATGGTGGCATTGTCTGATGTAGCAGAAGCTCACTTCACATATTTATCTCACCCACTGATCCTCAACGCTCGCACAAACCTTCTTCTTGTTTATTGATGAAGAAACTTGGAGAGAAAAGTTATGAAATTTAATTTTTTTGGAGACAAACCAATGATGGCAAAACTGTTTTATTTTCTTCTGAAGGTATACTGTAAAACATGATATGATCATGAGCATGGCCACATATATTTTTACATTACTTCAACCCATCAAAATAATTTACGCAATTTTTATAAGTTTTACGAGATTAAACTCTTTTAATTAAGCTCTTTTTTCAAGTCTGTTTAATATAACTTAAGTTGAATTGACTAGCAAAGCTGATATAATTATTAAAAATGTAAGGCAGCAACTGAACTTAAGTTTTTAAGTTTAAATGTGGAAATATTTTATTTTGTGATTATTATTTGACATCACAGTTGTCAGTTTTCATTTTTGTAAATATACTGTAGTAGTGATCAAAAGTCTTCTAATTTAAATAATTTATATATTGTGCATTACTTTTCAAAAGTATTTTTAAAAGAAATTAATACTTTTATTACTACTTACAAGTTTTAATATTGATCAAAACTTGACAGTAAAGACATTTACAATATTACAAAATATTTCTAATTGAAATAATTTATCAAAGTATACTGAATGTATCATGTTTTCCACAAAAAAGTTTAAGCAGCACAACTGTTTTCAACATTCATAATAAGAAAAAATTTCATTAAGAAAATGTCAATGAATGTAACTCTGCATGCTTGCCTCGCTGTGCTATTAAATGAAAGATAAAATAAGATTTTTGATTCTTACTTATTCTAATTTCTTAAATCCCAAGACTTGATCTTTTAGTCTATGCTTTGTAGCAGACCTCCTATCCAATAAATCATATTAAGTTTTGTGCTTTGTTACTTCTGATATGACAATGTCACGGAGGCGACACCATCTGCCACACACTCCTTCACAGTCACCATAATTATAACTGGACACACCTGCTAATCACCTCACCATATATGAGCAGCCCTCTTCACTCACCTCATTGTCTGGTCTCGTTGATACTCACCTGTTCACATACCGGACTCTCCATGTTCCTGACCCATCTTCATCGGCTGCTTCATTCTCCAGACTGCAACTCATCCTCTCCTGTGAAGACAAAGAGACTGTTACTGAAAAGATAAGTTCCAGCAAACCATCTCTCTCTCATCAACTCACCTGCATAATGCATCTGTCCTCTGCTACCATTGTAAATATACTTTGTGAAAGATCATACCCATGTTGTCTTCTGTACATGACAGAAACAAAGTCTTAGCTTTCAAATTTCCTTCCATTTTATTATGAAATTCCAACAGTAATCACAGTTTTGGCGCTCTTTAATGTGTGACAGATCACCGTTCAGTTCAAGCGAAGCAGCAGCGAGAAGCACATGTGAACCGATCATCTCTTCTGCTTTACTACTAGCTACAGAATTAAATAAACATGAATGAACATCAGAAGGAATGTTAAATAATAAGAAATCCATATCATGTCTCATGTAATCAGTTTTTCAACCATGTCAAAACATCAATAAAACAGCTTGTGAATCAGGGGTGCCCAATCCTGTTCCTGGAGATCTACCTTCCTGCACAGTTCAGCTCTAACCATGATCAAACACAACTGAACAGACTAATTAAGTTCTTCATGAGCACTTGATAATTACAGACAGGTGTGTTGGATCTGAATAAAATACTGTGTTTTCATAGTAAAAATTTGGTGATTGTTTGATTGTTGAACACAACTTACTGAATGAATTATTTACCATAAGCGAGTCTCTTTGAACTTCACTAAATTTAATGTATGTGTGGAACTCAAACCAGCAACAGATAAGAGAGCAATGATCTAAATCAGACTGTACTTTGCTGTTTGGTGATCATGCAACATCAGGACAAATTTACTGTATCAAAGTCATGTGTCAGAGGTGAATATATGCAGGTTGTTTTAGGTTTCTTCTTATCATGTAAGCCCATGTTATCATTTTGAGAAAACTAATGAAAAACAGAAAATAAAAATATTACACATGACTGTGCTATTTATCAAAAATAATTCTGAATGAACAATATATGTTAAATATGGTCTGAAAAATCATTTGGAGGGAGGTCTGGAAATTTGGGTCTGGAAAAGTATGGAATTTTGAAATGGAAAATGTATAGGAACCCTGTCATTAAAATGTATTGTCACATGTCAAATTCATGGGACAATAACTTCAAAATGTTACAGTAAAAAGGTCTAAATGTTTGCATGGTGATAACCAATGACACTAGGAATACACCCCCAGTGAAACTTTCAACACACTATCAAGAACAGCTGAGATATAGCGCCTCCATATGGGTCAATAATGCAATGGCTCTTTCAACTGTCACATGTCAACTTCATGGGACCATAACTTCAAAACGGTACAGTATAAATGTCTGAAAATTGCATGCTGATAGATAAGAACACTGGGTATAAGCCACTAGTGAAGCTCAATCAATTCAATTCACATTTATTTGTATAGCGCTTTTCACAATAAATATTGTTTCAAAGCAGCTTTACAGAAAATGCATGTTTCTATGTTACAAAACCAGAATAGTCTCTAATAATAGATAATATCAGAAAGTACAGTTAAGATCAAATTATAGCATTTACAAATATCATATATGCATTTAAGCAAAATTTGTGTGAATTTTAAAGCAATGATAATGTGATCATTTGGTATGATGGTCCAGATCTGATGTCATCTGGAGTCCTCACAGGGGTATCTTCATCTTTTCATAGGTGTTGGTCATCTGAAGTCTTCATTAGAGTCTGGATCTGGCGTAATCTCTAGTTACTTCAGGATAGGCATTCCGAAACGCAGATAGAGAATAATTAGCGTAGCTGCTGTTCATAATTCAAACAAAGATAATCATTTGAGTTAAATCTGATATAACTGGAGTACAAGGATTGAGATGCTTTAATGAGATGTCTTTAATAGTTTAAACTGGGAGGGCGTGCCTGAGCCCTGAACAGTGTCAAGAGGGCTATTCCAGAGTTTAGGAGCCAAATGTGAAAACGCTCTACTCTACCTCCCCTTTTATGTAGGCCTGCCGGCCCTAACCCGAACCCAACCCATAACTTAACATAATCTTGAAGCTAAATGGTCAGAAAATGCAGTAGGTGACTCAATGTTTTATGTACCAAATGATACAATAAAAAAGTGATGAAGTGATGCAAAAAGAAGTGATGTGAGTGCTTAGTATGCGAGAAAAAAAAATGGAGCAAGAGATGCAGGGGGAGTGGCTTTATTGCATCAGATACATGTCACTTTACTCACAGCTGATTGGTCCAGTTTGGTTTTGCGATCTCTAAACCAGAATAAAACCTGCTCCGGAGCAGGTTAGGCATGTTGTGTAAGTTACCATAGCAATGAAGACCGCTTAAAACCAGTCCAACTTCTTGAGCCCAAAAAAACTTACCTGGAAAGAAACTGAAAATAAACTTAAAAATAAAACTAAAGACATGAAACCTTACTGTAAAGTGTTACCAATGACTTTTATATGAGAAGTATGTGTTGCACTTTAATGTTTATTTTGAATTTTAAAATAAAAAGTATATTTGACATTAAATATCCATACTCTTTTGTTACAGAATGAACATGAATTGAATATTATCTCATAAAAGCCTACAGTCAAATGGAAACACTATAATGTTACATTAGTGAACTACATTGATCAAAAATAATATAAATAATCAGATCATGTATTTTTTAGTAATTAAGGTATTATTAAATGTCAGAAATGGATCATATTTCACATGCAGTTGATGAATCATAGTATTCAGACATTTCAAATATTCATCAATTAAAATCTGATCTCAAGTTAATTTGTCATGTTTTATTATTTGAGCAGAAACACTAGAGAATAATCGCATGAATTATGACAATAACATGTTCTTCATGAATCATGTTTGTGAAAGACACTTTTCAACTGAAGGTAATTTTGACAGTAATAAGAGATTGATGTGTCTCTTACACATTTATTCTGACGTGATATTTCACTGACAGTATTAATGTAATGAATAGACTCTATAACATCTCACTGTCACTGATTCATCATGAGCTCAAAGCATTATGGGTAGAGTCTTTCTACAGTCTGTTCTGATTCATCTACACAGTTTCACTGATGATTCATAATAATAAACCCAAAACCCAGGATAGAGCGGTTGAGTGAATGTGGTCTGGACTGTGTGGATGAGGATCATTGTGTCTCCAGAGACGCTGTAGAAGGACAGAGTTCCTGCACTGTGATCCACAAACACTCCTGTTCTATAGTGATCCTCTTCATTCACTACTGTTCTCCTGCTGCTGATGGGCTTTACAGGGAGATCAGTCTTTATCTTATTATGCCAGAATGAGTAACTGGAGGAAGAGCAGGTCAAACTCCAGGACTGATCATTATATCCAAACCAACACTCATAACCCCGTCCCTTCCTGCTGATGTTCTTATATGACACTGATATATGCACATGTCCACTCCACTCAATCTCCCAGTAACAGCGTCGATCACACACACTCTCTCTACACAACACCTGATGATAATTAAATCTGTCTGAATGATCAGGATACGACTGTGGTGTGACAGTGCGTGTAATCACTCTTTTGCTCTCAGACAGAAGGAGGAGTTTATTCACTGTGTTCAGATCCAGAGTGAGCCGATGGGAATCTGATGGAGAAAAAACACATCACAATCAGGAATTATCAATCTGTCTGATCTTTAATCTACACTGTGAAAATGATTTCTGCTGCTTGTTAAATGTACTTAATTAGTCAAAACCACACAGTTATGAACATTTTGTCCTAATTTAATTGTGTAAAATCCAGTTAAATATGTGAAACTGAAGTTCATCCATTTGTGTTGAATGAACTGAAACTGGGCAGGGGATTTTTAGTTCCCAGCATGCTTTGCAATCGTCTGGATCTATTACAGAAACTTAAGTTCAGGTCTGACAAATTAATTTAGGATTTTTCACAAATTCGTATTACAGAAGCAAATCTGAACTTGATTTATTATTCTTATCCTGTCATACAGAATCTCATCTGTGGTTCGGAAATCTTAAAGCTCCAATGATGCGCTTGATAGAAAAGTCGAAGTCTATCACTGTTTTTGATGGTCTGTAATTATTTATCAGTGTTTTCTCGTCAAAGTAATGAACTACCCCTTTAAAAGCATTATCATTTTTAAAGTTAACACCCAATTCATGCAAGACACTGATATCACTTTCATGAGTTTCTTAGTGAATTAATTTTACTTCCATTAAAATTCCTTAGAACTATTAAAAAGTTCAAAAACATATTTAAAGGTGCCCTAGAATTAAAAATTGAATTTACCTTGGCATAGTTAAATAACAAGAGTTCAGTACATGGAAATGACATACAGTGAGTCTCAAACTCCATTGCTTCCTCCTTCTTATATAAATCTCATTTGTTTAAAAGACCTCCGAAGAACAGGCGAATCTCAACATAACACCGACTGTTATGTAACAGTCAGGATCATTAATATGTATGACCCCAATATTTGCATATGCCAGCCCATGTTCAAGGCATTACACAAGGGCAGCCAGTATTAACGTCTGGATCTGTGCACAGCTGAATCATCAGACTAGATAAGCAAGCAAGAACAATAGCGAAAAATGGCAGATGGAGTGATAATAACTGACATGATCCATGATTACATGATATTTTTAGTGATATTTGTAAATTGTCTTTCTAAATGTTTCGTTAGCATGTTGCTAATGTACTGTTAAATGTGGTTAAAGTTACCATCATTTCTTACTATATTCACGGAGACAAGAGTGTCGCTATTTTCATTTTTTAAACACTTGCAGTCTGTATAATTCATAAACAACTTCATTCTTTATAAATCTCTCCAACAGTACAGTGTGTAATGTTAGCTTTAGCCACGGAGCATAGCCTCAAATTCATTCAGAATCAAATGTAAACATCCAAATAAATACTATACTTACGCGATTAGACATGCTGCAAGACGAACACTTTGTAAATATCCATTTTGAGGGTTATATTAGCTGTGTAAACTTTGTTTATGCACTGTTCAAGGCAAGCGCGAGCTCCGTGGGCGGGGAGCAGGAGAATTTAAAGGGGCCGCGCAGCCTGAATCGGCGCATATTTAATGACGCCCCAAAACAGGCAGTTCAAAAAATTAATAAAAAAAAAATCTATGGGGTATTTTGAGCTGAAACTTCACAGACACATTCAGGGGACACCTTAGACTTATATTACATCTTTTAAAAAGACGTTCTACGGCACCTTTAAAGAGAAAAAAGCTTTGTCCTTAATTTATGGGATCCAGGCTTTAAAGCTATTTTTTAAATTATCCTTTTTATTTGCCTTCTGCAGTTTCCCACAAGAACACATACACATGTTCATAATTGGTCTACGTGAGAGCAGTGCATGAATTAATGAGCAAATGTCATCAATCCAGTTATAAAACTAAAAGAGAGGTGTGCTGCACAAATAAGATCTAGAGCACACTTACTAAAACAGTACTTATTCAAGGACCTGCATTTATTGCATGCTGTTAAGCTGAATTTACAAACTGTTTGCTGAAATAACCACAACATTAACAGTTGTTGAATGTGATGGTCTGTTTCCCTCATGCTTTTGTTTATTAGTCTCCATGTTGCTTATTGTTTGTATATTAGTTTCTTTATTAAAAAACCCTACGTAGATCCGTATCTCAGCCTGCTTTCTCCAGACGTTACACCTACTTCATTTTACTGGACCAGCTTTTTCAGAGCAAAACGAAATGGTACAAACCAACTTCACACTCATGTTATTTGTCACCATTAACATTTTCAACTCAAATCCCACCCAATCCTAGGATCATCACCACCCAGTAGAAAATATATACATTCATAATTATAATGATCAAAATAATAATGATTCTGAGGAGCAAGTTGGTCCAAATAAAGTGGCTATTGTCCAATCTTTAATGGTGTTTTGTAAATCTCATTTAGACCTCACAGAGATTTGAAAAGCAATCATTTAAATCATTAAAAAGAGAATTTGCTTTTGCAGAGCAGAAAACAGTGTCTTCAACATGTACGTTGAGAAGACGCACAAGCCAGCTACAGTGTTTGAATGTACGTGTGTGTGTGTGTGTGTTTGTGTACTTACATTTGCGTATTCCTGCTCTAATCCTGATCTCTCCTCCATGATCCACACTAGAAAACACACACAGTGTCACATTCACACACAGACACAAGTTTTCAAGTTTTTTAGATTTCTGAGGTAATTTTTGAATTTTCTGTTAAAATTCATCAAAATGGTAGTGAATATATGAGGTAGAATTAGGTGGAAATGTCCTAACAGTAGGAAAACACAAGTGTATACTTTGCACTTGGGACAACCCTTGTTGTGTTTTTATATTTGCACATTAACTGTTTTCTTCTCACTTCAGATGTTGGAACAATAAACATCCAGGCCACAGCATCCAAAGTGGAAACTTCTATTAAATCATGACTCTGTAATGCTGGAGACCGTGATGATGGAAAGAGAATAGGATCCAGAAGTTCAAAGATCATGCAGAGATCTACTGATGTATCCCAGAGGATTGATTTATGGTCTATTTAATGTCCTGATGCAGTCGTATCCAGGATGCATTGTTCTGTTTTATAAAACATTTCATTATATTCTACCATTCAATGGTTCAGAATGTATAAAATGTTTACAGCAAGGATGCATCAAATTGATCAAAGATTATGTTCATTTAAATAATGTGTTTGGATAATACTTGAGACATGCAAGTTAAATTCTTTATTCTTTATTCTCTTTCTATTGTAGACCAAACACACACATACACAAACCCATATATATTCCTGCATATGTATATGCACAATGTGTTGTGTACAGCCTGGATAAAAATTAGCATTGTGTTAAGAACAAATAAACCTCCAATAGATGAAGCTGATTGGATTACTGTGTTTTGACCAACACCCCCTTAAGGAGAGCTAGAAATCAGTGAAATCAGTCACTTTTTCAATCATACTAAATAAGTTGGGGAACTATTTTAATTAAATCTCGCTGCGGCTCCGTCGCGGCCACCTGGATCTTCGTCATCTCTCCACCACCTCGGCTCTTCAGCTGTGCGGTGGGCTCCATCCTCGCCGTCATTGCTTCCTGTCATCCCCTTGTTACCATCTGGACTCCATCCATCATGGCTCCTCCCTCCAGCAATGCCACCGTGGAGCACAGTTCTGGCTGTGGCCTGGGTCACCACCTGCCTGTTCCTGTTCAAGGCCATCACCTGTCCATCACCACCTCGTGCACCACCCTGGACTTTTTGTTTCCGCCCACTCCCGGTTGGCCGTCCTCCTCCAGAACCACCACCTGCTTCATCTGCTGACCTGCCTGCTTTTGCCATCCTGCCACCTCCCCTTCTCTCCAGTCCTTCTTCACATCCTCATCCTCCTCCAGAACCTCCATCATCTATCATTCTGTATGTCTTCATCTTTCCACGGCGCAAAGACACGCCTTCCCGGAGGGGGCGTAATGTCACGGTTCTGTTCAGTTAGTTTCCTTTTCACTGAGTTTTAGTTTGATATCTTCAGTCACATGTGTTTCCTTTGTCCATGGTAACTGATTGTGGCGGGAAACAAGACACTCATCACGTTCCTCACAGCTGTTCGTCAGTATTAGTTAATTCATCTGTGTATTTAGTTCTCTTGTTTCTGTTAATTTGTTGTCGGGTCTTGTCTATGTATGGATGTGTGTTATGTTCCGGTTCCTATGCCTGTGGATTTATTAAAGACTGCCTTATCTTCATTCCCTTCTTGTTTGTGTGAGATCTACCAACACAGTCTGTGACAAGCACATCACCACACGTCACTCCTGGATAACTGAAAATGTGCAAAGAGGCGGGACATGGTTGGAACTGCCAGAGGTGTAAAAAGTACCTGAAAACCAGAGTACAGATACCTTACATCGAAAATGACTCCACTATAAGTTACAAAGTCACCAATTCCAATTCCACCAATTTACTCATGCTGAAAATAAGAAACAACTGATTTGTAAGATGAGAAATCAAGTTTATTTTCTAAAATCAAAATAAAACTGAACACATTGATATTGCAATAAATCAAGGTCGACAACTTTTTAAACGTCTACAAACTCTCAAGTCTCAGTTAAGCTCAAGTGCACAAAGAGGCCATAAGAAAACTAATATCCTTGAAAAAGTTCTTGTCAATATAGTGAATAAATAAAACGATGTTAAGTCAAATTAAATAGTCAAAGTCTACTGTATGTGCTGGTTTGTGCCTCATCACCAGCTGCAGTCATTTCCTCATCTCAAAAATCAAACACCTGTGATCAGCAACTACCTGCTAATGCACTCACATTCACGTAAAGTATCCTTGTTGACAAGTTTGGGTGAGTAAAAGCAAAGCGTACAAGATACACCCTTAGATGGTGATATCGCTTCTTTATATCAGAAACAAACTGCTGCAGAAAAAGTTAGGTGCCATGAAAAATGTAGTGTGTAATTGCATTACTCATCACAAATGTAGTGGAGTAAAAAGTACATTTACTTGTTCAAAAATGTAGTCAAGAAGAGAGTAAAAGTTGCCAATATCTTTAATACTCAGTACAACTACAAAGTAGCCAAAAAGATACTTGAGTACAGTAACTAATTACACTTACTCAAATACTTTACACTTCTTCTGAATGATCTGCTCTCCATCATCGTTCTTCAAGAAATTATGCAACCTGAGCAGTGCTTATTTTGTAAACCTGTATATGATAGTATATATCTAACAAACAAATGAGCCCAAATCCAAAGTACAATTTTAATATGCATGTAAGTTAGGATCCATCCACTGCTCAAAACACCAGAGTTTTTGCTCAGTGCTGCATTCTGCTGGTGAATCCTCAAATCAGAATCAGAATCAGAATCAGAAAGAGCTTTATTGCCAGGTATGTTGTTTACACATACTAGGAATTTGTTTTAGTGACAGAAGCTCCACAGTGCAACAGAGTGACAGCGACAAGACAAGACACGTAATAAAGAGAATAAAATAATAATATACAAATTTACAAGATAGACAAAGTGCAAAAAAAGCAAAAAACAATATATAATATAGACAATTTGTATGTACAGTTAGGTGTGCAAATTTGAAATATAAATAAGCGTTTTAAGTAAATAATGTGTAATAGTGTTGTGTGTTCCGTGTTTGTCAAGTGTTCATGAGATGGATTGCTTGAGGGAAGAAACTGTTCCTGTGTCTGGTCGTTCTGGTGCTCAGAGCTCTGTAGCGTCGACCAGATGGCAACAGTTCAAAGAGGGAGTGTGCTGGATGTGAGGGGTCCAGAGTGATCTTCTTTGCCCTTTTTCTCACTCTGGAGACAGCCAGCTGTTCAACCTCCAGTCTGTAAGCAGACTCGTCACCGTTCTGGATGAGGCCGATCAGTGTGGTGTCATCCACAAACTTCAGGAGCTTGACAAAGGAGTCTTTAGAGGTGCAGTCGTTGTACAGGGAGAAGAGCAGTGGGGAGAGAACACAGCCCTGAGGGGCGCCGGTGCTGATGGTGAGGGTGCTGGATGAGAATTTTCCCAGCCTCACTAGCTGCTGCCTGTCTGTCAGGAAGCTGGTGATCCACTGACAGACAGAGGTGGGCATGGAGAGCTGAGTTAGTTTGGGCTGGAGGAGTGATGGGATGATGGTGTTAAAAGCAGAACTGAAGTCCACAAACAGGATCCTCACATAGGTCCCTGGTCTGTCCAGATGCTGGAGAACATAATGCAGTCCCATATTGACTGCATCATCCACAGACTTGTTTGCTCGGTAAGCAAACTGCAGGGGGTCCAGTAAGGGTCCAGTGATGTCCTTCAGATAAGCCAGAACCAGTCTTTCAAATGACTTCATGGCCACAGACATTAGAGCCACAGGTCTGTAGTCATTTAGTCCAGTAATTTTGGGTTTCTTTGGGACGGGGATGATGGTGGAGCGTTTGAAGCATGAGGGGACTTTGCACAGCTCCAGTGATCTGTTGAAGATCTGTGTGAAGATGGGGGCCAGCTGGTCAGCGCAGGTTTTCAGACAGGCTGGTGAAACACTGTCTGGGCCTGTTGCCTTTCTTCTCTTGTTCTTTCTGAAGACCTGGCACATGTCATCTTCACTGAACTGAAGTGGAGGAGTGGGGGAGAGGGGGGTTGTTGGAGGTGTGAATGGTGATTTTGAGGTATGAGATGAACTAGACAGTGATCAGAGACCCCCAAAGCTGCCCGTGAGACAGAGTGATATGCATCCTTTATTGCTGTGTAACAATGGTCTATTGGTATATTACTGTCTCTGGTGGGACAAGTAAAGCCGAGTTCAGACTGCACGATTTTAGCCCCGATTTTGGCTCGCTGACAGGTTTTGAGAAATCGCCGACAAATGCCCAAAATCACAGGCAAATCGGTTCTCGTTCACGCGAGTGACAATCACACAGTGTGAATGAGCAAAGACGCGATCTGAGAGAATCGCCGACTAGTCGCCAACACCCGTGAGATATTTGGCATGCTAAATATCTGGACCTGTCGGCGATTCAAAATCCTTCTGTGTGTGAAAAGTGTTCTGACTGAAAACTAGATCGGCGATGACTAACAGCCAATGAGAGAGCAAGATACAGAGCAGCGGGGAGTTCGGGGAGGAGTTATAGACCAAAATATCAGCAAGCATGGCTTCGTACACACATAAACATTACAATTCTATCATACAGAAGCAAAGCACAAACATTTGCTTGACCATCCGCAACAGCAGCACATTGAAAAGTTATGTATTTAGCTCCAACTGTCATTGCAGAACACACAATCCTTGTTCTTCGCGTCTCCCCAAACATTTCCTCCTCCATATTCTTCTTTTCTTTGTATTGTTTTCGCTGCAAATCAGCGCACAGGCAATTTGTATTTCAAGCTTCATGCGGGCTACTATTTTTAATAATAATCCCACCGTGTGTCTCAATCAGCTCCCTAGTTCAGTAGTCAGGGCACTAATCAGAGTATCAGCCACATTCGCTTTCATTATGTACTGATTCACTACCTAGGGAGCTAGGGAGCTGATTGAGACGCAGGGCCAGTCTCACGTGAGAACTCTGGTCTTGCGCGCGTTGTTTCCTTGTCAGGTCTCGCGTGTGTTTGGTTGTGAAATGTAGTTTGCGTGCCAGACAGAGAGTTGTCGGCGATTCTTCCTATTGTAAAGTCATGCAATGTGAAACCTTCTGTCGCCGATCAATCGTGCAGTTTGAACACAGCAGCGACTGAATGCTGGCCAAGATAGTCATGCAGTGTGAAAAGAACAGTGACCCGACTACTTTGAAAATCGTGTTCACAGAGAGAGAATCGCTTTATTAAAGTCCCCGAGAATGATTAAAACAGAGTCCGGGTGTTGTTACTCGCTCTCTGTGATCATATCAGCGAGTAACTGTAAAGCCGAGCTCACGTGCGCTTGCGGAGGAATGTAGACGCTCACCAGAATGAACGAGCAAAACTCCCGCGGCGAATAGAGCGGTTTGCAGTTAATGAAGAGTGTTTCAAGATCTGGACAGCACATCTTCTTTAACACAGTTAAATCTGAACACCACCTTTCGTTGATGTAAAAGCACGTCCCGCCACAGCATGATTTCCCCGTTGATTCTGCGTCGTGATCTGATCTAAACAGCTGAAAGCCCGGCAGGCTTAAACACGCTGTCCGGAATGGCGTCGTTCAGCCAGGTTTCCGTGAAGCACAGAGCAGCCAAGTTCGAAAAATCCTTATTTGTCCGGGAGAGCAGAAGGAGTTTGTCTGTTTTGTTGGGCAGAGAGCGGAGATTCACCAGATGGATGCTAGGCAGCGGTGTTCTTAATCTGCGCTGTCTGAGCTTCACGAGGGCGCCGGCGACTACAACATTCAACAAAACGTCTGAATAATCGAAATCCGGTAAAAGATTTTGTGGTGTGTACTGCTGAATGTTCAGCAGTTCATCCCTGGTAAAACTGATTGTGTTTGAAAAACAGGAAAAACTAACAAAAACAGTACAAACACTGAAGAGCTAAGCACTGTGGCTGCTATGCGCGGCGCCATCTTGTTCGAAAGTTAATTATAACAAAGTGTAGACATTATAAATGATTCATTGTTCAGTCAGCTTCATTGATTATAACGAAGTTTTGTGAGATTGCAGTGAACTCAGATGTCAGCTTTTTTATAAAGGGAGAGATCTTTGTGTACATTCTGCCATGCCAAACCATGTACACATAGCCTATGCTTGCTTTTATGTTAAATTAACAATGGTTTGTGAATGTTTATTCTTTATTAACAAATAAAGTATTGGAAGCGTTATAGATTGTGGCTAGGTGACACTTCAAACTATTTCATGTATTTCAAGGACATATATACTGAAAAAATATATTAATACATTTATGCAGGTGGGAGCTGGACAAAACATGAATGTTGTGTTGTGGAGAAGGTAACATATCTGTCCCGCTTAGGTCAGGTACAGAGGCACCATAGATTTGCACTGAACAAGCCTAAATAGACAGAGATTTCGATGAGCATTTGCGAATACCTTCATCTGTCCTTCTTCAGGTCAAGTCACATATTTATGAATGTGATTTTTGCATTTCACATTTTTTCATAAATTTAGAATTCATTTAAGAGCAAATGTTGATGAATCATGATTTGTTTGTGTAAACATTCGTACGCAGATTTCACACACAAATTTTTGCATATGCATGCTTAGTGAATGAGACCCCTTGTTTCATTCATAAATGAATCAGTGTTTTATTATAAATATTGTGATGTTGAGCCACACAAAATCCCTGCAAAGGAAATTCCTTCACTGCGACAGCCCTAAGAAAAAGTGTATGTTTTCCACAGAAAATAAAACATAATTATATGGTAAAATCATGGAAATAATTTGTAATTTTAACCTGTTGTTTGTTAGATTATTTGTGTGATCATTTTCTTTGTGGGTTTTAGTTGTTTTGTTGTAGGTTGTAAGGACATTTGATATCATTTTTCAATATTTTTGCAAAGTGATATTGAACTGTAAAAGCGGTCAAGACCTGCTTAGAACAACTGTAGCTGTGTGTTTACTGGAAAGTAACTGCACACCTTAGAACGTTTGTCAACCAATCAGATTCAAGCATTGAATATCTCCAAGTATAACTAAAGCTAAGCTTGTTACAAAATTCCTCCAGCTTGACATACTTGAGTTTGTCCAGTCTGTAGTTTGGATGGTTGAGTTTGTCAGAGAGCAGCTTGACTCCTGAATCTCCTGGGTGATTGTAGCTCAGATCCAGCTCTCTCAGGTGTGAGGGGTTTGAACTCAGAGCTGAAGAAACATAACCACAGCCTTCCTCTGTCACCATACAGCCAGAGAGCCTACAAACACACACAGCAACAGCAAACATGATATTAGTTTGACAATCAGATCAGTCACTATCAAACACTTTTGCATTTGCAGGTATTTTCTGTAAATTCAGTCACAAAATTAACAAAAGTGTCTGTGGAAATGTACTAGAGTAAAGGTATTCATTTACTTTTATTAAGGTAGTAAATTTAACAGACATTTATACTTGTGTGCATTATATATATTTTTCAATCATTTATATCTATTTCAGCCATTCAGTAGGCATCATATATGTTTAACCATTTAAGAAACTTAAATAACCTAACTTTTTTCAAATTTCATTGTTTTTTTCAATTGAAAATACAGTTTATGTGATTCATTCAATTTTTAATTGAATATGATGACAACAAAATTGACAAAGTCCTTTGAGGGAATTTGTGCATATTTTACAATAAAATATTATTTATAAATAGTTCAAATGCAGTGAATTCTAGTTGCTAATAAAATCTTTATTCATTTCTCTTAAATACCTTTAAAAACTTTATTAAATAACTTTTAAATTTAAAATAAATAAAGCTTTTTTTTTTTTAGCAGAAAACCACAGAGAGCTAATAACAAATAGTGACACAAATTAATGCTTCACAATTGCTTAGAAGACAAAATTGGAAAAATGGAAAAATTGGAAAAAAGTTTTTTTTTGTTTTTTTTGTTTTTTTCACGTCCATGTTATAAGTGGCCCAAACTCCCTTGCAGGAGTTTGCAGTATTTACTGTGAATTGAGCTGCTCTGAAATGCTGAAAACAGGATCACGAGATTCTTGTGTGTAAATGAATACAGAGCCTTGCTTGAGCCAAAGTCCAACATTTCAGACATGCAACATTTCAGACTGTATATTTATAAAAATACATAGCAACCTTCATAATTTGATAATCATAATAAACCATATCCCATTCTCTCAGCCATGCATTGTTAGAATTCTTAAAAGAAGGCCATCCAACTGACAGATAACACCATTTCATATAATTGCCATTTGGGGTGTGGTGGTAATTTTGGACTTTGGCTAAGATGCTATGGGTGTCTCGCACACAGCCTAGATTGTGTTACCAGTTTGTATGTCGGAAGCAATCCATGCATTTAATAAATGTATTTGAAACACATAATTTTGCAGTATCTTTAGTAACTATTTCAGGCCATGTCATGATTTCCATCATCATACTGTCCACTCATCTCCCCACCCTAAACAATGTTTTGAGTCACTTATCATTTTTTTAGAATGCAAACATTAGGGGGGGGGGGGAAGAGATCACATTCCTGCAAATTTGGTTTTGTCTCTTGTTATGGCAATTAATTGAGAGCAGATGTCACATATAGTGACAAAATTTAATGGTCATTTATTGTGATTTCATGGAAAAGCATTAACCTCAGTATCTGCAGTTGACAGTTTGGAGTCTTCAGTCCATCAGAAAGAAGCTTCACTCCTGAATCCTGCAGGTCATTGTTACTCAGGTCCAGCTCTCTCAGGAACATGTTTGAGGATTGTAGAGCTGAAGACAAACTCTTACAGGACTGAGCGGTGAGATTACAGAACTGTAGCCTGTGTAGTGTACAAAACAAACATTCATATAATGGGTTTATCAGGTAGGGTTCTGAAGCACAGATGACCTTTGACAGTATCTTTGACTGTAGTGATGCAGGTGAGGCAATCAAAACCATCAGATATATTCAATGATTATTGAATTTAACCTCTTAACCCGCACTGGCCCGTGGGCGGGCCGCAGTGTGACGTCATAACGTTTACACTTAATTTTCTAACACATTTGGCATTAATATAACTCCATATATGGTACCATTTGAAAGCTTAGATTCTCAGCTTTACGTAGAATATAATGACTTTTGTTTTTATGTTACACAAAGTAATAAATTAAAGTTTAAATATATAGTCATCCCACATCGCCCCCCTGCTGTGATGAGGGGGAAGAAATATGAATATGAATATGTATTTTATATGCTTTTCACAAAACGGATAAGTCACATGTCATAAGAAAGCTCTCATTCTCAGGAATTCAGCTATATAGTTTATTATAATGTTTTAACATAGTAGTTCCAATTATCTTCGAAATAAACACACATTGAAATATGATCACTGCGATCACTGATTATCTACAGTAAAATCAGCCACAAACTCTATATCATCTTTTACCTTAGGATGTCTTCTTTCAAATAAGCTAATTTACATTTCTGTGAGCTTTTGTTGCTAAATAATCCACTGTTGAGTCGGCGTATGTCTGCAATGAGAAAATCCCCTCAAATGATGAAACCGGACCTCTATCAGATCTTCATACCATATGCCAAACTTGCCTGAGTCCTGGGATGATGCGGATGATATACAAATCAGGCACAGCCATGAAGAGGAAGTTGTCAGCATTAAAAAGAGATGTCAATCAACTTCATAGTCCAATCAGTTGCTGAGATATTCGACAAATCATTGTCCTCGAAACTGACGCACGCACTGCTGCCCTGCGAGTCTGAGGCAAAACGCGACTTACAACAGGACATGTTTTGAAGAAAGATTTCCGAGTGGATATAAAATTTGTGTATCGTTTTGGTTTCTAAAATGGTATATGAAGAGGACTGTGCACCAGTGACACGGAATGAAGCGGTTTGGAACAACTTTAAAAGTGAAAGTATGATGCTGCTCTTGCCAGGAGCGCTCTAATGGAAACGAGATCAGCCATCAATGGTTCCTTTGGTCGAGAGAGAGACTGCATTTGACAGGTAAGCTCTTATATTTCTACATGTACAAGGCTAATACATATTTCTTGATATAATTATTATTTAGAAGTGGGAAAACACAGCAAATAAGCAGTTATTTGACAAAACATGTAGAAACAGTGTCTTGTATAATCAACGCTGCATGCGCAACAGCCTACTCATGCAAACTCAAATAAAATTATGCAGTTGTAGTAAATCTGCATGTTGATGTTGTGAATTGTATATTATTACAAATACAACAACCAGAGGTGTCAAGTAACGAAGTACAAATACTTCGTTACCTTACTTAAGTAGAAATTTCGGGTATCTATACTTTACTGGAGTAATTATTTTTCAGACGACTTTTTACTTCTACTCCTTACATTTTCACGCAATTATCTGTACTTTCTACTCCTTACATTTTAAAAATAGCCTCGTTACTCCTATTTCATTTCGGCTTGTTTTCATTCCGGCTTGAAAAAAAAACTATCCAGGTAAATCGCGCCATCCGGATAGAGTGGATTTGATTGTGGTTGGATGAGAATAAACATATACAATTCTGATACCCTATTGGATTGTACGCAATCCATCACACCTGCACGTCACAAATCACGTCACACTCCAGCAAGGACAACAGAGTTGGGGGTCGTTACTCGAAAAAGATTATTTCTTAAAAGTTATTATTTCTCTACTACTGGCTCATTTAGGCTATCAAACGGGTGCTTTCTCTTCGTCCTCTGCAAATTAAGCTAGGTAGTTCGGTAGAGAGACGTTTGAATAAATTAGCGTATACACCGGTTTTTAAACTTTTTTTTTAACGCAACCCTTTTTATTTATGTGACCCATAGTCATATACAACCATGTAGCTAAACAAGCCAAAACTAATTAATATAAAACGAAACTGAAGGTAAACCTGCGTTGCTCTCATGGTGTTATACCTCTCTCTTTCGGTGAAGTGGAGCAGTGCTCTTGCTGAATGGCACGGATTGCACTATGGACTATTGTTCCTTTTATATGTTTTTTTTTAAACTGTATTTTATTTTTTGTAACGAACAAGCTGCGATGTCACGTTTCCAGTGCTTTGTTGTGTGCGCGTGAGGCGCGGGCGCGATCAAACAGCTGTCTTTGCAGGGGACTTGCCTCATCGTCATGGCAACGGTTCGTGGCCAGGTCAGATTACGTCAGACCCTGCGTTCCATTCGGAGGGGCTCATCCCTATGCCCTAATCCCTTCAAAGGGTTTACCCTCCAGAGTGAGATCTTCGAAGGGATGAAGGGTGTAACTTAGAGGTCAAAAATACTCCTTTTTTGGAACGCACTTCTGCGTCATCTTAACGAGACAGTCAAGGAGGATAGATTGCGCAAGCTGCGCCCTTTGTTTAACGTTAGTTTCTTTATTTATTTTTGGTTTATCGCACCATAATGTATATTGTGTCTATGTATTTGAAACATTTGAATGGACTGATAAAGGGAGCTGTAAAGTATTTTTGTTGAAGTACAATGTCGTTTTGACCATAATAATGTACTAAATCTAACTCGTATAAATATTAAAGTAGTAGCCTATAGAAAAATACTATACATACATTTATAGGTAAAATCGAACTCCGAGCCTCCTGTACCCATTCTGTGTCGACAAACAACTTCACTGTGCAAAGGATCATGGGGGTCTGAAGTGTCCATCAGTTATACCCTTTGAAATCCTTCATTCCGAAGGGCCCTTTAAAGTGGCCAGTTTTGAACACTTCGGTTTGGAACGACCCTTCAATATGGCGGCCATGATTGTTTTCACTCCGAAGTGCCCTTCGGAGGGCGATATATCCCATTTGGAACGCACCGAGAGTTTGTTGCCGTTTGTTGGATGCTCAGACGACCAAACAAACGCCGATTAAACATGTTCAGTCTGGTAAAAACAGACTCCAACCAACGCCTACACCTATCCAACAAACTCTAACAGACAAGTTTGTTGGCGTTTGTCGGTGCGGTGTGAACTGAAACAGCTGAAAACTTTGGCGGGTTGGCGGGTGTTAATGTCAAGCCCTGATTGTTACTAAGCCTGCCCTGGGTACACCAAAACTACCCACATTTTTCTTGTCCGCTGCCCTCACAGATTCCTGCAGTTAAGCTTGGATGTACATTTACATTCCAATAAAGGTTATTGATGACATTTTGAGGAGGTGGAGTGCACAATAGACCCCTGTGACACGGCCTAAGCTTTTGTCCATTACTTTTACTTTTATACTTTAAGTAGTTTTAAAACCAGTACTTTTACACTTTTACTTGAGTAAAAAGCTTGAGTTGATACTTCAACTTCTACAGAAGTATTTTTAAACCCTAGTATCTATACTTCTACTTGAGTATTGAATGTGAATACTTTTGACACCGTTGACAACAACTAAGTATGAGCATAAACACTGGTTTCTTCGTTTCAGATTGTGAAATGGATCACCAGCACACCATGGCACAGACGGGCTCACATCAGCTGGAAGCAGGTCAGATGAAGGTGACGCACAAGACCACATATCCAAGTGATGCACAGCAGTGAAATAATATATATGTGGTGGATGTGAACACTGTTCTAAACTGCAATGACTACATTTGATAAGTTATAGAGTCTTGTGTCTCCTGAAAGGAAAATTAAATAAAAGTATAGTGGGTCTCATTCTTTTATCACATTTTTCATTTTACTTGTTCTGAATGTCAGAGACAAAGATCAAGGTCTCTACTTTGTCCTACTCAATACTCTGTATTGTGATTAGTACAGAGGCACCCTAGATTTGCACTGAACAAGCCTAAATAGACAGAGAGATATCGATTGAGCATTTGCGAATACCTTCATCTGTCCTTCTTCAGGTCAAGTCACATATTTATAATTGTGATTTTTGCATTTCACATTTTTTTCATAAATTTAGAATTCATTTAAGAGCTAATGTTGATGAATCATGGTTTGTTTGTGAAAACATTCGTATGCAGATTTCACACACAAATTTTTGCGTATGCATGCTTAGTGAATGTGTGTCCTTTCCACATAAACGAATCAGTGTTTTATTATAAATATTGTGATGTTGAGCCACACAAAATCCCTGCAAAGGAAATTCCTTCACTGCGACAGCCATAGGAGAAAGTGTGTCCTTTCCACAGAAAAAAAAAAAAAATTGTGGTAAAATTATGGAAATAATTTGTAAATTTTATCCTGTTGTTTGTAAGATTATTTGCTTGATCATTTTCTTTGTGGGTTTTAGTTGTTTTGTTGTAGGTTGTAAGGACATTTGATATCATTTTTCAATATTTTTGCAATGTGATATTGAACTGTAATAGGGGTCAAGACCTGCTTAGAACAACTGTAGCTGTGTGTTTACTGGAAAATAATTGCACACCTTAGAATGTTGGTCAACCAATCAGATTCAAGCATTGAATATCTCCAAGTATAACTAAAACTAAGCTTGTTACAAAACTCCTCCAGCTTGACTTACTTGAGTTTGTCCAGTCTGTAGTTTGGATGGTTGAGTTTGTCAGAGAGCAGCTTGACTCCTGAATCTCCTGGGTGATTGTAGCTCAGATCCAGCTCTCTCAGGTGTGAGGGATTTGAACTCAGAGCTGAAGACAAATAACCACAGCCTTTCTCTGTCACCATACAGCCAGAGAGCCTACAAACACACACAGCAATAGCAAACATGATATTAGTTTGACAATCAGATCAGTCACTATCAAACACTTTTGCATTTGCAGGTATTTTCTGTAAATTCAGTCACAAAAATTAAGCGTCAGCGTTAGTTCAGGCAGGCCTCGTAGTCAAGCTCCGCTATCAGCTGATTCTCAAATTTCAACCCCACCCATATCAGCTGATCCAATTTCTATGGACTCCATTGACAACTCTAAAATAAGGCGCATTACTTAAACGCAGCTTCCGTCTCTCTGCCTGCTTGGCTGCTTCCGCTGCACGCTGCTTGCAACCCACCTCCTCCCCAGCTCCTCAAACTTGTGTATAACTTAATCAGTGTCATTCTGTTGTCATTGATGCTCTGTTCTAAATAGGGGGATTTTCTGCTGCTCTCCTAGTTAAAAAATGGGAGGTTGTCCCCAGAAGCTGCTGCTGTTCCCAGTCTTGGCTTTCATGGAGCTCATGAAAGGACGGGGAATTTAGAACAGAGCCATACCGCCAAATTGTAACTTTAGCAAATATGCCAATAAAAAATTGACTAAATTTTGTCTCTTGTAATTTTTGACTTAAGTGGTCCTGACTGAATTAACAAAAGTGTCTGTGGAAATGTACTAGAGTAAACATATTCATTTACTTTTATTAATGTAGTAAATTCAACAGACATTTATACTCGTGTGCTTTATCGAATTTTTTTTTCAATCATTTATATCTATTTCAGCATTTCAGTAGGCATTATTTATGTTTAACCATTTAAAAAATGTAACCTACTTTTTTCAAATGTCATTGTTGTTTTTTTTCCAATAGAAAATACACTATGTGATTCATTCAATTTTTAATCGAAAAATTGACAAAGTCCTTTGAGGGAATTTGTGCATATTTTATAATAAAATATTATTTACAATTAGTTCAAATGCAGTGAATTCTAGTTGCTAATAAATTATTTATTAATTCCTCTTAAATACCTTTAAAAACTTCATTACATAACTTTTAATTTAAAATATCTAAAGCTTTTTTTTCTTTTTTTTTTAGTAGAAAACCACAGGGAGCTAAAAACAAATAGTGACACACATTAATGCTTCACAAGACAAAATTGGAAAATTGGAAAAATTGGAAAAATGTGACCTGATCCAGCAAAATGAGTCAGTGACCCAAATTTCAAAATTGAGATTTTGGTATCAAGATGAGACAATAAGCTTTAAAATATCCTAGTCAAAGTCATACCTTGAATGGTTTTAAAGATATACCCATTTGAATTATGGTCGTCTGCCCTCTTTTTCCAATTGAAAACCTGAGAAAATCGCTTTTAAAGTTTTTTGCCCGTTTTTTTGTTGATATCTTTCAAAATCCATTGCATTTAAAGGGATAAACTATTTATTTTACAACTTAATTTGACCAAAGACATTTTTAGATATATAAATGCTATTAAATGTCCCCACAATGTAATATAAACCTGAGTTCACCTACATTGTGGGGACCAGCCAGCGGTAAATGGATTTATAAACATACTAAATTATGTTTTTGTGAGAAAGTAAAAGTGTGCACAGTTTCCTGTGATGGGTAGGTTTACGGGTAGTGTAGGGGTATAGAAAATACAGTTTGTATAGTATAAAATGCATTACGCCCATAGGCGAGGAAATGGTCAAGCACCCACGGAAAAATACGAGATATTCTCCACTGATTTTAACCAATATAAAAAAATCGATTGGATCTTTTAGACACGATCCCTGTTTTATAGTTTATTTAAGGCCGTTTCTACTGCGATATTTTAATGGCAAACGTCGAGAGAGCATCCAAGTGATGCGTGAGCACAAATGGTCTAGATCAGATGCATGTGCACGCTCAAACTCAAACTCTTCTTGCATCAGATATCAGCGAGAGCTTGACTCGCGACAACACTCGTGAAAAGTGTGCTTTTGGGTCGAAATTGTCATCTTGCTGCACGGATATAATGCAAATAAAACATCCAGTTTATGTTGATTTGAGTTAAATAAGAAGTGAACTGGTGCTGAAACAAGTTGTTTTTGAAATCATGCCGAGGAATGTTATGGCTTGTGTAAGTTAGTCTTCAGACATCGCTTGACTCTTCTGTCCAGGGAAATCACTAGCAAAATGCACACAAACATGATATACAAACATTTATGATAATTCGAGCACGGCTGGACCTCTCACTCTAATGACAAATATTCTACCACGAGACCATTAGGAAATACGAAAATTGAGCGCGTATTTATCTAAATCTAGATGTAATGGGGGGGGGGGGGGGGGTGGGGTCTGCGGTCTGGGCACCCACCAGCAGAAACATAAATTGGCGCCTATGATTACGCCTATGGAAAATCCCCACAATTCACAAAAACCTAACATGTGTGTGTGTGTGTGTGTGAGTGAGTGAGAGAGAGAGAGAGAGAGAGAGAGAAAGAGAGAGGCCATAGACAGACGTGTCTCGTAAATGAAATCTTCATCAAATGGCAGAAAACACGGCTCTCCATCGTTGAGTTTACACCCTTTACACCAAAAGTTTTTGGCTAACTTGACATCTCGATCACCGCTAACTGATTCACAACTAGACATTGAGGAGATCTGCTACCTTGTTTACACAGAGCGCGCGCTAGTCTGACAGGAGGATGGCTTGACCGATTGCGTGCCTGTCAGTCGAAAAGGGGCTTCGGATTGATAAAAATCAGCGTTTATGTCAGTGTGTTTACATTTCTAAGCTTTTTGATTGGTTCTATACAACGTGTAACACCATATTTGGAGAGCAGAGATGTTTCAGGGGATACCGGGAAATGCTCATAAGTGATGAGAGGAGTTCCATGTCAAATTTAATAGCCATTTAAATACCTTTACTCAATTATCTGGACTACGAAACTTTGGAAGATTATTTTTGAAAGTCTGTTCTTTGAAATTAGCTTAATTAGCTCGATTTTTTCATTGTTTTTTCACATTATTGGTCCATATCTTAAAATAGAATGTTGCGACTTCCAACTCATGTCGCCAGAGCGGGTCACAAATGTTTATTTTTTTTTCACGTACATATTATAAGTGGCCCAAAAATTTGCCGTTCTACTGACAGATATCACCATTTCATTTAATTTTTGCTGTCGTTTTTCTTGTGACTTTTTAACAGCTTGTTTTGTGATGTTGAGTTGATCTGTTTATCTGAATTTTTTGTTGTCACCATTGCTGAGGTTTGTATGATGGGTGTTTATATCTAAATGTGTAATGTTTTAAAAAAAAAATGCATGGTCTAAAGCGCACGCCTTAAGTGCACTTAGGGTGTGTCTGAATCTGTTTTTGCTAGTTTAACGACGGGAAAAATGGCCCCATTCTCCTAATAAGTCATGGGTGTGTTTTTGGCGTAACGTGCAATATACCAATCAGAGGGCGATCTCCCATTCTCTTTAAAAGCTAGTTGCGCTCGCACCATGGCGTATTTGCTATTTACAAGGCTTTCCAGGCAGAAATACTAAATGCTTCTCTAGTGAGGAAACAGATCTGCTCGTGTTCGTGAAAATGATAACTATTTCTATTTCTATCACAACAACAGCATTTAACATTAAATACCACTAACACTCTTCTATTTGCCTTATTATCAAACTACAAAACAGCACATGCTAAATACATAAATGAGATCATGTTGTGAAAGTGGAGTGATTGTTGTCAGTGTTTCTTACTGAGCTGATCTGGATTCTTTAACCACAGGCAGCAGCTTCTGAAGAACTTCATCTGCTGTATTTTCTTCTCCAATAAACTGTTTTAGATAAAAAACATCCATCGTCTGCTCTGATGTCAGCAACACATAAACCAGAGCTGACCACTGTGAAGAGGAGAGTTTGGTTTCTCTTATTTTTCCAGATGTCAGATAACGTTGGATCTCCTGCATCAGTAAATCATCTCCCAGTTCATTCAGACAGTGGAACAGATTGATGGATCTCTCTGGTGAGAGATTCTCCGTGATCTTCTGTTTGATGTACTGAACTGTTTCCTCGTTGTAGGAGCAGCTTCCTGTCTGTTTCAGTAGTTTTCGTAAGAGAGTCTGATTGGACTTCAATGAGAGGCCCAGAAGGAAACGCAGGAAAAGGTCCAGATGTCCATTCTTACTCTGTAAAGTCTCATCCACAGCTCTCTGATGTAGCTTAGATAATGAATAATATTTCTTCTGGTTTGAAATTTTAGAAAAGAGATTTTGTTTGGCTTTTTCAAACACATTTCTTTTCTTGTTTGTACAGTAAATGTGTGCATATAGAGCTGCTAGATGTTCCTGGATGCTCAGATGAACAAAGCAGAAGACTTTCCCCTGATGCAAACCCAACTCCTCTCTGAAGATCTGAGTGCACAATCCTGAGTACACTGATGCTTCTGTCACATCAATACCACACTCTCTCAGGTCTTCCTCATAGAAGATCAGGTTTCCTTTCACAAGCTGCCGAAAAGCCAGATTCCCCAGTTTGAGAATCATGTCTTCATCTTTCACTTTCTTCTTATAGTCCTTCTCATGTTTGATGTTGGTCTGAATGATCAGGAAGTGTGTGTACATTTGAGTGAGTGTCTTGGGAATCTCTCCTCTCTCTGCTTCACTCAACATCTTCTCTAGAACAGTGGCTGAGATCCAGCAGAACACTGGGATGTGACACATAATAAAGAGGCTCCTTGATGACTTCAGGTGTGAGATGACTGTATTGGCCAGACTCTGATCACTGATTTTCTTCCTGAAGTATTCCTCCTTCTGTGGCTCATTGAATCCTCGTACCTCTGTCACTCGATGGACACACTCAGAGGGGACGAGATCAGCTGCTGCTGGTCTGGAGGTGATCCAGATGAGAGCAGAGGGAAGCAGATTCCCAACAATGAGGTTCATCAGCAGCTCGTCCACTGAGGCTGATTCAGATATATTACACAGTTTCACTTTGCTCTTAAAGTTCACAGACAGACGACACTCATCCAGACCATCAAAGATGAACAGCACTTTATATTCATCACTAGATATTTCCATTTCTTTTGTTTCAGGGAAAAAGACATGAAGAAGATCTGAAAGACTGAGTGTTTTGTCCTTCATCAAGTTGAGCTCTCTGAAAGGAAGTGGAAATATGAGCTGGATGTCCTGATTCTCTTTCCCTTCAGCCCAGTCCAGGATGAACTTCTGCACAGAGACTGTTTTTCCAATGCCAGCGACTCCCTTTGTCAGCACAGTTCTGATGGGTTTGTCTTGTCCAGGTAAAGGTCTAAAGATGTCATTGCATTTGATTGGTGTGTCCTCTGTTGCTTCTCTCCTGGATTGTGTCTCAATCTGTCTCACCTCATGCTCATTATTGATCTCTCCACTTTCACTCTCTGTGATGTAGAGCTCTGTGTAGATCTCATTCAGGAGTGTTGCGTTTCCCTGCGTTGCTGTTCCTTCATTCAGACACTGAAACTTCTTCCTCAGGTTTGATCTAAATGTGTTGAGGCTGGAGGCTTTATGACTGTAAAATCAAAACTCCACATTATTACATGGTTTAATGAATCATATATTCAAATTCAAATATCTGTTATAGAAATGTTTTACCTGAGGCCAGTCTGTGAATTTCCACTCTTTATATGTATTGGCTGATCTATAGACATGTCACTCTTCATAGACACACAGCTGGGCTCTGGTCCTGATCTCCTCTGATGAACTGAGCTAAAACAGAGGGAGATTAATGTGAATACTTAAAATTACTGTATTCATCAACTCAATTATTTATATATAATTAAAGAAATCACTTTAAAGTGTGTTTGTTACACTATAAAATATAGATAAATACCCACCAAAAAGCACAAGAAGAATGTAATAACTTACATTCTACTAAAATACATGACAACATAAAATGCCATAATATAGCCATATTTTTATAGAAATGATATACCTGAGGCCAGTCTGTGTATCTCCACTCTTAAAATGTATTGGATGACCCATAGACGCATCACTCTTCATAGACACACAGCTGGACTCTGGTTCTGATCTCTTCTGAAGAACTGAGCTAAAACAGAGGGAGATTAATGTAAATATTTCAAATCACTCTATTAAGGGCCATACCCACCATTGAGGTCCGGACCTTGGTATTTTTTCGAGGTGTATATAATAAAAGTTGTGAAATAATTGCCTAATATCCTTTCTACTTTGGTGTTGCAAGGATATTGCAAAATGCCAAGATAACCAAATTATCATTTGAGCTGCCTCAGCAGTCTAACAGCTTTCGTCAATGTCAAAATGTTTTAGATGACCAATCAAATCAATGTAGGTGGGGTTTATGTTCACAGGCGCTGAACGCAAATTCCAGTGCAACGCTTCAGTTAACAGTTATGAACGATGTAAGTAGCTAAAGTAGCTTTAGCCTGTTTTACGATATAAATATTAAACGACTGACAGAAATACTCAGTGATGCAAACTAATAAGCTTTTGTCAAATTTCGCCATTTAGAATTATAATTTACGTTATTACTTTATACTAGGCATAAGATTAACAGTGCACATATTGTGAATGAATTTAGGAAGGTCTTTCAGGGTTGCCTGGAGAGGTATCCAAAGCTCATCAACTGACCACAGGGGTTCCTCAGAGTTCAGTTCTTGGACCCCTCCTCTTCTCCATTTACACTACATCACATGGACCCATCATACAGGCACATGGTTTCTCCAACCATTGCTATGCTGATGACACACAACTCTTCCTTTCATTCCAACTAGATGATCCCACAGTAGCTGCATGAATCTCAAGCTGTCTGGTGGACATCTCAGCATGGATGAAAGAACATCATCTGCAGCTCAACCTGGGAAAAACTGCCAATCCGACTCTAAATCACACTGTTAATTATTTCCCTGTTAAATAACAGGAAATTACTGGCAGCAGGGTTACCATTATTTTCCTGTTATTTTAACAGTTAATTCCTGTCAAAGGTGATACAGAGGATCTTTTCATCGACTGAGAAACCAAAGACTGTTAGTGAGTTTTTGAAATGAGCGTATGCGTAAGAACAGCCCCCCTCCTTCACAGCTCATTTTGAGGGAACGCCTCCCAAAACTCGTGCAGGAATATTGGAACACGAGTGTTTACCACCAGCATTCGCTGTGTCGTGTTAGTGGATTCATTATGTCGGACTCACAGCAGGTAACTCATAATCTGCAGTTGTTACTCCTGACAAAACATTGCATGCGGCGCCTGTGGAAAGTTACTGGAGCGCGCAGCCGCACACGTCTCTCACAAAGGAAGGTAATGGCAGTGATTGACAAGCCAGAGGGCCAATCGTTTACATGATCATCGCTGAACTGATGTTTTTAAAGGTGCCATCGAATTGAAAATTGATAGTTGAATAACAAGAGTTCAGTACATGGAAATGACATACAGTGAGTCTCAAACTCCATTGTTTCCTACTTCTTATATAAATCTCATTTGTTTAAAAGACCTCAGAAGAACAGGCGAATCTCAACATAACACCGACTGTTATGTAACAGTCAGGATCATTAATATGTACACCCCCAATATTTGCATATGCCAGCCCATGATCAAGCCATTAGACACGGGCAGGACATCTGGATGTGCACAGCTGAATCATCAGACTAGGTAAGCAAGCAAGGACAACAGCGAAAAATGGCAGATGGAGCGATAATAACTGACATGATTCATGATAACATGATATTTTTAGTGATATTTGCAAATTGTCTTTCTGAATGTTTCGTTAGCATATTGCTAATGTACTGTTAAATGTGGTTAAAGTTACCATCGTTTCTTACTGTATTCACGAAGACAAGAGCGTTGCTATTTTCATTATTAAACACTTGCAGCCTGTATAATGCATAAACACAGTGTAGCATTAGCCGTTAGCCACGGAGCACTATCAAACTCATTCAGAATCAAATGTAAACATCAAATTAAATCCAATACTCACATAATCCGATGTATGCATGCATGAGAGCTCGGGAGGGGGCAGAGAGCGCGCGATTTAAAGGGGCTGCAGCATGAATCGGCGCATTTCTAATTATGCCTCAAAATAGGCAGTTAAAAATATTAATTAAAAAAAAAATCTATGGGGTATTTTGACCTGCAACTTCAAAGACACATTCAGGGGACACCTTAGACTTATATTACATCTTGTAAAAAAACGTTTGATGGCACCTTTAAGGCCCTACCTCGTGCACAGATGATGTATATTAATATTATTCCTTTCAGTGCACCTAATAAATTGTCTTTTATCAGTTAGTAAAGACAGTTTCAAGTAATATTGCAAAAATGTATAAAACAAAATAACAACTGTGTCTTTCTTAAACTAGCAAAGACACTTGCATTTGGCTTTGCTCTGCGTTGGTGCAAGATAGGGCCCTAAACCTCAACATTTAATGTTCCCTGAACAGCTAAAATTCAACTAAAAAGACTCAAACCAAGGATATACACTGTGACTCCTGGTTACATACACAGCAAAATCCTGTGTTAAATTAACACTCAAAGTGTACATATGAGTCCATCTTGCTGGGTGTTAAAAATTAACACTGAAGCAGTGTTAAAGTTAATGAGATAATTGATGGATGATTGAGTGATGATTGACAATAAGTGGTGACCCCTGATGTTAATAAGCAGAATCATTGAAGAAGCAACAAGAGAAAAAGAGAGAGACACAACATCTACAACTGAATTCCAGCTATTAAACATTATTTAACTTATTATTAACCAGTTTGATTTGATTTCTGTCATACATCAACAAAAGTTCTTATTGAGAATTAACAGATGTTTAGATGTTAATGTTTTAATGAAAGTTTAGTTTGAAGTCACCATGATGGTGAAAAGCATTTCCTTTAGTTGGGCTCTTGACTCTATTTATTAACATTAATTTATCTCTGGTTGCTCCAACTTTGTGTTTGTAGAGCACATTTGTTATGGTCAGAGAAATTATAATCTGGGCTGTGTTTCCCATTAGTGATGTAAGCCAAAGGTTATTAATTTAGGTTTACAATGTTTTGGGAAGCACAGTCATAATGGTTTTGTTTTGATGATGATATTCTCTTAGTGAAATGGTCAGATTAATTGGTGACATCCAGTATTGACGGGTCATATAGACGTTATATTACTTCTTTCTAGTAAATCCAGAAGAGCTTTTATAATCTGAAGATTTAAAAAAATAAATAAATAACACACACACAGACATCAAGAATCAGCATATGACCCTCAACAATGGTGAAAATCAAACAAAGTGCTTCATGTTGCAGTGCATGATGGGAGCCACCAATCAAAACTCATCCATGGCTCCCATCATGCATTGCTGCATGAATAAATTATGCAGCTGAATTGTCCTGTAATTTTCGTAGATTGTTCATGTTTGCTTTTATTTTTCTGTTGTTTTGTTGTGACTAGGTTGTTTTGTGATGTTCAGAGTTGATCTGTTTGTCAGTATTTTGTATTTATTTATTGTCACCGTTCTTGAGAATCATATGCTGATTCTTGATGTCTGTGTGTGTTTAAACACTGAAGCTTCAGTTCATAATGTATTATTCTTAAAAAAAGGACATCCTGCTGTTGGATCTCAAACTGTAAAATCACAGGACTACAATCATTAATACTAAAGCTACACATCAAGCATATGGTCAGAGATTTAGACTATAATAGACATCAGGCCATGATGACAATATCATCATCAAATTATGTTGTGACTGGATCACATTTTCTCTGACTATAACAAATGTGATTTACAAACACAAAGTTGGAGCAATCAGAGAAAAAATTAATAATAAAAGGTAAAGAGTCAAGAGCCCAACTAAAGCAAACGCTGGCCTCTTTCATGGTGACTTGAAATGAAACATTCCATAAAACATTAATTAACACCTTTTTTCTCTCTTTCCTTCAATGATTCTGCTTAACATCAGGTGTCTCCACTAATTGTCAATTATTGCTCAATCATCAATCAATTATCTCATTAACTTTAACGCTGCTTCAGTGTTACTTTTTAAAACCCGGTAAGATGGACTCATATGTACACTTTGGGTGTTAATTTAACACTGGGGATTTTGCTGTGTATTAATAGGGTAATAAAAGGCTATTACACTCACGATAACAAACACATTTGCGCATGCACAGAAAACACAGCAAACTTTCTTATTTCTGTCTGTGGAACAGGCTATGCAAGATTATATTATAGAGGTGTTATTTAACAATGAGGTGTTAAATAACAAAAATGAAGTGTTATTTAACATATATTTCCTAAAATTAACAGTAAGGCGCAGTTATTAAAAATAACAGGTTAATCATGTTGAAATTTGGGTGTAAATTAACAGAAACATTTAACAGTTCATGATTTCAACATCCTGCTAGGTACATCCTCAATTACCCCATCAAATTCAGCCAAAAATCTTGGAGTAATCCTTGATGACCAACTGACCTTCAAAGACCACATTGCAAAGACAGCTTGGTCATGCATATTTGCACTACACAACATCAGGAAAATCAGGCCCTTTCTAACAGAACATGCAACGCAACTTCTCGTCCAGGCCCTGGTCATTTCTAGGCTTGATTACTGCAATGCTCTTCTGGCTGGACTGCCATCATGCATAATCAAACCTCTACAATTGATTCAGAATGCTGCAGCACGTCTCATCTTTAACAAGCCCAAAAGAGCCCACATCACGCCTCTCTTCATCTCTCTGCACTGGCTACCACTTGCTGCTCGCATCAATTCAAGGCATTGACGTTTGCTCACAGATCTACCACAGGCTCAGCACCCTCCTACTTCCACTCACTCTTACGAGTCTACATCCCACCAGAAGCCTACGCTCAGTAAATGAGCGAAGGCTCGTGGTACCATCACAGAGAGGCACAAAATCACTCTACAGGGCAGAGTTTCCCAAAAGCATCGTAAGCCTAAGTTGATTGTAGCTCCATTGGTTTCAATGGAGCTACGATCAACTTAAGCTTACGATGCTTTTGGGAAACGCAGCCCAGAACATTTTCGTTCAGTTCCTTGCTGGTGGAACAATCTTCCTTCCAATGCAGAATCCCTTGCAATATTCAAAAGACAGCTGAAAACTCATCTCTTTCGTGAGCAAATCCTCATCCTAAAAAAAAAAAAAAAAAAAAAAAAAAAATCCTTTGAGTTTCAGAGTATCAAATCCTTATGATACTCTGAGCACTGCCTAAAACTTGTATTGTGAGAACTTCTATTTGCACATGTCTATTTGCCTCATCATGACTATTCACTTGTTGTATTCCTCACTTGTAAGTCGCTTTGGATAAAAGCGTCTGCCAAATGAATAAATGTAAATGTAAATGCACAGCTGTCCTGGTAGATTTTAGTAAATTCACTAGTCTAATAAAATGACTCATAAAATGAAAATCAGTTGACCCTATGTTAACTTTCTTCACGGACAGATGAAAATGAAAAGACTGTCAGTCAGAGCTCAGCTTTGGCAAGGGAAGAGATACAGGTCAAGGTAAGGAGACTGAGAGAAAGAGAAAGAGAAAGAGAAAGAGAAAGAGAGAAGGTGATGGAGATGAGAGAGGAAGAGCAGGTACACCTATTGCCCACCGTGCCCAGGATGGGATTAGCGTTATTATAACATATTCCTAATTACCACAGAGATATATTTTCTTTGCAGTGGAAACTATAGGCTCAATTTAACACAAACACCTAGCATAAACACAGTGTGTATGGAAAGTGGACCCCCTTAAATTTTTCACTCTTTGTTATATTGCAGCCATTTGCTGAAATCATTTAAGTTCATTTTTTTCCTCATTAATGTACACACAGCACCCCATATTGACAGAAAAACACAGAATTGTTGACATTTTTGCAGATTTATTAAAAAAGAAAAACTGAAATATCACATGGTCCTAAGTATTCAGACCCTTTGCTCAGTATTTAGTAGAAGCACCCTTTTGATCTAATACAGCCATCAGTCTTTTTTGGGAAAGATGCAACAAGTTTTTCACACCTGGATTTGGGGATCCTCTGCCATTCCTCCTTGCAGATCCTCTCCAGTTCTGTCAGGTTGGATGGTAAACATTGGTGGACAGCCACTTTTAGGTCTATCCAGAGATGCTCAATTGGGTTTAAGTCAGGGCTCTGGCTGGGCCATTCAAGAACAGTCACGGAGTTGTTGTGAAGCCACTCCTTCATTATTTTAGCTGTGTGCTTAGGGTCATTGTCTTGTTGGAAGGTAAACCTTTGGCCCAGTCTGAGGTCCTGAGCACTCTGGAGAAGGTTTTCGTCCAGGATATCCCTGTACTTGGCCGCATTCATCTTTCCGTCGATTGCAACCAGTCGTCCTGTCCCTGCAGCTGAAAAACACCCCCACAGCATGATGCTGCCACCACCATGCTTCACTGTTGGGACTGTATTGGACAGGTGATGAGCAGTGCCTGGTTTTCTCCACACATACCGCTTAGAATTAAGGCCAAAAAGTTCTATCTTGGTCTCATCAGACCAGAGAATCTTATTTCTCACCATCTTAGCAAACTCCATGCAGGCTTTCATGTGTCTTGCACTGAGGAGAGGCTTCCGTCGGGCCACTCTGCCATAAAGCCCCGACTGGTGGAGGGCTGCAGTGATGGTTGACTTTCTACAACTTTCTCCCATCTCCCGACTGCATCTCTGGAGCTCAGTCACAGTGATCTTTGGGTTCTTCTTTACCTCTCTCACCAAGGCTCTTCTCCCCCGATAGCTCAGTTTGGCCGGACGGCTAGCTCTAGGAAGGGTTCTAGTCGTCCCAAACGTCTTCCATTTAAGGATTATGGAGGCCACTGTGCTCTTAGGAACCATAAGTGCAGCAGAAATTTTTTTGTAACCTTGGCCAGATCTTTGCCTTGCCACTAGACTTGTGCCGATATTCGGTAATGCAATAAATCGCGATAATGAATATGCACGATATTGTAATCATGGGCACTTAAGAATACCGTAAATAATAATTTATTACCAATTATTTTTTTATAATGCAATTAAGAATACTTTACCCATCACTCGTATAAAATGCACAACACCGCTGTATTCTGCGTCAAATGGACATGCGCTCAGATGTAAACAAGCCCATCGTGCACGAGAAGCACATGGCGGAAGGGCGGAACGAGTGAAGGAGACGTGCTGAATGAAAGTGCGCGTTCACTCTCTGACAGCAGAGGGCGCTGATGGAACAGCAGAGTGCAACGGTTACCACGGAAACCGCGCAAACAAAGCAACTGCGCTAGTGAAGTTTTTAAAATGCTTCAAACAGCCATTAATTTTTTTGTAATCTCAGTGTTGTTCATCACAGCACCAAAAACTGAATAATTAAAAAAGACTTAAAAGGATATTTATTTTCAGACCTAAACATTTTTATATTTTAATCTGGACTACAACATGCCCTAATGATTAGAAATGTTCTGATTATTTGTTATTGTTCAGTAAAACTTAAAGTCATACGGCTTCATTAGTTAACATGTTAATTCATTATTACCAAACTGACAATGAAAAATACTTATAAAGCATGAATTATTCTTAGTTAATGTTAATTTCTGTTAGTTACTGTTTAATAACATTACTCAAATCAAAAGAACTTATTTAATGGACCTGAGATAAAACTAACAATGATCAGTTGGGTTTCTAAACTAACATTAACAAAAAAATAAAACTTTCTGTAACATATGTAGCTGTTGCTCAATCTTAGTTAATGCATTACAATGAGACCTTATTGTAAAGTGTTATCTGTTGTTCTTTATAGCCTAATTCTTTTGCATTTTAATGTTTGAAAATTTCACTTTATATATATTTTTTGTAGTGTATTATTGTATTTAAACATTCAGAGTTGTTTCTGTTTTATTTCAAAAAGAGTTCTTAAACCTGTTAAACTATGACATTTTTTTTGCAACTTATTTTAATATCGTGATAATACCGTATACCGTGACAAAAGCTTCAGCAATTAATCGCAACATGAAAATTTGATACCATCACATGCCTACTTGCCACAATTCTGTCTTTAAGCTCTTCAGGCAGATCCTTTGACCTCATGATTCTCATTTGATCTGACATGCACTGTGGGCTGTAAGGTCTTATATAGACAGATGTGTGGCTTTCCTAATCAAGTCCAATAGTATAATCAAACACAGCTGGACTCAAATGAAGGTGTAGAACTATCTCAAGGATGATCAGAAGAAATGGACAGCACAGCAAAGGGTCTGAATACTTAGGACCATGTGATATTTCAGTTTTTCTTTTTTAATAAATCTGCAAAAATGTCAACAATTCTGTGTTTTTCTGTCAATATGGGGTGCTGTGTGTACATTAATGAGGAAAAAAATTAACTTAAATGATTTTAGAAAATGGCTGCAATATAACAAAGAGTGAAAAATGTAAGGGGGTCTGAATATATTGCCATAATATGGTTATTGAATAGGCCTAAATATATTTTAGTATATACAACAGTTAGTTCTGGTCCTTGAGTCTGTTTGAAAGAGGGACGTTAGAAGAACGCTGATATAATTTCACCAGTATTTCAACCAAAAGATCTGGGACTTTTCACCATTTGCACTTTACATACAAACTGACTGTCTAATGGTTACTTCAGTGCACAACAGCTCTGGTGTGACTTTGTTTGAAACTATTTTCACAAAATCAGATCAGTAAGTATCACCTCACTTTACCCACTTACACATATCAGGCTTGCTGAGATGATTGTTTTATGTCATGATCTGACACTGACATAAAGCAATCATGGCTGATAGACCGGGCAGAGAGTTATAGTTAATGGAGTCCAAAACAGGCACAACAGCTCTGGTGTGGCTTTGTTTGAAACTATTTTCACAAAATCAGATCAGTAAGTATCACCTCACTTTACCCACTTACACATATCAGGCTTGCTGAGATGATTGTTTTATGTCATGATCTGACACTGACATAAAGCAATCATGGCTGATAGACCGGGCAGAGAGTTATAGTTAATGGAGTCCAAAACAGGCACAACAGCTCTGGTGTGGCTTTGTTTGAAACTATTTACACAAAATCAGATCAGTAAGTATCACATTTGCAATCATGCCAATACTCAGAGAAATAGGAGTATACTTGTGTGATAGTACTTAACCTACACATATCAGGCTTGTTGAGATCGACAGTGATACAGGTGTTTAGCTGCAACACCGGTTATGTCACTTGCCAACCGCTGTTTTGAATTTTTTATAGTAATAATAATAATTTAGTTAGAAAATAGACATTACATTTAAAAACTGAATACGTCTGCTCAATTCAGTGAGCTGAACAAGAGTTGCAGCACAGATCAGCAGCAGTGAGTTTAAGTGAGTTTGTCATTGTACCGTTTTGTTGTTGTGTTTTTCATTAAGTATAATAATGAACCCACTCACCATTCAAGCAATTGCCACCTCCGAATTGCCTCTACTTCAAAAGTGAAAGTAATATGCACACAGGCATTCATAACGGGTGTGTGTGTTTTTTTTAATCAAATTTTGGAGGCATTTTTGCCCCAAGCCCCCATTAATTTCTGACCTTGATTATGATAATCCAAATTTAGTATTTACAATTAATTTGGCTGCAAAGAAACAGCACCATGAGATGGTCTGGTACGTGCACATGGCTGCATCACACCGGTTTCACCTTGTAAACAAACTTTGGAGTGTTGTCCGGAGCGCACATCTTTTGCACTTGCTCTGCTGTGCTGACTGAAACAAAGACTTTGAATTAAGGCATGAAAAGCAGCCGATTACAGTACGAAACATAACTGTTGTTCAGTTTAGATGCATATTGGGAGTTGTACTTTTTATTCCAATTGTAGATCTATTCATGAGAATTGATCGGGTCACTCGCACCAGTGCGCCTAAATATTTTTCACAGTCGCACACAGTTATTTTCAGGAGCAAATGCGAGTGAAAATAACTGTAGAGCCCTGCAAGGGCAACAAAAAAGCATTAATTCTGTTCCAAGCAATGCATATGCAAAGAAAGTTAGTGCGAATCGCAAAGCTCTCCTTTCCATTCTAGATGTTATAGTCAAACTGTCAAAGAGGAACATAGCACTGTGTGGTAACTGGACAGAAGAAAGTGAAGATAGCAACTTTAATCATTACCTCACATGGAAATCTTCATTCAACGCCACACTGAAACATCATCTTGAGACAGCACCAAAAAATGCCAAATACAGAGGACCAAGAATTCAAAATGAATTAATAGCATGCTGTGAAGCTGAGATTCAGGAGGACATAGTGAAGGAAATTTAAAAAGCCAGGTTTTTCACAGTCCTTGCTGATGAAACAATGGATGTGAGCGGGAATGAAAAACTGTCTGTCTGCATTCGCTACATCAGCCATAGCAATGGAGCTGAAATATGTAAAGTTCTTGGGTTTCTGTCCCCTTGTAAAACAAGATGCTGCATCTATTACAGAAGCCATCCTGTCACAGTTGGAGAAGTGGGGTCTGGAGATTTAATATCTCAGAGGGCAGGGCTATGATGGAGCCAGAACAATGAGTGGACATGTGAATGGAGTACAACAACGCATCAGAAAGCTCCAACCACGGGCACTATTCACACATTGGCAAAGTCACGCACTTAACCTTATCCATGGATGTTCTGACATCCCCCTCATAAGCACTCCTCATGGCTACCATTGAGAATGTTGCAGCATGTTTCTCTGAATCTGCTGTTAGGAGGAACATGTTACAAGAGCACCCACAAGGAAGCAAGGAAACACAGGCTACTGATAAAAAGAAAAACAGGAGGTATCCCACTCATGTCCGACACACGCTGGGGCTCCAGAGGGAAGACAGTAGTTGCTTTTCTGGATCACTTCAATGCAGCCCACTCTGCCCTCATAGAAACAGAATCAGGAACATCATCAAACTCCAACAAGGGCAGCAACCTTCGACACAGTGTAGTCATTTGACACAATTGTCACTGCTGTCACAACAAACAAAATTCTAGGCTATATCCAGCCACTGACTAAAGAGTTACAGTCAACAATTGTGGAGCTTACAACTGCCTACAATGAGGCCAGAAAGGTGGCTCATGTCATTTCTACACTAAGAAATAAGGAGGGCTTTTGTGAAATTTGAAGGAAAAAAAAAAAATTCAACAGAAATTGCCAATACCATTGATGTGGTTCCAGTAAAAAAAAGTGTGTGACCAATAGGCAGCAAAACATTGAGAGCACACCCTCACAGTCAATAGAAGAACATTACAGACTCAATCTGTTCTATCCTTTTATTGACCATGTGACAAGCCAGCTAAACACCAGGGGCCGTATACACAAAACATTTTAACTTACCACTAAGAGTTCTCCTAAATAGTAGTAAAAGTTCTTAGCTATAAGAGTTTTCTCTTAAAACCTATTCACAAAGCTGCTGAGACCAACTTTTACTAAGCAATAGACTGAAGTCTTAAGCTAAGAGTAAGGGCAGGGTTGACCTCGTTGCTATGGAGTAAACACACAGTGATTGGCTGATGGGGAAGGAGTCAGCGATTTAATCATAGAAATACTGTAGAATAAGGTGTCATGTTTCCATATTAAGATAAACTAGTATATACACTTAATTGTCCTTTCTTTCTTTCTTTCTTTCTTTCTTTCTTTCTTTATAAAGCACTTTCACACAACTACTGGTTGATGCAAAGTGCTGTACAATACAGGTAGAATAAAATGAATAAGATGACAAAACATTGAAACACAACATAATACAATTTGATTGGCTAGATAAAAGCTATTGACATAAGATGATTTTTAAGCCAGCATTTAAATACAGGCAAAGAAGGCACAGCTGTAATAGAAGCTGGTAAATTGTTCCATAGACTAGGACCAGCAACAGCGAAGGCTCGATCACTTCTGCAATGAAACCTAGATCTAGGAACAGTGAGGAGACCAAGATTACTGGATCATAGGGACCTATTTGGTTTATAAATAGAGATTGCCTCGGAGAGATATGGTGGGGCTTGATTGTGCAAGGATTTATAAACAAAAATTAATTTTAAAAATAATTCTAAATTTAACTGGTAACCAGTTTAGTGAAATAAGAATGGGCAAGATGTGGTTAAGCATTCATCTGCCTGAAATCAATCTTGCAGCAGCATTTTGGACCATCTGTAAACGCACTATAGAAATACTATGTCCGCCTCTTGCATGTCTGCATCTCAAGAGAATGCAAAATGCAAGCGACAAATTATGTTTTATAAACAAAGTTTGGGAGGAACACATTCAAACGGTCTTTCTAATCAGCTCGAGAGGAGGAATATATACAGAGATGAGAGCCGACTCGCCTATAGTTACTTTGACAGTTTTTTGCATCCCTCCGCCACACCGCTCCACACTCTTGGCTGGGGGTATGGGGAGCACTTTGGGTTTGGGCTAAATTCCAAGCTCAAATATGCTTATTATATTTTTTATTACTCTATTCAATCATTTGTAAGTGTGAACTCATGATAACCACTGCCACAGGTAATCTGACAAAATTTATTTGTTAAAGATTTTTTTGGCGTCTCATTGTAGATTCAAATCTATACATCAAATGTATTGCATTTATGAAGAAAAAGTTCAGTACCCAAGGCTCTGTTGCTATTCCCTCAATGGTGGGCCAAATCACAAACAGTCCTAATCCTAATGTCCTGACTTCTCCTAACATTTCACAGATTTAGGAGCTAGTTTTAATGCTAAAATGCTTTGTGAAATACTCTTAGAGCAAAAATGTAGGACTCCTAAAATTAGGACTGAGTTTCTCCTAAATCGGCAAGCTAGGAGCTACTTTTAGCTTTAAGATGTTTTGTGAATACGGCCCCAGGTTTGTAGAAAACTCTGAGCCAGTTATGCTTGCTGTGTACCTAATACCTTCAGCTTTGTCCAAACTTACAAAAGAAATGCCAGAAATGATGGTGTCATGGTACAGAGAAGATCTCCCTCAGCCAGAATCCATTGACTGAGAGTTTTACAGTTGGAAAGTAAAGAACCAACTTCAAACAGTGCTGGCATCAACAGCAAAAGAAACACTGAATCACATAGACTGCAGTACTACCCCAACATCCACTGTATCCTCTCCATCTACCTCACACAACCAGTGACCACCTGTTCATGTGAGAGGTCGTTCTCTGCATTGAGGCATCTGAAAACCTGGCTACGATCGAGCATGGGAAATGATAGGCTATCAGGAATGATGCATGTACATTAAAAAATATCTCAGGCGCTGGGATGCCTCTGGACACAGAAGGATTGCACTTGCGTTTGATTGAAATGTAACATTCATGCAAAATAAACCTTATTAAATCCTTATTCATTTTTTTTAAACATTTAATTTTTACAGCTATTCATGTTTGGAATATGTGATTGTGTAGTGTCAACAATAAACAAACTATATCTTCTGTATTTCCAGTTTGTAGTGTGGATCATTAATTGCAAAATTTAACCTGATTCTTGTGTTTAAGAATCTGTTATCTTGACAAATAATAGATGCTAATACCCACTGACATGGTTATAAATCTATATTGTTACCTGATCTCTAGGCCTTAAAACATCTTAAAATGCAAATATGTAGGTCAGGAAAATCAAAATTTTCTCGGGGGTGCATGCCCACGAACCCCCCTAGCAAGCTATATTTTGGGACCTCTGTATTTCTAAAACCATGCGTACGGCCCTGACTGTATTCAACATCTATTTTGTTTGTTTGTTTGTTTATTTAATATTTAACCCTCTACCGCATAGTGTTGCCATATGGCAACATACTCTTTGTGTTCATTTCCTTGCCACTATCTATTTAAGAGAACATTCTCGTTTTTTTTTTTGTTGGTAAGAGAAGACCTTAGTTTAGCCAATGATGTGCTTTGGTTAAGTCACATGACATGCATTTTTTTTTTCTGTGGCGCGATTTCTGACAGACTGCCGTCTCTTGTATGTAGTTGCTGAAAGCAAACTAAAACGTCAGTAACAAACAAGGACCCTCCCATGTCACATTCACAAAAAAATTGGTAACATCATCTCAGGTAAGGTATGATGACATATTCCCCTCTCAAAAAAGTTTTTATGAAATTATTTTTTGGTAAATCGATAAAATGTCTGTGTTGCCATATGGCAACACTGCGCAATAATGGAATGACATTATTATAATAAGTTAGATAGCAAAGGCCAGCTGCAGTCTGTTAAGCTGTAACAATAACAACATTAATGCTAGTGATATAATGTTGATTAGTCATATGTTAAGGACTGCCGTGGCATTTGTATTATGGATTAAATCAACATCAGAGACCTGCCACCACAGCCAGTATACTGGTCCAGACCTACCACTGGCCTACCATGGTGTCTCAAAAAGGCAGGTGCAAGTGGATGCAAGTGTATTGTTAGGGTGAAGTGCACCAAATGTGATGTGAACCTGTGTCTCACCTCTGAAAAAAAAAATGCTTTTTAAAGTTTCGTACAGAAAAAAGGTGAAGTTTCAAGGATTATGGGGGATTTATGTTCATAACCTTCCTCTCATAAGATTGCGTAATGTTGATTTTTAATGAACTGCAATGTTTTTGGTTTTATGTCAGTGTTTTATGATACATGATGAACAGTATTAGATTTGTTTTTAACTGTCTACATTTGCAATTTAAATAATATTCACAAAAAACGTAATGAAATTCAAAGAATATAAATAATTATTCAGCAAAAGGAGAATAGAATAAATAAAAGCCCAAGATGTTGGAAAATAAGTATAAGGTGTTGTTTATATTTACTGCTAAAGCTTATAATAGCACCAATTGATTCAATACAAACAACATTTCTGAGGAAAAATATTAACTATATACACTTATTCTAATTTACTTCCACTATTGTACGTTGTTGCCATATGGAAACATCTCATAAAGTACCTTAAAATAATATTTTTTTCCAAAAAATTTTTTTACAGCACTTTAAGTTAAGTTAAGAAAAAGAGTCAAATGTTTTTTTTTTTTTTTTATAGATTTATCATAATGCGTGCGGTAGAGGGTTAATTTTATATATATATATATATATATATATATATATATATATATATATATATATATATATATATATTTTTTTTTTTTTTTATTTATTATTTTTTTTTTTTTATAGAAATGTTTTACCTGAGGACAGTCCGTGTATCTCCACTCTTAAAATGTACTGGATGACCCATAGATGCGTCACTCTTCATAGACACACAGCTGGACTCTGGTTCTGATATCCTCTGATGAACTGAGCTAAAACAGAACATCCTTTATGATTACAATCATCTTAAGATAAGATCTCAAAAAACATGTTTTAATGAAAATCACTCAAACAGGCTTATTGTTATTAATAAATGTTAAATTTAAAAAAATGCATACAGAAAAATACATGTTACTTCATTTCCTCTATAACATTAAAGTATATTTAATGTGTTAGTGAAAGCACCTGCATCCTGGAAAACAATCTTCATTTCCGGATCTTTGTGCGTCATCCATAATGGATCTGAATAGGATCTCCACCGCTGACTGTAGACGGAAGTGACAAACAATCACAAAAACTAAAGTAATCAAACAGCCTTTATAACTCAGCTGAATGATCTTGAGAGCTGGAGAAATAGATCAGATCACTAAATACATAAGGTTAGTCATGTAAACACAAATGATCGTTAGACTTTTGATCACAGTAAGAAACACACAAGAGACGTTCATTTTTTTAGGATGAATAATAACATACCGATTCACAGAACTCCTACAGCTTTTCCATCGAGTAGCTACAAATATTTCCTGCCTAAACTTTTATAAACGACTCTATTACAGATTTAAATATATTCTGTCTGGTAAATGATCAATTCTTTCTGCATAAAATGGCGAAACATCATGAAGATTTACTTTCACTTGCATTTATGACGAGGTGAGGTGAGGTGACTACTAGTAGAGGGCGTGGCCAGGTAGGCAGTTAGACGGCTTTTTGAGCAGTCACCTGTAGCGAGTCCTGGAGGCGGGTCTTTTGGTGTGTTTAGGATTGTTCGTGATGCATCGCTTTTGAATCGCTCTCGCGGTACTCCGATGCATCTCGAACAAGCCTTTTGACTGTCAGGTGTCATGAGAAAACAGGCTCGTTTGTTTGAGACGCGCCTCGCCTGAAATGTAGGTGAGAGTGTGCTGCAGTGAGGGGAGGAGTGAAGAAAGAACAGGCAAGAAGCGCTAGGATTTTCAGGACAAGCTCTCTACTGCCACCGAGAAAATGCAGATCATATTCTTATACATTCATAAAACATTTGTTATATATAAATAAATAACTTATAAAACACATGATAGTGAATAATAATATAAACACAATTTTGCAGCCCCTCTCAGCTGCTGTAAAGCTGTTATAGTGTCTCGTGCTGTTTTCATTTGAATCAGATGCTGCAGCAGACATTTCGAAAACTTGTCGGGACAGCATTGTTTTTTAGTGTTGGTTGGTCACAATTGATTGGATTTCTGATTCATGGGTTTTTGTAAAAAAAAAAAAAAAAAATCCGAATGATTCACTTTGATTTCTAACGAAATTACTAAAATACCATTTAGGATTATTTATCTCACAAATAGTAATTTGAGAGGAACTTTAAATATATGTGTACAGTTCAAGTCACATGATGTTTGTTTACCTATAGACCACAAGAAATAATATCTGAATACAAAAGATCCAGTTCAGAAGTTTACATATGCTCGATTCTTTTTAATGGTGTGTGTTGTTACTGGATGATCAAAAGCTGCAAACATTCATTGAACAACACATTGAGAGCCAGTAGGTGTAAACTTTTGAACAGGGTGATTGGAAATTGTTCATATTTTATTTAAAGATCTTAGTTTTTAGTACTGCCCTGCAGAAGCTACATAAAATACTTTATTTTCCAGAAGACAAAAAACAAAACAAACAAAAAAATAATTTACCCCCAATCAACCAATCAACCTGTGCAAATGTTTACAGTTCCTTCTGGATCACTACATGTTTTCACCATTTGTAATAGTTGTGATTCCCTCAATCAGAATCAGAAAGAGCTTTATTGCAGGTATATTTACACATGAGGAATCTGCTTTAGTGACAGAAGCTCACAGCTCAAACTGAATGACAGTGACAAAACACAGATAATACAGAATAAGTGAATAGGAAATAATACACAAAAAAAAAAAAATTGTTTGTTGCCAGCGGGAGCATTAACTGTTCATGAGATGGATATCCTGAGGAAAGAAACTGCTGTTCTGGTGTTCAGTGCTCTGTAGTGCCAACCAGACATTAGTGTAAATTCAGATATTACTATATTTTGTGGACAATGAAACATTTTCAGTGGCTGAAATGATTTTGTAATTTATGATATCTCTTATTTATTTATTTTTATTATTGATATTTTGCAGATTCTGCAGGGTGTATGTAACTAATGACTTAAATGAATAGGCTACTACACAACAAATATGCTGATAAAATATTTTAGAGGTGAGAATAACTGAACAAAACTATTTTATTAGAATAGAAAAAGTTTTTAATTTATTTATTTTCAAGATTTTGCATGGCCTGGAACTCACAATTTTAAGATTTTATTATTATTATCATTTTCATTATTTTATTTATTTATTTATTCATTTTAAATGAAAAAAGTTTCCATGATCGTGGAAAATACAGATACGTCGCTTAAAATGTACTCAAGTAAAAGTACATAATTTTAAAATTACTTTAAAAAATACAATTTCTGATCAAAACTATTTAATTACAGTAACATGAGTGTTTGTAATTTGTTTCTTCACACCCCTGTATATGATTGACTTATACATGTCATCATCACTTGTAATGGCTATATTCAGCCGGCAGAGGGCAGCCTTCAACTGTTGTAAACACAGGCAGTCGTGTTGACTCTTTAATGCCTCTAGAGGTCTCCAGATAGCCTCAGATACAGCTCCCATTAAAATGCCCCTTTTTTAAGGTTTACATGCATGCAAGGTCAAAAAACACTTTTTGTTTTATCATAATTAAATTTCATCTCAGTTCTCAGTGATTCGTAAACAATTCGTAAGAAGCAGTTTGAAGAATCAGGGTGTGTCTCAATCAGTTCCCTAGCTCCCGAGCTCGTGAATCAGTATATCGTGTACACGAATTCGGGCACTGGTAAGGACAGTAAAAGATGCTGGTTCACTACACATTGGGACACTTATGACTCTGTTTCCGGCGACGTGACAACGTCCTCATTGTACAACATCACTACTGGTATTTATGAACAATAACAGAGCTGATATTTTCTGACATTACTTGTAATGTTATTTAAACTACATTATGATTAATTATTTGCTTGTTACTTATACGTGCAACATTTCAGCCGTGAATAAATTATAAGTGTTAGCTAGATTATGTTCATTACCTGTCTAGCGATGTATGTTTATGCTGAAATATAATAAAATAACGGTTTGTATTTTTAAAAACATCTATCGCGTATCGTTATGTGTAGTGAGTTGGCTCACGTGATTCAAGTTTCGCGCTTCAGAACTTCCGTTAAGGGAGCATAGTGAGCATCGATGCTCCCTGGTTTTCATGGTGCATTGTGGGACTTTTCAGGGAGCGAACGTTTCAGTGCCCTGGAAGGATTCTGCGAATGAGACAGCCCTTAAAATGGCCGACTCCCTGGTCAGTGCCCTGACTACTGACGTAGGGAGCTGATTGAGACACAGGGGGTCTCTCTCTAAACCCCTCCTTTCCGTGAGCATACACTGCTCTGATTGGTCAGATGGTCTAATCCTTTGTGATTGGTCTCCTGCGCTCACTGCGTGCCAGAAACGATACAACTTTTGCCATAACTGAATGACAGCTATCAATTAACAAGTCATTGTATTCAATGAACGAACGGAAATATAGCATCGATTTTACCATATCAATTCGAGCCAGAGTCCGACGATGAAACATCTGAAGTAGTCGATCAACCAGAAACTGAACGACTGAAGCAGGACGTTTCTATATGGTAAGTGTCACCTTAGTTTGCGTTATTTATAAGACGTGATAGGAGCATCACTGTTATACTTTATGTAGGTGCACCAGTGGGAACTGTATCAGAAGCTGAAAACCTCTAACCTGTTTACAGAGAGAATACTTCAACTAGTTAGTGCAGACTAGCTTCTTAACATTATAATACAGTTAGAGCTCCACTCTATTGTAAAAATAAAAATGCAGAGGAAAAAATCTGTTCGTTTTACAGTTATGTAAGCGAACCGAGCCCACAGCTATGTTGTAAACTCCAACGTTAGCCGAACACAAACATGAACAGCTGATAATGCATTACACTTTGTAAACATAAGTCATGCTAGATCCTTGATCATTACTCCAAGTAATAAGACAGGCAAGCTGCATTAATCAACACATTTTTAGACAATATTGGACAACATCTGAATAGCAGAACTACAGACACGTGAGTTAGCCGGTTAGCTGAGACAGACTAGGGCATAGGTCACTAACAGGCGGGCCGTGGTCCGGGTCCGGACCCAGAAGCTGTTGTACAGAGTCGGACATACAGCCAAAACAGAAGGTTATGATTTATAACCTGACGGGGCACTTCTATTTTAAGTCAAGTCACCTTTATTTATATAGCGCTTTTTACAATGCAGATTGTGTCAAAGCAGCTTTATAGTGATAACTGGTATACAATTTTGTCTGCACAGCAGCCCTTAAAGAAAATGGTGTCAGTATCCATCTTAAGTAAATTCAGTATTGATTCATTCCGATGTAAGAATCAATAGTTATTAATTTTGTTAATTTATCTATATCAGCACTGGAGTAAACAGTGATGTCATCATCCAGCTCAGTTCAGTTTGCATACAATGGTGTCAATGCAGGCAGATCAAAACACTGTAGAATATCAAATGTCAAGTTTTTTTTTTCTTCTATTTCAAAGGGATAGTTCACCCAAAAATGAAAATTTGATGATTATTTGCTAACCCCCAGCGCATCCAAGATGTACGTGACTTTGTTTCTTCAGTAGAACACAAATTCTATGATTTTTTACTCCAACCGTTGCAGTCTGTCATTTGTATAATGCATGACAATGGTAACAGAATCTATGAGAGTAAAAAAAAACATGCACAGACAAATCCAAATGAAACCCTGCGGCTCGTGATGACACATTGATGTCCTAAGACACGAAATGATTAGTTTGTGTGAGAAAACGAACAGTATTTATATCATTTTTTACCTCTAATACACCACTATGTCCAACTGCCTTGAGCGTGTGCCTGGCATCCGGTGTGTGAGGTGTGTACGTGCTTTGGCGTAGTTTAAACATAGAGCCTGTAGTACAACAGTTGTTATACAAATGGAAGTAAACCACTAAAAAAAACACTTTAATTGTTTAAATACACTTTAATACACACCTCACACACAGGATGCCGTTACTCTCATAGATTTTGTTGCCATTGACATGCATTATACGAATGACAGACTGCAACAGTTGGAGTTAAAAATCATCATTTGTGTTCTATTGAAGAAACAAAGTCATAAGCAGATAAACATCAAATTTTCATTTTTGGGTGAACTATCTGTTTAACTGGTGCAGCTTTTGTAGTCATTACGGTAGTGATTTAGTGGATGATGAAACACACAGACCAACTGCATGCGAGTTATGAGAGTTATGTAATTACCAGAATCTTAAGATGACAACACGTGACGTTATATTCGGAGCTGTTCATGTCCTTTTGGTCCTTTGACTGGGAATTATGCATTTCCATGGCACCACCATCAATGCCTAAATGAATCTACAGCGGTCAGGTGGTACAGCGGGCACATGGTACATGTGGGAGCTTTCAGAAAACTCCCAACTTACAAGCTGTAATTACGAGCTCTACGAGGACGTGAATGCTTTTTACAAGCTAGAATCTTGAAATTAGGAATTACGAGGCCGCGTGAATGCACCTTTAAGCAAAGGCAATAAACAATAAACACTGAGACTCTACACTGCAGACAGATGAGAGAGTTAGAGGCAACACATAAAAAGACAGTAGAAAGAAAAAGAAATACAGCGATACATGTAGAAAACAAAGGGAGATAAATAGACAACTGAGATGGAAAAGGAAGAGATACAGATGAGAGCGTGGGAGAAAGTTGAGAAAAAGAAGCGAGAGACGGAGAAAGCAAGACAGTGAGACTGAGAAAGAGAAAGAAAGGGAGAGAAAAATAAAGTAAGAACAAATGGCAGTCTCCAAAAAAAGAAAAGTGGACAGTGAAAATAGAGCATTTAATCCAGAATGGACTAACACATTCCTGTTCATACTTCCCACTGGGAGAACTAAGCCAGTGTCTCATAGGTTCAGAAACTGTGGCACTTATTAAAAGTGCCCATGTGAAATGCCATTATGAGACAAAACATAAAGGTTTTGAACAAACATACCCATTCAAATCTAAATTGGATGCGAGCAGCTATTGGCAGCCAATGCAAACTGATGAAGAGAGGTGTGACATGCGCTCTCTTCGGTTCGTTAAAGACCAGTCTTGCTGCAGCATTCTGGATCAGTTGTAGAGGCTTGACAGTGCATGCTGGAAGGCCAGCCAAGAGAGCATTACAATAGTCCAGTCAGGACAGAACAAGAGCTTGGACAAGAATTTGTGTGGAATGCTCCAATAGGAAAGGTGTAATCTTCCTAATGGTGTACAAGGCAAATCTGCAGGACAGGGCCATTGTAGCAACATGATCTGTCAATCGTCCATCACCAATAAACAATTGTCCATCACCACTCCAAGGTTCCTGGCTGTCCTGGAAGCAGTAATGGAGTTTAATTGAAAGGTTATGATGAAATGTTGGGTTGGTACCGACCACAAGCAGTTCCATTTTTGCAAGTTTGAGTTGAAGATGGTGGTCCTTCATCCAGGTAGAAATGGCGGTCAGGCAGGCTGCGATGAGACCAGCAACCGTCGGATCATCTGGTGGGAATGAGAGGTAGATTTGTGTGTCATCGGCATAACAGCGATATATATATTATACCCCAATAGCAAGAAGATGAAGATGAAGGACCTACCTGAGAGGTAAGACTTGAACCACTGGAGTGCGGTTCCTGAGATGCCCTTCGACATGAGGGTTGACAGGAAGATCTGGTGGTTAACGATGTCAAAAGCAGCAGACAGATCCAGCAAGATGAGTACTGATGATTTTGAAGTTGCTCGTGCCAGTCTCAGGGTGTCAGTGACTGAGAGCAAGGCAGTCTCAGTTGAGTGGCCACTCTTGAAGCCAGACTGGCGGTTGTCAAGGAGGTTGTTCTGTGTGAGATAAGTAGACAGTTGGTTGAATACAACTCTCTCAAGTGTCTTTGCAATGAAGGAAGAAGGGATACTGGTCTGTAGTTTTCTAAAAGTGCTAGATTCAGAGTGGGTTTTTTAAGCAGTTGTGTAATCCTAGCCTGCTTAAAAGCTGTAGGAAAGCTGTAGGAGGGCTTCACACAAGGGCTGCTGCATCCACTGCCGCGGTATACTGCACAGTTTTACCAACTTGATACAACGTTAGTTAGTTCAGCAGGCAACACCTTACTGACTTGGATCGAAATGAGAACAAATGCAACTTGCCACGTGAACACAGTAAACAAACTTCCTAACAACAACACAGAACTAAAATCAAACTAGAAATAACACAAAAACACTGACAATATGTAGATCCTCTTGTTGCTTGACTGCTAGCTGAAGCCGTGCATAAGGCATCATGTGCAGGCTTAGCTGTGCAAGAGTCCACTGACATGTGTGACAATGTTCAGCTGTTATTGTATGTCAGTTTTTTTTAACACAGACTAGAAAGCATTCTGTGAAGACATGTTAGGTGTCACTCACCTTCAGACCAGCACAAGAGGAGAAGACATCTACCTGGCCATTAAGGAGATGTTAACAAAGAGAGGAATAGAGCCAAAACTAGTGATTTCAATAACCACAGATGGAGCCCCTGCTATGATAGGAAGAGAGAAAGGAGCTGTAGCAAGACTGAAAAAGGACAATCCTGAGCTCTTAGCTTACCACTGCATCATTCATCAATCTGTCCTCTGTGCCTCCCTGTCAGATGAGCATGCTGAGGTGATGAATACAATGATGAAAATGATCAGTTTTCTCAGGGCATCCTCTTCCTACCAGCATTGCATGCTTAGGGAATTCCTCAGAGAGGTTGATGCCAATGCTGATGATCTTTTGCTGCACAGCAGTGTGAGATGGCTCAGCAAAAGGAAGGATGTTCGCGTGCTTTTGGACCATCAGTATGTCACATGTCTGTGTTTTTGCACCATGTTCTGTTTGTCACATGTCCTACTTTGTTTAGTTTTCCCACCATTAGTTAGTTGCCATGGTTTCTCATTTGATTAGTGTCCTCGTTTCAGCTGTGTCTTCTTCAGTATCTCATTAGTTCCTGTATATGTTCTCCTTGGTTTGTTCACTCTTTGTCCTGTCACTGTTGTATTTTGGATGTTTTTACCTGCCTTTTTGAGTTATTATTAAACTTTTGAGTTCTTTTGTTAACCTGCATCCTGCAAATGGTCCCTGAGACAGCTTTCCCGGGTTTGAGGAAGTAGCCCTATACATCTTGACCATGTTTGGCTCTACATACAACTGCGAGACAGCTTTCTCTACAATGAACATAATCAAAACTAAATATCATTCCAGGCTCACCAATGAGCACCTCCACATATGTATGGAAATGGCCCTGACTCCATTCAAGTCCAGGTTTAAAATCCTGGCAAGCAAAGCTAGAGCTCAATTCTCTCACTGAGCAAAAACTGCAGGAGTGGGATTTAAAGGTGCTAAAGAGGATGTTTTGTTTTATACAGTTTTGCAATATTACTTGAAACTGTCTTTACTAACTGATAAAAGACTATTTATTAGGTGCACTGAAAGGAATAATATTAATATACATCATCTGTGCACGAGGTAGGGCCTTAAAAACATGATCGCGTAAACGATTGGCCCTCTGGCTTGTCAATCACTGCCGTGACGTTCCTTGTGAGAGACGTGCGCAGATTGGCCCTCTGGCTTGTCAATCACTGCCATGACGTTCCTTGTGAGAGACGAGCACAGCTGCGTGCTCCAGTAACTTTCCACACTCCATAGGCGCCGCATGCAATGTTTTTGTCAGGAGACAGGAGTAACAACTGCAGATTATGAGTTACCTGCGGTGAGTCCGACATAATGAATCCACTAACACAACACAGCGAATGCCGGTGGTAAACACTTGTGTTCCAATACGAGTGTTTACGAGTTTTGGGAGGCGTTCCTTTGAAGGAGGGGGGTTGTTCTTACGCATGCGCTCATTTCAAAAACCTTTTGGAACCTCTTTGGATTCTCAGTCGACGAAAAAATCCTCTTTATCACCTTTAAGAGGGAAAGAAAGTAATACTCTAAAGCTGTTCAATTGTTAAGATGTGTTGAGATTTATTATGTAAAACTGGTTGACACTGTTGATTCAAGATGAGAAATTTTATTTATTTAAACTTTATTTTATTTTTCTGAAGTTAAGCACTTTATTTGAACATGCACAATTTCCACATTTTATTGATTTTCTCTTATTTTGAAATGTAGCCCTACTTTGATTTATTTAATGAGATAACATTATACATTTCTACAATCATACATATGTTCAGTCCTATGTTATGTGACAATAAATACTGTCAAGATGTTGATAACTACTAGGCTACTTAAATATATATCACACTAACTAGTCATTATGATCTTCTGGACCTTTGCTTCAAGAAATTTTCTAAAACTGGACCTCTTTAAAGTCCCTGTAAAGTCAATTCTGAGAATTCTTTCTAAACACTTTATAAATGTTACAAATGTATTGCTGAAACACATTACAAAGACTAAGAATTGTGTAATGCTTAAATGTAAAGTTAGAGCGTTAAACAGTTTTTCACCAAGTCTCTGTTCAGGATTTTTTGGGCGGAGCTAAAACGGGGGTCTGATGACGCACTTGGTCCACCGAGCATAGCCCCTCCCCTAACACTATATAACTGTCGATGACACACTGAGAGTGGCACCGCCTCTCAAGATTCAGCGAGTGAACCGCTGCAGAGTTAGTGTCATTACAGTCATACTAATGCCTTCGTCACACAAATGCATATTACATGGTTGTTATAATATACAATATGCTCGGTCTCCTTATTTAAATTTCCTAAAACAATGATATGAAGGATTCTAAAGTGATCGTTCAACAACCGTACGTGCCCACCAATGAGTGTAAGTTGCCGAGTTTGCTTATGTTATAAAACGTAGGTAGTCCACAGTAAGGCCCAATCCCAATTCTATTTTATACCCCTTCCCCTTCCCCTTCCCCCTACGCCTACCCCTTCTCCTTGCCCCTTGAAACAGAGTGTCAAGGGGTAGGGCTGAAAATATTCCCCTAAGAAATGGGACACCACTACTAGACCGTTACACGTCATCATAAGTTGTCACTAGCTCCTACGTCATAGATGCGCCGATGTTTATCACACACTTCTAATAAAGGCCAATTCACACCGCACCGACAACAGCCAACAAACGCCAACAAACGCGTCTGATGGAGTTTGTTGGATTGGTGTGATACCCCTGTTGGCGTTGGTCGGAGTCGGTTTTCACCCGACTGAACATGTTTAATCGGCGTTTGTCGGGTCGTGGAATGTCTGCGCGGTGTGAACAGTTTTCCAAAAGACGGCAACAAACTCTGACGTAATCTGACCTGGCCACAAACCGTTGCCATGACGATGAGGCAAGTCCCCTGCAAAGACAGCTGTTTGATCGCGCCCGCGCCTCACGCACACACAACAAAGCAGTGGAAACGTGACATCTCAGCTTGTTCGTTATAAAAAATAAAATACTGTTAAAAAAAATAAAATATACAAAAGGTACAATAGTCCATAGTGCAATCCGTGCCATTGAGCAAGAGAAGCTGCTCCACTTCACCGAAAGAGAGAGGTAACGTTAACCATAAGAGCAACGCAGGTTTACCTTCAGTTTCGTTTTTAATAATTCGTTTTGGCTTGTTTAGCTACATGGTTGTATATGCTTATGGGTCTCGTTAATAAAAAGGGTCGCGCCAAAAAAATTGTTTGTTGGTGCGGTGTGAATTGGCCTTTAAGATGCCATCGATAGCTGTAGTGATCTCTGCTGCTTGGGCGACAGCTATTTTTTTGCATTTGTCTTCAGTTCTTCGTAAGACAAAGGAGACGAGCCTGCGTGTTTCCTCAGGAGTCCCTGGTTGATACAGAACATACAATACTGATGAATAAGCACGCAAACTGAATGCACTTTTTGTTTATATCATGTAACGTACACGTATTTATGGACGTAACCACAACAAAACAATACATTAATCAGGCATGCGGCAAAAAGACAAGTTAGCTGCCACCGGATTTGAATTTATGTTGTCAAATCAACGCGGGTTTCAATAAAATATAAAAAAATATGTTGTGGAACTATCATAAAGTAAAAAACATTAGCGAACTTTTTTCATAGCGATTTTAACAAATCTTTTTTTCGGAGAACATAACCGTATACATGAACACAAGATTAAAGGCAACATAAAACAAGTGATTATTTATTACTAAAATACTGTTTACCGTAAAAAAAATACTTACATTTATGGGTCTCTCTGCTCGCTCGGTCGGCCATGTTGGAAATTTATCATACCCCTTCATCTGAAGTGTGGTCCCGAAAAATCTTCGTTTGAAGGGCTACCTGGCCCTTCCCCCTACCCCTTCTCCTCCAACCAAATGAGAATTGGGACACCCCTACCCCTTCACGTGAACACGCGAAACAAAGGGGAAGGGGAAAGGGGAAGGGGTAAGGGGTAGAATTGGGATTGGGCCTAACTCTACTAAAATTTGCAACCCTCTAACGTGATACTTTTTATATGCATCAGTATGTTTGACTCATTAGACTCAAGTCAGTTGAGGTTGCAGCTCTCACGAGTGGGTGTGGTTTCAGCGCTGACAGCGGACACGCCCCCAGCATTTGAGAGCAGAAAGCGCTGGCTATTTTTTCGAGATTTTGATGACTTATTTCATTTACTTTCAGATTTTTTTAATCATTCAGATTTGGCTGGGTGGTTAATAACACATTTTTCTGCGGTGTGACAAACTCAGAACACATACTTTAAAATGACTTTACAAGGACTTTAAATTTTAGTTGAATACTCCTGCTCTATATCATGTCACTGTTACTGATTCATCATGAGCTCAAAGCATTATGGGTAGAATCTCTCATCAGTCTGATTCATCAACACAGTTTCACTGATGATTCATAATAAACCCAAAACCCAGGATAGAGCGGTTGAGTGAATGTGGTCTGGACTGTGTGGATGAGGCTCATTGTGTTTCTGTAGATGCTGTAGAAGGACAGAGTTCCTGCACTGTGATCCACATACACTCCTATTCTCCTGCTGATGGACTCTACAGGGAGAACAGTCTCTATGTTATTGTGCCAGAATGTGTAACTGTCAGGATAGCAGGTCAAACTCCAGGACTGATCATTAGATCCAAACAAACACTCTTTGCCCACTCCCTTCCTGCTGATGCTCTTATATGACACTGATATATGCACGATATATCCACTCCACTCAATCTCCCAGTAACAGCGTCGATCACACACACTCTCTCTACACAACACTTGAGGATAATCAAATCTGTCTGGATGATCAGGATACGACTGAAGCTCTGTGTCAGTGTTAGTAATCACTGTGTTTCTCTCTGACAGGTGAAGGAGTTCATTCACTGTGTTCAGATCCAGAGTGAGCTGATGGGAATCTGATGGAGATAAAACACATCACAATCAGGAATTATCAATCTGTCCCATCTTTAATTTACACTGTAAAAATGATTTTTGCTGCTTGTTAAATGTACTTAAAATTTGTTGGTTTTTAAACCGCACAATTACTGTACATTCTGTGCTAATTTTATAGTGTAAAATCCACTTAAATTAACTGAAACTGGGCAGTGGATTTTTCATTCCCTGCATGCTTTGCAATCGTCTGGATCACATTTGCGTACTCCTGCTCTAATCCTGATCTCTCCTTCATGATCCACACTAAACACACACAGTGTCACATTCACACACTTTTTAGATTTCTGAGGCAATTTCTGAATTTTCTATTAAAATTCATCAAAATGGTAGTGAATGTATAATGTGTAATTAGGTGGAAATGTCCTAACAGTATGAAAACTAGGGCTGCACGATTAATCGCATGCTATTCTCACGCGCATTACGTCAGTAAAGCCGGTTCCCTGATTACCGCTAAATCGCCATCACCTGCTTTCAAATGAAGCGGCATTTAATAGACAGAGCCGTAGATCACTGAAAAGCCACGCAATATCGCGTTCATATCGCAGATGAATCGCCTGCGATAATGAACGCGATATTGCGTGGCTTGTCCGTGAACTACGGCTCCATCTATTAAAAGGCTCTCCGTTTAAAAACAGGTGATGGCGATTTAGCGGTAATCAGGGAACCGGCTTTACTGACGAAATGCGCGTGAGAATAGCATGCGATTAATCGTGCAGCCCTAATGAAAACACAAGCGTATACTTTGTACTAATACTAAAACACACACTAAAATATACATAATTGCACATTGCACATCAACACGGACATCGACGCAGAAGTATAAATGAAAACCGTCGTGTAGAAGTATAAATCAGCCTTGAGGACACCAGTGGGGTTGTCTTAAAGTTAAGACAATTTTTAGGATTTTTTCCGAGTTAGGATGCTTCTGTAATACCCTTTTCCTATCCGTAGTTAAGATAAGATAATGCCCTTAAAGAATTAATTCACTTCAGAATTCAAATTTCCTGATAATTTATTCATCCCTATGTCACCTAAGGTGTTCATGTCTTTCTTCAGTTGAAAAGCAATTAAGGTTTTTGCGGAAAACATTCCAGGATTTTTCTCCATATAGTGGACTTCACTGGGGTTCAACGGGTTGAAGGTCCAAATGTCAGTTTCAGTGCAGCTTCAAAGAGCTCTACATGGTCCCAGACGAGAAATAAGAGTCTTATATATACTTTTTAACCACACAAGCTCGTCTTGCACTGCTCTGCGATGCTCCACGCATTATGTAATCACTCTGGAAAGGTAACGCATGACGAAAGTACTGCGTTAGGGTGAAAAACTCCATCTCATTTTCTCTTCCAACATCAAAATTGCCGACATTGTTGTTTTACCTTCATTTGTACAGGCCGCTTGACTTAGTCTTTGCATGTTCGCTTTGTAAACACTGGATCGGTACTTCCACCTACGTCATGCGTGACCTTTCCAACATGATTACATAATGCGTGGAGCATCACAAAGTTAGTGCAGAGCTATTCGTTTAATTTATTTTATGGAATGCACACCTCGTGTAATAATCTAAAATACTGGCGAGTAATGTAAGTATAGTACTGTTCATGCACTACTGTCACTGTAGCCTAATATTTCACTGTAACAGTAGTCAAATCACTTATATGATACCCTAAACAATTAGCCAAGATTAAATGTTATAATACTATGCTACTATTGTTATTATTATTACCAGTCATTTTTTCTATTATTTTATTTTCAAGTAAATATGTTGCAATTAAAGCCTTACTGATCAATGTTGCAAAGTCATTGAGTGTGTGTGTGTGTGTGTGTGTGTGTGTGTGTGTGTGTGTGTGTGTGTGTGTGTGTGTGTGTGCGTGCGCGCACATGTTTTTGTGACACAAATGTGTTTAATTACATGGGTATGACATAGGTATTACAAGAAGAGGGTGACTTATGAGGACATTAACCCATGTCCCCACTTTTCAAAAAACTTATAGATCATACAAAATGCTTTTTTTTTTTTTTTTTTGAGAAAGTAAAAATGTGCAGAGTTTCCTGTGATGGTTAGGTTTAGGGGTGGGGTAGTGTAGGGCGATAAAAAATACAGTTTGTACAGTATAAAAACCATTACGCCTATGGAATTTCCCCACAATAACAAAAACAAACCTCTGTGTGTGTTCAGTTATGAAAAGAGTGAGTGAGTGAGTGAGTGAGTGAGTGTGTGTGAACTTGTATTGAACTTGTCCAGATGACCCCCCCACAAAGTACGTAATATACTGTAATCCTACCCTACACTATCCCTAAACCTAAACATAATTCTAAAATTCTTATATATAAGAATGTTTTAACATGTAAGTTTCAGTCAGTCCAACTGAAGGACCCCACTTAATATCTTAGGGAAGCCATTTGGACCCCACAAATTAATATAAACAAGGGTGTGTGTGTGCGTGTGTGCGTGTGTACTTACATTTGCGTACTCCTGCTCTAATCCTGATCTCTCCTCCGTGATCCACACTAGAAAACACACACAGTGTCACATTCACACACTTTTTAGATTTCTGAGGCAATTTCTGAATTTTCTATTAAAATTCATCAAAATGGTAGTGAATGTATAATGTGGAATTAGGGGGAAATGTCCTAACAGTATGAAAACACAAGCATATACTTTGTACTTGGGACAACCCTTGTTTTGTTTGCTTTACTCTACATTTACACATTAATTGTTGTTTTCTTCTCACGTTAGATGCTGGAACAAAAAATATCCAGGCCACAGCATCCAAAGGGGAAACTTTTATTAAATCAAGACTCTGTAATGCAAGAGACTGTGATGATGGAAAGAGGAGAAGATCCAGAAGTTCAGAGATCATGCAGAGATCTACTGATATATCTGAGATACGGTGGCCCAGTAGTGCACAACACAACGAAATTAAAAAAGCAAACATAAGTTCACAACACAACGAAATCGAGCCAAAACACAACGGAATAAAGCCACAACACAACGAAATCGAGCCACAACACAACAGAATAAAGCCACAACACAACGGAAATGCTCCCGACCACTAGGGGGCTCTCAGAGCTCGGTAAAGTTAGTTTTCCTTGCCACTGTTCTATAGAGTCGGCAGTAATATCACGATTAGTTTAAACAGTATGTAGCCACTGCATATCGACACAAAATATTAATTCAATATCACCTATGTGCAAAATAGCTTCATATTTATACTTGTGAATGATTTGACGCGCTACCACGGCGCATGATGAAGGGAACGTCAGCCAATCCCACCAAGTGGTATTTTTGTATTCATTAAAATTACTTTTAACATTTAAAAATGTTCAAATTCCAAAGCTTGTCAGTCTTACCAACAGGAACTAACAACCTTGCCAGAGGATGGCAAGCAGCAGCAAAAGATGTTCACATTTTTAGTATTTTTTTTTTTTCATGAGACTATACCAATCTTTTTTACACTTTTACACTGTAATTAGTTAATGATTAATACGTTAATAATGATAACAAGAATGAAGAGTGCATTTTTTTCCATCAACTGGCTCTTTTTTAACTTCATTAAAGGGGATCTATTAGGCAAAATTTACTATGTTGTTATAGAACATAATTATGTCCGCAGTGTGTGTACGCAGTGTGTGTGGAATTTCAAAAATATTTTTCTATGAATATGAGTGAATTCATTTATGTAGGTCTTTGGCAGCATGCATTTGGTCGTCAGTCCTCTTAGCAGCATTAGAAACAATAGTTTTCACTATCACCAAAACGCTGTCGCTTTATCAGTTCATTGCAATCTCACAAAGTTCCTTTATATTCAGTGAAGCTGCCAACAATGAACAATAGATCTCTTACTTACATTGTGTCTACACTTTTTTTGTTAATGAGAAGTTTCACAAGCTACCAGTGCTCAGCAAGAGTGCAACACATGCAACAATAGATGTTTCTTCAGAGCAAAGGTTCCCACACACGCATGCATCAGTCATCAGTCTGTCCCTGTCCACCAGCGTCTCATTTCCAGATGTCTTTATGCAGTCTCTCCACGCCAATTACTGAAACAAAACACAGGTGAACAGAGGGTGAACTCCTGTCCCAGGAGATAATAGCGGAGGGTGAGGACGGCCCACCTGATGGCCAAACACTCCTTCTCTATGGTGCTGTGCTGTACAAACTCTCTTTGAGAGCTTGCGACTAATATACAGCACCGGTCGTTCCTCTCCCTCTATCTCCTGGGACAGGACGGCGCCCAGCCCCTGTCCGATGCGTCAGTCTGCAACAAGAAGGGGAGAGAAAAACAGGAGAGTGCAAAAGTGGCCCGCCACATAGAGCAGCCTTCACTTGGGTGAAAGCCTGCTGACACAGCTCCGTCCACTGGACTGGATCTGGTGCTTCTCACTTTAGTGAGATTAGTCAGAGTAGAGGTCTACAAAGAGTACCCGAGACCCGAGGACCCGGGACCCGAACCGGGACCTGTCTATTACTTTGGTTCCCGGGTCTGTTTAACATTGTGTTTATACCCGAGCCGATCTGATTCTGGACCCTTACGGGTTCAGGTCTATATTTTAAATGGTCAGACGGGTCCGGGTCAGGTCCCAATCTTCGCTTCCGGGGTCTGTTTAACATTGTGTGTATACCCGACCCGATCTGATTCAGTCAGTGCTGTGTGTGTGTGTTTTGTAAACTGCTAAGTCGCATTTGTCATTGTGAATGCAAGTGGACTTTTAAAGCTGGAATAATGTGTGGATTAAGCATTTCAATCGGCAAGAGAGGAATAACATGGATGAACTTTCTTGGCAAGTGCATCACAGTCAGGTACAAGGGAGAAGGCTACTAACATTAGGTAAGACCAAACGTTTTATTTTCGTAACTTGTTTATTGACTTATTAATAGCAATTTGCTGTGGAATAGACCTATGTGCTGATTGGGTCCAGTCGGGTCTGTGTCTTCTCGCTGGGCTTTGGGTCCAGCTTTTAAATAATAGATGGGTCCGCGTCGGTTCCGGGTAGTACGTTTATGGCATTTCTCAGTTCTGCACAGGCCCGGGTCCAACTTTCAAAATAATAGTCGGGCCTTGGTTGGTTCTGTGTAGCACATTTACGGGTCTCTTCAGGTTCGGGTACAAATTTTTGGACCCGTGAAGACCTCTAAGTCAGAGGGCTGGTGAGGTCAGAATAATTAGGCCTTCAAACCTTCTATAATATCCCGCCAGCCCCAGGAACTGTCTCACCTCCATTTTGGTCTTAGGTCTCAGACAAGTTGCAACTGCTGCCGTCTTATTAATTTGGGGATGCACTTGTCCATAACTCAAGTGGAAACCCAGATACCTGACCCCCATGCGCCTAACTGCACACTTCTTTGGGTTGGCTGTGAGTCCGGCCATTCTCAGCACTCTCAGAACAGCCCTTAAATGCCTCCATCATGGAACACCTGTCAATAAAATGGTCCGGGTCCCCACAACGCCAACAGGCCGGACCAGAACTCCCCACTACCCTAGTGGCAGGAAGTGGGTTTAGTGATTGGCGTGGAGAGAGCGGGGAAGTGGACGCTGTATCGGTCTCAGCCATGGTGATCCCCGCCCCCCTGCGCGGAGCTCTTGGCCTGGCACCATAATCCTGTCCTGACACACCCAGCCCTCGGGGCAGCACTCGAGGAGGACCTGACAGATGGGACAGGTTGAGAAGAAGAGGGAGAAAAAAGGGGAAGAGAGAGACACAACTGGAAGGGATTCGGTGACCTCAGGGCACGCCACCATCTGATCCTCCGCCAGTTGGATTTTCTTTGGCAGACGAGTTATGAACTGCTCCAGTACCACACGATCAATGATGGTGCTGACATCACCTCCCTCAGCCAGTAGCCATTTGCGGCATGAGTCCCGGAGCTGTTGTGCCATCACAAAGGGTCAACCACTCTCGCCCAGTTCCAGCGATCGGAACTGCTGGCAGTGTTGTTCTGGGCTTCGGCCAACCCGCTGGATGATGGCTCTCTTGAGGTCGTCAAAGACCAGGAGGATCTGTAGAAACCGAAAGAAGAAATCCGCGCTACCAGTGCTCAGCCACAGTGCGACACATTCAACAAAAGTTGTGGCTTCTCCAGAGCAAAGGCTCCCAAACATGCATGCACGAGTCATCAGTCTGTCCATCTCCACCAGCGTCTCACTTCCAGATGGCTTTATGCTCCACATCAATGTTTCACAGGTGTTTCTCATTTGAACTTGACCCACTTACTCACCGCTCATCTCCCAACTCTCTCTCCCGCTGCAGACCTTGCGGAACCATGCCCCCCTTACCACAGTATTTAACCCCTTACCAGTCACCCCCACTTTTGACCAGGGAGAAAAAATGACATACCCAAAATAAAATGGTTGCTGCTCTAGACTACACACACCTCTAGACTACACACAAAACCAAGGTATCATTTGAAAGCTGACACTTTACAGTTTACTATGAAAGACTCAGAATTACTCTAGAAATTACCAATAGAGAGATAAAAAAAGCTCAAACACAATGGGTCATTTTTATTTTTTTCATAATAATTGTTTATGGAAATGAAAAATGCAAAAGGCAGATACATAGGGGCCTGGAAACATAAGCAAACTAAAGCCATATGTCTAATCAATATATGTTTAAAATTTGAAGGTGATACAAGCAAAAATGAATTTTTTACAACCATTTATTTCAGTGCATGTCTAGGCACCTTCCCAAAAAGGCCACTTGGAGATGCCAAAGGGACACTTGGTAACCACCTTTTACTGTGAAGTATAAGAAGTCTATTTGATAATTTCCATACATTTTATTATTCCAATATGACAAAGCACAATTTATATACTATATCTGGTATATTTTTTTTCCTCTTAAAAGTTTAGAAAAATGCAATCCAAGGATCATTTACATACAGCAATATACAGCAATAGCCAGCCTGTTGTTGCCCTGATGGCACATTTACACAATCTTAAATTTTTCTATTCAAATTCCAAGGATCATTTACACAAAGCAATTTACCATGATACTCACTCTATTGTTATCCTTACTGAACATTTACACCAGCAGCTAATGACCAAGACTGCAATAAAGACGCTAGATACAACACTCTCCTCCGAATAATCCACATTTTCTTCATCACTGCTTCGCATTTGTTCTTCCAATGCAGAAACAGGAGAAAACAACTTCTGTACACGACGCTGATCCATGTCTGACGAACGTATTACACGCGAGATTATGCTAGCAGTGCGAGTGCTAGTGGGCAGCAGGTGTGTTCCTTATATTTGCGTCACGCCATCGCGGCCGCGCGCGCTATATTTCCTGGAAGCAAGTTGTTACGCACACTAAACAACAATGTATTACACGCGAGATTATGCAAATCAACACATTGGCGTAATCGTTATTGCATAGGCTAACGTTACATGACAACACAATAGTTTGCCATTGCTGTCTTTTTACTTTTTTTCCCACTTACGTTTGCCTGTGCGTAATCACACGTCACTTGAAAGCGCCTGTCAACTTTTTTTTTTATACATGTATATGTGTCCAGTTTTCATCGGACATCTTCTGGGCTGTTCTCATTCATTTACAGACACTCTACTAAATACAGTGATACGTTATATTTCATTGAATAAAGCGCTAGATGTGGACAGTTCGTCGAATAAACATGACAGCGCACCCGTGAATAGCGCTTACAGGATGTAAACAATAGAAGATATATCGATTTTTATACCAGTTTGCATGCTTTTGGACAAATATTTACTATGGAAATCGTGTATTGGACTCTTCCCATGGAAAAAACGTCGATGTCACCATTATACTGCCAAACATTACAGTTCCACGACACAAAAAGGTAAGGACGCCCCCTCCCTTTTGTTGTCTTAGGAAATTGATCACGGTCATACAGAATAACAAAAAACTACTATAAAGTTATCTTGGTTGTATAATGCTTGTACAGGTTGAATCAGCATTCTTGTATCTTTCACACAACTTGATTTCATTCAACTTGATCATTTTACTTGATAAAATGTAAACAATGTCACACGTGAGGCCGTCGACGATGCGTGAACGTAAAGGGGTTAAGTTAGACTCCACTCTCTGCTCAAAATGCCATATTTTTTGTTCAGTGCTGAATTCTGCATGCTGGCAAATCCTAAAATTATAACAAAGTGTAGACATTATGAAAGATTCATTGTGCAGTCAGCTTCATTGATTATAACAGAGCTTTGTGAGATCACAAACTGAGATGTCTTTGTGTGCGTTCTGCCATGCCAAACCATGTACACGAAGCCTATGCTTGCTTTTATGTTAATTAACAGTGGTTTGTTAATGTTGATGCTTTAATAACAAATAATTTATTGGGAGCATTATAGGTTGTGGCTAGGTGACACTTTACTTTGAACTTTTTAATGTAAATTTTAAAGAACATATGCTGAAAAAAATACATATTTCACAAGTTCACACTTACAAATAAGTGACCCAGTGAAGAAAATATGGAAATAGTCATTTTTATCCTGTTTGTTAGATTATTTGCTTGGTCAGTTTCTTTGTGGGTTTTGTTTGTTTTGTTGTAGGTTGTAAGAACCTTTGATATAACTTTTTTTGTAAAAGAGGTAAAGACCTGCTTATAAGAACTTTAGCTGTGTGTTTACTGGAAAATAATTGCACACCTTAGAATTAATATTTCTGTAGTATAAGTATAAGTAGTATAAAACCTTTACAAAATTAATCCATCTCAACATACTTGAGTTTGTCCAGTTTGTAGTTTGGATGGTTGAGTTTATTGAAGAGTAGGTTGATTCCTGAATCTCCTGGGTGATTGTAGCTCAGATCCAGCTCTCTCAGGTGTGAGGGGTTTGAACTCAGAGCTGAAGACACATAACCACAGCCTTCCTCTGTCACCATACAGCCAGACAGCCTTCAAACACACACAGCAACAGCAAACATGACATTAGTTTGACAATCCGATCAGTCACAATTACACACTGACCTGTGCAGTTTGCATTTGCAGATATTTTCTGTAGATACAGTTACAACATTTACAAAAATATCTGTGTAAATGTACTGCAGTATAAGTATTCATTTACTTTTATTAATGTAGTGAAGACAACAGACTATTTATTAGGGGTTCAAGTGTGTAGCGCTGAAACCCTATTGTAATTGTTAAATTTTCCAAGGATCAGCATTCTCCCATAAAAGTGATTGGGCAGACCAAACCGTAAGTCGTAGAGACTTGAAAATTTGAGGGCTGGTAGTAAAACATCACCAAGGCTCGGCCTGACGGGACCGCTACAGCGGTCAAAAGTACGAAATGGCTCATAACTCCTGAACCGTTAGGCCCAAGCTCAAGTGTCTTATATTCATAGAATCCTTGGCTCAAGGTCAAGATGCATGATTCACATTTTCGGTTATTTTGGGTTTTTTGAAAAACCTACTTTTGCGAACTAGTCCTAGGTTTTTAACCAGATTGGAGGAAAACCAGTGCAGGGCAATTCTCTGGACTCTCCAAATCAATAATTATCAAAAAAAAGTTGAACTTTACCCATTGGGTCACTATAACATGGTCATTTGGAAAGTGGGTGTGGCTTAATATACCCAAAAGCCCATAAAACCTAAACAAAAACTCAGAACTTCACGGAATCAAGGGAGCACATGCAGCATATGACTCTAAAGAAGCATGCCAACTTTTATGGAGATCAGACCTTTGGTGGTGCTATAACTGTTAAAAAGGTTGTATTATATCAAGAAAATGCAATTACCCTGCCTCCTTGTGAAGATTTTGGATGTCTGTTGCTACACATTTGGCCAATGTATTAAATATTAGGCATTGCTTACAATATTATTGTTATTTATATTTGTTTGTTTCTAAGAAATGCATTATACTGAATGGCCAGAAATGTACAGTTATTGTTAGATATGTGTGTGTGCCTGTCCACGAGAAGGAGAAGCAGAACTGGACTGCAGCACACAGAAGTGTGTGCGGTTCTATGTGTTTGCTCAAGGACACAGAGAACTGTGGTTCTACTCCTAGAACCTTATAAGGACATCAGCCATCTTGGCTGAGTTTACTGGAGTTCAAGGACACAAAAGCCAGACAGCTTGCACCTGCAAGGCCTTGAGAAGGGTCTGGAAACTTTGGGAAAGTTACAACGTACGTCAATCAAGAAGATAACTCAACGTCTGTGATAAACAACTTGAGTATAAAAGACTGATGAGTTAATTGCCTCTTCGGATACAGATATGTCAGTACCCCCCGATGCCTAGAAGCCCAGAGCTGAGGACAAGAAACCCTAAGCTGAAGATGGGAAGCCCAGAGCTGACTACACCTTTGACTCAAGAGTGATTACTGTATTTTATATTTTAATGATGAAGTTTTATTTGCCTTTACATTTTTGTTTATTATAAAAAGTAGAAGTAACCAATTAAAGGAAGTTTAATTGATTACAAAAGCTGCCTACCTTGGCTAGATTTATAGTGTTTTAAGAATTTGAACAAGAACGTACCACAGAGGAGTCTTCTGACCAAATTGTAAGTAATTTAAAATGCTTATAATTTAGGCCAGACTCGACTTACTTTACCTAACCTGAGAATAATAAATAATAAGGTGTAAAAAACAAGGTGTAAAAATGCTGTATTTCTATGGCAAATCCCATGAAATGGCCGAAAGTGGTAAAATCGGGTGTGCACATGCGTCACGTGATTCTAAAGAAGCATGGAAACTTTTATGGACATTGGTGGTGCTTTAACTGCTATGAAGGTAAAAAAAAAGCCCGTATTATCCTTTGTGAAATTGCATTTAAATGACCGAAAAATGTTCTTTTTAGAACTTCACAAAATGAAGGGAGCATGTGCATGAGCATGATTCTAAAGAAGCATGCAAAGTTTTACAAAGATCGGGCCATAAGTTGAGCTGTTACACTTTAAAAGGTTAAAAAAACACCCAAAAAACACCACATTTCCATGATAAATGACCCGAAAATGCAAAAAGCGGTCTTTTTCCTGTCTGATGTACATGTTTGCAGGCTTGATAAAGATTTTGCAACCAGTAGCTCAAGCATCAAGTGCTGAGACCCTGTAGTTTTTTATTTATAGGCCTTTTTAAAGCCTTTTTTAAAAGGGGTTCAAACACATAACTAGTTCAAACACAGGGGTTCAAACACATAGCTTGAAACCCTAATCAGATTGCCAGACTGACAGACGCGAGAAGCGTGATTCGTCACTCCAGAGAACATGTCTCCACTGCTCTAGAGTCCAGTGGCGGCATGCTTTACACCACTGCATCCAACGCTTCGCATTGCACTTGGTGATGTAAGGCTTGGATGCAGCTGCTCGGCCATGGAAACCCATTCCATGAAGCTCTACACACTGTTCTTGAGCTAATCAGAAAGCCATACGAAGTTTGGAGGTCTCTAGCTACTGACTCTGCAGGAAGTTGTCGATTTCTGTGCACTGTGCGCCTCAGCATGCGCCTACCCCGCTCTGTGATTTTACATGGCCTACCACTTTGTGGCTGAGTTGCTGTTGTTCCCAATTGCTTCCACTTGTTATGATACCACTAACAGTTGACCATGGAATATTTAGTTGTGAGAAAATTTCACGAATGGACGAATGCACAGATGGCAACCTATCACGGTACCATGCCTGAATTCACTGAGCTCCTGAGAATGACCCATTCTTTCACAAACATTTGTAGAAGCAGTCTGCATTCCTAGGTGCTTGATTTTATACACCTGTGGCCATGAAGGTGATTAGAAACACCTGAATTCAATGATTTGAAGGGGTTTGGCAATAGAGTGTATATATCAACCATTCAGTAGGCATTATTAATGTTTAACTGTTTGAAAAACTTAAATAACATCAAGTCATTTCCAGTGACTACTTTTGTCAAATTTCATTGTTTTGAATTGAAAATATAGCTTATGTGAATCATTCAATTTTAAATTGAATATGATGAGACAAAAAACATTAACAAATTCCTTGAGGGAATGTGTGCATATTTTACAATAAAATATTATTGTAAAATAGTTCAAATGCAGTGAATTCTAGTTGCTAATTATTTATTCATTTGTCTTAAATACCTTTAAAAACTTTATTAAATAACTTTGAATATAAAATAACGAAAGCTTTTATTTTAACAGAAAACCACAGGGAGCAAATAACAAAAAACAAAAAACACAGTGACACACCTTAAAGCTTCACAATTGCTTAGAAGATTTATAAACAGTTCTTATTACAAAATTGGAAAAATGTTTGGCAGATGTTGTTTTTTCACGTCCATGTCATGAGTGATAGAAAACGAGCATGTCTTTCAGATGTGAAATCTATAAATGGCAAATGATCTTGAACTTACATGAAGCTGAATTGTTTCAGTTCTCCACATTGTAAACAACACCTAATTAATGTCATTTACATATAAAAGATCACCAGTCATCATCCACATCCTTTAATTTAGAATGGCGAGATGCAAGAATAGCTTAGATTTCTAAAAACCTGCAGTAATCTGACAAGGAAAAACGTGTACATCTGCTCAGACCCTGACGTGGTCCTAAGCACTTTTCCACGTTAAAGACCATTTTTATAAATACAAGCATTGGCATGGATTTATGCACACACACACACGCTAAGATCAAATCTGTGAGTACACTTTATAAATGAGGCCTCTTGTGTGTAAATGAATACAGTGCCCCGCTTCACTCTGAAACAGCCAACATTTCAGAATGTATATTTATAGAAATAAATAGCAACCTTCATAATTTGATAATCTAAATAAGCCATAGCCCATTCTTTCATCCATGCATTGTTAGAATTCATAAATAAATTGCCGTCCAACTGACAAGTAACACTGTTTCATATAATTGCCATTTGGGGTGTGGTGGTAATTTTGGACCTTGGCTAAGATGCTGAGGGTGTCTCACACACAGCCAATAGATGGCGCTACCAGTGTGTGTTAAATGAAACTTTTGAAACACAGCATTTTGCAGTATGTTTAGAAATTGTTTCAGGCCATGTAATTATTTCCATTATTATACTGTCCACTCATCTCCCCACCCTAAACAAATTTTCCAAGTCACTTATCTGGTTCAAAATCACATTCCTGCACATTTTGTTTTGTTCTCTTGTTCTGGCAATTCATTAAAAGCAGATGTCACATTTGATGACAAAATATAATGGTCATTTATTGATTTTATGGAAAACCATTTACCTCAGTATCTGCAGTTGACAGTTTGGAGTCTTCAGTCCATCAGAAAGAAGCTTCACTCCTGAATCCTGTAGGTCATTGTTGCTCAGGTCTAGTTCTCCCAGGAACATGTTTGAGGATTGTAGAGCTGAAGACAAACTCTTACAGGAATGAGCGGTGAGATTACAGAACTGTAGCCTGTATAGAGTACAAAACAAACAGTGATATAATGGGCTTATCAGGTAGGGTTTATAATCTGAAGCACAGATGACTTGTAAAATCTTTGACTGTAGTGATGTAAGGCAAGGCAAGGCAATTTTATTTGTATAGCACATTTCATACACAATGGTAATTCAAAGTGCTTTACATAAAGAAGAACCAAATACACAATAAAAATGGAACGCATAAGAAATAGAAATAACAGTAAAAACAGAGAATTCCGCTGTCTGGATGGAAGTCCTAGGAAGTTTCAGGGAGTTTTTTGTTGTCTGTCAAAAGCAGACCTAAATGGATCTATCGATCAGAGCGGATCTAAATGGATCTTCCTCACATGCCAGGACCGTTGCCTAGCTCTACCTGTTAAGGCACTTCGAACTGATACACAAAGTTTCAATCTCCCCTTTTGCCAAGACACCTCAAACTGCACCACACAGCCCCAATCCCCCTTTTGGAGATATTCTATTTTTAATTCACATTTATTTGTATAGCGCTTTTCACAATACATATCGTTTCAAAGCAGCTTTACAGAGAATGCATGTCAACATTACAGTATAGAGAATGCAGTTAGCAAATAATGTAATAATTTAGGCAATTAATTTACAATCACTGTTAGATAACTTAACTATGCAACACAGTTCAAATTTCCCCTTTGGAGAGGCAATCAAAACCATCAGATATACTCAATGATTATTGAATTTAAGAATTTAAGGCTATAAAACAAAATCAAATGGCTTCCTTTAGATTATACGTGTCACGATTCCAGTCTGTTCTGGACTACACTTCCCAGCATCCTCCCTGCCCATCAACTGCAATCACTCCACCAATCTGTAATCATCACATACAGCTGTAACTCATTATCTGGACTATAAAAGACTCTCATTCACATCTTCTCATTGCGAAGTCTTGTTTTACCACGGTTGCAATTCTGAGCATTGTTATTCTGTCTGACTGTCTGTCTGTTACCGATCCTGTTTGTTACCCGTTTACGATTCTCTGCCGCCTACCTTTGGACTGTGTATTGTTTCCTGACCTGTGAGTGATATCTGCCTGCCCTGATTCTCTGCCTGTACCTTGACTACGATTCTGCCTGTCCCTTACCATTCCTGTTTGCCCCTGTACGACCTTGCCTGTACGACTGTGCCCTTATCTATTAAAGATTGCTTTTGGATTCAAACCTGTTTAACGATTCAGTACAATATGAGTATAAAATGCTTCAATAATTCACCAACCTTTTTAAGCCCAAGATCCCTTTTTGAAAGACAAGATCTACCAGATTGTATTTAGTATTTTTTTCGTGGTCATTGTAGATTCTGATTTATTTGTTTATTTTTACAAGCAAATTGGCTGATTCCGATACTGGTTGCAGATATTTATTATTAATATTATTATAATAAACAAAAATACATAGCCGTTTCAAATGAGAGGAAACCACTGCTTTTTAATCACAATCCAAACAAAGATGCTATCACATTGCATTAGCAGTTGTTTTTTATTTGAATTAGATTTAATTTCAAGATGTAAAGCAAAAACAGAACGGTCTGACTTTATCTTTGTGAAATTATAAATGCTACACACAAAAAAAGCATGAAACAAAAACAGCAGGCTGAATGAGACGCAGATTCACTCTCTGACAGCAGGTGGTGCTTATGGAGCAGCAGTGATACAGCGTTTCCTTGGTTACCGCTGTAAACAAAGCTGAAATGCACTATTAATTAGCTACTGTATTAGGAGGTAAGAGGAAAATAAAATGCCATTGCCATCGAAATCTTCCTGAAGACTGATCTTCTTTTAGAGATGCATTCATATAAGCCCTCACCCCCAATTCAATATTTATAATTTCTTCCTATATTTCGAGCATTGTGAACAGTGAGCTGCTCTGCCCGCTACAGAATTTTCTCCTCTTCAGCGTCTCTGGCCTCTTGTTAACGGCCGTTTACAGACTCAGAAATAACGTGGGCTATTTACCTTTATCTATCTGTCTCCAGAAAATAACATAAAAATAAATACAAAAATACAGTACAAAGTCTGGAGAAATGTATTTTTGTACTCATATTTCTGTTATTTTCGCGAGCTACTGGAACAGTGATAAAGATTGACCAGTCGATCGCGATCGACGGGATGGCGACCACTGTTATAAAGCATCGAACCAGGGCAGTTTACCCACTATTTTATGTACAGATCAGATGATTCAGTCAATGATCCAGATGACCAAATCTGGATTCCCAGTGAATGGAATGGAACTGCATATCATAATGTAGGCTACTAGTTATATAAATAACAGGTATTGTGGGATACAAGGGTATTGTGGGATAAAAGCTTCATGCTGCAGTGCATGCTGGGTAATAGCATAATACAAAACTCATTCATGGCTCCCAGTATGCACTGCATCAATAATAAGTTATAAAGCTGATTTGTCTTACTATTTTCTGCTTTTATTTTATCTGTTTATCTGAAAATTTTGTTGATTGTCACCATTGTTGAAGTTTGTATGATGAGTGTTCATATCCAAATGTGTAATGTTTAAAAAAATTTTTGTACAAACAAGTCACCTTGTTTTTAATGCATCACACTAATATTTATCACAACAACTGCATTTAAGAGATCTTCACATTTAATACCACTACCACTCTTCTATTTGCTTTATCATCAAACTACAAAACAGCGCATGCTAAATTCATAAATTTGATCATGTTTTGAAAGTGGAGTGATTGTTGTCAGTATTTCTTACTGAGCTGATCTGGATTCTTTAACCACAGGCAGCAGCTTCTGAAGGACTTCATCTGCTGAATGTTGTTTTCCAATAAACTGTTTTAGATTGAAAACTTCCATCTTCTGCTCTGATGTCAGCAACACATAAACCAGAGCTGACCACTGTGAAGAGGAGAGTTTGGTTTCTCTTATTTTATTTGATTTTAGATAATCTTGGATCTCCTGCATCAGTGAATCACCCAGTTCATTCAGACAGTGGAACAGATTGCTGTTTCTCTCTGGTGAGTGATTCTTCATGATATTCTGTTTGATGTACTGAACTGTTTCCTCTTTGTTGTAGAAGCAGCTTCTTGTCTGTGTCAGTAGTTCTTGTAAGAGAGTCTGATTGGACTCCAATGAGAGACCCAGAAGGAAACGCAGGAAAAGGTCCAGATGTCCATTCTTACTCTGTAAAGCCTCACTCACAGCTCTCTGATGCAGCTCAGATAATGAAACATGTCCTGATGGGACAAAAAAGTACATAATCATAGACAACAGTCTTTGTGTGATTTGGTCAAACACATTTCTGTTCTCTTTTAAAAAGTAAATGTGTGCATATAGAGCTGCTAGATGTTCCTGAATGCTCAGATGAACAAAGTAGAAGATTTTCCCCTGATACAAGCCAAACTCCTCTCTGAAGATCTGTGTGCACAATCCTGAGTACACTGATGCTTCTGTCACATCAATGTCACACTCTCTCAGGTCTTCCTCATAGAAGATCAGGTTTCCTTTCACAAGCTGCTGAAAAGCCAGTTTCCCAAGTTTGAGAATCATGTCTTCATCTTTCACTTTCTTCTCATAGTCCTTCTTATGTTTGATGTTGGTCTGAATGATCAGGAAGTGTGTGTACATTTGAGTGAGAGTCTTGGGAATCTCTCCTCTCTTTGCTTCCCTCAACATCTTCTCTAAAACAGTGGCTGAGATCCAGCAGAACACTGGGATGTGGCACATGATGTGAAGGCTTCTTGATGACTTCAGGTGTGCGATGATCCTGTCGACCAGACTCTGATCACTGATTCTCTTCCTTAAGTATTCCTGCTTCTGTGGCTCATTGAAGCCTCGTACCTCTGTCACTCGATGGACACACTCAGAGGGGATGACATTAGCTGCTGCTGGTCTGGAGGTGATCCAGATGAGAGCAGAGGGAAGCAGATTCCCCACAATGAGGTTCATCAGCAGAATGTCCACTGAGGCTAAATCAGATATATTACACAGTTTCACTTTTCTCTTAAATTTCAGAGACAGACGACACTCATCCAGACCATCAAAGATGAACAACACTTTATACTCATCACTGGATATTTCAATTTCTTTGGTTTCAGGAAAAAAGGCATGAAGAAGATCTGAAAGACTGAGTGTTTTGTCTTTTATCAAGTTGAGCTCTCTGAAAGGAAGTGGAAATATGAGCTGGATGTCCCGATTCTCTTTCCCTTCAGCCCAGTCTAGGATGAACTTCTGCACAGAGACTGTTTTTCCAATGCCAGCGACTCCCTTTGTCAGCACAGTTCTGATGGGTTTGTCTTGTTCAGGTAAAGGTCTAAAGATGTCATTGCATTTGATCGGTGTGTCTTCTGCTGTTGCTCTCCTGGATTGTGTCTCAATCTGTCTCACCTCATGCTCATTATTGATCTCTCCACTTTCACTCTCTGTGATGTAGAGCTCTGTGTAGATCTCATTCAGGAGTGTAGGGTTTCCCTGCTTTGCTGTTCCTTCATTCAGACACTGAAACTTCTTCCTCAGGTCTGATCTAAATGTGTTGAGGCTGGAGGCTTTATGACTGTAAAATGGGTTACATGGGTTAATAAGCACAATGCCTAGTTCTGTATCATATAATCAAATTAAAATATCTGTTATAGGATTGTTATACCTGAGGCCAGTCTGTGTATCTCCACTCTTAAAGTTTACTGGATGATCCATAGATGCGTCACTCTTCATAGACACATAGCTGGACTCTGGTTCTGATATCTTCTGATTAACTGAGCTAAAACACAGAGATTAATGTGAATACAATAAATTACTGTATTCATCAACTCAATTATTTATTTTTCATTAAAGAAATCATTTTAAAGTGTGTTACATTATAAAAAAAATAACCACAAAAAAAGCACACAAATGTAATCTCTTGTAGAAAAGACATGATAACAGCAAAATGCCCAGTGTTAAATTAACACCCAAAGTGTACATTTGACTCCATCTTGCCAAGTGTTAAAAAGTAACACTGGTTCAGTGTTAAAGTTAATGAGATAATTGATTGATGATTGAGTGGTGATTGACAATTAGTAGTGACACCTGATGTTAATAAGCAGAATCATTAAAGAAACAACAAGAGAAAAAGTGAGAGACACATGACAACTTGTGACACTGCCACATAATGAACATGTTTTAACCGCTCTGTATATAACTGTATGTTTGTGTATCAGAGTTTTAATAGGTTTTACATGTTTCATTGTCCATTTTACTCCTCTTAAAAATGTGTGTGTGTGTCTTTAAGAACTGAGACCTCACCTGTCATGTGACCAATCACCTGACAGGTAGTAGGAAGTAGCCTCTCCCTATAAAAGGAGCAGTATGGCCTAAGATGGGGCCTGAAAACACTTAGGTCGAAAGCTGCCTGGATTGTGGAGTACTTTTGTTTGAACACTCGCTATTCCAGGACTTCATTCTTACACTTGCACTTTGGATTATTGCACATTGGATTGTATATACACGGGTGGACACATTGGACTATCAACACACAGAGTTTCTGTGGACTGTTTTAGGGTATGGAACTGATGGACTGTATGCTTTTACCAGTCTAAGGACTCTTTATATATCTTGTGTTGTTTTAGTTCAGTGTCATTTAGATTGGTGTAAATACATATCTGTTTCTTTTATATCTGCTGTTTTCTTGTCTTCATTTTAAACCCAACGTACAAATATTTTAAACAGTTCTCCTTTTAATTGTGTTACCTCTGCCAGTAAGGCTGAGCGTTACATATTGGTGGCCCGTACGGGGAACGATTATTCTTGAATTGTTTAGTTGGGTGATAAAAGGAGAAAATGGCGTATAAAAAACAGAATGTTCTTTCTAACACTGCTCCTTATACTAAATATCTGTATCAAACTTCTGAGAGTTTTAGTGATGGACAGAAATGCTGTTGTGAACAACTAAAAACAGAACTCGTTGCTCTTAAGGAAATTGTTTTAAAACTGGAGAAAAATTTTAATGATTCTGTGGAAAGTCATTTCAACCGGGAGATGTGTTTTAGAGAGGCTGTCGATGTGAAAATGCTGGGAATGGAGGATTATGTCAGGACTGTGGTGGAGACACTGGAGAAAGAGGTGAAGGATTGTTTGAGGAGAGACAAACAATTGGAGGAAAAACTGGAACAAGGATCTCCCGCTATACTCTGTGTCACTCCTGCACCCATCCCCAGCCCAGAGGCCATCCATTGTGCTCCTGCCACTCCTGCAACTCCTGTCTTCAACCTGTCTACAGCAAAACCAAACTCCACTTCATCCGGTAATGACAATGGTAACCCACCTTCTACAGAACCAGACACCAGAACCATCTACTCCAGTTTACCATTTTCCAAAGAGGAACTTCTGGAGGCCCAATCTAATGACACCGCCATTCTTCAACTAAAGGCTTCCTGCACTTCTCCAACCCCCCAACACCACGGACTGCAATTACACCAGGATATACTGTATCGGCGGGTCCAGAAAGGAAAGAAACACCTTCGGATGCGACCCGTCATACCTGGAGCATTGGTGCCCCAGCTCTTACAGCGCTTCCATCCTCACACCTCCGAAAAACATCACGGAAGGGTAAAGACTCTCCTGAGGGTTATGGAGGTCGCCTGGTGGCCGTCCATTCGGAGGGACGTCTGGCAGTTCATTGGTGAATGTGATCGCTGCCGGAAGAAGGAAAAGCGCAGGACAGCGAGGGGCCAACAGACATCACAACCGCCATATCATTATCATCACTCTTCAACAACCAACACGCTTCCTACTTTCTCAAAAAAGGCAGGAGCAAGGAGGTGCCAGGAAGGACCACACGCCAGGGCAACTGGGTCTAATGTGTACCAGGGAGGATCAGCGCTACCTGTCCCGGGTTACCCAGTCTGGTTTAGAGTCCCTCCTCTCTTCAGTGTCTCCTCTGCCTCCTCCGTTTACCATGTGCCTAGGTGGGAAGGCCTGGTTTTATGTAATTTATTTCAAAGACAATTTTATGCACATGGGGAGGGGTAACCCCACAATATGGAATATAACTGTGGCAAATTCTGAAAGGGTATGGACTTCTTTCCCTCAAATGCCGTAGGCTGGGGGGAGGGTCTATGTGACACTGCCACATAATGAACATGTTTTAACCGCTCTGTATATAACTGTATGTTTGTGTATCAGAGTTTTAATAGGTTTTACATGTTTCATTGTCCATTTTACTCCTCTTAAAAATGTGTGTGTGTGTCTTTAAGAACTGAGACCTCACCTGTCATGTGACCAATCACCTGACAGGTAGTAGGAAGTAGCCTCTCCCTATAAAAGGAGCAGTATGGCCTAAGATGGGGCCTGAAAACACTTAGGTCGAAAGCTGCCTGGATTGTGGAGTACTTTTGTTTGAACACTCGCTATTCCAGGACTTCATTCTTACACTTGCACTTTGGATTTTTGCACATTGGATTGTATATACACGGGTGGACACATTGGACTATCAACACACAGAGTTTCTGTGGACTGTTTTAGGGTATGGAACTGATGGACTGTATGCTTTTACCAGTCTAAGGACTCTTTATATATCTTGTGTTGTTTTATTTCAGTGTCATTTAGATTGGTGTAAATACATATCTGTTTCTTTTATATCTGCTGTTTTCTTGTCTTCATTTTAAACCCAACGTACAAATATTTTAAACAGTTCTCCTTTTAATTGTGTTACCTCTGCCAGTAAGGCTGAGCGTTACAAACTGACTTCCAGCCATTAAACATTATTATACTTATTATTAACCAGTTTGATTTTATTTCTGTCTTAAGCCGGGTTCACACTGTGCGATTTTGGCCACGATTTGGTCATCTGAGACAAATTTTGCAAATCCTAAAAGATTCCTATAATCCTAGCTTAAAATCTGTAGTCTTTGATCGCTAGTTTGACATGTTCACAGACAGCCGGTTAATGACCGTTGGGATCAAATTTTAACTCTGACGAAATTCTGGCAGTGTCAGAAGATTTGGGGCACAATCCTGCAGTGTGACTTCTCCTACGACGAACTTCAAATTGTCTTCGTTTTTCAAGACAAGCCGTGATCAAAATTAATGATAGAGATGTCTTTGTTAGCCACCATTTCAGTCCCGTGTGTAACGCAGCTCACTGTCATCGAATGTGTATGTTTTGATGATGTATATCTCCGGACAAGTTTTCATGCGCGTGTCCATTTTTAACGAGTCTTGACTGTCATGCAGTCTGACATAAATGACGGCTAAGATCCCACAGTGTGACATGAGGATGATGTTCGTACAGTCTGACAAGTAACCATCGTAAAGGACTATTATAAATCGCACAGTGTGCACCCGGCTTTACATCAACAAAAGTTCTTACTGAGAATTAACAGATGTTTAGATGTTAAAGTTTAAATGAAAGTTTAGTTTGAAGTCACCATGATGGTGAAAAGCATTTCCTTTAGTTGTAGAGCACATTTGTTATGGCCAGAGAAACTATGATCTGAGTTATATTTCCCTACAGTGTTCTGAGCCAAATTTGGTCAATTTAGGTTTACAATGCTTTGGGAAAGCACAGTCATAATGGTTATGTTTTCTCACTGTGAAATGGTCAGATTCATTGGTCATATAGATGTTATATTATTTCTTTCTAGTAAATCTGTTACCACTTGAAATCCAGAAAGAAGCTTTTATAATCTGAAGGTTTAACACACACACACACACACACACACACACACACACACACACACACACACACACACACACACACACACACACACATACCTACTTAACTACAATGTGAGGACGTATGACTGGATACCCTACCTTTAGGGACTACCCTTTCTGAAGGGTCTAGAGACTAAAGAAAGACATCACTGCGCTTCTGGAGAAGCCCTTATTACAGATATCACTTGATTTTATCAATAAAACACTTCCTTAAAGACCTGACACTTTACCTTCACATTGGGGACAGTATTTTATATGTCCAATTTGGGGACATACACAAACTCTGATCTAGTCATCCTTTGAGGACTGTGGAGATACACAGACTCTGGTTAAGGTACACTTTCAGGACTTTGTTGTAACTTGTAATTTTGTAAGTTATTTATCCTAAGAAGACACAGAAGTGTAATATTACAATTCAAAGTTTCAATACTGGGTACTGGAATCAAGCTAGAGCAGAGAAACTAGTGTGAGAGACTAAACTGGGCTTTTTAACTTCTTCAAGAGCACTGAAAATGGGTAGCATACATTTTCATTTGATTTGCAGCTTGAGATCGAGTGCCTTTGGATTGCTCAGTTGGGAAATGACAATTAACATTCAGAAATATTATTGATTCGACTGTATTGACTATCAGAGAACAAAAGATGAACTGAATTAAGCTGAATAATGACATTATTGTCTTCTGCAGAACTGTTTTACAACTCAAATATAAGTCATGTCAATTGTTACAATTTGCAACAGTTATTTTAAGGTGTTTTGAAGTTAACTGTATAGTATAACACACTTTAGAAATAAAGTTGTCTTGACTTCAAGGCAGAGAACACTTCCCTGACCACTGCCTGCATCCCTCTAGTTTATTTAGTATTGACTGCAAATAATCATTACCCCAAAAACATCTTAAGATGTTTTCCTCACCAGAGTCATCTCTGGCTACTCACTGGGGCCTTAAGACATTAGGCATGTTTTCTGCAAAATGTAATAATAGTCAAAAAACTATATGAATAAAAATAGTGATACACACACTCCGATAAAATGACTCTTTGGGGACTCTAGTCATACACACACTCCGATAAAATGACTCTTTGAGGACTCTAGTCATACACACACTCCGATAAAATGACTCTTTGAGGACTCTAGTCATACACACACTACGATAAAATGACTCTTTGGGGACTCTAGTCATACACACACTCCGATAAAATGACTCTTTGGGGACTCTAGTGATACACACACTCCGATAAAATGACTCTTTGGGGACTCTAGTCATACACACACTACGATAAAATGACTCTTTGGGGACTCTAGTGATACACACACTCCGATAAAATGACTCTTTGGGGACTCTAGTGATACACACAATCCGATAAAATGACTCTTTGGGGACTCTAGTGATACACACACTCCGATAAAATGACTCTTTGGGGACTCTAGTGATACACACAATCCGATAAAATGACTCTTTGGGGACTCTAGTGATACACACAATCCCATAAAATGACTCTTTGGGGACTCTAGTGATATACACAATCCCATAAAATGACTCTTTGGGGACTCTAGTGATACACACAATCCCATAAAATGACTCTTTGGGGACTCTAGTGATACACACAATCCGATAAAATGACTCTTTGGGGACTCTAGTGATACACACACTCCGATAAAATGACTCTTTGGGGACTCTAGTGATACACACAATCCGATAAAATGACTCTTTGGGGACTCTAGTGAGACACACAATCCGATAAAATGACTCTTTGGGGACTCTAGTGATACACACACTCCGATAAAATGACTCTTTGGGGACTCTAGTCATACACACACTCCGATAAAATGACTCTTTGGGGACTCTAGTGATACACACACTCCGATAAAATGACTCTTTGGGGACTCTAGTGAGACAAACTAATTAAATGAGTCTTTAATATTAACAATATCAACACATTGTGGAGAATAACAGAAATTCAAAAAGATTAGAAAAAAAAACAATTTACAAAGGACAACGATGCAAATGCAAAACTGGCACTAACTTGGAGGCTTCCGTACTTCCTCCATTCATCAGTCTTTAAATTCTCTCTAACTTCCTCCTTTACCTTCACCCTCCTCCTTCCCTTTACATTCACTCGCTCTTTTCATCCCCTTTACATTCGCTCCTCCCTCTTTTCATCCCCTTTACATTCGCTCCTCCCTCTTTTCCACAACCTTTACATTCACTCCCTCTTTTCATCCCCTTTACATTCGCTCCTCCCTCTTTTCACAACCTTTACATTCACTCCTCCCTCTTTTCCACAACCTTTACATTCGCTCCTCCCTCTTTTCACAACCTTTACATTCGCTCCTCCCTCTTTTCATCCCCTTTACATTCGCTCCTCCCTCTTTTCATCCCCTTTACATTCGCTCCTCCCTCTTTTCATCCCCTTTACATTCGCTCCTCCCTCTTTTCACAACCTTTACATTCGCTCCTCCCTCTTTTCATCCCCTTTACATTCGCTCCTCCCTCTTTTCCACAACCTTTACATTCGCTCCTCCCTCTTTTCACAACCTTTACATTCACTCCTCCCTCTTTTCATCCCCTTTACATTCGCTCCTCCCTCTTTTCACAACCTTTACATTCGCTCCTCCCTCTTTTCACAACCTTTACATTCACTCCTCCCTCTTTTCATCCCCTTTACATTCGCTCCTCCCTCTTTTCACCTTTTCATTCGCTCCTCCCTCTTTTCACCTTTACATTCGCTCCTCCCCCTTATCCCCTTTACCTCAACAATGAAAACGGAACATTGAAAATAGGGCTGGGCGATATATCGTATGCGATTGTCACGTGCATTTCGTCAGTAAAGCCGGTTCCCTGATTACCACTAAATCGCCATCACCTGCTTTCAAATGGAGCGCCATTTAATAGACAGAGCCGTAGATCACTGACAAGCTACGCAATATCGCCTTCATTATCGAAGGCGATTCATCTGCAATAATGAACGCGATATTGCGTAGCTTGTCAGTGATCTACGGCTCTGCCTATTAAATGCCGCTCCATTTGAAAGCAGGTGATGGCGATTTAGTGGTAATCAGGGAACCGGCTTTACTGACGAAATGCGCGTGACAATCGCATACGATATATCGCCCAGCCCTAATTGAAAATGAACTATTCTTTCTTCATTAGCGTTCTTATACTCTGTCTTTCTTGATGTAAAATATATTTATAAGAGCTAATATGGGATTATTTTACTTGGGATAAATGGTACAGATTAAAGAAAAGTATTTTTGATTAGTTTATGCAACATCGCAGTACAGTCTTCTGCTAACAACTTTAATGTACAGCATTTTCAATGAGCTGGTCACTAGTTGAGCCACTCTCTTCACACAAATAATACTTTTAACACTTTCCACATCATATTATATTTTTACAGTATTATTATATTTTTATATATATATATATATATATATATATATATATAATTTTTTTTTTTTTTTTTCAGTAAAGAAGTTATAAAAGGCACTGAAGTGTTTTTGTGTTTGTGCCTCCTCACAAACCACCCTTTCTTTTAAGAGTCGTGATCCTGTTCCGCACATAATTTTTCACACCAGTCCATGTTCGCTGCTTCAAAGCTTCTGGCTCTGCGTGAATGCATCTTTCACAGTCTTGCTTACCAGGAAATTTGCATGTCTTGATGAACTCCATCATGTGTCTCTCTACTGCTTTTACCTCATTGTCCTCCCATTTCTTTTTTGGAGCATTTGAAGAACCTATGGAATAATTAAAAATGTAATTCTCATAACAACTAAATCAGTGAGTATGACCAAATCATACATATGTCCTAATGTGTAGATTTTTCTGAATTTTGAAAAGCCTTTGGATGGCTATTGCTGCTTGGAGCTAATTTATGGTTATTTGATGATTATTGTGTGTGTAGTTTAGAGATTTTTCTTACCTTGATCCTCTTGTGAAACAGATTGATCAGATTGAACAGGTGGATCAGTCTCTGCTGGTGCTGTTGTCTGAGATACGTCACTGTAATCCTCCTCATCACTTGACATGGAATCACCTTGAGCCTCAAGTTGCTCTAAACAATTGATAAAAAAATCAACAGTTTATTGATTATACTTAGCATCTGTAACATATGATAATGTACAGTTTTTGCAAATATATACAGCACAGACACACACAGACCATTCAAGTATACTCATACCATTTGGGTCAATTTCAATGTTGTCAAGTTTCTTTCCTTTGAAGTCAGACAGTGTTCCTTTCTCCATGGCCATTAGGACTTTACTCATTTTTGCCAACTGCAGTGTCCCCTCTGGTAACCGGTAATACGGTGACGGTGATGAGGTCATCACAGAGGTGGACACAGCACAGGGTGGTGATGAAGAGGATGCATCAGTTGTGGACGTGACTAAGGATGACTGTAACAGTTTGAAAATATAATTTGAATAAAAACAAGGTCTACAAGCAAAAGAACTAAGGAAACTATTAATTAATATTAAAATAATTAGCTGTTAATGGACTGAGGTGTTGATCACAGAGTATTGTGATGATGTTGACATATTACTCACCAAACAATCTTTTTGTGATAGCTGTTTAGCAATCGTATTGCATTCATTTTCAATTTCTGCCCTGTTAAAACGTTCATAGCAATCTTCATGATGTTTTCTTAATTTTGCCAGTCTTGATTGAAACCGCTTCTGTGGATATATAAAGAAGTATTTAGCATAAAGGGTTAGTTCACCCAAAAATGAAAATATTGTCAATAATTACTCACCCTCATGTCGTTCCACACCCGTAAGACCTTTGTTCATCTTCAGAACACAAATTAAGATATTTTAGATTAAATCCGATGGCTCAGTGAGGCCTCTATTCAAAGCAATAACATTTCCTCTTTCAAGATCCATTAATGTACTAAAAAACATATTTATATCAGTTCATGTGAGTTCAGTAGTTCTACTTTAATATTATAAAGCAACGAGAATACTTTTTGTGCGCCAAACAAACAAAATAACGACTTCGACAATATAGTGATGGGCCGATTTCAAAACACTGCTTCGGAGCTTCACAAATCAAATCAGTGACTCGGCTCTCCTATCAAACGGCTAAACTGTTGAAATCATATGACTTTGGCGCTCCGAGTCACTGATTCAATAGGTTGTTTGCAATCACGTGGTTCTGGTGAAGCGCAAAATTCCGGTGGAGGGCAAGCAGTGAAAATTAGAATGGAAAAGATGGAGAAAAGTCCTTTCTGTGCTGGTTTAGAAAGGTTTAAACAGAAAATCACAACATATGTTGGCGATCCTTGTGTTATGAAGAGGAGAGACTTTTCCACTGAATTGAAAGACTTGATTGCCATCGAGGAGGCAGATATAGAGAATGTGAAGCTGCCGTCACGCCGCGTTCAGTTCTAGTCTGGTTTGTTTATATCGCGCTGCCTTTCTGCTAGTGAAGTCAAGTGCAGTATTTTAATTTTTGATTGTGAAAAATGTCGCCATTGTTGGTCATTTATGCTGAATCGAGAATTGTAATAGGAACTCACAGTATCGTTCGGGGAAAAAAAAAATGGACGGTAATACAATTTTCGCCTTGGTTGAGAAGGTGAGGAAAGACGACTTTTAGCAAATGTAATAATGTCACTAAATAAACCCACTGCCTTTCACTTAAAAAAAAACAAAAAAAACAAACATACTTTTGAGTTTTGTATTTGGTTTTTGTGCAATAATTAATTAACATTATGTTTGCGAGTATGATCACTCGCTTGTGAATGATTGTAACTTGCACACAGCCACTTCAAAACTGTTCACAAGCTTCTATGGGTTTGATTTTGGTCATTTGTTGAAATAAATACAAAAATACAGCGTGTCGGTGTCCGTCCCCTGATCGTGACCCTCCGATTCTCCTTATGGGGAAAGTGAATATTTACAAAAATAACATTAAAACTAGTTACATTTACACGCTTCCAACAAAGAAATGCATCATCTTCTGTCAGCTTGTTAAATATTTATTTTATTTGGACATTTTCTACCATACGACGGCTGAAAGCAGCAGCGCGTGACACTATTCTCGTGGTAACCAGATCAACATTGTAAACAATTCTACAAAACTGAAGGGAAAACACCCAATTATAATTAAATAGGATAAAATATCTTCTCCTCCCTGCAAACGATAGCATGTAGAATGTTAATATTTAACCGAGTCAAAAACAAAAGGTAAGTATCCATATTAATTTCAGTATCAGCAGATGCAAAACGCTATAAAAAGGCGACAACTTTTAACGTTAAAAAATGAAAAGTTATAAAAAACGGTATAAGTTATGTAAACGATATAAACACCTTCTGGGTTCTCGATTTTAACGATTTGAGCAACTATAAACAATGCAAAACCTTTTGAGTTTTTGATAGGATTCCTATATAGAAACATCACTCCCTGCCCTCCAGACTCATTCGCGCTGCTGCTGTGACGTCATGTGCAAACAACCCATTCATAAAGCTCCAAAGCAGTGTTTTGAAATCGGCCCATCACTATATTGTTGAAAAGTCGTTATTTTGTTTTTTTGGTGCACAAAAATATTCTCGTCACTTTATAATATTAGGGTTGAATCACTGTACTCACATGAACTGATTTAAATTTGTTTTTAGTACCTTTATGGTTCTTGAGAGAGGAAATGTCATTGCTTTGAATAGAGGCCTCACTGAGCCATCGGATTTAATTAAAAATATCTTAATTTGTGTTCTGAAGATGAATGAAGGTCTTACAGGTGTGGAACGGCATGAGGGTGAGTAATTAATGACATTATTTGAACTAACCTTTTAAACAAACATAAAATGTACATTAACAATATTGAAAATAAAATTGTGACAATAACTAGGTAACTAGCAGAGGTGGGTAGTAAGGCGCTACATTTACATTCCATAACTTTTGGTGCTTGAGCGGTTAATAAACAGAACTGCATGTGTCTAAAGAACACTGTAGCTGGAGCTACTTCTCTCTGTTTATGTCTATGACGAGTCACACAGATACTGTGCTTCTCCGCAGTGGTTCCTTCCAGACCGGGAAGGAACCAATTTAACTTTACAATTCTGACAGAATATTATTTTGTACCATTTGGAGCGTTTACACAAAGTGTGCTGGATGAAGTGGACACGCACCTACAATCAACTAAAAACAAACCTTCTAATGCATCCCATGGTCTGCCAGCGATAAAGATCTTTTCTAGTTGAACACCTGTGCATCAGCTGTTAGTAGTTGCCTGTGTTGAATAGGGTGTTCAGTATTTTGGGGGCGGAGCAATGAAGGGAGGGGTGTGGTTGTTTGGGTGTCGATTTCAAATATCAACAGTTTTTCCCAGAAATCATCTAATAGTTGCTGCATTATGAGATAGTTACCGTTTTTCTTGATGTTCTTGCTTTGCCTGACTGCTTATGTGGACCACTGCTGTTCACCTCGTCCAATCCAGGTGAAGAAACAGGAGCAGCACAATGAGGCTGGATGCCAGAAAAGGAACCAGTGAATATAAAAATCAGAAATGTTTGTATAGAACAGAAAAACTAGTAATTACTCTAGCTGTCCTACAGTAACTTTATCTATCACTCCTTTCCTTCTGTTAACACCCAGACACACTACTCACAAAAGAGTCAATAATATAGAATAATGATACAGATGTTTTAAAGTGGACTTACCGATCTCTGCGGACCCAAACTGATGGATGGCTTTTTATCAGAGGATTCAGTTGATGCTTGATTCAAAGGCTTGAGAAATATGAGACCACAATCACATGGTAACTAATCAGATAGTAAAAGATTATCCTGAATTACTGATCAATCTTTCTATCATTTTCTTGATAGTACCTTGACTCGCCATGGCCAATCTGAGTATTCGTGATTGAAAGTGATTTCTTCCCCTGGTAGAATGTCTCGCACAGCAAAGAGACACAGGTGAGGTTTCCTGCTCACTTCAAGGGTTCTCATTTTGCAAGTAGGATTTCTGTGTTCGTCATTTACAAGTCTTCCCAAGGAACCGTCTTCTTTAGATGCATCTATGCTATAAAGACATAAAATTATTACTCAATACTTGTAATCTTATATATGCTAGACAAGTAGAGTTATTTTTAAGTGGAAACCCACCGCTCTGCATAAGTTGTATGTCTCGTTTTTAATCTACCCGATTCAGACCATCAGCTGATCATCAGGACACAGCTCTATGAACTCAACCGAGTGTGTCAGGTTAAGGAGACAAACAGAATCTGCAGAGAGGAGGGTCTGAGAACCACGGATCTATCGGACAGTGTATGGCAACATCCTCTCAGCAGACAAATGCATCTAACATTCACCATTTTGTTCTCTTTTGGGAATACGGTTAAAAACGAATATTGATGACTCAAAGAAACTGCACTCAGCACCCTTCAAGTCAGTTCATGGTTGATTTTAAGTATTAAGGGTGTGTTCACACTTGGTATGTTTGTTTAGATTAAAACGAACCCTGGTGCCATTGCTCTTTTATGGCACTTTCTCACTGTGCGGTACGACTCAACTCGGCTCGGTTTGTTCTTCCACTGCAGTTAGTACCGCTTCAAAGTGATTGGGATTATAGTCTGATCATTACAGTTGTGCTGCCACCTCGTCTACTGACCACGATAGAGGCATTTCTTTTTTCAAGTTGCATGTGATGGTCATTTAAAGCAAGTCAATTAAAAAACACGAGACAGCAAACCCGCTAGAATTAAATCTTGCAGGTTTGCGATACAATATAGTGCCTCTACTACATCAATCCAACAGGTCTGTACTCACCACCAATTTCTGCCACACCACTGAAACTCAAACAGGAACGCGTTCTCGGCCTCAGTGTAGTGTTCAGCTCGGTCAAGACTCTCTTCTGAACTCAGAAGTTCACCTCTGTATTCAAGAGCAAAATCACCTCTGAAAAAAGCTCTAGTGGTGAAAACTCCACGCCCTGAAGAGGAGAAATGCATTAGATTCAGCAGTTTATTAAAAGTCAACTATCATTTTGATCATTACTTAAAGTTCTCTGCCATATGATGTACATTATATGTAAAAGGGAAATTACTGAATGAAAATAGTCAATAGCCAGGCAAATTTCTAAGTATGCTGTGCTTTTTATACATTACATTATACTTTAAAGTCTTAAAATTATATAGTTAAAATTTTTATACTCTTTCATACATAAGCAATATTATCTTGTCTTTATATAGTTTAGAATAGAGTGCTGCAGCGATGACGTATTTTTGCAGGTGATCCGGTAGTTCACACACCCCTGGTTCCCTCAACTAAAACCCTATATGTTGTTTTAACTGGCTTTTGTATTGCTGCAGAAACTAAGCTTAAGTTTGCCTATTAATACACCACAGTTGCAAAACTTCATCGTCCTCATGATTAAGCTTCAAGAAATCATCTAGAACATGTTTTTGTTATATTATTTTTAAAAGAAAATTCTGTGTTTAACATGCATCGCTTCTGGATAGTTTGTCTTTGTGGTGTATGGATGTTTATGGATGGTTTTTGGCTTTAGATAAAGAGTTTTTTTGTTGTTGATAAATGTGCCTCCAGGAACTGTAAAACTTTAAAAATCCATCTCCCTGTGTAATAAGTATAATGTTTTGCATTCTTATAATGTATGTTTGAATGGTTGTGTACAGTGTACATCCCTAAATCTACCTCTAAACACAACGAGGCTGTGAAAGTGACTAGTGAGTAGATGACTTTATCTGTTCAGGTGACGATTTTTAATGTCCCAGACAAACCTCTGTCTCCCATTTAGACACTTGTTAGCAACTGCCTTTAAAGTAAAAGCTTTTTTTTTTTTTTTAAATCACAAGAGGGTATTACTGATGTATATTGTGTCTTAGAAAAAAAAAAGTGAAAAAGCAGCCCTTACTTCAGGAATTTAACCAAAACCCAATAATAAAAAAAAAAAAAATTAAAAAAAACATTGATCATGTACATGATCATGCACAACGATATACTGATAGCTGCAAAAAAAATAATCACCTTATTGAAGGTCTAACGGGTATGGAACGGCATGAGGGTGAGTAATAAATGACATTATTTGAACTAACCCTATTATAAAAATGATCCATTGTCCTGGTTTACATACAAACCAATAACCACCTAAAAGTTCAGTTCACCCAAAAATGAAATTCTGTCATTAATTACTCTCCCTCATGTCGTTTCACACCCGTAAGACCTTCATTCATCTTCAGAACACAAATTAAGATATTTTTGATCAAATTCAATGGCTCAGTGAGGCCTGCATTGAGAGCAAAATCATTTCCTTTTTCAGTGTTCAGAAAGCTACTAAAGACATATTTAAAACAGATCATGTGACTACAGCAGTTCAATACTTTTTGTGTGCCCAAAATCACCCATCACTAGATATTATTGAATAAAGTGGTTATTTTGTTTTTCTGTGCACAAAAAAATATTCTCATCACTTCATAACATTAAGGTTGAACCACTGTAGTCACATGACTGTTTTAAATATGTCTTTAGTAGCTTTAGAGGTCTAACCGAGCCATCAGATTTTATCAAAAATATCTTAATTTGTGTTCTGAAGATGAATGAAGGTCTTACAGGTGTGGAACAACATGAGGGTGAGTAATTAATGACAGAAACTTCAATTTTGAGTGAACTAACCCTTTAAACTACAAGACTTTATTTGTAAAGCAGGTTATTCTGCATTAATGACATCAAGACCAAACCATTCGTGTATCTGGTTAGTCATAAATACTTGCCTTTATATTTGCTGATGAACTGCTCTTGAAGCCCAGGCTTATCAGCTCTACGGGTCATGTGATCCTCTGCATCCTGCAGAGGTGTTTTACGCCTTTTGCTTTTCAGCATTATTTCTGGAAAAAAAGAAATAAAAAGAAATATAAGGTGAATGGATTAAATAAGCATTTTAAAAATCTTTTTGATCTTACTGGAATTGTTCACCCAAAAATGTACATAATTATTGTACTAATCCTGTACTAAAATTGTACAAACCTGTGTTGTGTTTTTCTGTGGAACACTAAAGTTTATTTTTAAATGTAATACAGAGCTCTATGCAATGACAGCACATGTGACCAGTCTGAAACAGGCATTTAGATTAAAAAAAACAGCAATATCATTGATGCCAAAAACCATTGTGACCAGATGATTGATGTCAATCCATATTCATATTAATTTAAAAGCTACAGATTTTCAGTCAGTAACCTGATAGATTCATATGGACTATTTTGTCTGCTTTGGAGCTTGACACCCAGAATAAAAAATACAATAAAGTGTCTATGTACTGTCATTGTGCAAAAAAGCTCTGTGAAGATAAATAAAAAAACATGGATACTTTTGTGTTCCACTAAAAAAAAAAAGTGTAAATAATGTATTACATAAAATTAAAAATGACATCAAATAATAAAAAATGAAAATTAATTATTTCAAATTACAATACATACTGTTGACATTTTACAAAAAATGAGAAAAACAGGCTACCACTGATTAAATTGTAGAATCTAAAGAGATATTATATGAAATATAACAAAATTATATTTGCTGATCAATGCCTACAAATAAGCAATAAACTGTTTTTTTCCTTATTGCAAAAAAAAAATCAAATGAGAATCAAACTCAAATACAATCGAGAAATAAAACATTAACAGAAAATAATTTAACCACTAAAGTAAACATACATCTTACTAACTTTCATATTTCACAGTGTATTTTAGTTATCATGCATTTTCGGGACAACACTTGATCTCACCTCTCCAGCGTCCATTGATGGGGGTTGTCGTCTTTTTCGCGTCAAGCAATGCCATGTGATTGCATTTCCCGGGAAAACACATCCACAGCTGACGTGCGTGCATGACGTAGTTACGTATTTGGATTTCACGTTGAAATTGTGACTACATTTATTTGACCTAATAAATATTTTGGCAAACACCTAGATCTTTGTTTGATTTATTCACAGTACTGGTTCTTCAAACTTAAATAAAAAAATAAAAAATAAAATAAAAACGGAGGCGTACGTCTTTCTAATGGACAGAGCACATGATCACTTTTAAACGATCTCTTTGGAACACATATCTTAATTTTTACTAATTCTGTTTAATCAAATGTTTGAGTTAAAATCAGGGAGATGTGTGGATTATTTCGAGGCTCTAAAATAAACTTTAACGTGCACTTTATTAACAGCATTTTCTTTCAATTTTTTTTAATTTATGGTATTTTATATTAAATATAAAGGAAGGAAAAGCTGCTAGATCTTGTAAAAGTGCTTTAAAAACGCATATCCACGACAGATTATTCCATCATTTGAGCAGCACTCGTGATCTCTCCTCAGAGCTCATCTCACTCTGCACTCAAGCTGCTGCGCTGCTGCTGTGGGGGATGGGCGGGAGGCGCGCGCGCGATCAGAGGCCGGTGGGGGAAGGGCGGCGAGTCACTCAGTGTCACTGTCTGCAGCTCTCAGCTAGGGCTAGGGTTAGGGTTAGGGTTAGTGTTAGGGGAGCAGGGGTTTCACATCCAGTGCCTTTTAAAATCAAAGTATGAACAAAATAAATCTGTAAACAAACATGTAAACGTCCCAGCTTGAGTCATGATTCTTTTAAACACTTTTTATACTAAACACTGTAACTGCTCTCTCTCTCTCTGTTTGCTGTAACTGCTCTCCTATTATATATTCTCATTCATATGCATCCTTAAGATGTAAACCAGTATGTGCATTTCTTAAAACAGTTCATACAAATAACAGCACACAATGGATTACATGCAATAGCTTGTAACCAGCTCATAATCCTTATATCAGTGTCATCAAAATGACAAGTCCTTGTATCATTGTTCACAAAGACACTCTGACAGTATTTTCAGAAGTAATATGGATACGATTTTGATGTCAGTGATTGAAAATACACAAGACTGCACTTTATCTGTATGGCGTACATTTCAACAGTATGAACACGTCTCTCTAGACTGGATGAGACAGGATTCAGATATACTTTCTGGTGGTCTGTCAAAAAATTACAGTAGCTACAATGTCATGTGATATAATGACAGCCAGTGGCACAGATCCTCACCAAACCATCCATTCCAGCGTGATGAATATGATCCTCAACTGGATGGAACTGGAATAAATACTTTGACTGTTGCGATCATCCCAATCGGACTTATGATAGCTGCCTGAATTATGCTCTGTTCACTGTTGGACAGAGGAGAACTGATGACAAAGAAATGTTTCAAGGGTACCCCAAACAAGTGACGAACCTGGCTGGAACATGCTTGTTCAATGAACACTTGTCAGTGGTGTTGTCGATTACCTGAAAGTTTTCATCATCATTGTATGTGTGTTGTCTGCAGCAAGTTTCTGTATTTGGGTGAATATTTGCAGCAAGTGTGTTGTCAAACTGATCAAGATGTTTTGTTCATTTTTTCTGTTTGCATGTGTTTTCTTCAGTTGTGCGCGGTGATCTCTCTCAGCCACCGTAATATTTACTGTATAATGTAAAATGCAAGTAGACTGCAGTAACATAGCATTACATCAGTCTACAGTTTATGTAGTGAACAGTACATAGTGAACATTATCTGATTTCACACCTGTTCTGTCTACAAACACATCTCCCATCATTCGGCTCTTTTGACCCGTCTCGGCCTTAAGGTCATGACTGAGAGCATGATCTACAACAGTGGCTCTTATTTCCATCAGAAACATCTCAGTCTTGGCCTCTTCTTCCTCTTCCTCTGTTCTCCTCCGTACCCTTCCACCACACATCCTTACTCCTTCTTCTGTCTGTTGACTCTGTTTGTGTCCTTGTTGTTCATTCATGTTCAGAGTGTGTAACATTGTGTTGTGCTCTGTCTGTGCCTCCCAAATGAGATGGCATCTGAGATATTTTAGAGAACTGTTGAACATTGCTTGAATTACATTCCCCTTCATTATTGAAATTCAAAATTCATCCCTGAAATTTAATAATTCAGGACAAAAAAAGTCTAAAAGAAATGTATAGAAAATATGCTTGACAGTTTATGACTAGTTCAACCATTTTGCATTTAATGGCTTATGAAAATAAAAACTATTCGACACCTAGTATATTTTGATGAACATGACATAAGCAAGTGATAATGTAGGAAACATCTGACACTTGTACATCAAATGCATGAATGTACCAAAGCATTTGCAATTTGTTCAGGAGAATGAGAAACTGCATTTATGATGTGAACAAGAGACTATAATGTGGATGTTGAACAAGTAAGAATTTTAGTTGTGATTGGAGAAATGCACCAAAGTGAGAGAAACTGTTATATATAATATAATATAAAATATAAAATTATGATATTATATATAATATTAATTATTATAAATATCAAATATAAATATAAATTATTATATTATATATAAAATATAAAGAGAATGTTTGCTGTAACTGCTCCTATCTATATAATATTATAATATATTTTTTTCACATATCTTTATTATTTATTTTTTATGTTACTATTTGTGTACTGTACTTGTCTCTTGTCTCTGATACTAATGGAGGAACAGCAGAACGCAAAGTAGGAGAAAACACTTAAAGCAAATAAAATCACTCATAAAAGCAAGCGATTTTGAAGGTTTTCAAATCTTTTTGTTGCTTGTGTATTTTATTAAATAAACTCATATGTATAAATCATCATACTTGACGGATTAAAACAGTTGTCCCTCCGCTTTTGGGAGGAAATATGTATGTTTCATATTCACATGACGTAATGTCTGTCATCCCCGCGTCAAACTCGTTCGTACATTAATAAACTGTAGTTACAGTACGCGGATATAGTCTCCGTTAGGCGGGGGCGGGGCAGCGCGATCTTTACACGCACATTGATGCGAGAGCAAAACTCCGAGGATTAAAAGTTAATAATACATGCCAATATAAAGCATGAGAGCTCCTGCAAATGAGTCTATTTTTATTTAAACACAAATTATTGTGAATATTTCTCAAATTAAATGTGGATTATATGTCAATTCATTCATATTCATGATAGTTTTTGCCTCCGCCATCTTTATTGGTGACGTGTTGGTCTCTGATTGGTCAGATCACCAGTCCCGCGCTCGTAGTATCTTCCTGCGCTCTGATTGGTCAGAATCCCAAAAGTGTGTATCTTTCCGGAAGTGCAGTTCTCCTAGAGGGCGCTGTGTTATACACACTTTAGTGGGGGGGCATACACACTTTAAGTACACAAATCACATAAAAGTGAATTTTTGGGACAAATGAGATTTTAAGCCAGGAAACCATTTTAGAGCATGCTGAATGCCACTATATGGTCAAACAAATGAGGACATACAAAATGTCCCAAGTTTTTTTGGTGGTCCCCAGTTTACTGGTGTGTATCCTGGTGAATGTACCCAAAAGTGACATAAGTGACATAAGTGACATAAGTACACACGCACACGCACACGCACACGCACACACACACACACACACACACACTAACACACACACACACACATCAAGAATCAGCATATGACCCTCAACAATGGTGACAATCAAACAAAGTGCTTCATAGTGCATGATGTGAGCCACCAATCAAAACTCATCCATGGCTCCCATCATGCATTGCTGCATGAATAAATTATGCAGCTGAATTGACCTGATAGACTGTTTGTTTGCTTTTATTTTTCTGTTGTTTTGTTATGACAGTAGCTTGTTTTGTGATGTTCAGAGTTGATCTGTTTGTCAGTATTTTGTATTTATTTATCGTCACCATTCTTGAGAATCATATGCTGATTCTTGATGTCTGTGTGTGTTTATACACAGAAGCTTCAATGTATTTTTCTTAAAAAAAAAAAAGTTCATACTGCTGTTGGATCTCATGCTGTAAAATCACAGGACTACGATCATTAATATTAAAGCTACACATCAAGCACACAGTCAGAGATTCAGACTCTAATAGACATCAGGGCATCGCATGATGATAAAATCATCATCAAATTATGTTATGACCAGATCATATTTTCTCTGGCCATAACAAATGTGCTTTACAAACATAAAGTTGGAGGAGTCAGAGAAAAATATATAACAAAAGCAAAAGCATCAAGAGCCCAACTAAAGCAAACGCTGACCTCTTTCACGGTGACTTGAAATTAAACGTTCCATAAAACATTAATAGGTTGTTTGCAATCACGTGGTTCTGGTGACGCGCAAAATTCCGGTGGAGGGCAAGCAGTGAAAATTAGAATGGAAGAGATGGGGAAAAGTCCTTTCTTTCCTGGTTTAGAAAGGTATAAACAGAAAATCACAACATATGTTGGACGCGATCCTTATGTTATGAAGAGGAGCAACTTTTCCGCTGAATTAAAAGACTTTCCTGCCATCGAGGAGGCAGATATAGAGGATGTAAAGCTGCCGTCACGCCGCGTTCAGTTCTAGTTTGGGTTTGTTTTATAGCGCTGCCTTTCTACTAGTGAAGTTAGAGCAGTATTTTGATTTTCTGTCGTGATTGTGAAAAATGTCGCCATTGTAGGTCCTTTATGCTGAATCTAGAATTGTAATAGGAACTCACGATATCGTTCGTGGAAAAAAATGGACGGTAGTACAATTTTCACCTTGGTTGAGAAGGTGAGGGAAGACGACTAGCAAATGTAATAATGTCACTAAATAATGCCACTGCCTTTCACTCAAAATAATCACTTACTTTGCTGAGTTTTGTATTTGGTTTTTGTGTAATAATTAACATTATGTTTTAGAGTATGATCACTCGGCTTGTGAATGATTATAACTTGCACACAGCCACTTCAAAACTGTTCACGAGCTTCTATGGGTTTGATTTTGGTTGTCATTTGTTGAAATAATACAGCGTGTCTGTGTCCTGAACGTGACCCTCTGATTCTCCTCCGTGGTCATATGGGAAAGTGAATATTTACAAAGACAACATTAAAACTAGTTACATTTACACGCTTCCAACAAATAAATGCATTGACTTCTGTCAGCTTGTTGAACACATTTATTTTATTTGGACATTTTCTACCATATGATGGCTGAAGCAGCAGCGCGTCACACTGTTCTCATGGTAACCTGATCAACATTGTGAACAGAATTCTACAAAACTGAAGTGAAAATACCAAATTTTATTAAATAGTATAAAATATCTTCTCCTCCCTGCAAACGATAGCATGAAGAATGTGAATATTTAACCAAGTCAAAAAGGTAAGCTGGGGCCTGTACCATGAAGCTGGATTAGCTGGGGTTTAGGTACCATGAAAGTAACTTGCCTTTTAGCGGTGTTCATCGCCCTAGTAACTTAAGCTCCACAGCTAACCTGCTCCGGGGCAGGTTATGTTCTGGGTTAGAGATCTGAAACTGAAATTGGGCCAATCAGACATAAACTAAGTGACACTGACACACGCAACGCAATAAAGTCACTCCCCCAGTTTCTCTTCCTCTAAATTAAAGGTCATTATATAGTAAAAACAAATATTTAACGATGGAATTGTCTGGTTTTAATGATAATATAATTTATATATGATTTGTATAATTATATGTTCTATATTTTTATTAATCCTTTACACACACGCAAATTTAGTGTAACAGTAGTTATTAAGCACTTTCAATGAATATTAAAGGTGCTCTAAGCGAAGTCACGCGTTTTTAGACCAAAACATTTTTTGTCACATACAGCAAACATCTCCTCACTATCCGCTAGCTGCCTGTCCCCTGAACACACTGTAAAAAAAAAACGCGGTCTCTGTAATCGCCACAAGCTCCGAAAACGGCAACAAAAACAAACTGATGGACCACTTAACATAATAAACATGCTCCAGCCAATGACCGACAAGCAGCGTCAATACGCAAGCTACTTACATTTTAAATGCGCGTTCATGACTGTTTCAGGAAGCACGGAGGGGAGGGCCAGGAGGAGTAGGAGGGAGGGTCTAGCTAGCCTCTGTTTTGTTTGACAACACTTCGAACGTCAACAGGAAGTTACTCCACTCAGAATCGCTTAGAGAGCCATTAATATATATAGATCATATGTAATATAGGCCTAAGTAAGGAGTAAATATACTCTTTAAATATTACTACATGTGACCTTGTATGTTTAAGTCTCTATCGCTATATATTATCAACTAACTTTACAACTTTCACTTGCACTGATAGAGAAAGATCATTTCTTTTATTTGTCCTCTTTCACAGACAAGTATTTTCCATTAGTGCAAATGCATTTAAATTCTTCATTTTCAGCGAAAGAGTTTTGAATCGCGCTGGCTCTCTCGCGAGAAGTGAATCACAGTTTATTTCTCTTGCAAGGCCTGTGATTGGCTGTTTGCCACTGATGTCACAGATTCATATGCACGCGCTCCACAAACTCAGGATCAAAGCCCGAGTTGACAGAGAAAGTTGATGATCAGCATCATGGTACCAACAAAGCCGGATTAGAGTGGTTTGGTTTTGTCAACTCGAAACTAATCCTATAACCCTGAGTTTGTTCATCTACCATCATGGTACAGGCCCCAGGTATCCATATTCATTTAAGTATCAGCAGAAGCAAAACGCAATAAAAGGCGACAACTTTTAAAGTTAAAAAACGAAATAAGTTATAAAAAACGGTATAAGTTATGTAAACGATATAAACACCTTCTGGGTTCTCGATTTTATCGATTTGAGCAACCATAAATGCAAAACATGCAAATTTTTGATAGGATTCCTATATAGAAACATCACTCCCTGCCCTCCAGACTCATTCGTGCTGCTGCTGTGACGTCATGTGCAAACAACCTATTAACACCTTTTTTCTCTTTTTCCTTCAATGATTCTGCTTATTAACATCAGGTGTCACCACTAATTGTCAATCATCAGTCAATCATCAATCAGTTATCTCATTAACTTTAACACTGAACCAGTGTTACTTTTTAACACCCGGCAAGATGGACTCATATGTACACTTTGGGTGTTAATTTAACACTGGGCATTTTACTGTGTATAAAACATGTACTATAATCATATTTTTATAGAAATGTTTACCTGAGGCCAGTCTGTGTATTTTCACTCTTAAAATGTATTGGATGATCCATAGACGCATCACTCTTCATAGACACATAGCTGGACTCTGGTTTTGATCTCTTCTGTAGAACTGAGCTAAAACAGAGAGAGATCAATGTGAATACATCAAATTGCTATTCATCAACTCAATTATTTATTTATCATTAAAGAAATCACTTCAAAGTCTGTTACACTATAAGATAAAAATGCCCACAAACAGGGCCGTACACAGGGTGTCATACTTACTGAGGTCACAAAATAGGGTTAGCTAGGAGGGTTCAGGTGCATGCCCCCACAAGAAAATTGATTCCCCTGGTGTAAATATGTACATTTTAAAATGTTTGAGGGCCAAAAATCTTTGGTAACAATAGCTTTAAAACCACAGACAAAGATAATAAATCCAAAATGACAGGTTTAATGATAATTCCAACAGGCAGACGATCAGATGCAACACACATTAAATATAACGGTGAACGGACAAGGAGTGACTGAAAAGAAGGACTTATAGAGGGTATGCATCGATGCCCGCCAGAACGCACTCCCTCAGCTGGACTGAGTGGCAAAAGAACCTGCTGCGTGACTGGATTTAATAGGGGAAACTGAGAAAACATGAGTAAAAGAAACGATTACACTAAAGGTTGGGCTCAAAAGTGTTCCTTACAACTTGTTAAAAAAACCTAATCCATGGATATCCAGGAGTCGTGTTTCCTGACATTTATATGTGCCTGATTTCGACAGCGGGGAAATATATAAAGCAAATCTGCCTGTGAATATTTTATATAACTACAACATAGGTAGGTTTAAATCCGAGTAATCACTCATATTAATGTTTTATATATCATCATACTGTCTGGCCCTAAAACTTGTATAGTTTTTGTCAGTGTTTATTTAAAAACACCCAATTATGCAGAATATAAGATGGTAAATATTTAATTGATGAGTTGTCAACACAATATATAACAATTCAATATATACGGTATGATTTTACCTCACAATCCAACAATTTGACACAAAATGATAACTGCAAATCCATGTTTCTCTGCTGGAGTCCAGCTGTTTCTGTGAATTGCAGTGATTCATTTGCTTCTTTTTTCAGTAGCTTTCAGCAGTCTTAAATATACACCTCAGGTTTTGTGTACAAAGCTATTGTTACAACACAGAGGGTCGGAGACACGAGAAGTTTGGTAAAAGGTGTTTACTGAACAACCAGTTGATGCAATAGTGAAGCAGGTGAATAAATGGTGAACCTTCAGTTGAATGGAGTGTATAAGAGGAATGATATTGTTCTTTTTGTTTCATAGACGGTGAGCTGGCAGATCGCTGGTAACGTGGAGCAGAGGAGATGCTGGAGAACACACACGAAGACGAAGCACACAGAGGGAGAACTGGAAACAAGCTGGAGACAGGTAGTCGACTGGAGTCCTTAAGGTGAGCGTGAAGGTAAGACTTAATGCTAACGAGACCAGACAATGAGTGTGCAATTGTGCGAGTCCTTAGGCTTGTTTGAGATGCGCCTAGCCTCGCCTGAAGTTCAGCCGAGAGCAGGCGGCTGCAGTGAGGGGAGGAGTGAAAAAAGTGCAGGCAAGACGAACAGTTCTCTGTTCTCGTAGTGGATCAGAACCTACGAGATCAAAGGCGGATATCGCGGGATTCACACTCGTGCGCTGTGTTTCTGATAAACTGGATGTAATTTAAGTTCTGTTGCTTTTATATGAAAATAAACATAATGAACAATACACCCAAAGTACTTGTTATTTATTTCCATTCGAAAGATGTGTGTATCAATGATTTTTACTTTAATTATAGACATGTTTTTATATATTTTTTTATAAATGACAACGTTCGCATAACCCATAGAGAGATCACTGTGTCAGAGAGTTTGGGAATATTCACACATTATTTTTACACATAAAAACATGATATTAGAGTTTTAAAATCAAACATTTTAAAAGAGATCAATACATCACGGTTGTTTAAACCAATAAGCTTTAAGCTGTGTTGTCAGCAAGTCGTTTCCCATCGTGCTTTTGGTCAGCGCAGTCGGTGGAGAGCAACTGTGCTCGACTGCAGAATCCGACACGTCCGCCTCGCCCTCGCGAGAGGTTTTTGACACACGTCGGCATGACATCAGAGCAAGGCGGCCCACCCTCGGACACATTTCTAACCGGCATGCATCTCGCGGTGATCACCGGTGATCGGTTCTGCGCAGAATTTGCTCATCTCAAACAAGCCTCTTTATACTGCCGTTGATTGTGGTGATGATGAGGTGCAGGTGTGTGTGATCAGTATTCGGGTGAGGGAGTGCGATGTGATTGGGTGATTGTGGAGCCTGGCATGTCTGTGACAGCTATTTGTACAGTCAATCACAAAGCTCTTTCCCGTTTTGGATGTGTTTTGTGTGTTTTCCGCAACACTCATGCTGAAAACCAATGCTGCCATTCAGTCTTTTGCCACACAGTGGGCGTGACCGCAGTCCTAATGGTCGACGGTGATGTCACGTGCATACCCTCTATATATGAAACACAAACAAGGTAATGAGCAATACAGCTGATACAAATTAACTAATGATGAGGTAACGCAGGAGACAGTTGAATGGCGGGAATGTTAGACCCTATACCGACTAAGCTATTGAAAGAGATGCTTCCTGAGTTCATCGATCCTCTTCTTAATACCATTAATTCATCTTTTTTTACTAGGAAACGTACCGAAAACAGACTCTCTCTCACTCTGTTAAATCTAGACTAAAAACGCATCTCTTTAACCTGGCCTACACATAGCTAACACATTATCAATTTATATTTTCACATCTGTTAAAGGATTATTAGGCTTCATAAATTAGGTCAGCCGGAACCGGGAACACTTCCTATAACACCAGATGCACTCGTTACATCAGAAGAAGAATGGCATCTACGCTAGTATTAGTCTCTCTGTTTATCCCGAGGTTTACCGTAGTCAGCCGGAGACGGGCCGTATACAGATCAGATGGAGGACCTGTGCCTTGATTGAGTATCAGCAGAGATTGAGTCAACAAGATCATTCCCCCTGAAAGCCTCACCGACACGACAGCCAGTGGCACAGATTACCAATAAAACATCCATACTGGTGTGATGAATACTATCCTCAACTAGATGGAACTGGATTAAATATTTTGACTGTTGCGATCCCAATCGGACTTATGACCTGTAATGCTGCCAGAATCATAATCACGCACTGTTCGCTGTTGGCCAGAGGAGAACTGGCCCCCCAACTGAGCCTGGTATCTCCCAAGGTTTTTTTACTCTATTTTTGTTGCCTGTTTGTCACCTGATGGCACCTGTTGGAGTTTGGGTTACTTGCCGCTGTTGCCATGGCTTGCTTAGTTGGGGACACAATATTCAACAATGTTTTTTGATCTGCCTGCATTGACACCTTTGTATGCAAACTGAACTGAGCTGGATGATGATATCACCGTGTACTCCAGTGCTGATAGATAAACTAACTAAACTAATAACTATTGATTTTTTTTAAAAATGGAATCAATGCTGAATTTATTTAAGCTGGACAATGACACCGTTTTCTTTAAGAGCTGCTGTGCAGCCAAAATTATTTGCCTATTATCACTGTAAAGCTGCTTTGACACAATCTGCATTGTAAAAAGCGATATATAAATAAAGGTGACTTGACTTGACTTGACTACAAACAAAGGCAGGCATAATACATGTGAAAACAAACTGAAAGTCCATACAAACAGAAACTGAAATGAACAGACTGTGGCATTACAGGTAACACTTTACAATAGGGTCCCATTAGGTTATGTTAGTTAATGTAGGCTATTAACTAACTTTAGCAATGAGTAATACATTTTTACAGTAGTCATTATTCTTTGTTAATATTAGTTAATAAAAATGCAACTGTTGTTATTTCGTGTCAGTTCAGGTCCATTAAATAATATTAACAGATACAACTTTTAACTTTTAATAATGCATTAGTAAATGTTGAAATGAACAGCAACTAAGATGAATAAATGCTGTAGAACTATTGTATTAAAAAAAAAAAAAAAAAAAGTGTAAACGCAAATAAATGGCTTATTACGTCTTTAGGTAACCTGTTAAGTATTTTAAGTATTTGGTGCTGTGATGAACACCAAAGTAAAAACAAAAATCTGAATGGCTGTTTGAAATATGGCAGCTGCTTTGTTTATGGTGTTAGGGTAACGGTTGCATTTCTGTTGTTTCATCAGCGCCATCTACTTTCGGAGAGTGAATGTTATGAGCATTTTCATTCCTTCATTTGTTCTGTTGCTATGCTTCTCATCCGTTTTGGGCTTGTTTTAGAGTGCTCAATATGAGTGCATACACATTCATTATTATGCTTAATGGCATCATTAATATTTCTTATCTCTCCACATTGACAGTTATCCTATTTCAACTAAAAATAGCAAAATTAAACAAAAGTTTAGTTTACATCCCTAAATATTCCTGTTGGTCGTTTAACATTTCTATTGTAAAACAGCTGACAAATATTAAATGTTGAGTTTATCTCGCACTTTATGACCAAAGCATCGCAGTGGAATTCGTGATCAGCATTCAGCAGCTTCTGTGAACATAAAGCCCACCTACTTTGATTTGATTGGTCGTTTCAAACATTTTGACATTAATGAAAGTCGGTAATCTTGGCTTTGTGCAATATATCCGTGCAGCACCAAAGTAGAGTTAATATTAGGCAATTATTTCACAACCATTATTATATATACAAACCCGATTCCAAAAAAGTTGGGACACTGTACAATAAAATTGTGAATAAAAAAGGAATGCAATAATTTACAAATCTCATAAACTTATATTTTATTCACAATAGAATATAGATAACATATAAAATGATGAAAGTGAGACATTTTGAAATGTCATGCCAAATATTGGCTCATTTTGGATTTCATGAGAGCTACACATTCCAAAAGAGTTGGGACAGGTAGAAATAAGAGGCCGGAAAAGTTAAATGTACATATAAGGAACAGCTGGAGGACCAATCTTGATTGGGTATAAAAAGAGAAAATAATGGAGCAATTTCAGAAAGGAGTTTCTCAGAGAAAAATTGCAAAGAGTTTGAAGTCATCATCATCTACAGTTGTTACGTCTAAAGACGTATTCATTGTGTTGTCATGGGAGTGTGTGTTGGAGTTGGTTGTTTGTTTTTTCTCTCTCCTGTTTTTGTTTGTTTTTTCTCTCTCTTTTTTCCCTCTCGTTATGAGACAGGTGTTCCAATCAGATGGGTTCAGTCCGGTCGTGGGTGATTGGATGTTGACGAGAAGGAGTGAGGATATAAGATGTGGTGGAATACTGGAGAAGAGAGAGAGACTTCCTTTCATCGGGGCAAACACTTCCTCCCGTGGCCCAGACTCATTTGTTGTTGTAGTTCTTGTATATTGTGTATGAGTGAGTGAACTCAGTATTACAACTTAGGTGTGCTCTTTACCAGAGAGAGAATTGACGTTGTTTAATATTCTTTGATTTTGTTTGTTTTACGTTGCCTATGTTTGCTAACGTTTCATGTTCTTTTTTTCTTTAAGGGAATGTAGGGGGAGGGTGCCAGATTTTTGTTTGTACTTCTATCTTTTTCTCTTGGTTATGGCCAGGGAGGGAGAGAGGGAAGATTTATGTATTTTATTTGTGCGTTATCTTTGTCCAGGTAAGTTAGAAAATTATTGGGTTAGTTAGTTTGGGTTTTGTTTGTTATGTTGGCCTAGCCCTCCCCTGAAGTTTTGTTCCCAATCCCTTTGTTAACGTTCTGAGATTCTTTCAATTAAAAAAGAACTAATTTGAACTGGTGTTTGTGTTGATTCTGGGACGGGAGGTTGGATTGCCCTGGTTCTCTCTCCAAGACTTTTTTTTTTCCTTAGTTATTTTTATTTATTTTCTTATTTTGTTACTGGCTCCCCACCCCTAGACAGGTAGTTATGTAACAATTGGGGGCTCGTCTGTTTTTTTTTTTCTTGCCAATTTGTTTGTGACAATTGTGTTTATTGATTTGATAACTTGGAGATGTGTCTCTTGTTAGAGAATCCGGTATGAAACTTGCTGCTAAACACCATTTCAATCTGCTGGTAAGTACTCCTTTCTCTAAAAGTTTGTTTGAAAGTCTTTGAAATTTTGTGGGAGGGGCAGAGGCATTAATTGTAAGAGTATGGATTTTGATTTGGTAGAATTTTCTCTTAATCCTACGATAGAAGTTTATGATCGCTGTAGGAAGAAAGATTTAATTCTTATAGCTGATTTCTTTCATATTAACGTTCCAAAAGAGGCTACTAAACAAGTTATTAAGGAGCAGCTCTTTGATGGTTTCTGCTGGTATTATGCCTGATCCATCAGAAGCACCTGTTGAGGGGGAGGAGTCGTCCGAAGCCGGGGTGGGTACTTCGGAGGTTTTTCTCACTGCAGATGCTTCTGAATCGTGTAATGAAACTAAATTGGCTGTTAAGTTGAAAGAGTTGGATCTATTGATTAAGAAACAAGAGTGCGAGGCAGAGTTAATTAAACTACGCTTTGTTCAAGCCGAGACCGAGCGCGCTGTTAAACTGCGTCAGCTGGATTTACAAGCGAACGAGAAAATGAGTAAACCAACTTCCAGTTCCTCGTACTAAACTTCCTTCGGATACGACGCCGCCGGTAAGTCAACCATTTCCTGCCGAACATTCTGATTTTGATGCGAGCAGGTATGTTAAGCTGGTCCCTCCTTTTAAAGAGGCAGAGGTAGATTCCTACTTCATCGCATTTGAGCGTGTTGCGGTGAAGTTAAGGTGGCCTAAGGATATGTGGGCTTTAATGTTGCAATGCAACCTTATGGGAAAAGCCCAGGAAGTATGTGCTTCATTGCCTGTAGATCAATCGCTTGATTATGAGATCGTTAAAGCGGCAGTGTTACGGGCGTATGAATTAGTCCCAGAAGCCTATCGTCAAAAATTTAGGTCTCATTCAAAGTCTTTCAAACAAACTTGTGTAGAATTTGCTCGGGAAAAGAGGGTACTTTTTGAAAAGTGGTGTTTAGCCAGTCGAGTTGTTAACTTTGAGCAACTCCAGGAGTTGTTGTTACTGGAGGAGTTCAAGAATTGTATGCCGGAGGCTGTTGTAATATATTTGAATGAACAAAAAGTTAATTCTCTTTCTGATGCCGCTGTGTTAGCGGACGAATTTATTCTAACACATCGCCCTACACGTTCTGAGCGAACTAGCTCCCCCATGGTTAATGTAGCAAGGGAAGAGACTCGAGTGTTTCCTCAAACTTCGAGGCCGGGGAAGAATGTAAGGCCAGCCCGTCAGTTTACTTCGGGGCGGACAGTGGAGAACAGGGTCTGTTTCTTTTGTTTAGATCCTGGCCATTTAATTGCTGATTGCAAGGCCTGGAAGCAGAAAGCGGCTGCTAAAACTAAACATGTGGCTTTTGCTCAGTCTATATCTGAATCTGACTCGACCTATGGGCCGTTTATTCTGCATGGCATCGTATCACTTGTAAGTGGTTCTGACATAAAACCAGTTTTGATTTTGCGAGATACCGGGTCTGCTCAATCCTTTGTGTGTAAAGATGTCTTGCCCTTTTCTGATCAGTCCTATACAGGTAGAAATGTCTTGGTGCGAGGTATCGAGATGGGATGTGTTCAGGTTCCACTCCATAATGTTCACTTAAAATCTGATCTCGTTACAGGAGTTGTTGAGTTGGGTGTGCGCCCAAATCTACCTGTGGACGGGGTTGGTATAATTCTTGGGAATGATCTCGCTGGGGCTAACGTTTTCCCTTGCCCAGTGGTGGCTAATAGACCTGATGCCTGCCTCTTTCAGTCTGATTTGTCTGCTCAGTTTCCTACGGTGTTCCCAGCTTGTGCAGTAACAAGGTCGCAATTGAAGAAGTTCAACGATGTAATTGACATCTCTGACTCTTTCCTTGCTGTTAATTCTGAGTCTGAAAAAAATCCCTTGGTTGTAGAGGCAGAAGTAAAGTCTGGTTCAGAAATACCAATAACTGAGGGAGTTCATTTACAGGTGGGTCGAGATCAGTTGTCTCTAGCCCAGAAGGCTGATCCTACGCTGCAAAATTGTTCTGAGGTGGCAGTTAATGTAAATGAGATCTCTGAATTGAATACCGCTTATTATTGGGAGGAGGGAGTTCTCATGCGCAAATGGAGACCTCCGCATTCTGATGCGGCAGACTGGCAGGTGAGATATCAGATTGTGTTACCGACTGGGTATCGTTTGCAAGTTTTGAAACTGGCTCATGAACATCCTCTGTCAGGACATTTGGGAGTCACGAAAACGTTTCAGCGCGTTTCTAAATATTATTTCTGGCCCGGATTAAAATCTGCGGTATCAGATTTCTGCCGTTCGTGTGATACATGCCAGCGTGCAGGGAAGCCGAATCAAAAGATTCCTTTGGCACCTTTGTATCCCATTCCTGTGCTAAGTGAACCTTTTGAGAGATTGATTATTTTACCTCAAAAATATTTGCACAAACGCTTGCAGAGTTGGGAGTAACTCATAAAATGTCCAGTGCGTACCACCCAGAAACGCAGGGAGCTCTTGAAAGGTTTCATCAGACGTTAAAGTTTATGCTCCGTGCCTTCTGTGTGGAGACAGGTAAGGATTGGGTAGACGGGTTGCCGTTGTTAATGTTTGCCATCCGTTAGTCGGTTCAGGAATCTTTGGGCTTTAGTCCCGTTGAGCTCGTGTTTGGGCACACGGTTCGCGGGCCGCTAAAGCTCTTGAGTGAGCAGTTGTTAAAGAAGTCTAGTTCACCTGTGTCGGTTCTAGAGTATGTAAGCTCTTTTCGTGAGCATTTACATCAGGCATGTGCGTTCGCTAAAGCTCATCTGTCTTGCGTACAATCTAAAATGAAGAAGCGCTTTGACCAAAAAAAGTGTGTCGCGTAATTTTCAGGCGGGTGATTTAGTTCTTGTTCTACTTCCCATCCCTGATTCTACGTTTCAAGCGAAATTCTTTGGTCCTTATGCGATAGAAAAAAAGCTTAGCGAAACGGATTATGTGGTGGGCACACCAGACCGTAAGCGTAAGAGCCGGGTCTGTCACATCAATATGCTTAACACTCTCGGGTCGGCGGTCACGCCGGCGTGATCACCGCATTTTTTTTCTAACCAGTGTGAAAGAGACTAAAAATACTCTGTCAATGTTGCACATACAATTAAGAGTTATACACCATTTTAATCTGTGGAATATTTTCTTTTATTTGTGTACACTCAGAGTAAAAACAAAATGTTGTGATTTTTGCAAAATAAAGAAAACAAACATGATGCGTGATCTCTCCTCTCCCTCTGAACGAAGTCCAATCTGATAGTTCTCAGAAAATGAACTGTAACTTAGTGAATACTAATCACAAAAAAATAGACTTGTGTCTAAAAAAACATTGAAATGTCAGGTTTTAAATCGTGTAAGTGAAATCGAAAACAAACATTCTGTGTTTATGTAATCTGTATGAAAAGAGAGCCATGTCAGAAATCCGTGATTCAGCTCATTATCTGCTAATGCGGCCACGCCCACGGAGCGAGCGCTATTCAGACGCAAATTCAGTCAATACATGCATACATCGTCTCAATCGTGTATTTACTGTCTTGAAAAGTGTTTTGAATAGCCATAGTTAGCGATCTCTGGCCTCTGTTAGTTCGGTTATTTCCTGGATTGCCTATTCTTCTTTAGTGCTCAGGCATTTGTGGACAAAAGGGGCAGAGCGCCCTCCGGCTTCAAGTATGAATTGTAAACACAGTATCCAGCACTCATAGTAATGACAATAAATCCTGAATATTACTCCTCTGTATAGAAAATTGACAAACAAGAATCCATCAATATTTCTCCAAATGTGCATGCTTTTAAGCTAAAAGCCTATGAATTGCCATAGAGGTAACATAATTATTCAGACACTTTGCATCACAGAAATACATTATATTTTAAAGAATATAATAGAATACCATTATTTTAAATTGTAATAATATTTCACAGTGTTGCTGTTTTTTCTGTATGTTTGATATACACCATGAGCTTGAGACATGATCAATGTCTCACAGGTTTTTTCACAGCCTACCTGACTGAAAGAGCTCATTATTTATGCAGCTCATTAGAGCTCTTTATGCAATTCTTTTGTCTTCTCAGGTGAGAATCACCCATTATACATGAGGATTCACGCCTCCACGCATACTGTGTTTCTTGACCAAAGATGTTTTAGAAAATTTAAATCTCTCTATTGTTTTATATGAACAAGCAGGCAGCATAATTTTTACCTCATTTTGAAGCAAAAACTCTAGTCTACAACCTCAAATACCCAGAAGTCTTGTGAACAAAGATTTAATATATATTTTTTGGCCTTATTTCAGTGACTTAAGTTTTTTGTTTTTTCAATAACCACGCATAAACATTATTCCTTCAAAAACACAAACATGTACATACATGTTCCTCACATATTATTGTAGCCTAGTTTGTGCTGAATACAGTGTAATGACACTTTTTCCATTAATATGTTTATGAACAACTGAAAAAAGCACAAATGTCAGGGCATGTCAAAACTTCTCCAGGGCCCCAAAAATCCTCAGACCCCTGAGGGTTAAAACCTATCATGTGCGAGAGATGACACAGACTCCCTTGTCCTCAATGCTTGCTACTCCTATTTATGTGAGTGCTGAGCAGGTACAGGAGGATGGTGTGATGGAGGACTGTCAAGGCTGCGGGGTACGTTTGGAGAATTCCGTTGTTTTGAACAATTTAGATTCTCACCTAGAGCATTTGTCAGCATGCCAACGAGAGGATGTGGTGAGAGTGATACGAAAATACCCCTCTTTGTTCTCCGATGTTCCGGGGAGAACTACAGTCCTGTGTCATGATATTGATGTGGGTACTTCTTTACCTATAAAGCAACATCCGTACCGACTCAATCCAATGAAACGAACAGCAATGAAAAACGAGGTGGAGTATTTGCTGAAAAATGAGTTGGCTGTCCATAGTCAAAGTCCGTGGAGTTCTCCATGTCTGTTGGTTCAGAAACCAGACTCTTCCTTCCGTTTTTGCAAGGTTAATAGTGTGACCAAAGCAGACTCTTTTCCTTTACCTCGCATTGAAGATTGTGTGGATCGAATTGGTTCTGCCACTCATGTAACTAAACTAGATCTCCTTAAGGGGTACTGGCAGGTCCCTTTAACGGCCCGTGCTAGTGAAATATCTGCGTTCGTCACTCCTGATACCTTTCTGCAATATAATGTAATATATTAATAATAATAATAATATAATATAATGTTCGGGATGCGGAACGCTCCGGCGACTTTCCAGCGGCTGAGGGTTTTATCAGGAGTGACGAACTGCGAAGCATATCTGGATGATCTAGTTATTTATTCGAACAGTTGGGAGGATCATGTGACTCGTTTAGATCAAGTGTTCAGTCGGTTGGCTGAGGCTTCCTTTACTTTGAATCTTTCAAAATGCGAGTTTGCAAAAGCAGTGATCACGTATTTGGGTAAGATGGTAGGTCAGGGGCATGTGAAGCCCGTGATGGCCAAAGTGAGTGTAATCCTTGATTTTCCCATACCTGTGAATAAACGCAAACTTCGGAGGTTTTTGGGAATGGCGGGGTACTACCGCGGATTTTGTTATAATTTCGCAATGGTAGTGTCCCCACTGACTGACCTTCTTAGCACTTCAAGAAAATTTGACTGGAATGAAATGTGTGATAACGCTTTCTCTGCCGTGAAAGATTTATTGTGTAACGCGCCAGTTCTCTCAGCTCCTGATTTCGCACAGTCTTTTCAGTTGAGTGTTGATGCGAGTGCTGTTGGAGCTGGCGGAGTGCTGACGCAAGAGGATGACTCGGGGTTTGAGCATCCCGTGTGTTATTTTTCTAAGAAATTTTCTAATTGTCAGCGCAACTACAGCACTATTGAGAAGGAGGCGCTGGCCTTGGTACTGGTGTTGCGACACTTTGAAGTGTATTTGGGAGGTCATTGTAGCCCGATTAAAGTGTACACCGATCACAATCCATTAGTGTTTTTGTCACAAATGTCTAATTCCAACCAGCGTTTGATGCGGTGGTCACTTGTTTTGCAGGAGTACAACCTTGAAATTAAACATCGCAAGGGCTCAGACAATGTGGTCGCTGATGCGCTGTCCCGAGTGTGCGGAGCTGACGAGTGATGCGTTTTATTTATTTTTTTTGCATGGCAAAAAAAAACTTTAGTGATGGGGGTGTTACGTCTAAAGACGTATTCATTGTGTTGTAATGGGAGTGTGTGTTGGAGTTGGTTGTTTGTTTTTTCTCTCTCCTGTTTTTTTTTCCCTCTCGTTATGAGACAGGTGTTCCAATCAGATGGGTTCAGTCCGGTCGTGGGTGATTGGATGTTGACGAGAAGGAGTGAGGATATGAGATGTGGTGGAATACTGGAGAAGAGAGAGAGACTTCCTTTCATCGGGGCAAACACTTCCTCCCGTGGCCCAGACTCATTTGTTGTTGTAGTTCTTGTATATTGTGTATGAGTGAGTGAACTCAGTATTACAACTTAGGTGTGCTCTTTACCAGAGAGAGAATTGACGTTGTTTAATATTCTTTGATTTTGTTTGTTTTACGTTGCCTATGTTTGCTAACGTTTCATGTTCTTTTTTTCTTTAAGGGAATGTAGGGGGAGGGTGCCAGATTTTTGTTTGTACTTCTATCTTTTTCTCTTGGTTATGGCCAGGGAGGGAGAGAGGGAAGATTTATGTATTTTATTTGTGCGTTATCTTTGTCCAGGTAAGTTAGAAAATTATTGGGTTAGTTAGTTTGGGTTTTGTTTGTTATGTTGGCCTAGCCCTCCCCTGAAGTTTTGTTCCCAATCCCTTTGTTAACGTTCTGAGATTCTTTCAATTAAAAAAGAACTAATTTGAACTGGTGTTTGTGTTGATTCTGGGACGGGAGGTTGGATTGCCCTGGTTCTCTCTCCAAGACTTTTTTTTTCCTTAGTTATTTTTATTTATTTTCTTATTTTGTTACTGGCTCCCCACCCCTAGATGGGTAGTTATGTAACACAGTGCATAATATCATCCAAAGATTCAGAGAATCTGGAACAATCTCTGTGCGTAAGGGTCAAGGCCGGAAAACCATACTGGATGCCAGTGATCTTCGGGCCCTTAGACGGCACTGCATCACATACAGGAATGTTACTGTAATGGAAAACATTGTCGGTGAACACAATCCACCGTGCCATTCGCCGTTGCTGGTTAAAACTCTATAGGTCAAAAGAGAAGCCATATCTAAACATGATCCAGAAGCGCAGGCGTTTTCTCTGGGCCAAGGCTCATTTAAAATGGACTGTGGCAAAGTGGAAAACTGTTCTGTGGTCAGACGAATCAAAATTTTAAGTTCTTTTTGGAAAACTGGGACGCCATGTCATCCGGACTAAAGAGGACAAGGACAACCCAAGTTGTTATCAGCGCTCAGTTCAGAGGCCTGCATCTCTGATGGTATGGGGTTGCATGAGTGCGTGTGGCATGGGCAGCTTACACATCTGGAAAGGCACCATCAATGCTGAAAGGTATATCCAAGTTCTAGAACAACATGCTCCCATCCAGACGTTGTCTCTTTCAGGGAAGACCTTGCATTTTCCAACATGACAATGCCAGACCACATACTGCATCAATTACAACATCATGGCTGCGTAGAAGAAGGATCCGGGTACTGAAATGGCCAGCCTGCAGTCCAGATCTTTCACCCATAGAAAACATTTGACGCATCATAAAGAGGAAGATGCGACAAAGAAGACCTAAGACAGTTGAGCAACTAGAAGCCTGTATTAGACAAGAATGGGACAACATTCCTATTCCTAAACTTGAGCAACTTGTCCCCTCAGTCCCCAGACGTTTGCAGACTGTTATAAAAAGAAGAGGGGATGCCACACAGTAGTAAACATGGCCTTGTCCCAACTTTTTTGAGATGTATTGATGCCATGAAATTTAAAATCAACTTATTTTTTCCTTAAAATACTATAATCATACCGCCATACTATAATCATATTTTTATAGAAATGTTTACCTGAGGCCAGTCAGTGTATCTCCACTCTTAAACTCTATTGGATGATCCATAGACGTGTCACTCTTCATAGACACACAGCTGGACTCTGGTTCTGATCTCTTCTGATGAACTGAGCTAAAACAGAACATCCTTTATGATTACAATCATTTTAAGATAAGATCTCAAAAAAGCTTTTTTTTTAATGAAAAGCACTCAAGGAGGCTTATTCTTATCAATAAATGTGAAATAAATAAAAAAAATACAGAACAGAATTTCTGTAACAGTTGTTTCCTCTATAACATTAAATGATATTAGTATATAATGTATTATGTAATATATATAATGTATTAGTCAAAGTACCTGCATCCTGGAAAACAATCTTCATTTCTGGATGTTTGTGTGTCATCCATGATGGATCTGAACAGTTTGATCTCCACCGCTGCCTCTAGAAGGAAGTGACAATCACAAAAACTAAAGTAATCAAACATTACCTTCATAACTCTGCTGAATGATCTTGAGAGCTGGAGAAATAGATCACAATCACTCAAATACATACGGTTAGTAACATGTAAACACAAATGCTCTTTACGTCTGTTTCACTCCGTGTGCAGTGTGTATGCATTGCGTGTTGCAGTATGTATGCGATGCAGGAGCAGCACGTGCTATTGTGCTTTTACATATGCTGCGTTTGCAGTGCGCAACTGATCTGTGGCTTTATATCAAAAACACAACCTTTACTTATTTTTATTTCAAATCCAAAAGTTGTTACTGAACATGTCTTGTCAGCATTGTGATTCTCTTTGTACATATAGGCAACACTCTTTCATAGATGTCACGCTTAAAGGACAGTGGCTCTCCAGGACCGAGTTTGGACACCCCTGACCTAAGCATACTGAAATAAAAAAAAAATAATAAAAAAAAACTATAAAAAAATAAAAACATAAATAAAACTAAAAATGTACTTGGGGTAGGATGTAACATGCTTTATTGTTATTACAACTAACCCAGAGTCTTGAACTAGCTCACCTTACAGCTAACAGCCGAAACATTAGCACTAACAACTTGCATGAAAAATATCTACACAGACACACAATAAACATAATTTAACTTTGATGAGTTTAACAGGAATTGCCATAACAACAACAACAAAAAAAAAAAGGTAAAAAAATTACTTATATTGAAATTAGTTTTTCTCCTCTAAAATCTGCTGTCTGCCACAGGGCTCTACTTTCTCGCATGTGGAATAAGGACTAAACCAAGCATGTGTGAAGTAAACCAGTTGATTTGTAACTTGTTCCTGATTGGAAAAACTAGAAGTGTTACAACTAACCCATGTTACAATCATTCCCGGGGCCTGTACCATGAAGCCGGATTCGCTGGCTAGCCAGGTAAGTTCCAGATTAGTTTGCACCAGTCCTGGGTTTTAGGTACCATGAAAGTGACTTGGCTTTTAGCGGTGTTCATCGCCATAGAAACGTACGCTCTATGGCTAACCTGCTCCGGGACAGGTTATGTTCTGGGTTAGAGATCTCAAACCGATATTGTACCAGTCAGATGTGAGCAAAGTGATAGTGACACATCCAAAGCAGTAAAGTCACACCCCCAGTTTCTCTTCCTCCAAATTAAAGGTCACTATATAGTAAAAATAATATTTAATGATGAAATTGTCTGGCTTTAATGATAATTAGAATTATTTTATGATTTATATAATAATTATTTGATCTATATTATTAATAATCCATTACACACAAGCAATTTTAGTTTAACAGTTATTATTAAGCATTTAGTTTAAATTAATGTTAATATATGTAATATAAATAAGCTGAAGAATCAATAGATAACTCTTTAAAATGACTACATGTGACCTTACATGTTTGAGTCTCTATTGCTATATATTATCAACTATATAAACTAACTTCACAAGTTTCACTTGCACTGATAGATCAAGATCATTTCTTTTATTTGTCCTCTTTCATGGACTAGTATTTTCTTTAGTTTAAATGCATTTAAATTCTTCATTTTCTTCAATCTCTTAACCTTCAGCAAATAAATAAATAAAATAAAATAAAATAAAATTTGAATCGCGCTGGCTCACTCGCGAGAAGTGAATCAGAGTTGTAATTGGCTGTTTGCCACTGATGTCACTCATTCACGTGCACGCGCTCCACAAACTCAGGATGCCCGAGTTGACAGAGAAAGTTGATGATCAGCATCATAATGGTACTAACAAAGCCGGACTGGAGTGGTTTGGTTTTGTCAACTTGAAACTAAATTACCCTGTTCAACTACCATCATGGTACAGGCCCCTGGTCTCCACTACATTTAAACAATGTTTTATTCAATTAATTACTTTATATGTATCGTAATACTTTAGATTTAGCCTAATACGTTGCGAAGCAATGCAAAACATTTAAACACAGGCATATGTGTCACAAACATTTTAAATTAATACTTACAATAGACGAAAACAGACGAATTTCGTCTTTTCTTTCCCTTTTATCTTCATTCAAGAAATCCTGCAGGTCATAAATAAGTTTTGTTTTTCCACCTCCACGAAGAGACGAGTGAAATCCATTACGTGAAATATTTCCTTGTTTATCTTTACGAGGCAAGTTGTCGTTTTTACTTGTTTAGCCGAGGAAAAAAAGCCATGTGTTGACTTTGAAACGGAGTAGACTTTAAAGTTTTTCATCTATAGTTAAGTTTACTAGATTTTCGCGTCAATACATATTCATTTTAATGCGGACAATGCGCTTTCGCTTTAATTCAGCGCATGCAGCACAGCAAAAAATAGACTCGGTGCGGAAACGATCGCTGCAACTGGAACACTGCCGAACCACATCCGCGTGCTTTGTGAAAGCTTTAATCCGTTAACACATGGGCACGGAAAAATGGTAGCGGTACTATTGCAGAATCACAGTATGCAGAAACACACAAGAAACAATGTTCAATTTTTTTTAGGATAAAAAATATCATAGGTAAAGTGATTCACAGAACAGCTTTTCCATCGAGTTGCTACATCTCCTGCCTAAACTTTTATAAGCAATTTTATTACATATTTAAAGATTTTCTGATTGATAATTATCAATTCTGTCTGTTTGAAATGGCGTGACATCAGCTATAAAGATGAACTTTCACTTTCATTTATGATGAGGCATGTCATGGGTTACCAGATCCTGCAAAAATGTCCAGCACAAAACCGACTCCAAAAGTGCCAAAAGGAATTAAAACTAGCGCAATTTCAGTGTTGCCAAGTCTGTGGTTTTACCATGCAATGGGATACTGTTTAACTGTTGTTGCAGTCTTGATTCAATTACAGTTTATATTTAAAAAAGATAAAAAAATTAGCTATATACAAACCCCATTTCCAGAAGAGTTGGGAGTGGGACATTTTGTAAAATGCAGTAAAATTAAGAGTCTGTGATTTGTTAATTCTCTCAAACCTTTATTTAACTTACAAATGTATAAAGGAAAGATTGAATGTTCCAATGTTCCTGACAACTTCATTGCATTTATAACACATTTTGATTTTGATGGCTGCAACACATTCCACAAAAGTTGGGACAGAGCCATTTTTACCACTGTGTCACATCACCTTTCCTTTAAATAATAATTTTTTAATCATTTGGGAATTGAGGATACTAACTGTTGCAGTTTTGCAAGTAGAATTTTTAGCCAATCTCGCCTGATACAAGACATCTGCTTAACAGTCTGTGCTCATGGTTGTCTGATTCTCATTATAATGATGGACCATACAGTTTCAATAAGAGTCAGATCTGGACTGCAGGCAGGTCAGTCAAGCACATTTACTCTACGGTGTAATGTCTATGAAACCACTGATGTATCACATGCAGAATGAGGCCTGGCATTGTCTTGCTACCCAGGAAAGATGTCATCTTGATGGCAGTTTATGTCTCTGTATGATCCATATATATGCCTCCATGTCAATGGTACCTTCACACAAATGCAAGACACCCATGCCGTTTGCAGTGATGCATCCCCATAACCATGACAGATTGTTTGCTTTTGCACCTGTCGCTGATGAAAGTCTGTATGGTCCCTTTCGTCTTTGGGACTGAGAACTCAATGTCAGTTTTATCCAAAAACAAGCAGGAACCTGGACTCATCTGACCATAGCACACATTTCCACAGTCTTTTAGACCATCTGAGATGAGCTCGGGCCCAAAGAACTGGGCAGCGTCTCTGCATTTAACAGACGTATAGCTTTCTCCTTGTGTAACAGAGATTCAAGTTGCATTTCTTAATGCAGCGTCAGACTGTTGAGTGACAACTGTTTTCCAAAGTACTCCCAAGTCCATGTGTCTGTATTTAACACAGTAGCATGACAGTTACTAATGCAATGCCATCTGAGGGGTCAAAGGTCAGGCACATTCAACTGAGGTGTCCTAACTTGCCCTATACAGACTGAGGTTTCTCTGGATTCCCTGAATCTTTTTACAATATTATATATGGTAGATGGTGAAAGACATAAAATCTTTGCAGTCTTGCATTGAGAAATGTGATTTTTGAATTTTTTGACAAGTTTCTCAAAATATTTGGCACAAAGTGGTAAGCCATCTTTTCTTCCAAAGACTGAGAAGCTCTTTTACACCCAAACATGATACCCTCACTTATTACCAATTCACCTGCTAATTGTGGATTGTTTAAAAACAGTTTAACTTAAATATTATATAATCTTTTCACTTTTATTTTGCCTCTGTCCCAACTTTTTTGGAGTGTGTTGCAGCCACCAAAATTAAAAATTGTTTATATTCACAAAATACAATTATGTTGGTCAGTGAAAACATTGAATATCTTTTCTTTGTACTTTTGACAGTTAAAATCACAAATCACAGATCGTGGTATTTATTGTGCATTTTACAAAAGTCCCAACTTTTCTGGAAATGGGGTTTGTACCACATCTATACCACATTGCTATTATTGTGTAAAATTAATATTAAAGTACTTTTACAGAGCATAGTATGCTGCAACAATCCTTATCCTGATATAAAAATAGGCATGGCTGTGTTTCCAGTTTATTATTGTTACATGTGCCCTGGGTCCGTGCTCTATTTTCATTATATGGACTCCATTTCCCACAATCCCCCACCAAGGAACCAATCATGCACTCACACCTGGGGCACGTTCAAGCTCAAACCGGTGCGCAACATTTTGCTACGTTTTCCGGGTTGAACGACATGTTTCCTGGAAACGGTCTGCAACGGGTTTGAGATATGTTTTCTCTTGTTTGGTGGGTGTGTCAGAAATGTCAACCCAATCAGTGGCAAGATGTATATAAACCGCGCGGTATTAAAGAGACAGCTCGCACAATGGGTATTAATGTAACATAAAAATACTATACTTATATATTTTGCTATTGTATTGTGATGTGACACTTTAATAAACTTTTCTATAATCAGAGGAGAATAGTTGGTAAATATTACAATATCATATATATAGCATAACAACAGTGATCAGCAATATTTATAAGCCTAATACAAGCAATAAAAATAATATAGATCAACACAGTCACGGAGGTAAGAAGTGGATTATCCTTCACCTGAAATGTTTGTCTTTTCATCATGAAGTGCAAGTCAAATGTTGTATAACAATAATAGAAGTTTCCACAAATCCCTTCACTCGATTGGGATGTTCTCTTTTGTTCTGGGCGGCAAGTGCAGTAACTGTAACATCGGGCATATTTTGTAGTATTAAACACATATTTATACCGACTTCATCAGGCTCCGAAAATTCTTCACAAAGAACACAAAGAATGGCCTTCTCAGCTGCCATAGTTGCAACTCTTGCGTCATCAGAACAGGGTGTTCAACGCGCCACCGTTTCCGTTTAAAAAACGTTTTGCAACGTTTTGTCGGGGCTGAACGCAGCCCTGTTTCCCACTCGTGTTAATTAGTTGAATTATCTGAACCTGCTGTAACCCAGGTTAGATGAAGAGAAATTGAAGGGAATTATTTAATTTATTCACAGTTATTAACATCATATTTCTCTTAATAAAAGTTAGAAAGAAGTGTTGAAGTTATTAAAAACATTTAAAAAATTAGCAAATTTATCCCATTTAGTAGATGATTAACCAATGAGAGCTCTTTGTCATCGCGCGCACCCTGTGTGTCATCGAGCATGCGCAATAACAGAAGAGAGGAGTTGATGGAGAAAAGACTTGATCTGATCATCGTGATCCAACTTGATTAAATATAGATTTAAAAAAAATCCTCTTAATATCGTACAAACGTTTAAATTCATTTATTTTGAGGCATCCAGCATCTCAAGACGTCGATTGAACATTGTTGAGACGCATTTTACTCGTTCAAAGACGCCATTGCTGGTCACACGCGCATGTGATAGAGACACGCCTGTGTGAGAGAAAAAACGAACTCCCGAGTTCACCGACGCCATTGTAGGACACACACGAGCGTGTGAGAGACGCGCCTGTGAGCGAGTAAACTCATTTCATAGGCTGCGTCCGAAAACCTAGGTAGCTGTCTTGCTGCCTCGCTATCTTATAAGAGAATGACTTGTACGGCAGCATTTGTGCATGAAGGTACCTCTAGTGATGGGCAGATCGAGGCTTCATGAAACACTGAAGCAGTTGAATCAAATGTGCCGTGATGATTCGAGGCTTCGAAACAATCTGACACCCGTCTCCACGGTGACCCCTAGTGGTCAGAACAGTGCAAGAAAAAAAACCCAGGCCAAACATGCATTAAAATACCCTTTAACAAATGTATTACAAAATTTTTATTTAAAGTAAAATCAATTAAATGGAATGGACTATATGCACGGAGCGTTCTTTAGAACTTCCGCATTAATATAAGCCAGCTCGAAAACTTCCGGTGAGATGTAATTTGCTGGTGTGTTGAGCATCAGTAGTGTAATACTTAGTTTATAATCAGAATATAGTCACTTAAATAGTCAGGCATAGCATTAATTTAGTTATTCAAACGTAAGACAGCATAAAAAATAAATAAATAGACGTAACTCAATGTTCCTCCTCGGCTAAATTCAATTCGACCATTAGTTTTCACACTTTTATGTTAAAAAAAGCTTCAAAAATTAAATATTTATTGTGCACTTTAGTTAGATTAATTGAATAAAATGTGTGTTTTCACAAGTGTGCTGAAATCATTGATCTTGCACTGCACTGACTGACAGCTGCTGTGATTATAAAGAGAGAGCACGGTGCTCGCTTTCTGTGTAATTCACAATACAAGTTATTGTTTTTCATAAGATTTTGTGAGTATTTCATACTTCACATTGACAAAATGTTTTTTCAAACCTAGTTATTTTATAATGTTTAATATTTAGTCAAAAACGAAGTGAAAAACGTTTAGAGGAAATGGCTGATATGTGCGCAAATAAATGCTACTTTGCCGCCACCTGCTGGTTAAAGTGCTAATTACTGTCTTTTTTTATTTTTAAATAAGTGTTTTCTATCAAATGTTAAATTTCCTACATTTTTAAACGTTCGGTTTTACAATAGGGACAATCTCAGAAGGATGAACAAATAATGTTTGTGGTCATCGCATTAAAAATAACATTTGAAGTGCTGGGGAAAAAATGTGTGTGCGTGTCTAATTACAGACAGGGCATTTTTAAATAGTCCCAATAGCTTCGTCTTTATTGCAATCAATAAAACTGGTTTATTGGCAAATTAGGTAAATGTAATAACTGCATTAAAATATAAATACAACATTAAAAAGTCAACCATAGATGGTTTTGTGTCGATGTACAACGACTACAGAATGAACAGCTAACAGTTCACCGGAAGTGCTCGAGCTGGCTTAACCACAACCAGGAAGTAACCCGTGCATATAGTCCATTAACTAATCATCTAATAAGATTAAATATAGAGTGTCTGTATAATATGTTCTTTTATCAATTTTAAAGGCTTGTTTCTCTGTTCCATGGCTCAAGCTAAACAGGCCAATAAGAGATTAATAACTACCATTATTAATTTTAATTATTCTAATGTATAATTAAAACATCTACAAATGTATAAAACTGATTGGAGATCAGGTAAAACCATAGGGTAAAGCCCTAGACACTTGTTATATTTCTTAGTGAATCTGCATGATTCATGGGTTCACTTTATCATCGCCCTCTACCGGTGAACCATTGAAATTTCGAACTGTTTTGAAATGTCTCGAAACAGTGATGACGTTATGAAGCCTCGTTTACTAAAATCACGTGACTTTGGCAGTTTGATACACGCTCCGAATCACTGATTCGAAACAAAAGATTCTCTGAAGCTTCGGAGCTTCATGAAGCAGTGTTTCGCAATCGGCCATCACTAGGTACCTCACGAAATTGATTTCGGACAGACTTCTGAGGCAGCGTAATGATCTACAGCAATATAGCGCGAGCTTTGGTGAGAACTAAACAAATATTTAATTATTACAGTAGTAATTTCTCGATAGAAATGATATCAAAATTGAAATATGTTGATCAAAATCGTACATTTATACACAAACTGAGCAGCAAACGCAACCTTCGGACGCCATCTTTATTTTTCTAGCTCAACTGTCACAGAATGGAAAGCACAGGATTGTGGGATATCAAAGGCAGCTAAGGATACATCTATGCTTCCTTCAAAAATCGATCTGAGGAAGGTATCTCATGAGAGAGGAAGTGAAGCTAACATTGGATTCAGACGTGCCTTGATGCCTTCCTACCTTGAAATGTGTCCTCGGAAGGCAGCATTTTCCAGTTTTCGGACGCAGCCATAGAGTTCACTGACGCCATTGTTGGTCACGTGTAAAGACGCGCCTGTGTAAGAAAAAAAAGATTTGATTGAGAGGGCAGGTTTTTTTTCCTTCCTTGTGTTTTTTTTTTTTTCTTCTATTTTTTTCTTTTCTTCTAGTTTTTTCTTCTTCACTCTGCGGATTCGCAGAATTCGGAATTCCTGTGATCTTCTGTGAACTTCACAGTTGATGGCGAGCCAACCAAAACCTGCTACGGAGGAAAAAGGACGACACATCATAAAGAAGAGGACAATATCCTCTCTGACTATCATTCTTGCTTGGATAAAGCAAGACGCTTTCAACCTCAAGAACTATTAGATTCATTTCCTTGAGGGAATTTACTGAACAGAACGGGAAAAGAGAAAAAGAAACTGATCAGTACTACACAGAACACTTGATAGTATACCAGTAACCCATTTGATTAATATTGAAGTCGTTATTGGATTATCTGTGAGATTTTTGAGAAACATTAATTCTTCTGTTTTTTTAATTTTCTTTCTTTTTCTTTTCCTTCTTCTCTTTCTAATATTGAAGTGACCGGTCCGTGTATATTTTTGGGGTGAAAAGAGTGCACTCAAGGGAAATTTTCAAAGCCAATCTTTATTGTATATTGTTCATATGAAATTGTAATTTACTTGCTTTTGTTCTTTTGTAATTTTCAAATTATATTTCAAGATCAAATTATATTTCAAAAATCAAATTTAACTTTGTTGTCTGTCTGTTGTTTCTCACCACAACCCGCCACCTCCTTTACGATCCCTGAATCTTCTGATTAATTAATTTCAATCTTCTGATAAATTAAATTCAACTCAATCATTAAATTGTCAGCAAATCCTTTAAAGGGTGCTACACTGCTCCTTCTGAACTTTGTTAATAAAACATCATATTGATACATGTGAGAAATTTGTTTTCGTGATAGAAGCTTCCACAGCTCAAACAGTGACAAAAACCAGTTAATAAAAAGAATAAAAATAGAAAAAGTAAATAGGAAATATCAATATACAAAAATAGACAATACAAGGGACAAATGCAAGGAAACATATAAAAAAGTATGGTGTGTTAAATAAATGTATTAGTGTTGTGTTGCACATGTATGTTTATTGCCAGCGGGAGCATTAACTGTGCATGAGGTAGATGGCTAAGGAAAGAAACTGTTTGCCTGGCTGTTTTGATGTTTAGTGCTCTGTAGCAACAGTTTAAAGAGGAAGTGGCTCTGGTGTGAGGGGTCCAGAATGATTTTGCCAGCTCTTTTACTCACTCTGGATGAGTACATTTCTCAGAGAGTGAGGAGGGGTATGCCAATGATTCTTCCAGCAGTCCAGACTATCCGCTGCTGTCAGTTGTCATCAGTGTGAAAATATGGATCTCAAAGATCATACAGTCACTGCTGGAAAGGGTTAAAATATGCAGAAGATGCTGGAAAACCAAAGAATTTGCTGAACCTGGAGGATTTTTCTGAGGAACTGTGGGCATGAACAGGACAAACATGGAACTTATCATAAGTGTATGTAAACTTTTGAACTTCATTTGCTTCATTTGTGTAAATGATATTATATTTTGTGGACTATATGTAAAACATCTGTTATAATAAAACATATTTGTTGCAGTGCCAAAAAAAAAAATTTGTGTCCTAATTTTTTTAAAAATTTAAATTATTGATATTTTGCAGATTCTGCAAGTTGTGTGTAAATTATGACTTCAAATAGGCTACTATACAACAAAAAGTGTAATATGCTGACATATTTAGAATGGAGAATATCTGAGCAAAATTATTTAATATTTTACTAGAATAGTTACATATTTTTACATATACCTGCCACAAACAGAGGAAAAATAGCATAGTAAAAGTACAGATACATTGCTTAAAATGTACTCAAGTAAAAGTAAACAGTTTTCAAACTACTTTAAATAGTACAATACTTAACTGCAATAACTTGAGTGTTTGTAATTTGTTTCTTTACACTCCTGTATGATGGACTAGTACATGACATCATCATTTGTAATGACTAAGTTCAGCTGGCAGAGGGCAGCCTTCAACTGCTTCAGGCAGTCAGTTCAGAGAGGATGTGTTGACTCTTGAATGCCTCTAGAGGTCTCCAAATAACCTATTAACAAGAAACTTAAAATAAAACCTCAAAGGATCCTGTAATGACACAGAGCTCACTCTTAAATGTTATAGTGTGTATGTGGTGTGAAGTCAGAAGTCCAGAGTTTTGTGATCTTAAGGACCGTGAAGGATTGTATAAGGTTCCATTTGTGCCAAAATTATGTCGACATGCTGTCCGTCTATGCTATGTGTCGTCTCCGCTTACTCATGTCATCGGTCCTTGGCGTTTGACTTTGTCGTCTTGCGTGTCAATGCTGCATGTGTCATGACTATGTGTCGTCTTCCATGTCGTTGCTATGCGTCGTTTCCCTCTGTCATTACTGTGTCGTTGCTATGCGTCGTTACCCTCTGTCGTTACTATGTGTCGTCTTCCATGTCGTTGCTATGCGTCGTTACCCTCTGTCATTACTGTGTCGTCTTCCATGTCGTTACTATGTGTCGTTACCCTCTGTCATTACTGTGTCGTCTTCCATGTCGTTGCTATGCGTCGTTACCCTCTGTCGTTACTATGTGTCGTTTTCCATGTCGTTGCTATGCATCGTTACTATGTGTCGTCTTCCATGTCGTTGCTATGCGTTGTTACCCTCTGTCGTTACTATGTGTCGTCTTCCATGTCGTTGCTATGTGTCGTCTTCCATGTCGTTGCTATGCGTTGTTACCCTCTGTCGTTACTATGTGTCGTCTTCCATGTCGTTGCTATGCATCGTTACTATGTGTCGTCTTCCATGTCGTTGCTATACGTCGTTACTATGTGTCGTCTTCCATGTCGTTGCTATGCATCGTTACTATGTGTCGTCTTCCATGTCGTTGCTATACGTCGTTACTATGTGTCGTCTTCCATGTCGTTGCTATGCGTTGTTACCCTCTGTCGTTACTATGTGTCGTCTTCCATGTCGTTGCTATGTGTCGTCTTCCATGTCGTTGCTATGCGTTGTTACCCTCTGTCGTTACTATGTGTCGTCTTCCATGTCGTTGCTATGCGTCGTTACTATGTGTCGTCTTCCATGTCGTTGCTATACGTCGTTACTATGTGTCGTCTTCCATGTCGTTGCTATGCGTCGTTACTATGTGTCGTCTTCCATGTCGTTGCTATGCGTCGTTACTATGTGTCGTCTTCCATGTCGTTGCTATACGTCGTTACTATGTGTCGTCTTCCATGTCGTTGCTATGCGTCGTTACCCTCTGTCGTTACTATGTGTCGTCTTCCATGTCGTTGCTATGCGTCGTTACTATGTGTCGTCTTCCATGTCGTTGCTATGCGTCGTTACTATGTGTCGTCTTCCATGTCGTTGCTATGCGTCGTTACTATGTGTCGTCTTCCATGTCGTTGCTATGCGTCGGAATTGTTTGAAGAGTTGACTGTTTTGGGCAGACGCCTGGTTGCTGGATCTAAACCACTGGATGCGCTTAAATTCATCTGTGAAAAGGGATGGAATAAATTTTTCCAAATGTTTTTGTAGCATTGAGAGTGCTTCTCACTCTCCCCGTCACTGTGGGCTCTGGAGAACGCAGTTTCTCAAAGCTTAAACTGATAAAAATGATCTCCGAAGTACAAGTTAAACTCGAGGACGCAATCAAAGCGTTTGTCGCTGCGAAAGCCCGACGCGCACGCTTCTGAAATGTAGGTGTGTAAATGTGTATCAGTCAAGAAAAAATCGAAACCTCCAGTTTTGTGAGCTAAAAAGTTGTGTGCATATGTTTAGTTTTATTCTGTACACTATCTATTAGCCTATAAAACAAAGTATATGCAGCTGTTGCATTGTGTACCTTTTTCATCTTTTTGCAGAATGAAAAAAAAAAAACTCTGAAAACATGCTTGCACGTTTTTATTTTAGTGTAATTTCATAGATACATTTTTTTTTACATGCATCATAAGGATCCCTAATTTTGAATGTGAGGTGGAGGCGGCATGATCGTGATCTGCCTAGAGCGGCATTTGATCTTGCGCCGGCCCTGTGTACAGTATAAATAAAACTTACCATTTTACAAAAGGGAGGGAAACGACGCATAGCAACGACATGGAAGACGACACAGTAATGACAGAGGGTAACGACGCATAGCAACGACATGGAAGACGACACATAGTAACGACATGGAAGACGACACAGTAATGACAGAGGGAAACGACGCATAGCAACGACATGGAAGACGACACATAGTAACGACAGAGGGTAACGACGCATAGCAACGACATGGAAGACGACACATAGTAACGACAGAGGGTAACGACGCATAGCAACGACACAGTAACGACAGAGGGAAACGACGCATAGCAACGACATGGAAGACGACACATAGTAATGACAGAGGGTAACGACGCATAGCAACGACATGGAAGATGACACATAGTAACGACATGGAAGACGACACAGTAACGACAGAGGGTAACGACGCATAGCAACGACATGGAAGACGACACATAGTAACGACAGAGGGTAACGACGCATAGCAACGACACAGTAACGACAGAGGGAAACGACGCATAGCAACGACATGGAAGACGACACATAGTCATGACACATGCAGCATTGACACGCAAGACGACAAAGTCAAACGCCAAGGACTGATGACATGAGTAAGCGGAGACGACACATAGCATAGACGGACAGCATGTCGACATAATTTTGGCACAAATGGAACCTTATAGGATTGAGCGGAGTAAAGTTAGTTTTGTTTCGGATATTCGTCACACATTCAGCAATAAACGGCAATAACTCCAAAACGACACGCCCCCCCAAAATCTAAACGGTATTATCGTTAAAAGGGCAAAGCTAGTAATGTTTCACAAGCTTTCTTTTCATTATTTTTGCTCGATCTAACGAGCAATGACCCGCCAAAGCCGTCGCAATGTGAGTTACGGCGAGAAGACTCGCTCTTGGCTGAGCTGTAAGTTGGGGACCGTGGGGAAAGTGCAAGTTTTCTTCGTTTTTTGCTATAACTCGGTGAGTGGTGTTTTTCTAATAGCTCTTTTGTTAAAAGTCCTATAAACATGAGACCAGTGTCATTCAGTAAAAGGGGACAGGGGACAACTTTCACAACCTCTTTTTTACCCCTACTGGTGGAAAAGGGAACTGCATGTCCAAAATTAACTTTCTTTTTGTAATAGCTTTGTCCATCAGAGAGACAGAGACATCAAACCAGTGTCATTCAGTAAAAGGGGACAGGGGACAACTTTCACAACCTCTTTTTTACCCCTACTGGTGGAAAAGGAAATTGCATGTTCAAAATTAACTTTCTTTTTGTAATAGCTTTGTCCACCGGGGAGACAGAGACATCAAACTAGTTTCATTCAGTAGAGGGGGACAGGGGACAACTTTCACAACCTCTTTTTTTACCCCTACTGGTGAAAAGGGAACTGCAACTCAAAATTAACTTTCTTTTTGTAATAGTTTTGTCCATCAGAGAGACAGAGACATCAAACCAGTGTCATTCAGTAAAAGGGGACAGGGGACAACTTTCACAACCTCTTTTTTACCCCTACTGGTGGAAAAGGAAATTGCATGTTCAAAATTAACTTTCTTTTTGTAATAGCTTTGTCCACCGGGGAGACAGAGACATCAAACTAGTTTCATTCAGTAGAGGGGGACAGGGGACAACTTTCACACCCTCTTTTTTACCCCTACTGGTGGAAAAGGGAACTGCAACTCAAAATTAACTTTCTTTTTGTAATAGCTTTGTCCACCGGGGAGACAGAGACATCAAACTAGTTTCATTCAGTAGAGGGGGACAGGGGACAACTTTCACAACCTCTTTTTTACCCCTACTGGTGGAAAAGGGAACTGCAACTCAAAATTAACTTTCTTTTTGTAATAGCTTTGTCCATCAGAGAGACAGAGACATCAAACCAGTGTTATTCAGTAAAGGGGGACAGGGGACAACTTTCACAACATTTATTTTTACTCCTACTGGTGGAAAAGGGAACTGCATGTCCAAAATTAACTTTCTTTTTGTAATAGCTTTGTCCACCGGGGAGACAGAGACATCAAACTAGTTTCATTCAGTAGAGGGGGACAGGGGACAACTTTCACAACCTATTTTTTACCCCTACTGGTGGAAAAGGGAACTGCATGTCCAAAATTAACTTTCTTTTTGTAATAGCTTTGTTTATCAGTGAGATAGAGACATCAAACCAGTGTTATTCAGTAAAGGGGGACAGGGGACAAATTTCACAACCTCTTTTTTTACCCCTACTGGTGGAAAAGGGAACTGCATGTCTAATATTAACATTCTTTTTGTAATAGCTTTGTTCATCAGAGAGACAGAGACATCAAATCAGTGTCATTCAGTACAGGGGGACAGTAGACAACTTTCACAACCTCTTTTTTTACCCCTACTAGTGAAAAATGGAACTGCATGTACAGATTATACCTTATTTATATCCTTACAATGTCAAAATTTACATAATGCAGATTTTTGCTGTTAATACTGTAAAGCTGGCTTTAAACAATCTGTACTGTAAAAAAATGAAACATAAATAAAGGAGACTTGACTTGACCCTACTGGTTGAATATGGAACAGCACATAAAAATATGAATGCTGTTAATAGGTTCCCAGACCTCACCCCAAAAATTGTCAGGACAACAGCCATTTTGACAGAACTCGTGTTTATGCAAACATTCAACATAAAATGAAAACCATACAAAATTAAACAATATCTTTTTACATCTTTTGTCTCAAAGGATTTGGTAGTGTTTACTTACAGAAAGCACACAACCACAGTGCTCTTTTTAGTTTTCGTACACCTTTTTTGGTAATGTTGACACAGACTGCGTGGTACCATCTTGCACAGCTGCTGCACTGAATCTGGTGGGGGGAAATTGAAATAATGAAAATATATGATCTTTATTTACTTAATACAAAGTACTACAGAACATTTGCTTTAATGTCATTTCAAGGTTGACTCCATACTAATTATTTAATTATCTGCATACTAATTATATAAGTAGATGTAATAGTTTAACACATAAGATCTATGTCAAATAGCTTATCTAATAAGAATTGTTTCATAATAAAGGACACAAACCCATGTGTTCAGACCCACACGTCCAGCAGGAGACTCTTGTCCACAAAAGGAGCAATGATCCTTGGGGTTGAACACTGTAATTACATTCTCACAAATCAGTGTTCTATTTTAAATGCTCTAATTTTTTGATAGATAGATATATTTTAAAAAAATTAATTCATATTAAAATAATTTAATAACATTAAAAATTAAATTTCAGCCAGTAAGAACCTAAAACTGAAATGGCCTCTGATTACAAGACTATAAATATTCTTACATTATGGTCCAATGAAGGTGTATATTTAAGAAAACTGTGATAAGCTGTAATTAGCAACTTTGTTTTGTACTCTGGCCCTGTGAAAAAAAAAAAAAAAAAAAAATGATTACACTTCTTACTAAGTATATAAACTAATCAAGTGCTTACAAATCAATTGCAAATTAAATAATTAACTCCTGGTTTGTATATTGTATTCTCTTAACTGTTAATGTATTAATAGATTAATATATAGTGAGTTCTTCACTCATTGTCAGGGTATAAATCAAAATTTTATAATTAGGTCATATGTAAAGACTAAGATAATGCTTTTTATTCCTTGTAAACATCTAAATAAGTAAATATTTTTCACTTTACATTAGGTCATGGAAAATTATGACAATTTATTATGGTTAATACATTTGAACCAAAAAATAAAAATAAATCTTGACATTTAATATGAGCTTAGTTAGTGGTTTAGTCATGAAAGTCTCTCATTCACCGCTATAAAAGTTAACCCAACTATGAATACTTCCACTTTTGAGAACCCCAGAAATATGAAAAGGACCTACCCTAACCTAATCCAAAGTGCTAACATTTTGCGGTTAATAAGTTGTTAACAAAGCATAAAAAAACATCTAACTGTTCACATATGAGCTAATTAATTGAATGTAATTAATTAAAGTAATCTTGTTAATTACAGTAACAAGGAATTAAATCACTAATTGTACAGTATATAGCCTTATCTTAATATATTAATAATGTACATAATGAAATATATAAAATATGAATTAACTATATTTTGCAAATGATTTGTTGACTTTAGATCATTTTGTAGGAGGCTTGGCTTTTCATGCCCATATATGTAGTGAAAGAGCACTCATACTGAAAGATTTGTGCATGATTCTCATTAATGTGTGCTTAAAATACATACCTGATGCTTCTAGGATGGTTACTGCCATCTCCTTACGCAGCTCAGATAGGATATGCTGGCTAGAAGGTATCCTGATTTTAGATGGTGTCTCTGGAAATGACTCCACTACCTCCTTAGCCATCTGTTGGGTAACATAAATATCATTAAACAAACTTGCAAAATACATTAGCCATTAAAGAATAAGAAATTTAAATATTACACATTTGAGGTTATGCAAAAATTAGTGTTCTAAGGTTCTAAATTGTATAGCTACCTGCATGACATAAACACCACAGCTACAACTGTCTTTTTGAATGGTGTGCTTCAACACACCATGTGTCCATGCCACATCCACCCAGTCCGTCTTACCATACAGTATTTGCCGCATTTTGAAGTATGTTCTACACGTGAGAATTGTATATTATCAAATTTAGTTATATTAGTTCATATGATAATGTATTGTATGATAATTTAAAAAAGGGAATAATATAATACAATACCTGAATCTTTCGGCAGCAAGTTCGGATTCTTTAGCTTCATCTAACCCTTGGGGATCCACCACTAAAACCTTCTGTGATGTCCTATTGAGGTACTGTTAAAACATATAGTTTGGTTAGTTTTTCATATACATAAGTAATGAACTATGGTTTAACAATGGTTTTACACACCAGAAATTTCCAGTGGTTCTTGTTTACTTGCATAAATCCGATTATGGCGTCATATTTTTCAAAGTTGACCTTCAAACGAGTTGAAATATTATATTATATTATTGTACTTGTCCTTTTGACCTTTTCATTTTGCACAGAAGAACAACCGTAAAGTCTGACCTTTCGGAAACTGTGCCTGGACATGGCAGATCTCTCCCCAAACACAACAACACCGGCAGAGAAGTGGTTGAATAAAAAGATGTACTTTCCATAACCTTTGGAATTTAACAAGGTTTGGATGTAGCTTTCGATAACCTGAAAACATTTAGGAAAATTAAATTTATACCCTTACATCTCATTACAATAGTAGTGACATAGTATTTGTCAAATGTATCTTCACTCATTAGCCTACAAGTAGTGAAAGTTAAACTCAATGCACAATAGTGACTGTTTCACATTTAGTTAAAATATATGTATTAATTAATGGTATGCATAAAGCATTTGTCATTTTTATGATAATAAATATACACTTTCTGTCTATATTGTCCTTTCAAAAATAGCATTGGGCATCCTTTCACTTAAAACTATACCAGTACAAATATGAAAATACATCCTGAAATGTAGGTTCAGAATACCATGTAGTATTTACAGTGGTGGTTAATTTAAATCCTTACTATCTAACTGGATTATAAATATATAATATATCACTGCTTGGTAATGTATACTGTAAAAAATAAATGTAAAAAAAAAAATAGTAAAATACATGGCAGCAAAGTGTGCCAAACATTTACCATTAATGAAAATAACAGTTAAACATCATTAAAAAAGAAACACTCAGTGACTGGCAGAAGCATTTGCCAAACAAAAACTGTACAATTAAGGTAAAATATCCTAATTCATCTCCTAATTTTAAGTTAAAAAACTAAATAAAATATCCTAATTCATCTCCTAATTTTAAGTTAAAAAACAAAATAAAATATCCTAATTCATCTCCTAATTTTAAGTTAAAAAAAAACAAAAACACTAACAGATCTCTCTAGATGTCAGCATCTTTACTTATTACAAACCAGACTGACTTTCTTTAATATAAAACTTCTTAAGAATTAAATGAGGTTAAGATGTTGATGTTTTTGTTGTTGTTGTTGTTGTTTTAATAATAATAAAGTTTTAAAGTCACTGTTATGGAAGTGAGCATTTGCTTTACTTAGGCTCTTGACCCTTGACTTTTTAAATTATAATTTTTTTTCTGATTGTTATTTATTATTATTATTATTATTAATAAATTATATTTAGAAATTCTTTGGACAAGATGATGTAGACACAGACATCAAGATTCAGCGTATGAACAATGGTGACAATCCAACAAATATTCAGAACAACTATCACAAATCAAGGTACTAAAGCTCCCTTTTTCACCAGTAGGGGTACGAAAAGAGGTTGTGAATGTTGTCCCCTGTCCCCCTCTACTGAATGACACTGGTTTGATGTCTCTGTCTCACTGAGGGACAAAGCTATTACAAAAAGAAAGTTAATTTTGAGTTGCAGTTCCCTTTTCCACCAGTAGGGGTATAAAAGAGGTTGTGAAAGTTGTCCCCTGTCCCCCTCTACTGAATGACACTAGTTTGATGTCTCTGTCTCCCCGGTGGACAAAGCTATTACAAAAAGAAAGTTAATTTTGAACATGCAATTTCCTTTTCCACCAGTAGGGGTAAAAAATAAATGTTGTGAAAGTTGTCCCCTGTCCCCCTCTACTGAATGACACTGGTTTGATGTCTCTGTCTCTCTGATGGACAAAGCTATTACAAAAAGAATGTTAATATTAGACATGCAGTTCCCTTTTCCACCAGTAGGGGTAAAAAAGAGGTTGTGAAAGTTGTCCCCTGTCCCCTTTTACTGAATGACACTGGTTTGATGTCTCTGTCTCTCTGATAGACAAAGCTATTACAAAAAGAAAGTTAATTTTGAGTTGCAGTTCCCTTTTCCACCAGTAGGGGTAAAAAACAGGTTGTGAAAGTTGTCCCCCGTCCTCCTCTACTGAATGACACTAGTTTGATGTCTCTGTCTCCCCGGTGGACAAAGCTATTACAAAAAGAAAGTTAATTTTGAACATGCAATTTCCTTTTCCACCAGTAGGGGTAAAAAAGAGGTTGTGAAAGTTGTCCCCTGTCCCCCTCTACTGAATGACACTGGTTTGATGTCTCTGTCTCCCCGGTGGACAAAGCTATTACAAAAAGAAAGTTAATTTTGGACATGCAGTTCCCTTTTCCACCAGTAGGGGTAAAAAAGAGGTTGTGAAAGTTGTCCCCTGTCCCCTTTTACTGAATGACACTGGTCTCATGTTTATAGGACTTTTAACAAAAGAGCTATTAGAAAAACACCACTCACCGAGTTATAGCAAAAAACGAAGAAAACTTGCACTTTCCCCACGGTCCCCAACTTACAGCTCAGCCAAGAGCGAGTCTTCTCGCCGTAACTCACATTGCGACGGCTTTGGCGGGTCATTGCTCATTAGATCGAGCAAAAATAATGAAAAGAAAGCTTGTGAAACATTACTAGCTTTGCCCTTTTAACGATAATACCGTTTAGATTTTGGGGGGGCGTGTCGTTTTGGAGTTATTGCCGTTTATTGCTGAATGTGCGACGAATATCCAAAACAAAACTAACTTTACTCCGCTATAGGATTGTAGGGCGATAGAAGATCAGTTAAGTACACAGGAGCTAAACCATTTAGGGCCTTATAGGTCATTAGCAATACTTTATAATTGATACGGAACTTAATGGGTAACCAGTGTAGAGATGATAAGATTGGTGTTATATGATCATATTTTCTTGACCTGGTAAGAACTCTAGCAGCTGCATTTTGTACTAATTGTAGCTTATTTATTGAGGAAGCAGGACAACCAGCTAATAATGCATTACAGTAATCTAGTCGCAGAGGTGGAAAGTCCAGGGGTCAGAAAGTAAAAGTCCTGCCATATTTTTATTCCACCCACTGAAGCATTAATGAGATAATTAAGTGATTAATTGAGTGATGATTGACCATTATTGAAGACACCTGATGATAACAAGCAGAATCACTAAAGGAGAAAATCACAATTTTTAAGACACCATCACAGAGGTCAGGGTTTGCTTTAGTTGGGCTCGTGACCCTTCACTCTTTAATATTAGAATTTGTTTGGCTGCTGTAACTGAGTTATAACAGCCAGACAAGCAAAGAGAAAAGATGATCAGGTGGTGTTGGTTATGTTTTCACATAATCATTATTGGATCTGAATCACTGAACTCATTTAGAGCCCAATCTCTGTGTTAGATTTACATTGAGTAGCCTACAGCAGAAGATCAGCTTTATCAATATAATCTGAAGGATATCTTAAAAGTTGTTCTGATCCAAAAAAAAAAAAAATCCTTCTTTTAGGCACACACAGACATCAAGAATCAGTGTATGAATCTCAACAACGGTGACAAGCAACATATTCTGATAAACAGATCAACTCTGAACATTAGAAAACAAGCTTCTGAAAAGTCACAGAAAAACAGAAAAAAAAAATAAAATAGTGAGAATAAAGAAAATTACTAAGACAATTCAGCTCATAATTTATTCATGCAGCAATGCATGATGGGAGCCATGGATGAATTTTGATTGGTGGCTCCCAGAATGCACTGCAACATGCTTTATTATCCTCACCACTGTTGAGATTCACAGGCTGATTCTTGATCTATGTGTGTCTAAATAAGCCTTTTTTCTTTAGAACAAATTTTGATAAACCTTTGGATTATTTTGAAAAAACTGGAACTTCTGCTGTAGAATCACTGTGCTGCTGTAATCAATAATGTAAATCTAACACAGAGATTGGGCTCTAAATGAATTCAATGATTCAGGTCAAATAATGATTATGTGGAAACATAACCAACACCACCTGATCATCTCTTAACTTTGCTCGTCTGGTTGGTTTTAATGCAGTTACATCAGCTCAAACAAACTCTAATATTAAAAATTCAAGGGTCAAGAGCTCAACTAAAACAAATCCTGACCTCGATGATGGTAACTTAAAAACTGTGATTTTCTCCTTTAGCGAATGTCTTCAATAATGGTCAATCATCACTCAATTAATCACTTAATTATCTCATTAATGCTTCAGTGGGTGGAATAAAAATATGGCAGGACTTTTACTTTCTGACCCCTGGACTTTCCACCTCTGTCTAGTCGAGACGTCATGAAAGCATGAACTAACTTTTCTGCATCAGAAATAACATATTCCGTATCTTAGCAATGTTTCTGAGGTGGAAGAAGGGTGTTTTTGAAACATATGAAATATGATTTTCAAAGGACAAGTTGCCGTCTAATATAACACCTAGGTCTTTAACTGTCGAGGATGGAGTAACAGTACATCCTTCTAAATGCAGATTGTAGTCTGAGAGATTCTGTGTACAGGTTTTTGGCCCAATAATTAATACTTCAGTCTTATCTGAATTTAATAGAAGAAAATTACTAGTCATCCAATGTTTTACTTCTTTAACACACTCTGTCAGACTCTGTCTAATTCCATGTTTTCTTATAATATTGCCGAGTGGCAGCATGTATTGAAAATAGCAGAAGGCCTAACACTGATCCTTGTGGCACTCCATAATTTACTATCGTTATCTTAGATTTTTCACCATTTAAATAGACAAAATTGTGACGGTCTGAAATCATTCACATGAATTGCTCAAATTTCCAGAGACTAAAGTAAGATCTAGACATAGATACTATAGATACTATCTAGATACTATGTTTCTTGTAGCATCTACCCTAGTACCACTTCCATCATTAAGGCAAACAAGTGATCTCTCATCCATTAATTCTTCAACTAATTCTCCATTTTTATCTGTGTGATTACTTCCCCATAGATTATTATGTGCATTAAAATCTCTGCACCATATTTCTCTTCTGTTAACACTTGGTATTATATCTTGAAATATTTGCATTGATAACTTTTTGCATGGATTACAAAGATTTACTAGTTTTATGTTTCCTCTGGGACTATATCTATAACTTTATAACTATAACTATCTATACCTTCTATATGCTAGTGAATGAATGTTACACATCCTCCACCTTGTGATCCTATTCTATCACATCTAACTGAACCATACCCTAGCAAGACAAATTCCAAGTGTGGTCTTAACCATGACTCTTGAATACAAATAATATCAGGCACAACATCCATATCAGTTATGATCTTCTTAAAGGGTCATGAAACCCTAAACCAAAATTTCTGAGATTTTAACAGAGGTATGTGTGTTGAACACCATTGAAGACAATGTTAGCATCTGTTAGATTTAATAGTAGGGGGGAAATGGTTAAATTTTAGTTTTTATACGCTATTTTCGTCTTCCGGGTTTAAAATCTTCATCCTGTCCACGTCACAGGCTGTGACGTGGCAGAGCACGATAGTACTTTGATGACTCATCGGTGTTTCATAATTATTAACGAGACTGAGTTTTTTATCCAATGAGAAGACACTCTCTTAATTATTCATGACACCACGTGGATCTTTCCAATGACGAGGACGGTTAACGGCACTAAACAGCGAGAGAGACTGACTGACTGACGGTGTGTGTCCGTTGGCGCGGAGCGAGCGGGTAAGCGCGAGTGTATTCGGTTCATTCCTATGGAAGTTGAGCCGCGCGTAAGTTAAATGTGACGCTCAACTTCCATAGGAATGAATCTAAAAATGCTCTGGTCGCTTGCTCTGCTCCAGTCGACACGCAGCCTGACTGACTGAGCGTGTTGCAGGTTCGGCGCGTAGATCTATGCTATGAACGCAAGGTTTTTTTTTTAAGCATTTTTTTTTTTTCAAATATATGCATGTATAGTGTGTATATAAACAACTATATATTTTATAATGACTGTAATTACACATGTACATTAATATGTTTTAAATAGAATTACGATTACTGTAGGATATATGTAGCAGGGCATTCAGTAACTCTTGAAAAGACAAAAATAAAGTGTCAGTGTATTTCATTAGATTTTAACTTTTCCAGTTTTTAAAAAAAAATGTAGTATTTCCTCACGTTTTACCACTGATTTTTAGTGACAGTCGATATGCATGGGCTACTGGCGATGAGAGTTTCCCCTCTCCCCTCTCCCCTCTCCTCTTCCCTCTTCTCACAGCCACCACGCCCATTTAAGTTGCATTTTTCAAAAAGATTGTGAGCTAGACTTGAGCTGAAAGAGGGGGGTTTCATGACCCTTTAAACTCTTGCCCATTCACAAGTAAACTTCTGGCATTCCATTGGGTGATATGAAATACCATGATTATGTTAATTACCTTGAGACAATCCATCATAGTTGGTAGGGTTCAGCATCTCATGAATCATTTCAGCCTTAATATCTTTTATCCCCAGTAGCTCTTCAGCTCTGTCACTTTTTCTTTGCTGCTGCATTGCCACATTCACAATCTTACTGTTACGACCTTCTATTAATGCTGTTAAAAGTATATAAAAGAGTGTAACATGTTAGTGTTGAAGTTAACTAAGAAGAGAAAGAAAGAAAAATAAATAAATAAATGGGTTCAGTTACGTTACTGACAATTGTGTGGTGAGAAGAATCAGGCAGAGACGGATAAGAATTAAAGCTTTTTCTTTAGTATCTTGAGGAAAAATACAACCGATGGTATGTACAATACAGTGAATCCAGAAATAAATATTTTTAAAAATATATACAAATAATAAGCAAAACAAGGAACACATGAGGGAGGGAAAAAGAGAGCGGCGCTAAATCAAGGAAATCAACAAAACAAAACATATGCTAACTTTCATCATTTAAAGTACTAAACTAACAAAGAAAATAAAGCACCGTAATAATACAAATCGCCAACTAAACTATGCTAACTAGCAAACAAAAAGTACAAGGGGTAGCATCCGCTCCTTACCTAGTGTGTATAAACAAACTCATTTCCTAACATGTTGCATTGTGTAAGTCACGTGACATGCTAACTACCTCTCCTCTCTGAGTCCGGGAAGATCTTTGGAATGAATCAAGTCATCCAAAGTGAACGCCATCAGTTTACAGAAGTAAAACACAGAAGAAATCGCAAACTAAGAAAAATAAACCAAGAGCAAGTCAAACGAGAGAAAACGCGCCTCGCTGCTCTCGTCACTTCCAGAACTTTATACCAGGCAGGCGAGTTCGGATTGGCTCCCCGGGGGAAGGTGTCGACCCACTGAATGATGGTAATGATGATGATTGACGTACCAGTCAACCAATTGCGAACCTGAGAATTATGATAGTTGAGAAAAGAAAAAGAGAAACAACCAAAATACAATCGCAGCCGTAACACTTACATATGAACGCCACAAAGCTGATTTTATCTATAACTAGTGTATCCTCGTTAATCTTTTTACAACATGTGAAAATTTTTTGTTTGCTTTTGATTTTCTGAATGAGACGGAATTACAATTGACTGTCTTCCCACAGGCAGGTTTGTTTTACTTCCTACACATGTATCTCTAGATCTCGCTAGTTCACTTTCCTTGACCTTTTTAACTGCATCAGCATATGAAACTTGATTTATTTTATCTTGTACTTCTGTACCTCTCTTGTCTTTGAACAGGACAACCTCCATAAGCAGCACTGTTCTCCTCCACAGTTACAACATCTGTTTTTTGCATCTTTATCACATTTGCCATATTCATGTTCTCCCCCACATCTAGCACATCTTAATTTTCCTTTGCATTGTCCTGCAGTGTGTCCCATTCTCTGGCATTTAAAGCATCTCATCGGGGCAGGGATATACTCCCTAATAACTCAAGTATCCCATCAAACTCAAGGAGAACTGACAGGCTATCCTTTTTCACCCCATTTCTTATCATTTGTAATCTTGTAGCCTTCATCACTTTACCTCCTTTCACTTCCTGTATTATCTCTTCCATTGTTATTGCCACAGGTACATCATAAATAACGCCTTTAAGCTTAGCTGCGTTTCCTGGTATATGACCACTGATTCTCTCTCCATTCAGCATTTCTGCACGGAGGAACTTATTATCTCTTTGCAGCTTATCTTTAGAAAAAATCAGTAGCCTCCTGTTACTTAAGTATTTGGCAAACTTTATTTTTCCCATTTCTTTTTCAATAGCTTTTGTCAACTTTAGGGGATGAAAATGTACCCCTTCTCTTTTGAATGTTACCATAACTTTCCATTGCATTTCTTCATCCTCCCTCCTCACGCTTGACTTTGCAGCCTTTGTTTTTTTTCCCCATGTCACTCACCTCCAACCCTAAACTCGAACTGCCAGAGCTATTACTCCTATCTTTCCTTTTCGTTCACACATCCTGCCAAGGCATACCTTCACTGTCTCCATCCGTACTTTCACCCATGATAGTTGCATCCACGGTACAGTTGTTTCGTTTCCTCGCTCCTCCTTCCTCCATCCTATGACCTGGAAACCGATCGAGCTCAGCCATCTTGAAGGACATCTCAATTCTCTAATTGCACCATGAGGAGGCGAGGAACAAGGAGTGAGGAGGCTTCCCGAGGAGTCATGAGCGAGGATACACCATTGCATCCTTTGCGGAAATCTTTCTTGTCAAGAAACCTGATGCACGCATAAATTCTCCTCCCCTTTATATCCGTCACAATAATTTAAATGTATGCTTTAATGTATGCAGTTTAAATAAACTTTACATCTCACATATTTCAATGGGGCATCTTGCTTTATTAATATTTATTATATTTCTTTTAAAATAACCAAACTTTAATAATATGGGTAGATCCCTCGAGTGCAGCTGATGACGCTTTGAAGTGATGCTAAAGAGAGCGAGGATATATCATTTCACTTGATTAAATTCCTCCATCCTCACTTCTTTTCCTTGTGTCCTTCCCTTGCATCCTGAAGGGGTCGAGCTAAGACGCAAGGAAAGGAAGCGAGGAAAGGATTGCAAAGAATATGCAGCTCATATTCATACATTCATAAAACGATTTTTTGTAAGAAATATATATATATTTTAAAAAAACTTATAAAACACGTGCAGCTCCTTTTAGCTGCTGTGAAGCTGTCACTTGCCTTGTCCAAATATACACTAACAAGAAGCGACACTCAATAGAACGTTCCATTGAAACACCGGCGCCCAGCAGCAGCCCTGCATTTCATTTTGTAGTGAAAGCAACTTGGCAGTCCACTAGTTTCTATGGCAATATCAGCTGCTTTGTTAAAAAATAAAATGTACATTAAAGCTGAAATCCAACCTGAATGATAAAAATACAGAATAAAAGTGATCATCAAATCCTTTTTACAGTTTATTTTACACACTTTGCGTTTAAGACTTCCACTTTTTTTCACAAAACCTTTGCTCTGTAGAAACCCAGTCAGTTTGGGTTAAAATTCTTTAAAAGGCTTATAAACACTGAATTATTACCAACATATGAAATTAAATTAAGGACATGCATCATAAAAATTGGGAATGTTGAACAATAAATATATGAATATAAAAGCTTGATTTTGCAGTGTTGTATTTTAAAGCAAAATGTTCAAAAGTGTGAATTATGCAATAATGGACACAGAAACGCATCATGTATTATAAGATCATTATGTTTGTAGCGTGATCCATTAAAATGTACAATATAGCCTATTTCAATTCAGACCTAGATATTATTACTATTACTCCAGTGGGGCTGAAATATATTGTTCGCTGCAAACATGATGATCTTAAATTTATTCATTATAAATTTACTATTAATAAATGTGTAAAGTTGCATAAAATGGAAATACTCAATAAAGTGGGCTAACTACGTTACCTCAGATGGTTGTGGATTCCACAACTGGTAAAATAAAACATATATAAGATAATACAACATTTACTGTAGGAGCCATATAATTTACTGTGACTTAATTTAAAAAACTGTTCTAAAAACTGTTCTAAAAAACTGCTTCTGATTTGGCAGTGAAATTCACAGATTTTGGGAGCGTAAGATGTGAAGGATTCTATGCAAGATTCCTTTAATTCCTGAACTGTTTATGCTCTCAAACAGCAGTGGGCTGTGCTGGACATGTCGATTCACCACACACACATACACTTGCACATGATGAAATCATTGAATTGTATCTATTTATGTATGACTTGCAGTATATACAGTGGGTACGGAAAGTATTCAGACCCCCTTAAATTTTTGACTCTTTGTTATATTGCAGCCATTTGCTAAAATCATTTAAGTTCATTTTTTTCCTCATTAATGTACACACAGCACCCCATATTGACAGAAAACAGAATTGTTGACATTTTTGCAGATTTATTAAAAAGAAAAACTGAAATATCACATGGTCCTAAGTATTCAGACCCTTTGCTCAGTATTTAGTAGAAGCACCCTTTTGATCTAATACAGCCATGAGTCTTTTTGGGAAAGATGCAACAAGTTTTTCACACCTGGATTTGGGGATCCTCTGCCATTCCTCCTTGCAGATCCTCTCCAGTTCTGTCAGGTTGGATGGTAAACGTTGGTGCACAGCCATTTTTAGGTCTCTCTAGAGATGCTCAATTGGGTTTAAGTCAGGGCTCTGGCTGGGCCATTCAAGAACAGTCACAGAGTTGTTGTGAAGCCACTCCTTCATTATTTTAGCTGTGTGCTTAGGGTCATTGTCTTGTTTGAAGGTAAACCTTCGGCCCAGTCTGAGGTCCTGAGCACTCTGGAGAAGGTTTTCGTCCAGGATATCCCTGTACTTGGCCGCATTCATCTTTCCCTCGATTGCAACCAGTCGTCCTGTCCCTGCAGCTGAAAAACACCCCCACAGCATGATGCTGCCACCACCATGCTTCACTGTTGGGACTGTATTGGACAGGTGATGAGCAGTGCCTGGTTTTCTCCACACATACTGCTTAGAATTAAGGCCAAAAAGTTCTATCTTGGTCTCCTCAGACCAGAGAATCTTATTTCTCACCATCTTGGAGTCCTTCAGGCAGGCTTTCATGTGTCTTGCACTGAGGAGAGGCTTCCGTCGGGCCACTCTGCCATAAAGCCCCGACTGGTGGAGGGCTGAAGTGATGATTGACTTTCTACAACTTTCTCCCATCTCCTGACTGCATCTCTGGAGCTCAGCCACAGTGATCTTTGGGTTCTTCTTTACCTCTCTCACCAAGGCTCTTCTCCCCCGATAGCTCAGTTTGGCCGGACAGCCAGCTCTAGGAAGGGTTCTGGTCGTCCCAAACATCTTCCATTTAAGTATTATGGAGGCCACTGTGCTCTCAGGAACCTTAAGTGGAGCAGAAATTTTTTTGTAACCTTGGCCAGATCTGTGCCTTGCCACAATTCTGTCTCTGAGCTCTTCAGGTAGTTCCTTTGACCTCATGATTCTCATTTGCTCTGACATGCACTGTGAGCTGTAAGGTCTTATATAGACAGGTGTGTGGCTTTCCTAATCAAGTCCAATCAGTATAATCAAACACAGCTGGACTCAAATGAAGGTGTAGAACCATCTCAAGGATGATCAGAAGAAATGGACAGCACCTGAGTTAAATATATAAGTGTCACAGCAAAGGGTCTGAATACTTAGGACCATGTGATATTTCAGTTTTCCTTTTTTAATAAATCTGCAAAAATGTCAACAATTCTGTGTTTTTCTGTCAATATGGGGTGCTGTGTGTACATTAATGAGGGAAAAAAATTAAATGATTTTAGCAAATGGCTGCAATATAACAAAGAGTGAAAAAATTTAAGGGGGTCTGAATACTTTCCGTACCCACTGTAAATAATTTTATAGATGAGACTTTCTTTTTTCTTTTTTTTTATTAAAAAGATTTAATAAAATCATAAGTAAGTTTTATAATTATGACCTTTACCTTTTTTTTTAAATAATTTGATCACACTTTGAATATCAGGTAGGCTATTGTTTAATTCAGTAGCACTTTTCACGATTTTGCATGGTTGCAAACATAACATATACATTCAAATAGAAAGTAGTTGCATAAGTAAATATTTGTAATTATGACCAATAAAGAATACAAAATATAGTCAGTTTGAAATGGTGAAAGAAATTCACATACCTGATCAGAAGTTTTATTACATTTGTGTATTCCTAATGCGCTTCACTGTACCTATACTGTAATACACTTTTCCCATTAATGCTTCTTTACTGTCCCTTATTTGTACTTTGAAATATGGACTGCAGCCCTTACAGCTGTCAAAATATTATTGTCACAGACACGTCAGGCTCCAACATCCACCAATCACAGCGCACTTAATCACCGGAGTACTGATCACCGCCACCTGCACGTCATTATCACACTCATCAGCACCACTACAAAGAGCACTCACACACAGCACTCCATGTCCGGTCTCGTTCGCAGATACTCACATTGATGCTTACCTCAAAGGACTCCCTGATCTTTACTTACCTGTCTCCTGTGCATCCCGTTCTCCCAGTGTGTTCCTTGTCCATGTGTGAGTGCTCCTTTGTCTCCAGCGATCTCCAGCTCCAGCGATTCCAAAGACTCTAACTATCTCTATTCATCTCTATCATCAACATCATTACCATCACTACCATCACTTCACGTCTGCACTGCTGTTTCTGCTCACTGGTTCAAATAAAGACTACTTACTTGTACATCTCTGTGTCCGACCCCTCTGTAACGTAACAGAAGACCGGACCAACACCGCTGAACCAGTATGAGCCAACCGGATCCCTTCCAAGCACTTGTGGACGCGCTACGGCGCACTCTCACCGTCAATCCACCACCGCCACCTACAATCACCTCTCCTTCACCGGCGCCAGCAGTCACCACCGTCAATACGGTCATCTCTCCTTCTCCACTTGTTTACGCCAGTCCCATGGCCAAGCCAGTGCCCTACTCAGGATCGGCGAAGAACTGCAGTGGATTCCTCCTGCAGTGTGAACTGGTCCTGGAGATGCAGCCGCACCTGTACCCGACCGACACCTCCAAAATAGCGTTCCTCATCTCCCAACTAAGCGGCAAAGCATTAAAATGGGCAGACTCCATCTGGTCTCAACATGGTGCTGTAACTCAGTCGTATTCTGCCTTTATTTCCCATTTCCGGGAGGTGTTCGGAAAACCGATCTCTGACTCGTCTGCTGGTGAGAAACTCTATAATCTCAAACAAGGTTCAATGTCTATTTATGATTATGCTTTGCAATTCAGAACGCTTGCTGCTGTCAGTGGATGGAACGAACAGGCTTTGATTACCACCTTCCGCCAAGGATTGGAGCCTCGGGTGCGGCTGCATCTCGCTGCATACGAGGATTCCATCGGCTTAGAGAAGTTCATCCAGCTTGCCATCCACTGCGCCACTCGTATGCATGCGTGTCTTCAAGAACATCAGGGCCAGTCACTTTCTACCTCATTCCTCTGCCAGTCTGAACCCGTCAGCTCCCCAGAACCAGCCAACGAACCCATGGAAGTCGAAAATTCTCGTCTCACTCCCTCTGAGCACCAACGTCGGCTGACCCTGAACCTCTGCCTATACTGTGGTGCGCCTGGGCATGCAATCTCGGCATGCCCCACACGACCATCTCGTCCCATGGTGAGTGCTATTATTCCTTCACTACGTAAAATGAAACCACTCACCACTGTTGTGAACCTTACTGCTGCTGATATCTCACTTACAGTGGTTGCGCTCCTCGACTCAGGGTCAGCCGGCAACTTCATCTCAGGCGCCCTCTGCCGGCAACTCTGTCTCAAGACCTCTCCGTCTCCGACTATCTACCAGATCAACTCCATAACTGGCAAACCCCTCAGCCGTAAGCAAGTCCGTCGTGTGGTGGGACCCATCCAGCTACGAGTTGGACTACTTCACATGGAATCGATATATCTGCTGGTTCTGGAGGATTCCACCGCTGACGTGGTTCTAGGGCGGCCCTGGCTGGAGCAGCACAATCCCACCATCTCTTGGAGAACTGGCGAAATCCTGAAGTGGGGCGAAACCTGTTTCTCACATTGCTTCTCTGAACTTCCCATTCCACGAGCTCCTTCCAACAAACTTTCCATCTGTGTCACATCCATCGAGAGTCCTGTGGAGAAACGTTCCATCGACATCTTTGAGTGCTACGCCCCCTTCAGTGATGTTTTCTGCCCACAGAGAGCCTCTAAGCTGCCTCCACACCGGCCATGGGACTGTGCCATCGATCTGCTTCCGGGTGAACCAGTGCCTAAAGGTAAAATCTATCCACTATCCATCCCGGAGGAGAAGGCCATGGAGGAATACATCAAAGAGGCCCTCGATCAAGGTTACATCCGCCCGTCTACTTCCCCTGCTGCTTCAAGCTTCTTCTTCGTGGCAAAAAAGGAGGGAGGCTTGAGGCCCTGCATCGATTACCGCTCACTCAACAAGATCACAATTAAGTTCCGTTATCCCCTTCCTCTCGTCCCGGTGGCCCTGGAACATCTCCGTGGTGCCACTGTGTTCACGAAGTTGGACCTCCGCAGCGCGTACAACCTCATCTGGATACGCGAGGGGGACGAGTGGAAGACCGCCTTCATTATACCTACCGGCCACTACGAGTACCTCGTTATGCCGTATGGCCTGGTCAACGCCCCCTCCGTATTCCAGGACTTCATTCATGAGGTGCTCCGGGAGTTCCTCAACCGGTTCGTGTTGGTATAAATCGACGACATACTCATCTACTCCCGGAGCCTGGCCGAACATCGCCACCACGTTGTGGAGGTCCTCACCCGTCTTCTTCAATTCCATCTGTTCCTGAAAGCTGAGAATTGTTCCTTCCACCAGTCATCTGTACATTTCCTGGGCTATGTCATCGACCACAGTGGCATCCGGATGGACGAGAGGAAGGTGGAGTCTATCACCAACTGGCCTGAACCTTCCACCATCAAAGAACTACAGCGCTTCCTTGGATTTGCTAACTTCTACCGTCGATTCATCAAGAATTACAGCTCCATCACTCATCCTCTCACCAGTCTCCTCCGTCATAAGCCCAAGTCTCTGTCCTGGACTCCAGCTGCCACCAACGCCTTCAATCTCCTCAAGGAAGCCTTCACTACCGCTCCCCTCCTCATCCACCCCGATCCAGAGCTGCCCTTTATCGTGGAGGTGGACGCCTCTACCACCGGAGTGGGAGCGGTACTTTCGCAGCAGCAGGGGACACCAAGTAGGCTCCATCCATGCGCCTTCTTCTCCCGCAAGCTCAACCCAGCGGAGGTCAACTATGACATCGGTGACAGAGAACTTCTAGCTGTGAAGTTGGCTTTGGAAGAGTGGAGGCATTGGCTGGAGGGAGCCAAACATCCGTTTTTGGTCCTTACTGACCATAAGAACCTAGAATATCTCCGTGCTGCTAAAAGACTCCTATCTCCTATCGTCCAGGTTCAAAGAACGTGAAAGCTGATGCCCTCTCCCGTCTCCATGCTCCAGAAGAAAGGTCCGAAGAACCTGAGCCGATCATTCCAAGTTCCCTCATTGTCAGTCCTATCACGTGGTCGGAGGAGACCATACCCTCCTCCAATGCCTCCACGAACCCTCCGCCGGGTTGGCCACCAGGCTTGCTCTACATCACCCGGTCACGACGCACTCCAACCATCCATTCAGCCCACACGTCACTTGGCACTGGTCACCCGGGGGTCAATGAAACCCTCTCGTTGCTAAAAGAACGCTTCTGGTGGCCAAACATGGCAGTGGATGTCAGAAGGTACGTGCAGGGCTGCAGGGAGTGCGCCATCTCGAAGAGCCCACGCCATCTACCATCCGGCAAGCTCCATCCTCTGCCTGTTCCAAATCGACCCTGGTCACACCTAGGAGTCGATTTCATCACCGACCTTCCAGCATCTGATGGAAATACCTGCATCCTTGTAATCATCGATCATTTCTCCAAGTCATGTCGTCTAATCCCACTGAAAGGCTTAACTACTGCAATGGAAACTGCTGAGCTGCTATTCAACCATGTATTCCAGTACTTCGGAATTCCTGAAGATATTGTGTCCGATAGAGGACCGCAGTTCATAGTCTCGAGTGTGGAAAGCCTTCCATTCGCTCCTAGGTGTGGCCGTCAGTCTGACTTCTGGATACCACCCTCAGTCGAACAGGCAGACGGAAAGGAAGATCCAGGAGATCGGCCGCTTCCTCCGTACCTTCTGTCACGGCCACCAGAACTCTTGGAACCAGTACTTGGGTTGGGCCGAGTACGCGCAGAACTCCCTACGGCAACCGACTACAGGACTCACTCCTTTCCAGTGCATACTCGGTTACCAACCCCCACTGTTCCCCGGGGCAGCTGCTGAACCCCGCCTTCCACTCATCCTGGAGGACGGCGCAGCATACGAGGTTCACGAGATCTTGGACTCCCGGCGCCGTGGTGGTCAACTGGAGTACCTCGTGGACTGGGAAGGCTATGGCCCTGAAGAACGTTCCTGGGTTCCAAGAAACGACATCCTCGTTCCTAAACTGCTTCAAACCTTCCACGACAGCCACCCTGACCGACCTGCCCCGCGTGGAAGAGGATGTCCACCACAACGTCGGGGTCCTCGGCCCTCAGGAGCGGGCCGTGGAGGGGGGGTACTGTCACAGACACGTCAGGCTCCAACATCCACCAATCACAGCGCACTCAATCACCGGAGTACTGATCACCGCCACCTGCACGTCATTATCACACTCATCAGCACCACTACAAAGAGCACTCACACACAGCACTCCATGTCCGGTCTCGTTCGCAGATACTCACATTGATGCTTACCTCAAAGGACTCCCTGATCTTTACTTACCTGTCTCCTGTGCATCCCGTTCTCCCAGTGTGTTCCTTGTCCATGTGTGAGTGCTCCTTTGTCTCCAGCTCCAGCGATTCCAAAGACTCATTCATCTGAAAACAGAAAGGACTGTAACTATCTCTATTCATCTCTATCATCAACATCTTTACCATCACTTCACCTCTGCACTGCTGTTTCTGCTCACTGGTTCAAATAAAGATTACTTACTTGTACATCTCTGTGTCCGACCCCTCTGTAACGTAACAATTATGAATTATTAAATTAATTATTAAACTGATCCTGAGCAAAAAATAAAAATAAATAAAAATAAAACGTAGAAAGTTAAAATGTCAAATAAATCCAGAAACGTTTACTGCATGAAAAGTAAATGATTTTAATTTATGCGTCACATATAAATCCGCCAAATCATCTAATTGTGTTTTTGTCAGGAACAGTTGTGGTGCATTGAGAGTTGAAGCGCGCAGAGACAATCGGCAGTGGAATGTTACGGATGATTATATTTCATCCGCACACACGGAAACACAAGCAGTTCTGCGCGTTCATATTTTTTTCACAATTGTTTTAGTGTGTGCACAAGCATAAAACTAATGTGCCATTTATGAAATTGCTTCATGTTGCGTTAATGACAGATAATGTCACGTAAAAGAAAATAAAAACATTCTTGATATTTAAAGTTGCATCTAATGGTTTTATTTCTTCAAAAACTTTTCTTCAAAAAAGTTTAATGCACGTTCATGTTGTAATAGCAACAGGCCGTTTCACGCTTATTTTCACACACCACTTACTGTGTCTATATTAATAATTTTGTTGGCGATTCACAGTCTTTTATTCTATATAATTTGTGCAGTCATTAGTAGTTGTCATTAATAATGTCTGCGCGCTTATAGCTGTACTTGTAACAGTATAGAGAGAACACAAAGTAACCCCAGTTTTACGTAGTCTGTATATAGTGGTGGCGAAACATGCCCAGCGACAGCGACTTGGTTCCTGCATTCAATATACATATAAATCTGTTCCCATTGTCATCAATGATGTTCACTGGATAAGTAAGTTACTGGTATTCTGGGGCTGTCGGTAAAAGGCATATTCTAAAGCTGTAACTTTATTTATAAAGATTACTTTATTGTCTATTTGAAGCACACAATAATGATGCCATTAGCACACACTACAAGTTAATTTGGAATGCTATTGCAGATATAAAATCACTAAAAGTTTATCAGTATAATAATAATTTATGTTCAACACTCTTACAATGTAATTGAATTGCAATTCTAATGTCACCAAAATACATTTAAGTTTATGTTGAGTGAATTCTGCATTTCAAAACTTAAATACAAGAGCATATTTAAAGTGTACTAAACTTGGAATAATTCCACTTTAGCACAAACAAGTATATTTAATACAACTTTAGTTGAACTTAAGCACTGCTTTTTGACAACTAAAATGCATTTAGTACAAAATGAGTTGTTCCAGACTTTGCAGACTTTAAGTATACCAATTTATAGCATGCCACAAGTACATTTAATTATACTAAAGTACATACAAATAAATCGTGCTTAAGTGAAAAGTTTTTTCACTAAGGCATGTTCTTCATGAATCATGTTTGTGAAAGACACTTTTCAACTGAAGGTAATTTTGACAGTAATAATAGAGATTAATGAGACACTACAATAAAAACTGATTTCCATCTACAGTAGAGGCTGAGAAAAGAACAGATACACACACACTCATCATGACTCTCTCTCTCTCTGTCTCTCACACACACACACACACACACTGATCTGTCTACAGTATATTAGGATTTATCACACATTTATTCTGACATGATATTTCAGGATTAATGTAATAAAGAGACTCTATAACATCTCACTGTTACTGATTCATCATGAGCTCAAAGCATTATGGGTAGAATCTCTACAGTCTGATTCATCAACACAGTTTCACTGATGATTCATAACCAACATAAAACCCAGGATAGAGCGGTTGGGTGAATGTGGTCTGGACTGTGTGGATGAGGATCATTGTGTCTCCAGAGACACTGTAGAAGGACAGAGTTCCTGCACTGTGATCCACATACACTCCTGTTCTCCTGTTGATGGGCTTTACAGGGAGAAGAGTCTTTATGTTATTGTGCATGAATGAGTATCTGTCAGGAGAGCAGATAAAACTCCAGGACTGATCATTATATCCAAACCAACACTCATCACACCCTCTCTTCCTGCGGATGCTCTTATATGACACTGATATTGACACATCTCCGCTCCACTCAATCTCCCAGTAACAACGTTGACCACTCACACTCTCTCTACACAACACCTGAGGATTCAACCAATGATCAAATCTGTCTGGATGATCAGGATACGACTGAAGCTCTGTTCGAGTGTTAGTAATCACGGTGTTCCTCTCAGACAGATGGAGGTTTTCATTCACTGTGTTCAGATTCAGAGTGAACTGATGGGAATCTGAAGATAAAACATAAAACATATCACAATCAGGAATGATCAATCTGTCCCATCTTTTAATCACTTCTATTAATTACTTCTACACTGTAAAATGATTTTTCACATCTTATTAAATTAATTAGTTAAAACCACACAATTATGAACATTTTGTCCTAATTTAATTGTGTAAAATTCACTTAAATATGTAAAACTGAAGTTCATCCATTAGTGTTGAATGAACTGAAACTGGGCAGTGGCTTTTTAGTTCCCAGCATGCTTTGCAATCGTCTGGATCCATTACAGAAACTTTCTATCTTAAGTTCAGATCTGACAAATTAATTTAGGATTTTTCACAAATTTGTATAACAGAAGCAAATCTGAACTTGATTTAGGATTATTATCCTATCTTACAGAATCTCATCTGTAGTTCAGAAATCTTAAAGATCCATCAGTTCTGCTCAACTCTCAGGTCTGTTACCAATCAACCAATGATGTGCTTGATAGAAAAAGTTGAGATAATATTGATAGAAAAGGCAAATCACTGTATTTCATGTAGTCTGTGTCACGGGCACACAAGAACAAGATGTAGAGATCCAGTTGCAGCATTAGCATTTATTGGGGAATCCAGAAACGTAAATCCAAAACAGGCAAGGGGTCAAAATCCAGATAATCCAGACCACAAAACAATAGTGATGGCCGATTGCGAAACACTGCTTCATGAAGCTCCGAAGCTTCAGAGAATCTTTTGTTTCGAATCAGTGATTCGGAGCGTGTATCAAACTGCCAAAGTCACGTGATTTTAGTAAACGAGGCTTCATAACGTCATCACTGTTTCGAGACATTTCAAAACAGTTCGAAATTTCAATGGTTCACCGGTAGAGGGCGATGATAAAGTGAACCCATGAATCATGCAGATTCACTAAGAAATATAACAAGTGTCTAGGGCTTTACCCTATGGTTTTACCTGATCTCCAATCAGTTTTATACATTTGTAGATGTTTTAATTATACATTAGAATAATTAAAATTAATAATGGTAGTTATTAATCTCTTATTGGCCTGTTTAGCTTGAGCCATGGAACAGAGAAACAAGCCTTTAAAATTGATAAAAGAACATATTATACAGACACTCTATATTTAATCTTATTAGATGATTAGTTAATGGACTATATGCACGGGTTACTTCCTGGTTGTGGTTAAGCCAGCTCGAGCACTTCCGGTGAACTGTTAGCTGTTCATTCTGTAGTCGTTGTACATCGACACAAAACCATCTATGGTTGACTTTTTAATGTTGTATTTATATTTTAATGCAGTTATTACATTTACCTAATTTGCCAATAAACCAGTTTTATTGATTGCAATAAAGACGAAGCTATTGGGACTATTTAAAAATGCCCTGTCTGTAATTAGACACGCACACACATTTTTTCCCCAGCACTTCAAATGTTATTTTTAATGCGATGACCACAAACATTATTTGTTCATCCTTCTGAGATTGTCCCCATTGTAAAACCGAACGTTTAAAAATGTAGGAAATTTAACATTTGATAGAAAACACTTATTTAAAAATAAAAAAAGACAGTAATTAGCACTTTAACCAGCAGGTGGCGGCAAAGTAGCATTTATTTGCGCACATATCAGCCATTTCCTCTAAACGTTTTTCACTTCGTTTTTGACTAAATATTAAACATTATAAAATAACTAGGTTTGAAAAAACATTTTGTCAATGTGAAGTATGAAATACTCACAAAATCTTATGAAAAACAATAACTTGTATTGTGAATTACACAGAAAGCGAGCACCGTGCTCTCTCTTTATAATCACAGCAGCTGTCAGTCAGTGCAGTGCAAGATCAATGATTTCAGCACACTTGTGAAAACACACATTTTATTCAATTAATCTAACTAAAGTGCACAATAAATATTTAATTTTTGAAGCTTTTTTTAACATAAAAGTGTGAAAACTAATGGTCGAATTGAATTTAGCCGAGGAGGAACATTGAGTTACGTCTTTATTTATTTATTTTTTATGCTGTCTTACGTTTGAATAACTAAATTAATGCTATGCCTGACTATTTAAGTGACTATATTCTGATTATAAACTAAGTATTACACTACTGATGCTCAACACACCAGCAAATTACATCTCACCGGAAGTTTTCGAGCTGGCTTATATTAATGCGGAAGTTCTAAAGAACGCTCCGTGCATATAGTCCATTCCATTTAATTGATTTTACTTTAAATAAAAATTTTGTAATACATTTGTTAAAGGGTATTTTTAATGCATGTTTGGCCTGGGTTTTTTTTCTTGCACTGTTCTGACCACTAGGGGTCACCGTGGAGACGGTGTCAGATTGTTTCGAAGCCTCGAATCATCACGGCACATTTGATTCAACTGCTTCAGTGTTTCATGAAGCCTCGATCTGCCCATCACTACAAAACAACAAGCCAGAGATACAAAACAGTGCACGTAACAAATACAACAAACCACAACCAAGGACAGACACAACTGAGTATAAACAGACAGACACTAATGATGAAACACAAAACAGCTGAGTGCAATGAGTGGGATAATGAGTCCAGGAGTGAGTATGGGAATTGTAGTCCAAGGGGTGAAAACAAGAGTCCAGGATGGAGTGCCCTCTAGTGGCTGACTAGGGCACTCTCACTAGTGATCATGACATTAGCCCTCCTCAAAGGAGCGGCTACCAGACGCTCCACCAGACAACAAAACAAAAAACACCAAAACTCAGGAGGGAGGTGGACAGGAGGAGGATCAGGGGGAGGGATGGTGGGCCAGGACCAGAGCCCCCAACCGAAGGCCAGGGGGGAGCCGGTGGAACAGACCACGGGGGCTCTAAGAGGGTCGGGGTCCTGGCTGAATGCCAGGGCGGCACTGGAGGAACTGACCAGGGGGGTTCCCTGGGGTCTGGAGTCCTGGGCAGGGCTGGCGGCCTGGGCGGCGGCAGGGCAAGGCGCTTGGAGAACCCACAGACAACCTCTAGAGTGGTCTCCAGGCCTTGTCGGACGGAGGAAGCCCTTTTCCTCCTTCTCCTCCGCTTATGAGGGTGAGGCGGTGGCTCACCCAACATGGATTCACTGGCTAGGGCGGACTCGCTGGCTGGAGCGGGCTCTGGGGCGGACTCGCTGGCTGGAGTGGCCCCCAGGCCTTGAAGGATGGAAGAGGCCTTCTTCCTTCTCCCTTTACCGGAGTGAAGCTGAGGCTCAGTGCCCACCTCCTCTGAAGACTCTGGAGTGGACTTACAGGCAGGAACGGGCTCTGGCTGAGCGTGGGTTGCCCAACGGCTTCTGTGGGAGAGATAATGGACAAAGTGCCAAAAATCCAGGATCTGGAGCCCCTCCAACTCCCACTGAGGCAGAGGGTCGTCGAGGCATCCGTTAAATACCCCTTTAAGCGCCTCATCATTGTACCGCAGCCCTCTTGAAAATGTCCAGAAAAACTGGGCAAAACACCCTACCTCTCTCCCCTCCTGTCGCAGAGCCACCACTGCCCGAACTAGAGCCATCCGCTCTCCAATGGAGGCTGGGGGACTAATCCGAATACTCATGCTGCTGGATCTAGTATTTACGGTGGTTTGTTCTGTCACAGGCACACAAGAACAAGATGTAGAGATCCAGTTGCAGCATTAGCATTTATTGGGGAATCCAGAAACGTAAATCCAAAACAGGCAAGGGGTCAAAATCCAGAAAATCCAGATAATCCAGACCACAAAACAACAAGCCAGAGATACAAAACAGTGCACGTAACAAATACAACAAACCACAACCAAGGACAGACACAACTGAGTATAAATAGACAGACACTAATGATGAAACACAAAACAGCTGAGAGCAATGAGTGGGATAATGAGTCCAGGAGTGAGTATGGGAATTGTAGTCCAAGGGGTGAAAACAAGAGTCCATGATGGAGTGCCCTCTAGTGGCTGACTAGGGCACTCTCACTAGTGATCATGACAGTCTGTAATTATTTATTAGTGTCTTTTTTTCACAGTGATGAAAAACCCCTTTAAAAACAATATTTTTAAAGTTAACACCTAATTCATGCAAGACATTGATATCACTTTCATGAGTTTCTCAGTGAATTAATATTTTACTTCCATTAAAATTCCTCAAAACTATTAAAAAGTTCAAAAACATATTTAAAGAGAAAAAAGCTTTGTCCTTAATTCATGGGATCCAGGCTTTAAAGCTATTTTTTTTTTAATTATCCTTTTTATTTGCATTCTGCAGTTTCCCACAAGAACACCTAGCTGCAGATTGGGGGCGGGGCTGCATGTGTCGCCCCGCCCCACACATACTCTGATTGGCTCAGTCGTCTTTAGGAATAAATGATAGAAAATGTGTTCATAGTTGGTCTACAGTAAGTCAGAGCAGTGCATGGACTGATGAGTGAATGTCATCAATCCAGTAAGAAAACTATAAAAGATAGTGTTAATAATCTTAAAATTATGCCTTTCCAGAGCTCAAGGACGCTTTACAGTACATGTTGTATCACTGTGGTAATTTTAACCACCGACTCTTCACATCCTCATCCTTTGGGAGTGTTTACAAAGAGAATTTGCTTTTGCTGAGCAGAAAACAGCATCTTCTCAACATGTACATGTATACAACATTAACCAGTTACAGTGTTTGAGGGCAGGACAAAGTGGGTGAGTGAGTGAGTGTGTGTGTGTGTATAGACTTACATTTGTGCATTCCTGCTCTAATCCAGATCTCTCCTCCATGATCCACACTAGAAAACACACACAGTGTCACATTCACACACAGATGATTTCTGAGGTATTTTTTTAATTTTTGATTAAAATTCATCAAAATGGTAGTGAATATTTAGGTGGAATTAGGTGGAAATGTCCTAACAGTAGGAAAACACAAGCGTATACTTTGCACTTGGGACAACCCTTGTTGTGTTTTTATATTTACACATTAACTGTTGTTTTCTTCTCAATTTAGATGCTGGAACAAAAAACATTCAGGCCACAACATCGAAGTGGAAGCTTCTATTAAATCATGACTCTGTAATGCTGGAGACTGTGAAGATGGAAAGAGGAGAAGATCCAGAAGTTCAGAGATCATGCAGAGATCTACTGATGTATCCCAGAGGATTGATTTATGGTCTATTTAATGTTCTGATGCAGTTAGAATTGGTCATTGTTCTGTTTTATAAAACATTTCATTATATTCTATCGTTCAATAATTCTATAGTGTCAGCAAGATTTTTGTTTTGGGAAAAGAAAAACATGTATACAGCAAGGATGCATTAAATTGATCAAAGATTATGTTCATGTAAATAATGTGTTTGGATAATACTTGAGACATGCAAGTTAAATTATTTATTACTTTAAAATTTATTCTCTTTCTATTGTAGACCAAAACACACATACACAAACCCATATATATTCCTGTGTATATATGCGCAATGTGTTGTGTTCAGCCTGGATGAAAATTAGCATTGTGTTAAGAACAAATAATCCTACTTTAGATGAAGCTGATTGGATTACTGTGTTTTGACTGACACCCCTTGAGGAGAGCTAGAAATCAGGCCTCACTCAATTCAGTCGCTTTTCGTTCTGACTACATTAAGTTGGGAATCTATTTTACTGATGAAGTCACAGGGTAGCCCTGACAAGTTTCTGTGCGTGTAAGAGAGAGCGTGTGTGTGTGTCAGTACTGTATGTGTGCTTTTGCTTAGGTGAAAGCTGGAGAAATTAGAGCTGTCATGATAACTGCAATATTGTAATACAGCAATACTGACAAGCCAACCGCAGAGGATGGCAAGTAGCTGCAAAAGGCTATCCACAAGGCTATTCCACTCTTGTTTTACACTTTACACTTTCATGTTTGTGTAATTATTTAAATATAAATTAATAATGATAACAAGAATGAAGGGTGCACTTTTTTCCACCAGCTGTCTCTTTTTTACTTTATTAAAGTAACTCACTTTTATGTTGTTTTAGAACGTGATCATGTGTTGTTGAGCCGCTGAGGAATGTGCTACAATATGACATCACATTAGATCAGGCCCAGCCCATTTCTGCCAACAGACTCCGCCCTATTAGCTTAGCTCCTCCCCTGAGTGAGCTGTACACAGTCCGCCATGTTTATCTTTTTAATGTTTTATCATTTAACAGCAGAAATCAAATTTGAAATGTATTACTAAAGTTATTCAATCAGGAACAGCATTTATAGCAGTAGGTTACGATATATTACGCTGCTGTCACTTTAATACACAGATCTAATATACACATGTGATTTCTTTCCCTGCTGTTTACAGACATAACCAGAGTTGGGCAAGTTACTTCAAATATATAATACATTTGATAGTAATTACTTACATTACTGTCTCTGAGTTGTAATGTGCTACACTACTTTTTTTTAACTTAAATTTTTTGAGATAGCTTAACTTAATTTAAATATATTAATATAATTCACTAATTGTATTATTAATATGTTATTAATACCTCTCTACATATTCTGCGATTGTTTCAGAGCAGCCCATGTCATTTCTCATCACACTGTGTGAAATACAGACTGAATGGCAACTCAAAACACTCCACCGCATCAGTAACATAGTATACGCCAGGGGCAGCATTAGGGGTGGGCTAAGGGGGGTGGGCTAAGGGGGCTGGATCCCCAAATGTTTTTCCAAAAGCCCAGAATCTTTCAGGTTTGAGGCTCCTTAACAGTGCTGTCAAAATATGATTTTTCTAAACATATCTCTCTATTAAAATATGTTAAACAGTTCAATACCGCTTTTCTACAGTATCCATACACCTGCAGCGCTTTCTCTCTCTTCTCTCCAACAGTGAGTTCACGCACACTGCAGTTTTTCAGAGCCACGCCTCCTGTCATTCACTCAGAGCAGAGCCACGCCTCCTGTCACTCACTCAGAGCAGCGGCATGCCACGAGATGCTCTTTTGGTCTGTTTGAAGGGTTTTTGTTATGATATAACAACTAATATGACAATTTGGCACATTTGTCAGCTAAACATTCATTCAGTCCCATTAATTACCCTATGCTGCCATTGTTTCGTAATGAACCGAAAATTTAAAACATACATAGCCTAAATGTCTCTAACATTGTATTTTGCCAACAAACTAAAATCGAAACAGTGATATGGCTTAGTGACATTATAAAACGGCAAAATGCCCCCGGACCCCCCTAGAGGACGTACACAAAACATAGTTCTACAAATTCCACTGGGAAATAATGTACATTTAATGAACTTTACTCAACAATACTAAAAGTTCCTTTCATGTCAGTCAAGCTGTTAACAGAAAATTTTAATGTCATCGGACAAAACTGATTTGGGCTGAATGTTTACAATGTCTGGCTCCGCCCCTGCTATACGCCAACTACATCTCTCAGTTGACAAAGAAAACCAGTGCCACTAAAAAGGTTTTGATGGATGACAATTGTAATGAAGGTAAAGATGATTACAGTGACGTACAGGAGTTGTACACTAGGCATGTGCGAGTCCGTTATTACTGATGCACAAACAAACCATGTATGTGCGCTCGCGGCTCACTGATATTCCTGCATCTGTTGCTTTGTCTTGCCCACACTCTCGTCCAGCACATTCTTTCTCTTTTCTCTTCTCCGACCCTAAAGCTCTCTCGGTTATCTTAGTGTTAGCGTGGCATCGGTCCAGGTGTTTTTTCAAGTGCTATTTCTCGAAAGTTCCTTCAGTGCAGCACATAGATTGCAATATTGCACTTGACTATTACGTTCTTGTACGTTTCTCTGAAAATAATGGGAGTAGCTTGTAATACTCACATTGAGCGTAATGTTTCCCTCTACCAAACAACCTGACTTGCTCGAATGTAACTAGGCCTTATACTGTATCTGGTAACTATTGTGCACTAGCACCCTCAAGCGGCTCCTAGTGGAATTACCCTTGACCCAGACATCCCTCTTAATGTGGCCTGGTAACGTTTAGACTGTTACAAGCTATGTCCATCTAAATGTAAAATCCGTCTCTGCAATCATCTCAACCATCGAATTCCAGCAGCAGGAAATAGACATCAGCTGATTTTTTCTCTGGTGCTGGAATGTCTTGCGGTGTTGGTAAAAAATAACACCACTTAATTTCAAAATGTGTTGTTGTACTGTGCATTACTGAGATTGTAACAAGTATAATATTAGCCAAATTTAATTTTATGCGTTACTCCCAACACTGGACATAACCAACGGTGTTTATGTGAATTTTGCATAACCTTCTGTGTATTTGACAGTTTAAACACAAGACGAGAAAGATAAGTTAGTTTAATACTAACGAGACGTGCCGTCTGACAGACAGCTTTGTGTGTGTGTGCTTCAGATGTGTGCACTTGTTACACACAGAAGGGGATGGAGACACAGGTTAATAGTATAAGATGTTTACTGAACAACCAGAGAGTTATTGCAGAGTGCAGGTAAGTGAATGCAGATAAAGTTCTTAGCAGATAGCTATCAAGGCAGTGATACTTGTCTTGATCTTCACTCCAGGTTAAGGCAAATGCAGGCAGACGTGGAACAATGGAGACAGGGACCCACATGGAAAGAACCTATATGTGGATATATGCGCATATATGAAACCTATATGCAGTGTATATGCACATATATGTTGCATATATGCGTATATATGCCACATATAGGCAAAATTGAGGTGCATATATGTGCATATACAGGAAATATAGGTCTCCTGTATTGCTTCTTCATATCCACATATAAGCCCTATACATACAAGATATGTCTTCTATATAGTGGCAGGATCTGGTCATTTTGTAGCTCATATCTCATTTTTGACTGTCATACATGATGCCTAGCTCATATTTTCTATTATTAAGGCAAAAACTAAGAATTAACGAAAAAAAATATGCAAGAACTTATGTATGTGCGAATGTAGCAGTTATGTATTTAGACAATTATTTTGTGATTCCACTTGCCATGACCATATTTGGGGTTTCCTGCCGCCATGCTGACTTGGGGTGTTGACGCACTTTGCTGCTTCCCAGTCTGCATGAGACATCACAGCGGTAGGTCGCACAAAGTTTTTGCGGTGATTCAATTAAGGCCATGTTTCATGTAACAGCTGAATTCACATGATATATTTGTATGATTGTAATCCAAAACCCCTCTGTGATGTACATTCAGATGTTTCGTTGATTATTTTTCTTTACTTAAGTTACTTTTAATATCTCTCTTTCTCAGCGTTGTGCGTTGCTGCCGCATGCTGTTTGTATGCTGCACAAGTCCTCATATATTGCCATTTGTGTTATACAGAATAAAGTGAGGACCTGATGGCAAGATTTTTCGCAGTCTGTCTTTGATTACGACACAACGCAGAAAACGCACCGCTACACGAACACGTGAAATTGGTCCCACATGGAAAAAACCTATATAAACATATATGTTTCAATATAGGTTTTGATATAGGTTTTACATATATGTGACATATATAAAATTGGCCGTTTTCCTATATTATGTGTACATATATGTACATATATGGGTGTATATATATATATATATATATATATATATATATATATATATAATATATATATATATATAATATATATATGTGTACATATATGTGTGCATATATGTGTACATATGTGTGTGCATATATGGACATATATGTACATATAATATAGGAAAACGGCCAATTTTATATATGTCACATATATGTAAAACCTATATCAAAACCTATATTGAAACATATATGTTTATATAGGTTTTTTCCATGTGGGAATAAGCAAATGTTACTCAGCTCTTTTTACAAACAACACTGAGCGCACTGTAGGCCAATTACAATCTCTGACGATATCAAGCATTCTGTCATGTCGCAATCCCTCGCGCAGCATCGGATTCGCGAGCGCGCGCAGAGTTGGGCTCATTCCAGCCGCGGGTGCGCTGATGCGGTTATTTTTACTGATTTAAAATACATCGAACACACACATCGAATTCACAGTTCAGTCTTTTTGAAATTGTAGGTTTTGCTTGTCAAGTACTTTACTACAGAGCAAACAGGAAGGCTGCCCATCTCGCTCATTAACAGCAAACTGATTCTTCCATTCTTCTTACCTTTACTGCTGATGCTGCAACTCTTCTTGTTTGCATGTGTTCATTTTATGTTCCACATTTAGTTTTTCTCCTTTAAAGGATTAGTTCACTTTTAAATAAACTTTTCCTGATAATTTACTCACCCCAATGTCATCCAAGATGTCCATGTCTTTCTTTCTTCAGTCGAAAAGAAATTCAAGTTTTTGATGAAAACATTCCAGGATTTTTCTCCTTATAGTAGACTTCAATGGGCACCAAACGGTTGAAGGTCAAAATTAGTTTCACTGCAGCTTCAAATTGTTCAACACGATCCCAGATTAGACATAAGGGTCTTATCTAGTGTAACCATCGCTCTTTTTCTGAAAAAAATTGAAAATTATATAAGTTTTAACCAGAAATGCTCATCTTGAACTAGCTCTCTTCTTCTTCTTCTTTATTAGAATTCCAGCAGTGTAGACGCTGCTAAGCATATTACTGCCCTCCACAGGCCAAAGTTTTAACTAATTGTTATATACTATTGAACTAGCATATTGCATATAAAAATGAGTTCAAGCTTTGACCTGTGGAGGGCAGTAATATGCTTAGCAGCGTCTACAATGCTGGAATTCAAATAGAGGAGAAGAAGAGAGCTAGTTCAAAATGAGGATTTAAGGTTAAAACTTATATAATTTTCAATTTTTTTCAGAAAATTAGCAATAATTTCACTAGATAAGACCCTTATTTCTCATCTGGAATCGTGTAGAACAATTTGAAGCTGCAGTGAAACTAATTTTGACCTTCAACTGTTTGGTGCCCATTGAAGTCTACTATATGGAGAAAAATCCTGGAATATTTTCATCAAAAACTTTAATTTCTTTTCGACTGAAGAAAGAAAGACATGGACATCTTGGATGACATGGGGGTGAGTAAATTATCAGGAAAAGTTTATTTAAATGTGAACTAATCCTTTAATAACAAATTTGACCATTTTGAGACTTACATTTTTTTGAATTCTTCCTAAGCGCGCACTTGTGTTTTTTTCGTTAACTGAGTGATTGCGTCATTAGCCTACATTGCCTGATGTATGAAAATAATAAATACTCACCAAAATTATTTTATATGACAAATAAAGCATTATAGCTCATTTATATTTATTTAATTCACTTTAATTTAAATTTTAAAACAAAAATAAATTGTATGCTATAATTTTAATCGTCATATCACTCCGCATTTACATTCGTGACGGGCCGCAGGTTGAGAACCACTGCTCCACACCCATTCAAACGCTTACTGCGGTGAAGTGTCGCGTGACTCGCGCCCAATTACGTCAAAAGTATACACTCACTGGATGTCATGGCAACTGAATCACGGAGTAAAACTTTAAATATCTCGCCTTCACTTTAATTTCGGACCATCTCCAAAAAGACATAAAACACTAAACAAATGATTTGACATGCGTTTATCAAAGTAGGAAATCCAGACTTTTAATCCCTTACACAAAATGACTGCTGTTGAAATATGAAATGGAGGCGGGTCTGGATTGAATTCCCTCCGGGTCCGGATCCGGACCGCAGTCCGGACTTTGAGAAGTGCTGCTATAGTTGCTATCTGAAAAACGCTCGGTTCAAGTTATAGTGGCAATTAGGAACAAACTGTTCTTAAGCTGTAGTTGCCATTGGAAAACATTCTTTCTTAAAGCTATATTTACTATTGGGAAGTGGGAACACACTGTTCTTAAAGCTATAGTTTCCATTGGAAAACACACAGTCTTAAAGCTATAGTTGCATTGGAAAAACGTTTGTTCTGGAAGCTTGCTTTCAATGCTTCTAGTGTCATTTCTGCTACTATAAACACATGCTGCAGTAAGTTTATTCAGGTATATGCTATAAGCTGCTTTTTTTAGACTTTATGCTTTATTCTTCTTATGCTATTCAAGCATAGTGCATATTGCATACTATTTTATGCATTAGGCAACTGGATATGCTTCCTTGACCAGATTGCCACTAGTTAAAACTAGTCTGTGACTTTCAACATGCTTGTTGTATCAGATTTGCTGCCACTAGGGGTGTAAGCTTTCCCATTAGAGAAGAAAAGCCCATCCGAATTAGGATTGCAACATGCTTGTTGCAATAAAGGCTCAGTAACATGTTTGTTACTATTGCTGATTCATTTTTTGGCAGCATGCTTGCTGGCAAGGTGCACAACACTCAATTGGCAACACATTTGTTGCTATGCGCTTAGCAACATGCTTGTTGCAAGAATCATACCACCTCTGGCTGGATCATTTATGATGCTATGAGCAATTCACAGCTGTCCGCATTAATCATGCTCGCTTAAGGCTGCTAATTTACCTTCATCATTTATTACGGTTGGGGATGATTATTTTGGGGGAACTGTTTTATTGCTAAAGTTCTTTATCATTAATAATCTTTGACGATAGTGGTCTGACAGAAATATTGTTACTTGCAGAGTTATTACCACACAGCAATATCACACAGAGAAAAGTTTAAGGAATAAACAAAGGTAGTTTAACTCTGCTACTGGACACATGCACCAGATAAGTCTGAACGGGTTTAACTTGCGCATGTGTGAGGAAGCAATTTTGTATAGTAATTGCGATATAGATGATAATCAAAACCAAGCAGATGTTAGTATTTGGCAGAGTATGCAAGGCAGGCAAGAACTGTGAATTCTGGATTATTCTGGATAGGGGGCAGGGAGCAGCAACTCATTTGCATTTAAAGACACATGCATGAAAACATCATGTTCTTCCTTGCACTCAAAATGGGTATTTACAACATGCATAATAAATGCTTTCCTGTATGCTCAGTGGTTAGAGCATGGCACTAGCAATGCCAAGGTCATGGGTTCGATCCCAGGGATTGCACATACTCAGATACAAATGTATAGTATAATGCAATGTAAGTCGCTTTGGATAAAAGCGTCTGCCAAATGCATAAATGTAAATGATCTGTGGTTTATTTTAAAACTTCACAGACACATTCTGGGGACATCTTTGACTTAAATGATATCTTGTAAAAAAAAAAAAAAAAAAAAAATAATAATAATAATAATAAAAAGACTGTTCTAGAGACCAGCCCTCCCACAGGACCCGACGCAACAGAGTGTGGTGTGAGACAAGATTTGATAGTGAAGTGCGGGTGTGGGCAGTAAGGTACTTGTGTGTGTGTGTGTGGTTGTGGGACAATACAATTATTCACAGTACTCCCACAAAATAGAAATATCTAAAAATAAAACCTACAAATCAACTGTTATTCATCTGTTGCACTAAAGCAACAAGAACTAAAATAAAATAAAAACGATTTACAGGTGCAAGCATAAGCAGATTTTCTATTTATAACATGTTTTTGCAACGTTGAGCAATGTAGCCAATCACAGACATATCTGTTGATTTCTTGAACACAATGGCCAATCAGATGTATTTAAGTTAGAATCCACTCACTGCTCAAAAACGCCATAGTTTTTGCTCAGTGCTGCATTTTATTTTCTAATTACCTAATTGTTTTTATGAATTTATATGATCGAAAAACACAGTTCAAGTCAAGATGCATTATCCAAAAGCTAATTTATGAAAATCTTACAAACATCAATCACGTCACAACAGTCACACAGTCAGTTTTGTAACGTTAAATAGTTGAGAAAGGCAACGTGTGTGTAACAGTATTTTGGGCACATAAACTCTTAAAGTGACAGCAGTCAAATATTCCTGCTGCTGTCTTTCATGTTAATCAAAGAGCAAATATAAAACTTATAAAAATATAAAATATAAAACTTTGCATTGAAAAAAAGTTGATTTTCGTATATGTTGTCAATTATAGTTCTTATAGAAAAATGCAATCGGTGCATCTCTAATTTCTTCTAATAAATAGAGAGAATGTTCCCCTCTTGTGTGTCTGACCTGTTGTGGTATGTTAGCCATGATGTGGGGATGTATTATTAATTAATTTGTTAAAAGAGTGTTCCCCTTGTGTGTCTGACCCAGTCATTGGTCTGATCTACCCTGTTATTGTTACACAAATAAATGATTACTGAGTAAACCTGCCAAGTCTTTTTTATACAAGGAAAGTTTTCATCTATATAGATGACTTGACCTATTCTGCTACAGTGGCATAACAGATTGACAGCAGAGTATATCTTTGTAATTTTTGAATTTCATGTTATTCTGTTCATTCTATCATATTTGATAGTGGTCCTCTGAATGTTTTTCATTGGTGGAAAGATTCATACAGCCAGCTTCATTGATTATAACAAAGTTATAATCTGAGATTGCAGTAAACTGAGATGTCAGTTTTTTAGGGATTATAAAGGGAGAGCTCTTTGTGCACATTCTGCCATGCCAAACCATGCATGCATAGCCTATGTTTGCTTTTTATGTTAAATTAACAGTGGTTTGTGAATGTTGATGCTTTAACTCCCTGAGGTCCGAAAACGCGCCAACGCGTTTTGCAGGATTTTTTTCACATTGCAGCAAAACAGACTTAAAATACTCTGTCATTTCTTGTCATAGAGACATAAGTAATATATCAATTGAAACTATAGAATGTCTTCTTTTATTTATGTACGCTCAGAGTAAAAACACAATGTTGTGCTTTTTGTAAAATAAAGAAAACTAACATGATGCGTGATCTCTCCTCTCCCTCTGAACGAAGTCCAATCTGATAGTTCTCGGACAATGAACTGTAACTTATGAATACTAATGACAAAAAAAATTACACTTATGTCTAAAGAAACGTTGAAATGTCAGGTTTTAAATCGTTCAAGTCAAATTGAAAACAAACATTCTGTGTTTATGCAATCTGTATGAAAAGAGAGCCATGTCAGAAGTCCGAGATTCAGCTCATTACCCGCTAATGCGGCCACACCCACGGAGCCAGCGCTATTCAGACGCAAATTCAGAGGCAATACATGTATACATCGTCTCAATCATGTATTTATTGTCTTGAAAAGTGTTTATCTGGATGTTAAAGCCATGGTTAGCGATCTCTAGAAGACATGCCGTTAGTTCCTAGTTCCTTTTCTTCTTTATATGAATTTGTGGCCTGAAGGTGTACAGAGAGCGCCCTCCGGCTGCAAGTATGAATTGAAAACACCATTCCTGAAATGTCCTCTTCTTCTTTATATGAATTTGTGGCCTAAAGGTGTACAGAGCGCCCTCCGGCTGCAAGTATGAATTGAAAACACAGTTTCCAGCACTCATAGTGATGACAATAAATATTACTTATATATTAGTTTACATAAATATATAAGAATCCATCAATATTTCTCCAAATGTGCATGCTTTTAAGCTAAAAGCCTATACGAAATGCCATAGAGGTAACATAATTGTTCAGACACTTTGCATCACAGAAATACATTATATTTTAAAGAATATAATAAAATACCATTATTTTAAATTGTAATAATATTTCACAGTATTGCTGTTTATGATGAGCTGAGACATTATTATAGAGGGTTTTTTTCACAGCCTACCTGACTGAAAGGCCTCATTAATATGCAAGTCATTTCAGGTCATTATTATGTGATTCTTTTGTCTTCTCAGGTGTAAATGGCCCATTATTCATGAAAATTCACGCCTCCACGCATACTGTGTTTCTTGACAAAAAGTGTCTTACAAAAACTAAATCAATATATTGTTTTATATGAAGGAGTAGGCAGCATAATTTTTACATAATTCTGAAGCAAAAACTCTAGTCTACATCCTCCAATACGCAGAAGTCTTGTGAACACAGATTTAATATACTTTTTTTGGCCTTATTTCAGTGACTTAAGTTTTTTGTTTTTTCAATAACCACGCATAAACATTATTCCTTCAAAAATACAAACATGTACATACATGTTCCTCACATATTATTGTAGCCTAGTTTGTGTTGAATACAGTGTAATGACACTTTTGTCATTTATATGTTTATGAACAACTGAAAAAAGCACAAATGTCAGGGCATGTCAAAACTTCTCCAAGCCCCAAATCAGCCTCAGACTCCAGAGGGTTAAACCAAATAATTTATAGGAAGTGTTATAATTTGTGGCTAGGCGACACTTACTTTGGGAGAAAATAACATACCCATCCCTCTCAGGTCTCTACTCTTACCTACTCAATACTCTGTATTGTGACACCTTCCTTTCCTTCACAGCGGAGCATTTTCATTCATCCCAAACCCAAACTTAACATTAAAATCAGCTGAATAAGTGAGTGTTGTAAAATGCAGTCTACTGCTGCTAATCTGCGGGACATGGTTGATATTAAACAGTGTTATTAAAAGCTCATTAAGCCGCCAAAGAGACGCTGTTCACTAAGCGGCCACCTGTATACAGGTAAAGTATACTGTGGGCTTCAGATACGTGTATTTTTTTGTTGGTTTTGTTTGTAATTAGTTTTTCTTTGTTCTTATTTTATTGACTGTTTACTTGTCTTCTGTAGCCGTTTTGAAGACTTTTTACTTGCATTAATTAATCTGGTATTAGTTTTTGCTTAAGTATGGATAATTGTGAAATTTCACTGACATTTAAAATTACTCATATCATGAAATAAGACTTTGATCATATCACCCACCAATAATCGCATTAAATAATAATAAATTTTAATATTGACCAAAGTAATCGTGATTATGATTTTTGCCATAATCGAGCAGCTCTACTAAATAGACAGAGTATACATGTATATTGTATATATTTATATTGTATATATAAATATTTTATATAAAAATATAATATATTTTTTTATAAATATATACATTCAGTGTGTGTGTGTATTTATATATACATACTAAATATACACAGTACACATACAGATATATTTTGTAAACACAAACTTTATTTTGGATGCTATTAATCGTGATTAATCATTTGACAGCACTAATAGTGATATATTGTACAAACTCAACATAGTGCCCAGCCCTAGTAGTATTCTTTCAACATTTAAAAGTATTTCCCATGAAGGGCATCAACACTAGTCAACACATTGAATCAATGCCTTTGGTCTCTATGAAGTGAAGCTTCATCTTAAGTGTTACCCCAGTGATGCATTGCTTGTTGGTTGAGCCTTGTAAAGAGGCATACATAATTGCATACACTATTTCACATTTGAACTTCTTACGAAAACTTTTCCCCCTCATTCACAACATGTATGCACACAAATTTGTTCTTACAAACCATGTCCATATAAGGGCTTCCCAAACACTCTTTTCTTTTGTCACTCTCAGCAAACATAACGCTTTCTAAGGATGTGTTCACACAGCAATGTCCTCAAGCCATCCACCACCAAGAGTATGTGATTTTCACATTTTTTCGTAAATTTAGAATTAATTTTAAAGCAAATGTTACTGATGAATCATGATTTGTTTGTAAAAACGTCCATATGCAGATTCACACAAATTTTTGAATACACATGCTTAGTGAATGAGATCCCTTGTTTCATTCATAAATGAATCAGCATTTTTATTATAAATATTGTGATGTTAAGCCACACAAAATCCCTGAAAAGGGAAATTCCTTCCTAGGAGAATGTGTGTGCTTTCCACAGAAAATAAAACATATTTTTGTGGTAAAATCATGAAAATAATTTGTAATTTTTTTCCTGTTGTATGTTAGATTATTTGCTTGATCATTTTCTTTATGGGTTTTATGGGTTGTTTTGTTGTAGGTTGTAAGGACAGTTGATATAACTTTTCAATATTTCTGCAAAGTTAAAACTGTAAAAGCGGTCAAGACCTGCTTAGAACAACTGTAACTGTGTGTTTACTGGAAAATAATTGCACACCTTAGAATGTTGGTCAACCAATCATATTCAAGCATTGAATATCTCTGTAGTATAACTAAAGCTAAGCTTGTTACAAAACTCCTCCAGCTTGACTTACTTGAGTTTGTCCAGTCTGTAGTTTGGATGGTTGAGTTTTTCAGAGAGCAGCTTGACTCCTGAATCTCCTGGGTGATTGTAGCTCAGATCCAGCTCTCTCAGGTGTGAGGGGTTTGAACTCAGAGCTGAAGAAACATAACCACAGCCTTCCTCTGTCACCATACAGCCAGAGAGCCTACAAACACACACAGCAACAGCAAACATAATATTAGTTTGACAATTGGATCAGTCACTATCACACACTGACCTGTGCAGTTTGCATGTGCAGTTGTTTTCTGATGATTCAGTCACAAAATGATGTGACTGTTTAACCATTAAATATTGTTTAACCATTTAAAAAAAAAAAAAAAAAAAAAAACTTAAATAACCTCCTGTAATTTCCAGTGGCTACATTTTATTTTAAATTTCATTGTTTTCAATTGAAAATACAGTTTCCATGATTCATTCAATTTTAAATTTAATTTGATGACACAAAAAATATTTACAAATCCTCTGAGGGAATGTGTGCATATTTTACAATAAAACATTATTTACAAATAGTTCAAATGCAGTGAATTCTAGTTGCTAATAAATTATTTAAACCTTTAAAAACTTCATTAAATAACTTTTAATTTAAAATAAGCTTTTATTTTAGCAGGAAACCAGGGAGCTGATAACAAACAAACAGTGACACACCTTAATGCTTCACAATTGCTTAGAAGATATATAAACAGTTCTCATTAGAAAATTGGAAAATTGTTTGGCAGATATTGTTTTTTTTTGTTTGTTTTTTTTTCAAATCCACTAGATGGTGTTACCAGTTTGTATGTAAGAAGCAATCCATGCATTAAATGCATTTATTTGAAACACAGCATTTTGCAGTATCTTTAGTAATTGTTTCAGGCCATGTCATGATTTCCATCATCCACTCATCTTCCCACCCTAAATGAAATTTTCAAGTCACTTATCAGGTTGGGAAATGCAGATATTATGGGGAAAAAATCACATTCCTGCAAATTTTGTTTTGTCTCTTGTTCTGATAATTTATTGAGAGCAATAAATCATTGAGAAAATTTAATATTAATTTTTTGTGGTTTCATGGAAAACCCATTTACCTCAGTATCTGCAGTTGACAGTTTGGACTCTTCAGTCCATCAGAAAGAAAATCCACTCCTGAATCCTGCAAGTCATTGTTACTCAGGTCTAGCTCTCCCAGGAACATGTTTGAGGAGTGTAGAGCTGAAGACAAACTCTCACAGGAATGAGTGGTGAGATTACAGAACTGTAGCCTGTGTAGAGTATAAAACAAACAGTGATATAATGGGTTTATCAGGCAGGGTTCTGAAGCACAGATGACTTTTGACTGTATCTTTGACTGTAGTGATGTAGCTGAGGCAATCACACAGCCACTAGATGGCACTACCAGTTTGTTTGTCAGAAGAAATCCATGCATTAAATAGATTTATTAGAAACACAGCATTTTGCAGTATCTTTAGTAATTGTTTCAGGCCATTTTCCATCATCATACTGTCCACTCATCGTCCCACCCTGAACAAATTTTTCGAGTCACTTATGAGGTTGGAAAATGCAGACATTATGTGGGGAAAAAATCATATTCCTGCAAATTTTGTTTCTACTCTTGTTCTGGCAATTCATTGAGAGCAGATGTTACATTTAGTGACAAAATGTAATGTTAATTTTTTGTGGTTTCATGGAAAACCATTTACCTCAGTATCTGCAGTTGACAGTTTGGACTCTTCAGTCCATCAGAAAGAAGCTTCACTCCTGAATCCTGCAGGTCATTGTTACTCAGGTCCAGCTCTCTCAGGAACATGTTTGAGGATATTAGAGCTGAGGACAAACTCTCACAGGAATGAGTGGTGAGATTACAGGACTGTAGCCTGTGTAGAGTACAAAACAAACAGTGATATAATGGGTTTATCAGGTAAGGTTCTGAAGAACAGATGACTTTTGACTGCAGTGATGCAGGTGAGGCAATCAAAACCATCCAATATATTCAATGATTACTGCATTTAAAAATGTAAGGCTATAAAACAAAATTAAAATGCCTTCCTTTAGATTATATAAGTGTAAAATGCTTCAATAATTCAGTTCCTTATAAAGCATCGAACCAGGACAGTTTTCCCACTATTTTATGTACAGATCAGATGATTCAGTCGATGATCCAGATTACCAAATCTGGATTACAAGTGCTCTGAATGGAACTACACATCATAATGTAGGCCACTAGTTATATAAAGCATAACAGGTGAAACGGTTATCATGGGGTAACTTGAAGGTTATTCCAACATCCTGTTACATTTTCAAGTCTAATGACTGATATTTTGTTGTGCACTACCAACGCTGTGATACTACAGCATGAAATCCAGCAGTATTGTGATAATCAGGAATGTAGAACAATGTTAAAAACATGCAAAGTGCAGAAGTTATTAACTACTGTAATATTTAGACTCACAGACATCAACAAACAGCACATGAAACTCATCAATGGGAACAATCAATTAAAAGATTTATGCTGCAATGCATGCTGGGTAATAGCACAGTACAAAACTCATTCATCTCTCCCAGAATGCTCTGCATCAAAAATAAGTTATGAAGCTAATTTCTTACTATTTTTTTGCTTTTATTTTTGATGTCGTTTTTCTTGTGACCTTTTTAAGAGCTTGTTTTGTGATGTTGAGTTGATCTGTTCATCTGGATATTTTGTTAATTGTCACCATTATTGAGGTTTGTATTATGAGTGTTTATATCTAAATGTGTAATGTTTGAAATATATTTGTACAAACGAGTCAAGTTTCTCATTTTAATGCATCACACTAATATTTTTTATCACAACAACTGCATTTAACAGATTTTCACATTTAATACCACTAACACTCTTCTATTTGCTTCATCATCAAACTACAAAACAGCACACACTAAATTCATTAATGTGATCATGTTTTGAAAGTGGATTGATTGTTGTCAGTGTTTCTTACTGAGCTGATCTGGATTTTTTAACCACCGACTGCAGCTTCTGAAGAACTTCCTCTAATGTATGTTGTTTTTCAATAAAATCTTTTAGATTGAAAATTTTGATTGATTGGATGACCAACTGATGAGGCACAACATTTCATATAATGGCCATCTGGGGTATGGTGGTAATTTTGGACCTTAGCTAAGATGCTAAGAGTGTCTCGCACACACCCACTAGATGGTGTTACCAGTTTGAGTGTCAGAAGAAATCCATGCATTAAATACATTTATTTGAAAGACAGCATTTTGAAGTATCTTTAGTAATTGTTTCAGGCCATGTCATGATTTCAATCATCCCACCCTAAACAAATTTTTCAAGTCACTTATCAGGTTGGAAAATGCAGACATTATGGGAAAAAAATCACATTCCTGCCAGTTTAGTTTTGTCACTTGTTCTGGAAATGTATTGAGAGCAGATGTCACATTTAGTGACAAAATTTAATGTTATTTTTTTGTGGTTTCATGGAAAAAAAATTACCTCAGTATCTGCAGTTGACAGTTTGGACTCTTCAGTCCATCAGAAAGAAGCTTCACTCCTGAATCCTGCAGGTCACTGTTACTCAGGTCCAGCTCTCCCAGAAGCATGTTTGAGGATTGTAGAACTAAAGACAAACTCTTACAGGAATGAGTGGTGAGATTACAGGACTGTAGCCTGTGTAGAGTACAAAACAAACAAACAGTGATATAATGGGTTTATCAGGTAGGGTTCTGAAGAACAGATGACTTTTGACTGTAACTTTGACTGTAGTGGTGTAGCTGAGGCAATCAAAACCATCAGATATACAGTATTCAATGATTATCGAATTAAAGAATTTAAAGCTATAAAACAAAATTTAAAGTCCTCCTTTAGATTATATAATCTATACTTATATAATCTAAAGGAGGACTTTAAATTTTGTTTTATAGCTTTAAATTCTTTAATCAGGTAGGGTTCTGAAGAACAGATGACTTTTGACTGTAACTTTGACTGAAGTGGTGTAGCTGAGGCAATCAAAACCATCAGATATACAGTATTCAATGATTATTGAATTAAAGAATTTAAAGCTATAAAACAAAATTTAAAGTCCTCCTTTAGATTATATAAGTGTAAAATTCTTCAATAATTCAACTCTTCATTGAACCAGGGCAGTTTTCCCACTATTTTATGTAGATCAGATGATTCAGTCAATGATCCAGATTACTAAATCTGGATTACCAGTGCTCTGAATGGAACTACATATCATAATGTAGGCCAGTAGTTAAAGAATAACAGGTAAAACAGTTATCATGGGGTAACTTGAAGGTTACTTTAACATGCTGTTATATTTTCAAGTCTGATGACTGATATTTTGTTGTGCACTACCAACCCTGTGATACTACAGCATGAATTCCATCAGAATTGTGATAATCAGGAATGTAGAACAATGTTAAAAACATGCAAAACGCAGAAGTTATTAACTACTGTATTATTTAGACTCACAGATATCAACAAACATCACATGAAACTCATCAGTGGTAACAATCAATTAAAAGCTTTATGCTGCAGTGCATAAAATAGCACAGTACAAATCTCATTAATGGCTCCCAGCATGCACTGCATCAATAATAATTTATGGAGCTAATATGTTTTACTATTTTCCGCTTTTATTTTTGCTGTCCTTTTTCTTGTGACTTTTTAACAGCCTGTTTTGTGATGTTGAGTTGGTCTGTTTATCTGAATTTTTTGTTGTCACCATTGTTGAGGTTTGTATGATGAGTGTTTATATCTAAATGTGTAATGTTTGAAAAAAGAAATTGTACAAATGAGTCACCTTGGTCCCCATTTTCACAATTTAAGTGCATGGTCTAAAGCGCATGTCGCTGCTAGTTTATTGATGGGAGAAATGGTTGGCGCACCCGGCACATGATCTAAAAGGGTTGTCTCTATTCTCCTTATGAGTCATGGGTGTGTTTTTGACGTAACATGCAATAAACAAATCAGAGTGCCATCTCCCATTCTCTTTAAAGGCTAGTTCCACTCACGCCATGGCGTATTTGCTATTTACAATCTGAATGCTTCTCTAGCGAGGAAACGGATCTGTGTCAGGCTGAAACGAGCAAAAAACACTTGTGTTGTGCCTGGTGCCACATTGCAGTAGGTGTATGATAGGGTCTCCTCTCATTTTTAATGCATCACACTAATATTTGTATCAACAGCATTTAACAGATTTTCACATTTAATACCACTAACACTCTACTATTTGCTTTATCATCAAACTACAAAACAGTACATGCTAAATTCATAAATGTGATTGTTTTGAAAGAGGAGTGATTGTTGTCAGTGTTTCTTACTGAGCTGATCTGGATTCTTTAACCACAGGCAGCAGCTTCTGAAGAACTTCATCTGCTGTGTGTTTTTTTCCAAAAAACTCTTTTAGATTGAAAACTTCCATCTTCTTCTCTGATGTCAGCAACACATAAACCAGAGCTGACCACTGCGAAGAAGAGAGTTTGGTTTCTCTTATTTCTCCAGATTTCAGATAGCGTTGGATCTCCTGCATCAGTGAATTATCACCCAGTTCATTCAGACAGTGGAACAGATTGATGGATCTCTCTGGAGAGAGATTCTCCTTGATCTTCTGTTTGATGTACTGAACTGTTTCTTCTTTGTTGTAGGAGCAGCTTCCTGTCTGTGTCAGTAGTTCTCGTAAGAGAGTCTGATTGGACTCCAATGAGAGACCCAGAAGAAAACGCAGGAAAAGGTCTAGATGTCCATTCTTACTCTTTAAGACCTTATTTACAGCTCTCTGATGGAGCTCAGATAATGAATGATATTTTATCTGATTTAAAATTTTAGAAAAGAGACTTTGTTTGGTTTTCTCAAATACATTTCTATTCTTGTTTGTAAAGTAAATGTGTGCATATAGAGCTGCTAGATGTTCCTGGATGCTCAAATGAACAAAGCAGAAGACTTTTCCCTGATACCAGCCCAACTCCTCTCTGAAGATCTGAGTGCACAATCCTGAGTACACTGATGCTTCTGTCACATCAATGCCACACTCTCTCAGGTCTTCCTCATAGAAGATCAGGTTGCCTTTCACAAGCTGCTGAAAAGCCAGTTTCCCCAGTTTGAGAATCATGTCTTCATCTTTCACTTTCTTCTCATAGTCCTTCTTATGTTTGATGTTGGTCTGAATGATCAGGAAGTGTGTGTACATTTGAGTGAGAGTCTTGGGAATCTCTCCTCTCTCTGCTTCACTCAACATCTTCTCTAGAACAGTGGCTGAGATCCAGCAGAACACTGGGATGTGGCACATGATGTGGAGACTTCTTGATGACTTCAGGTGTCTGATGATTTTTTTGGCCAATTTCTTTTTACTAATTCTCTTCCTGAAGTATTCCTCCTTCTGTGGCTCATTGAATCCTCGTACCTCTGTCACTCGATGGACACACTCAGAGGGGACGAGATCAGCTGCTGCTAGTCTGGAGGTGATCCAGATGAGAGCAGAGGGAAGCAGATTCCCCGCAATAAGGTTCTTCAGCAGCTCGTCCACTGAGGCTGATTCAGATATATTACACAGTTTCACTTTGCTCTTAAAGTTCAGAGACAGACGACACTCATCCAGACCATCGAAGATGAACAACACTTTATATTCTTCACTGGATATTTCCATTTCTTTGGTTTCAGGGAAAAAGACATGAAGAAGATCTGAAAGACTGAGTGTTTTGTCCTTCATCAAGTTGAGCTCTCTGAAAGGAAGTGGAAATATGAGCTGGACGTCCTGATTCTCTTTCCCTTCAGCCCAGTCCAGGATGAACTTCTGCACAGAGACTGTTTTTCCAATGCCAGCGACTCCCTTTGTCAGCACAGTTCTGATGGGTTTGTCTTGTCCAGGTAGAGGTTTAACGATGTCATTGCATTTGATTGGTGTGTCCTCTGTTTCTGCTCTCCTGGATTGTGTCTCAATCTGTCTCACCTCATGCTCATTATTGATCTCTTCACCTTCACTCTCTGTGATGTAGAGCTCTGTGTAGATCTCATTCAGGAGTGTTGGGTTTCCCTGCTTTGCTGTTCCTTCATTCAGACACTGAAACTTCTTCTTCAGGTTTGATCTAAATGTGTTGAGGCTGTCGGCTTTATGGCTGTAAAATAAAATCTCCACATTATTACATGGTTTAATAAGCGCAATGCCTAGTTCTGTATCATATATTCAAATATCTGTTATAGAAATGTTTTACCTGAGACCAGTCCGTGTATCTTCACTCTTAAACTTTACTGGCTGATCCATAGACACATCACTCTTCATAGACACACAGCTGGACTCTGGTTCTGATCTCTTCTGATGAATTGAGCTAAAACAGATAGAAGTTAATGTTAATATTTCAAATTATTGTATTCATTAACTCATTTATTTATTTATAATTTAAAAAATCAATTTAAACGTTAAAGGGCACTTTATAATCATCTCCTTCCATATACAGTGGGTACAGAAAGTATTCAGACCCCCTTACATTTTTCACTCTTTGTTATATTGCAGCCATTTGCTAAAATCATTTAAGTTCATTTTTTTTCCTCATTAATGTACACACAGCACCCCATATTGACAGAAAAACACAGAATTGTTGACATTTTTGCAGATTTATTAAAAAAGAAAAACTGAAATATCACATGGTCCAAAGTATTCAGACCCTTTGCTGTGACACTCATATATTTAACTCAGGTGCTGTCCATTTCTTCTGATCATCCTTGAGATGGTTCTACACCTTCATTTGAGTCCAGCTGTGTTTGATTATACTGATTGGACTTGATTAGGAAAGCCACACACCTGTTTATATAGGACCTTACAGCTCACAGTGCATGTCAGAGCAAATTAGAATCATGAGGTCAAAGGAACTGCCTGAAGAGCTCAGAGACAGAAAGGCACAGATCTGGCCAAGGTTACAAAAAAAATTCTAAGAGCACAGTGTTCCTAAGAGCACAGTGGCCTCCATAATCCTTAAATGGAAGACGTTTGGGACGACCAGAACCTTTCCTAGAGCTGGCCGTCCGGCCAAACTGAGCTATCGGGGGAGAAGAGCCTTGGTGAGAGAGGTAAAGAAGAACCCAAAGATCACTGTGGGCTGAGCTCCAGAGATGCAGTCGGGAGATGGGAGAAAGTTGTAGAAAGTCAACCATTACTGCAGCCCTCCACCAGTCAGGGCTTTATGGCAGAGTGGCCCGACGGAAGCCTCTCCTCAGTGCAAGACACATGAAAGTCCGCATGGAGTTTGCTAAAAAACACCTGAAGGGTGTTTGAAAAACACCTGAAGGGTGTTTGGTGTCTGATGAGACCAAGATAGAACTTTTTGGCCTTAATTCTAAGCTGTATGTGTGGAGAAAACCAGGCACTGCTCATCACCTGTCCAATACAGTCCCAACAGTGAAGCATGGTGGTGGCAGCATCATGCTGTGGGGGTGTTTTTCAGCTGCAGGGACAGGACGACTGGTTGCAATCGAGGGAAAGATGAATGCGGCCAAGTACAGGGATATCCTGTACGAAAACCTTCTCCAGAGTGCTCAGGACCTCAGACTGGGCCAAAGGTTTACTTTCCAACAAGACAATGACCCTAAGCACACAGCTAAAATAAAGAAGGAGTGGCTTCACAACAACTCTGTGACTGTTCTTGAATGGCCCAGCCAGAGCCCTGACTTAAACCCAATTGAGCATCTCTGGAGAGACCTAAAAATGGCTGTCCACCAATGTTTACCATCCAACCTGACAGAACTGGAGAGGATCTGCAAGGAGGAATGGCAGAGGATTCCCAAATCCAGGTGTGAAAAACTTGTTGCATCTTTCCCAAAAAGACTGATGGCTGTATTAGATCAAAAGGGTGCTTCTACTAAATACTGAGCAAAGGGTCTGAATACTTAGGACCATGTGATATTTCAGTTTTTCTTTTTTAATAAATCTGCAAAAATGTCAACAATTCTGTGTTTTTCTGTCAATATGGGGTGCTGTGTGTACATTAATGAGGAAAAAAAATGAACTTAAATGATTTTAGCAAATGGCTGCAATATAACAATGAGTGAAAAATGTAAGGGGGTCTGAATACTTTACATACCCACTGTATGTGTGTGTGTGTGTATTCAATTATAAAGTAAAGATAAAAAAAGATAAATACCTACAAAGACAAAAAGCAAAAGAAGAATGTAATCTCTTCTAGAAAATATATGATAATATAAAATGCCATACTATAATTATATTTTTATAGAAATATACCTGAGGCCAGTCTGTGTATCTCCACTCATAAACTTTACTGGCTGATCCATAGACACGTCACTCTTCATAGACACACAGCTGGACTCTGGTTCTGATCTCTTCTGATGAACTGAGCTAAAACAGAACATCCTTTATGGTTTCAATCTTCTTAAGATAAGATCTCCAAAAAAAAATAATAAAAATAAATAAATAAAATAAAATAAAATAATAAAAAGTACTCAAGGAGGCTTATTGTTTTCAATACATTTTTTTTTTTTTTTTCTGTAGACAGTAATTTAATCTATAATATTAAAGGATATTTAATGTGTTAGTACCTGTGTCCTGGGAAATAATCTTCATTTCTGAATGTTTGTATGTCATCCATAATGGATCTGAACAGGAAGTGACAGACAATCACAAAAACTAAATAATCAAACAACCTTTATAACTGAATGATCTTGAGAGCTGGAGAAGATCATTCACTCAAACACATAAGGTCAGTCACATAAACACAAATGCACTTTAGACTTCTGAAGAATCACAATCTGCAGAAACACAAGAGACGTTGTTCATTTTTTTTCAGGATATCATACATACCGATTCACAGAAATCCTACAGCTTTTCCATTGAGTAGCTACACATCATTCCTGCCTAAACTTTTATAAACGACTCTATTACAGATTTAAAGATATTCTGTCTGTTAAATGATCGATTCTGTCTGTTAATGAGGAAACGACAACTCTAATGATTTACTTTCACTTGCATTTAGGACGAGACATGCCATGGGCTCCCAGAAAAACGTAAAACTATCAGCACAAAATCGACTTTTAGTTGGCCATTGGGTTATTTGGTTGCACAGATCTGGCAACCCTACTCTGTTTTATATCACAGTTGACAGCTGCAGGATTTACAAACAGCTTAAAATAAACATTTTGATTTATTCTGTTTATAATTTATTTGAATGATTTTATCTGTACTAATTTATGTACATATGTGCATAATTAACTACTTAATCTGATTTTTTTTTTTTTTTTTAGCCGGTAAAGTGGCTGGGGGTAGATTGTTCTCGCGTTCCGGGGGAGAAATGGGAACGCGGGGGCACCGCAATTAGACCGCAAAGGGCACTTTCACTTTCGCGATCAAAACTGTGTGCACGCCACTGGTTATCGTTAAGTTCTGGCTGCTAGATGCATGACTCACAGTTTCACTACCGCAATAGTTCGGTGTGATACTAAATTAATTAAAACTGATTTTGATGCCACTGTATAGTATTCTGTTTGCACCTTACTGTGTATCTTTAAGACGCTATTTTAATAATCGTTTCAGTGTTCGTTTAGGCTACTTCACTATGTCTCTCAATGTATATTGATAAGAATTATGATTTATAGCATGTCATTTAATTCAGTGATAGTGTGTAACCTATTGTTTTTTCTACATTTCTTTGTTTTAGCCTATATCAAGTGGATTAAAGTTTTGTTTTTTGGAAATCTGGAGTATTGCACCTCTTTTTAATGGAAGAGCTAGGAGGAGGAAGACAGTTTAACACACATGATATCACAGCCTACATGACGAAACACATTATGTAATATAATTTTATTTCAAGCGAATGAGGAAAATAAAGTGGGTTTAATCCAAGTAGCTTTAAAAGTTTTTAGAATTATAGAATAATCTGGCATCTTTCTGAAGACACTCTGTCTGCACTTGAGATGTTGAATGCTCTGTTGATTATTAAACACGTTTATTACAAAAGTAAAATGTTTAGCATACATTTACTGAACAGTGATTGATTAGCCTATATGTCAGTTGTCATCAATGTGAAAATATGGATCTTAAAGATTATACACTGCTGGGAAGGGTTAAAATATGCAGAAGATGCTGGAAAATGAAAGAATGTGTTGGACCTGGAGGATTTTTCTGAGGAACTGTGGGCAGAACAGGACAAACATGGGACTTATCATAAAAACCATCATGTAATGAAACATTACTGAGAATCAGTTAAGTGTATGTAAAAGTTTGAACTGCTTCATTTGTGTAAATGCAGATATTATTATATTTTGTGGACTTTATGTAAAACATCTGTTATAATAAATCATATTTGTTGCAGATTCTGCAAGGTGTGTGTAAATTATGACTTCAAATATGCTACTAAAAAACAAAGAGTGCAATGTGCTGATAAAATATTTTAGAGCTGAGAATAACTGAGCAGAATTATTTAATATTTTACTAGAATAGTTACATATTTTTGCCTACCACAAACAGAGGAAAAACAGCATAGCAAAAGTACAGATACATTGCTTAAAATTTACTCAAGTAAAAGTAAACAGTTTTCAAACTACTTTAAAAAGTACAATTTATGATTAAAAACTACTTAATTACAGTAACATGAGTGTTTGTAATGTGTTTCTTCACACTCCTGTATATAATTGACTTGTCCGTGACATCATCATTTGTAATGACTAAGTTCAGCTGGCAGAGGGCAGCCTTCAACTGCTTCAGGCAGTCAGTTCAGAGAGGATGTGTTGACTCTTAAATGCCTCTAGAGGTCTCCAGATAGCCTGTTAACAAGAAACATAAAATAAAACCTCAAAGCAGGATCCCGTAATCACTCTTAAATGTTATTGTGTGTGTGTGTGTGTGTGTGTGTGTGTGTGTGTGTGTGTGTGTGTGTGTGTGTGTGTGTGTGTGTGTGTGTGTGTGTGTGTGTGTGTGTGTGTGTGTGTGTGTGTGTGTGTGTGTGTGTGTGTGTGGCGTGTTAGATGTAGTAAGATGTCAGGTAAGTAGTATAGACTATTACTGTTTGAAAAGTTTTATATTTATAATTTTATATCTTGGTGACAGTTTATATCATGAAATAGTTATTTTGGCTGGAAATTGCAAGTGCATATTAATTGCACATTAAGAGTATTACAAATAAAAAAGTTCAGTCAGAACTGGAAATGATATTCTAGCATCAAATCATATTGGAAGAAAGGCAATTTGTGCTAATGACGGTGTGTAATGAATGCTAATGATGGAATATTAATACATATGAATCCATGATGAAGAAGAACGAAGTGGTGTATAACACGAGGCTTGTGATGTCACGTTTGTGTCCATGCCAGTCCTGCTTCACTCCTGACTGAAGTCCAATCTGTCACATTGCCTCAGTCTGCAGGGTACTGCCAATCGTTTACAGCTCACAATTTATTACACTATTAACTTTTACTGCCAGTCCACCTCTTCATACAACGAAGCAAGGCCACCGGAGCCTGAATCATAAAAATGAGATCTGTCATCTTCACAGAGCATGTGTAGCCCATGTGTGCATGTTTTAGGTTCATGCTTGACACTGTGTGGATCAAGTCTCATCATTAGTGATATACACAGTGGGAAAAAAAGGCCTACTGAAGGTATAATATGTATGGAGCCCCTAAAGTGACCTGCAAAAATAATACCTCTAATACCTCTGCCTTTAACACATCCTCTGTGAAAGCCGAGAATCTGCGCTGTGAAACGGGTGCTCAAATCTTGGATTTCTTTAGAGCAGTTTGTCTAGTATGAGGGTGAATCTAGCTACTTGTTCATTTGTCATTTATTAAAGCGTAAACCTCCTTTATATAACAATGCTTTCTAAAGTCCTTTATGTCTATGGCTCTGCACGCAATAAGCACTGTTAGAACTGAAGAAACAGCCTTTCTCCGTCACCTGTAAGGATGCGATTTTTGTGTACTAAACATTTTTGAAAAAAAACAAACAAATTTTTACTTTCCGCTGTATTGCTTTTCCATTGTTTTCCTTGTAAACATGCGCTGGACACCCAGAGGTGCTGTTGTTGCAGTCAGTGTTGCCAACTGCTTTCAATTAAAAGTAGCTAAAACTTGTAGCTAAATGTCTCTAGATGACATCATAATGGCAAATTCATTGATCTATATAAATATGAATATAGTTCAGTGGGCAAAATAAGAATCTAGACAAGGATTGTCCAAGAAGTTGCTAGATTTGTCCCTAAAATTTTGAAAAAAGTCTAAAAAGTGGCAAGGAAGTCACTAAATCTAGTGACAAAATTGCTAAATTCGGTATTTTGTCTTCATTTTCTGCTGTGAAACTCTGAAACAACGGCCTGGGTCAGTGTTGCCACCTTGTGGAACAACTGATTAGTGCAAAACAAATTCAATACTTTGTGTTTTTTTTTTTTTTTTTTTTTTTTTTTAACAATAACAATAATACAGAAGCAACACCAAAACAAAAACAACAACATTTTTTTTTATATATATATTCAATTATTTTTTTATTATATTAAATACAAATTTTCACAAATAGTCCAATTTCTTATTAGCAGATACTGAGTTCACATTGAACTAATTTTCCATTTCTCAGGCAAGACACATACAGTACACTATTCTGGTGACGATATTTGTGTATACTTATTGCATAAGTATGTATACTTTGGGCTTAAAGCGGGTTTTGAATGCTTCTTATACGCATGCGCGCTCACCCAGTGTTTGGTAGCTCAGACCTCATTAAGAATTTCTCCTGGCTGTGAGAGCTAATTAACCTAATTTGAGCAGCACCAGCACAGACACAGATGAACCCAAGGGCCTGCTCTGCGTTTTTCAAATTAAGAGGGCTTCACTTTTTCCAGTGTCTGCATGGAGTCATTAGGAGAAGGGTTTGTGGGAAAAAGAAACTGAACAGCGAGCAAGTCATATCAAAGCGCATCCCTAATTCAGTTGTATCTCGGCGAACACCACAAATTAATTCTGCTGCACATGCTTAATATGAGTAATTTTCCAATTCTTTAACTGTGAGGTCCAATCTGGTGCTGAATAATAAATGCTGACACAGGGGCTGGTTTAACATTAACACTCATTAGCAAATGGCACAAATCATTAAAACAAAGCCATGCTAACCTGTAATGTTAATAGGACACCATTTAGTGAGGTGACATGGAAGATTATGCCTCATTTATTTATATCATGGCCAGAATCTTTTAATGCATCAGATTTCATAAAGAGAAATGAGGTGTAGATGGGGGGGATTTCCAGCTGTCACTGTGCCATATTGCAGATGTCAGACAGACATCAGACACCCCCACCTGTCACTCTCATTTTTATGTTGAGCCCCTCTGTTTCCATGGCAACCACTATTTCCTTTTATCATTATTATTTTTTTCTTTTAATTATTTTTATTTACTCATTTATTGATTTGTTAGAAGATGGCAGGGAATGAATCACAGCTTTGTTTCTTGTTAAAATTTACTAGAAATCATGCACAATTTCATCTACCACTTTACACACACAAATTACAATAAAGTTTCATTTGTTAACATTAGGAAATGCATTAACTAAAATGAACAACGAGCAATACATTTGTTACTGTATTTATTCATTCATTGTTCACGTTAGTTCACAGTGCATTAACTAATGTTAAGAAATACAACTAAAAAAAAAGTTATAGAAGTTTAAGTTTATTATTATGAAAAATGCATAAAAATACTATTTTTAAATTTTATATGAAATATATATTTTTATTTATATGTTATATATATATTTTTATTTATATGTTTTACTCTAAAATTGTGAGAAAATCAAAACTAAAAATCTAAACAAGTTGTATTCCAAATTTGAGTTTGATAACTCAAAAAATTAGCTTTCAGTAAGATTTTGTTTGGGTGCAATACCAAACGCTTCCACTAGATGAAATTCGCTTCCCATTCATTTCAATACAAGTGTGACTGTGACCATTTAAACTTTTTGTTTGCATATTAAAGGGGTGGTTGATTATGATTTCACTTTTTAAACTTTAGTTAGTGTGTAATGTTGCTGTTTGAACATAAACAACATCTGCAAAGTTACGACGCTCAAAGTTCAATGCAAAGAGAGATATTTTCTTTTACAGAAATTGCTTTTTAAGGACTACAACAAACAGCTGGTAAGGACTACAATGAGCTTCTTCTTGGGTTAGTGACTTCACAAACCCCCAAATTTACATAAACCCCGCCCCCGAGAACACACAACAAAGGGGGCGGGGCCATGTTGGGCTGCTTTAGAGAAGAGGAAGAGTTGTTGTAGTAGAGTGTTGTTGACATGCCGTCATTTTACGCCGGACTGCTTCACAAACAATTCAACACAAAAGATGAACATGACGGCACATGCTAGTGGATGAGTTGAATCAACTCCACAGCAACTACATCAATTTATCCACTAACCATTCAGAAACGTCTAAAAGTTGTAACTTCTTCCTGAGTCTCTCCATCAGTGTCGACTCCGGTTTGAACAATGTAAGGCTGAACACTTTCCTCATTTTGGCTGCGTGAGATTCTCCAGCTTTGTTGTTGTTGAGCTGTTAAAGCTCCGCCCTCTTCTGGAGCAGCAGCTCATTTGCATTTAAAGGGACACACACAAAAACAGCGCGGAACACATTTCTTTCCAGTTTTGGCTATATCATGGCCCTAAACAGCCTACACAGCTCAGGTTGACCCAAGTTTGTGATGTTTTTTAGGCTTGCACTGAGTCTTCTAGAATGTTCCTGGAAGCACTAAATTAAATCAGACTATTCTATGGGAACATTGGTGCTTCCAGAAAACTCTTTAATGCTGCTTTTGCAACAGGGCTCTTAAGGAGAGCTGAGAAGCTAAACAGGATCCGGGGAGAGTGGAGACGCACAGACATAATAGATGGATCGCATGCTATTTATACAGGCTGGCTCGGAAAACTGAGCGTGAGAGGAGAGAAAATGAAGGGGAGTGAAGGAGGAAGAGAACATGTTGACTCGCGCTAATCTGTTTCATCTCTCCGTACACTCCCTGTGTGCTTTTCTCTTAAGCTGGAGAGGAAACCGCACAGGCTCATTTTCAATCTAAGAATCAAATCCTTACAATTACCTGTTCAATATTGGGTCATGCTGAGTGCAAATCCCCAGTATCCCCTCGACCAATAGGAAGCTGGCGCTGTAACCACCCCGACGAACAGAATTTGCTGTGTTAGCATAACAGTACAGAACTGTTCAGTCATTAAAAGTTAGTTTGTAGGCCATCATGGAAGGTTAATTCACTACGGGAATTTCTAATGGGTTTTTAGATCAATGGTTTTGGATTTGGGTGTATGGTTAACACTAGGCCTACTTGACGACACTTTCTCAGTTACATCTACTGTACCACAAAGATGTGAGTTTACAGACAAGTCCGGGGCCAGGTAAGTTTTCCAACTTTTTTTGTGAAAGATAAAAAATACTGCTAATAATTCAGGCAGTAAAGACATTTATAATGTTAAAAATGATGTATGCTTCAAATAAATGCAGTTCTTTTGAACTTTCTCTTCAACAAAGAATCCTGAAAAAATAAAAAATATTAAGCAATAATTGTTTTTCAACACTAATGATAAGAAGAAATATCATTTTGAGCAGCTAGAATGATTTCCGAAGGATCATGTGACACTGAAGACTGGAGTAATGATGCTGAAAATTCAGCTAAATTACATTTTACAGTATATTCACATAGAAAACAGTTAAAGGCACCATGAACTGCACTGTTTTATTGTTTTATAATGTTTCCTGGGGTGCACTTATAATGTAAGTATGATTTTTACATCAAAAATTGTCATCATTTACAAATAAAAGGCATTTTTCCTACCCTGATTTTAGCCCTCTGATTTGTATTGTATTGTAAACTTTATTGTCCCCCTTAGGGCAATTTGTTCTGCAGCATGATAGCACCACGTACAAGACAGACAAATACAGCACATTTATAGCACATTTAAAAAAAAACAAAAAAAAAAACGACCTCTTCCTATTTGAATAAAGCAAGTTGATAGCATATGGAACAAACAGAAAATTGAATCTGTTTGTCTTAGCTAGAGGGACCCTATACAAAGATCCTGAGGGGAGTGTCTGAAATGACTCATAAAGAGGGTGAGATGAGTCAGATATGATGTGATGCGCTTTCTTTATCACCTGAATATCAAACAAATCTGACAACCCAGGCAATTTCACACCCAATACTTTACTGCAGTTATTTAAAACCTTTGATAGAGAATTCTTCTGTTTGACCTTTAAAGAGGCAAACCAACAAATCGATTCAATATATGCCTTATAAAAAGCAATCATCAAAGTCATCAATATTAAATTTAGCTAGTTTCTGCAAACAATAAAGTCTTTGTTGGCTCATCATACACAATCTATCGGTATTCTCCGCAAAATTGAGTTTGTTATCGATAATAGTACCTAGGTACTTATAACTTTCGACCAGTTCAATCAAATGATTATCGACAATAGTACATGGAGCTGCTGTCTGATTTCGCCGCAGGTCCTTGTTTTTCTCAGCATTCAGAGGTAGACTAGTCTCTCGACACCAATTTGCAAAATACTCGACAATATGTGTTCCCTCCCTTCCTCACCAACCAACAAACTTACAATAACTGTGTCATCAGCAAACTTAAGACTGTACCGATTCTCAAGCTTTGTCACTCATTTGGATATAGGATATAGAGGAGAGGAGAGAGTACACACCCCTGTGGGGAGCCAATAGATGTAATTATAGGGCCTGACAAAACACAATTAATTCTTACCCTCTGAGACCTATTTGTAAGGAAGTCTAGTAACCAAGCAGCCATTCTTGCATCCGAAATGCAGATGAAAAATCTACAAATAATAGCCTTGCATGGTTACTACTACCCTCCAGATGTTTGTACAACAGGTCCAGTAAGGTCAGTGTTGCATCCTGCACACCTCTCCCCGCCCTGTAGGCAAATTGCATCGGATCAAGAAATGGTTTAGTTTTTTCCAATAATACCTCTTTTACTAATTTCTCAAATACCTTCATTACAAGTGAGGTCAAGGAGACAGGTCTATAATCTGTCAAGCCTTTAGGACAATTATTTTTTGCTACTGGAATAATGATCGACTGTTTCCAAAGTTTTGGTACATACTGAACCTCAAAAGACCAATTAAAAATATAAGTAAAGATTGGACCCAGTTCTTCTGCACACTGTTTCAGGACCCTATCTTATTCCATCCGGACCAGGACTCACTTTAATTTTACATTGTTTAAAAAGATTGACTACATTTCTACATTAAAAGAAACAAATAAACTTCCCTCTTGAGAGCAGTTATAGAACTCATGCCTCATGCCTCCATTCTGCTCTTCAATTCTAGCATAAAATGTATTAAAATCCTCTGCAAGGGCACTATCTCGCTCATAACCGGTTACTTTCACTGGTTTTCAACTTCCATTATTTAGGCCCGTCATTAATTTAAGACTATCCCATACTGAGCCCATACAGTTTGTTCTTCATTTAATCTCTACTTTTTCCTTATAACATATTTTGTTTCCTCCTAATTTCTTGTCTAATTAATTTCTGTACATTTTTAACTTCAAGCAAATCATTCATTTACAGTAAGATGATCTTTGTCTGTGTGTCAGCAAATTTACTGACACACAGACAAAGATCATCTGACTATACATGAATGATTAATATCAGATCAGGCATTAGAATGAACACAGTTACTGACATGTTGTTGCATTACTGTTGATTCCATATTGTAAAAGTCTGTTTGCAAAGCCTGCGCCAAAATGCGATTGATTTACCAAAGAATCCACAGTTAAATACTGAATATTTGTCATGATCACCAGTTGGAGTGTCCTGGTTAGCCACCAGAGGGCACTCCACCCACTGCCTCACCACTTCGGACTTCATTTCCCATAACCCACTTCCCGGACTCATTATTACTTCATTGCACCCAGCTATCTTGTATTATGTTATTAGTTTCCGTCTATTTATACTGAGTTTGTTTCTGCCTTTGTTGTTGAGTTTTAGCTATTGTTACATGCATGTCTGAGCACACTGGATTCTTGTTTCGCTGTTTCTTTGTTTTCTGGCTTCATGTGTGGACTGTTTATATGGTGTTTGACTATTGCCTGGATGACTACGATTTTGGATTACCCTTATTAAAGCTGCATTTGGATGTAACCCGCAAGTCTCAGTGCATACGTGACAACACTAATAAATACATCTCAACTGAGACATTCACATAGCATAAGGATCCTTTGAAAAGTAATGTTATTTTGTATCGCTCTTCTCTCATCTCACTAACACACCAGTGGGCGGGGCTAATGTTGCAATGTTCTGCAGAGGCGGAGTTTCAGTCATTCTCTGGGTATGGTGTCGATAAAAGCTTTTATTGGACTAACAAGGAAGTTTTCAGTCCTGAAACTTACAGTATATTCTTATAGTATGATGACCTCATATATATCAAAAGCTCAATGAAAGGTTAATTTCTCAATTCATGACCCCTTTAAAGGTCCACTGAAGTTCCTTGGAACACGCAGCATTATTTATTGTGTTGATGTAATTTCCAATGAAGCAGGAAGACAGGGCAGGACATAGCAAACAGCTCCTCTTCTTTTTAAATATCCAACAGTGTTTTGTTTATATCACAGTTCGGCCAGAGCCAGTGAAGCCTCAGTTTCCTCCTAATCTCTAACAATTTCTACTCCTAATCTCATCCATATTGCTTTAAATGACAGCATTCTGTGCAGAATTCAAATATGTCTGATACGTTTTGTTTTCTGTGCCGACTCGTGGATATGATCCGCTCTGTGCTGTTGTGTCTCTGGACCGGAGCATGCTGTGCTTGCGCTGGGCAGTTTGCATGACACTAAAGTGAAACCAGACTTCATTCGCCTCCATGCAAAGCATATTTACACTGTCTGAATCGTTCCCTATCCCCTTTATAGTGCACTATGTGCCATTCACCATGTAGAAACTATGACCGATTTCAGCCGCAGCTTCAGCGTCTATTTATAATATAGGGGGCGGGACTTCAGATTCTAGAGAGCATTTGATTGGACATAAAATCTGATGAGAAGCTGAAGTGCAGCATGATGTCATAAAAATCATTGATCCAACTGATGAGGTATGAATGTGTAATCTATGTTGTACAAAATGGGAAAGTATCTTCAAATAAAGGAGGACTGAGGTAAAATCTACAATGCCTGGTTTTTAAACATCATTTTCAAGAAGTAGTAACAATTTTATTCAATCTGTGGTAAATTTACTAAAAAAAAAAGTGAATGTGAAGGAGGAGAAGATTCAGATGTTACAGTTGAGATGGTGCCTTCATAACAAAGACATAAAAGTGAGCCTTACCTCATGAAGCATTTTCCCTAAAATGGTAAGATAAGCATGTGATATAAGCCTAATGTAGCATAAATAAAAAAGTGCTTAGGTTGTAAATTACTACAATTATTAATACATATTTCTTTCCATCCAGGCTGTGCCTCAAAGAAACAATCTGTTCTCCTGGACTTCCTCTTTTAATAGAAATCTGAGTGATGGCGCATGAACAGGAAATCTGCAGCAAGAACACCACAACAAAAGCAGCCGTCTCCAGTGTTTTCTCAGCAGAACAGATTTGTGGGGCTGTTTTCTTGTGCCCTCGGTGATGTTGTGACCAGGATGCACCTGCGTGTGGAAGCTGAGGTCGTTTAGGACACAAAGATCTGTTCCCCAGACCATCACTGCCACCGGCTCCCTATTTATACCCTCATTCTCTCTCTCACACCCACAGGGAAGGAAGCGAATCAAGGAAGCCTCGCTGTTCTTTCTCAAGGCCTTCAGCGGTGGATGAGCTCTCGCCCTCATCTACACCCCGGTAAGTTAAGGAAACAGCCACTGGCCCGTGTCTGCATAGCATATGGAGAATCACACCGGGAGGAAGTCAGTACAATACTCATTTCCAAGAGCTCAACAATCGCCTGCTAATAATGAAGGACACAATACATAAACAACCAGTGATTCCCAAGCCATTTCGTAAGCATTTGTACACAAACGCAGACACTTCGGTCATTCTCTCAAGGCACGGAACAGTCTGTTCCCTTTGGTTAAACATGTTTGTTAGAGATTTAGGACCAGATTGGTGGGGAAACAGAGGATAGGGAGGATCAATGTCCTGGCTTAAACCACAGCGCCTTGTTCTCCGTCTCGATGCTTTGATCGGGGCCGTATCTCTGTACCTGTGCTCTCGGATCCGTGTTATTCAATTACATTTGAGCTGATTCCAAATGAGAAAGAGAGAAGCCAAGAAAAAAAGTGCATTTTCATGCTGGCGCGGAAGAACGGTGTCTTGCCGTCTAACATTGATTTCCAATACGACAGTCCTAACATGTCCAGATACACTAAAACAGGGCAAGATTAGTCCAAACCGCCCTATCACGCTATTTGAAGCAAAGATCAGGGAATGCATTATCCATTATCTAAAAAAGCCACTTAAAGATTGTTGACCTTAATGGAAGAAATGCAGAGACAGTATGGAGTTTCTCTACAACATTTGCACTTAATTTGATTCAAGCTGTATATATATATATATATACACAAGGGGTGTAAAGGCCCCGTAAACTTCAAACGAAATCGAAGAACGAACTGATGTGACGTCATTTCAAACAAAATCAGGCCAAAACGAAGTTCGTTTTGTGTTCTTTTTGGAAGTTCAAAACATCTTGCCAAAGCGAACTTTCAGGAAAAGTTCGCTCCAGCTGCAAAACACCTGCGTACTACCATTGGTCAGTGACGATAACGTAATAGGTGGTGTGCGCCGAGGCTCCGCCTTCACTCGCGTGGAACGCGTCTCTGAATCATTTCGTGTGTTTGAGTTTGTCGAGGTAAGATCTCCGCGGGTGAAAACATGAACACACTGGATAGCCGCTTCATAGTACAAAATAAAGTTGTGCTTCTGATGAAATGAGGCACTAACACTGTTTTTCAAGTTTGATACTGTAAAGCTGCTTGATTTTAAGCAATCTATTGAATAAAGTGATATGAAGATGTTACGTGACTGGAGTGCTATTTTACAGAGCTCGTGCTAACATTCCCATGCTGTCATGATCAGATGCTTTTCTTATGTTTTCCATAATAAATGCTTGCTGTTTTCTCATTTTTGTTGTGTTTATTTTGTTTCTGAGAAGAAAGTGCACGGCACATATTTACATATTCATCTAACCGTCACTCTCAGCGGTGTGGGCGGTGTCAGATGTTCGTTTACAGTATATCGCTGGTCACGCATTTTGAAATTCGTTTTACCCCTAAACGAAGAACGAAAAAGAACTTGCAAGTATTTGTCCTGAACCATCATGGTACTGATGTCATATTTCAGTGCATACAAATACAGTCAGTCACAGGCGATCCACACTCCAATCCAGAAGGGGGCGTGTGGTAATGCAATGCTGTTTGCTAATAGTTAAAAGATCTATGCATAGATATGTTTATGTGTAATCTCTCAACCAGTGTTTCAACCGCGGAAAGATGATTTGTGTGTGTGTGTGTTGATTATTATATCTAAAAATAAAAATAGCAACTGAATGTAATAGTTTGGGCTCTGTTGTTAATTGTAACCTTTAATATTATAGTAATGTGCAAGAAAAGGCTTCCTGGATATAGTTTACAGCATTAGCGGAGATTTTTTTATCCTTAAGAAAATGTTAATTTATTTAAAGAGAGAGGCAATTTGTTCAATAAACCACTCTTTAATAAAAAAGAAGAAAAAAAGAAGCAATTCTATGTTTAGATTTCTCGTACCCATACCGAACCGTCATGTTTGTGTTGTGTTACACCCCTACAATGATTTTCTTCCCAAGTTGGTGACATCACAAACCCTAAAATTTACACTCAACAAAGGGGGCGGGGCCATGTTGGGCTGCTTTAGAGAAGAGGAAGAGTTGTTGTAGTAGAGTGTTGTTGTCATGCCGTCATTTTACACCAAACGAGGGTCAATTCAACACAAAAGATGAACATGACGGCACATGCTAGTGGATGAGTTGAATCAACTCCACAGCAACTACATCAATTTATCCACTAACCATTCAGAAACGTCTAAAAGTTGTAACTTCTTCCTGAGTCTCTCCATCAGTGTCGACTCCGGTTTGAACAATGTAAGGCTGAACACTTTCCTCATTTTGGCTGCGTGAGATTCTCCAGCTTTGTTGTTGTTGAGCTGTTAAAGCTCCGCCCTCTTCTGGAAAGGGGGGCGGGAGCAGCAGCTCATTTGCATTTAAAGGGACACACACAAAATCTGCGTGTTTTTGCTCTTACCCAAATTTGAGAAGCTATAATAAATGATCTGTGGAGGATTTTGAGCTGAAACTTCACAGACAAATTCTGGAGACACCAGAGACTTATATTACATCTTGTGAAAGGGGTGTTATAGGTTCCCTTTACTGTATCGTTGCTGAATAAAAGCATTAATTTCTTAAAAAAAGACAAACAAAAGTGCATATTAGTAATGTAACTATTAATAAAAGCATTAGAAAATACCATAGTATAATATATAACAAATTCAAACAATTCAGCTATTTCATTTGAATTTGACTATATTGACCAGTTTGAACACTTTTTGTCTAGTCAGTCATTTACTTGTCCTACAGCATATTTGAATTATCTCTATTTTGCAAAAACTGATTAATTGAATTATCAGTTGTTGTTTTTTCAGTGAATGACAGAGTGATTGAGAACAAAGTAGAGGTGTGGATTACTGAAGCACCTGCATTTAATGACCAGTTGAAATCCTCCCACAAACCTGAGCGGAGCGTGAGAAGACTGATCCAATCCTGCACAGATTTAGCTTAGATAATACTTCATCCTCAGACTGTGATCGAGTGGGAGTCAGACAGGAGAGAGAGAAACGAGGGAACTCTCAGCGGTGTTATGTAAACAGGCTCTTCTGTGCTTAAAAACGCACATTTTTATTCAATAAGAAAGTTGAAACACACATCTGGACATATTCCGTCTCAGAAGAAAAACTATCAATGACGTCCTTCTCATTCACTTGGCTTTTATTCACATTTCAAATATGCTAACGCTAGCAAGATCTTTACATTCCACTGTGTGCCTCGGAAAAACCAGACGTCTATCTGAGCGTTCAGACAGAATAATAATAATAATATTAATATTAATAAAAGCAGCATCCCAGTTTAAAATAGAAAGCCGTATGTGTCGAGTGTATGATAGTGTTCAATATCAGTGTGCTCGCACATCCTCATTTCATTAAAAATGAACTAGAACTTGATAAATAAAATTTAAAGATAGCCATAAAATCATCATTATCAACTGAAATATTCACACTGACAATAAAATCAGATAGAAAAGTGACTCAAGCCCACAGAGAACAAAAAGAAGTGAAATCCGTATGTGATTGTGTGTGCGTACATGTGTGTCCATGGGAATACACATCCATATCCCAGATAAAAAGGAAGAAATGGCTGCCGTCAGTCATGTTACTGTCCTCTGGTGGTCTTGTGTGCAAGTTCTGGCACCTGCGCCACCTTTCCTCCTCTAGGCTCCCGTTCGGCGGGTTTTGAGCCCGACCTCCGGCCGCCTCGGTCTCCTGTGTCTGTTTGCTGTGTTCTCACCCAGGGAGAGAGGAAGGATTATTACTGTGGGCTTTCAAAGGCATCCCAAGGTTGATGTGCTTTCTGAAACAGCGAGACGTACACCTGGAGGCGCTGCAGGTCTGTTGACCGCACCCCGAGCTTCTTCCAAAGCCATCAATAATTTAAACAACTCATGAAGAGGAGAAATAAAAACTGAAATAAAAAAAAGAACTTAAGATTCCACCAGTGAGCCACAATGTAAACATTTCCCTCTGCGGCCTGAGGGTGGCGCTATATCAACGCCTCAGGCTTCCTCTCTGTGTCCGTGTGCGTCTCTCGCGCTCTCACTGGTACTGGAGGTAATTCTTCAGAGACTGGGGCAAAGGCAACGTCTCGATCTCCTGCAGACGCTCTCGTCCCAGAGCCAGCCGCGCCGCGCGTCGACACAGGTCCATCAGAGGGAGCGGCTCCGCTGCGGAGAGAGGGAAAAGCAGCTGTTAGAAGTGTATTCAAATGGGGGCAATTCAAATGCACACAGATTCAAGACCAAAACAAATTCATCCAAAACAATGAACATTCTGCCATCATTTCAAGTTTCAAAAAGGACCCAAAATCACCAGAAAACTATCAAAAGTGGTCCATACAACTGCACAGAAGTGTGAGCTGGTAACTCCAGAACTGCTGAGAGACAATGAGGGAAATTTGATGAACATGAACAAATATTCAGACTGATTCCATGAATCAGATAAATTGATTCACTGAAAAGATACAACTCAAAAAAATGGTTTGTTCATGAATTGGACCTATTTATGAACAAATCAGTCAGACTGATTTTATTTAAACAGATCAACATTCACATGGATTCCATAAACCAGATCAAATAATAAAAAAAAAAAAAAAATTGTTTACGAATTGGACCAATTCATGAACAACTTTGAGACCAATTCTGTGAATCAGATCATTTGATTCACTGAAAATATCCAAAGAGAGATTTGTTTATTAATTGGACCAATACTTAACTTATTAAGTCTGTGAACTAGATCAGTTGATTCACTGAAAAATATCCAATTCAAAAGAATGATTTTTTCACAAATTGGATCATTTCATGAAAAAAATCATTCACATGGATTCTGTGAACCAGATCAATTGATTTATTGAAAATATCCAACTCAAAAGAATGATCTGTTTATGAATTGGACATTATGAACAAATCAATAAGACTGATTTTATTTAAAACAGACCAAATTATTCATTGAAAAGATCCAAAACAAAATAATGATTTTTTCATGAATTGGACCAATACTTAACTTATTAAGACCGATTCTGTGAACCAGATCAATTGATTCACTGAAAATATCCAACTCAAAAGAATGATTTGATTAAAAACTGTACAAATTTATGAACTAATAATTCAGAGCAATTCCATGAACCAGATCAGTTGATTCATTAAAAAGATTAATTCAAAAGAACTGATTTTATTTGAACGGATCAATTGATTCATTGAAAAGATCCAACTTGAAAGAATGATTTGTTCATGAATTGGACCAATACAACTTATTGAGAAAAATAGTTGATTCAGTTGATTCACTAAAAAAAGATCTGTACAACTGTACAAATTTATGAACCAATCATTCAGACCAACTGTGTGAAACAGAATCAGTTGATTAATTGAAAATGAATCCAACTCAAAAAAAAAAAAAAGATTTGTGTCCCTGGACCACAAAACCAGTCATAAGTTGCACGGGTATATTTGTAGCAATAGCCAATAATAAATTATATGGGTCAAAATTAACAAAATTATTATTCTTTTATGCCAAAAAACATTAGGATATTAAGTAAAGATCATGATCCAGGAAGATATTTTGTACATTTCCTACTGTAAATGTATCAAAAATGTATTTTTGTGTGTGGATATGCATTGCTAAGGACTTTTCTCATTTTTTTGCAACCTCAGATTCCAGATTTTCAAATAGTTGTATCTCGGCCAAATATTGTCCTATCCTAAAAAACCATGCATCAATGGAAAGATTATTATTTTAAGGTAAGCTGTTCCTTTAAAAGCAAGCCCAGTGCGTGCTCCAGTGTTTGTGTGTCCTGCTCCTCTACATAAGCTGACAGAGCAGTTCAATAATGGATGGATCTTGCCACCGGAGCCTGGTATCCATCACCAGAGCCGCTGCCTCACACAGGAGTGTGCCGCCACCCATCTGCTTTGAGTCAGACGCTGCTCCAGCCAAGATCTCATGCCGACAAACACGAAAACAGCCACGGATCCATCTGGACACAATGCCACCTCTCTACTGTTGACCATCAGGTCTTTATCAGGACTTGGGCTGATATGACTAATCAGATCAGAGTCAGAGCCCGTTCCCACCCGTCGGCCAATGAGAGACTGTGACAGGCTAATGGTTAGTAGTAAGTCTGTGAGACAAACAATAGTTAGGAATAGTTCTGCAGCTGCACTGGCACAATACAAGCACCCACACTGAATATTTATAGCTGTGATGGAGTCCCACACAGAACATGTCGTGAGTTATGTCTTCCTCCATCCTGCCAGCTCAACTGAAGGCATAAGTAATGCCCTCACTTAATGCAAATTTTCACCACAACAAATGAAACAATGGTTCCCGATAGAGCCCTTCACGCAGAGTGAAATGATTTAATGGCACAAAGCAATGGTATTACATGCTTAAGTAGTTGCTTGTCAAATTGAAATTTCGTGTTGTACTCAGTGAGCGTGAATGCTTTTGATGCACATTTTCACCAAACAGAATTTTCAGATTCAGCTTTCCCCCAGAAAATCCTGCCAACATCTAACACTCACTTAAAAGCGTCCGATAATGCAAAATTCACTTTTTGAACATAAATGTGTGTTGGCACTGTGTGAACAACCCTATAATGGTAAAAATCCCCATTAAACCTCAACAGTCTCACAGAACAATTGACGTCACGTCACATTGCTCAGGCCCCGCCCACGACTGCTGACGGACACTGTCATATTAGCATAGCCCCGCCCTGAGCGAGTTGTACACTGCCCGCCATTGTCTCGACAGCTGTAGCGTCTGGTAAGAGATTGAGGTGTTTTGTTGTTGGATGTAAGAGTGAACATAACAATCTTCATTTACTCCCGACATCTGAGCCGCTGAAGACGCAGTGGATTAGTTTGATTTTTGAAGAGAAGCCACAGATCTAATATACACATGTGATTTCTGTCCCTGCTGTTTACGTTCACAGACATAACCCACTGTTTATGTGAACTGTGTGTGTTTTTGACATAACCTTGTGTGTATTTGACAGTTTAAACACGATAAAATGTGAAAGAGAAGTTAGTTTAATACTCACGAGACGTGCCGTCTGACAGACAGCTTTCTGTGCGCGTGCTTCAGATGTGTGCGCTCAGAAAACCATAAATCAGAAGTTTAAACTGATATAGCTTTAAAACACATGCAGATAATAAACTTTCACGATGAAGAAGAACTGAAATGTCCGTAAGTGTGATCACGATATAGTTGATAATCAAAACCAAGCAGATCTTTTGTTAGATCTGGCAGAGTGTCTGAGGCATGAGCTGTACAGGCTCCACCCTCTTCTGGAAAGGGGGCGGGGAACAGCAGCTCATTTGCATTTAAAGGAACATGCACAAAAACAGCATGTTTTTGCATCCACTTGATAAAAAGAAGTATTATGTATAATAAATGATCTGTGGAGCTGAAACTTCACAGACACATTCTGGAGACACCAGAGACTTATGTCACAATCAAGCATTTGAGAGAGCGGAGTAAATGCATCAATTAACAATAATTATGTACTATTCAGTAGCTAATGAAGGATTTAATCAACCAAAGCTGAACGACAACATTACCTTCTGATAGCAGTAAACCACTACCTTCTAAATATATTTACTCAAGAGTCACAACACCAGTGAGTCCGGCACGTCTCATAAAGAGCCAGATGGCAAGTGTATACGGGATGCAGTGGGCGGCTGAGAGGAGACTGACAGTCAGGGTCAGAAGTGACAGATGGATCAGAGCATGGATATAGTGCTCTACTGCAGAAAAATGGAATAATTTCTCATTTCCAGCCCACGTCTGAAGACGCAGAGGCCAGAAAGCTCAAGGTTAGTGTGAAGACTGTAATCATGTCAGTGAAATACACGACACACGGTGACCTGTCACTCGCTGTGATCCTCAGGCTGCTTCCCGTCGCTCCTCAATCACATTACATGCCGCATACAGCAACAACTCATACTGATGGCAGTTAAACACAATAAATGCAATCACGCGGCTCGGATGTGATTCCATTGTGTGTGTTATCAGACTCTCAGAACAACCTAATAAAATGGCTGATACATGCTGGGAGATTTCGGTTTTCTTACACAGAAGCAGTGACACACACACACACACAGATAGCACATAACACTGCTATATATAACTACAGTATATGGTTAAATTGTAGGCCTAAAAACTTGTGTCAGCGCAAACCCTCTTTTGGCATGTACAAAAACTACTGTCAGGATTTATTAAAGACACGCAGTGAAATATTAGCGCTGAAAAGGCGTGGACTAGTGTTGTCAAAAGTACAGACTTCAGAAGTTTTAAAAATGTGATGCTTTGAGCGCTGTTGAGCAGATTCGTAAACACCTCTGATTGGCCATATGTCTGTGATTGGCTACAATGATCAATGCTTCAAAAACATGAGGCTCTTCACCGAGCGCTTACACATACCCCTTTTCCAGCAAGGCAGACTGAGTGCTGCTTCAGAGTTTCAAATCAGTTCTTTGTCCTTCGACACCCAAAGCACCCGCTTTGAAACAGGAGAAGTGGTTCGTAAGTGGCACCAAATCATTGCTGGTCTAGAAGTATGAACCGCTTGCGTCAGGGGCTGGGGTGGGGTTACCGTGACCGACAAGATAAACAGAAACTTGAGACCACCATTTTTTAAATAGCAGCTATTCGAGCTAATAGTAGCTTGATTGTAATCTCTGTGATGTAAGACCTGGCTCTCTAGCCTGTGGAAAGACAAACCGTTTCTTAGAAGGCTCGTCAGTCGAACCAACTCCGATCCAGCAATAGCACTAGCTCTGAACTAGCACCCGCTTTATGCTGGTAAAAAAAGGGGTTACAGATACACACGAGAGCGTTTCGATAGACGCCTGCTTTCAAACACTTTCATTTCCGCTTTCAAAATGCCTTTAAAACACTTCCGTGTGCTTTCAATTGCTCCCGTTCGTTGATCATTGTAGCCAATCACAAACGTATCTGTTGAGCGCATGAACATGACGGCCAATCAGAGGTGTTTACAAATCAGCTCAAAGCGTCACATTTTTAAAATTTCAGCTCTGACTTGGTACTGAAGTCACAGAAGCGTTTTTTTTCCCCCCTCGGCTGTAAGAGTTTCCCTTTCAGACGCAAAATTTGTGCATCGTCAGTTCATTACGTGCAGAACATTTCACTCCCATTGGTGCTCTTCTAGATTTGCGTTCTCACGCTAATTTGCCCTGTTTAGTAAATCTGGCTCTAAAATGATAAACGAGCTACAAAAAAAGGAACTTTTCACAGACTATGAAAAAGCATTTCCACAGTTATCAACATCGCAAAGTTTTTAATATCTTCCTTTTTAATAATTTGAATACACATTTATAGCACTATACTTAGTGTTATATCACCTTGTCAATAAATGACAGAAACTGAATTAGTGCAGGTGCAAGATGTACAAGATGTGGCGGTTGGTGTGTTGTATTTGTCCCGCCCCTCCTCCACTGTGATTGGACGGCTGGGTACAAAGTGACGGTGATGAGCGCTGCGTTTTACCCAAAGTTGAACATGCTTCAACTCTCGGAGACCAATAAAAAACACCAAGTGCTCAGAGTGAAATAGATGCTCAGCGCCTCTTTACGCTTCCGCCGTTTTAAAAACATGGTGCTCCCATTGAAAACAATTGGAAAAATACGCTACGCTTTAGTGGACACACAGCTTTACAATTGCTACTTTTCAAATGTTTGTTTGCAAAGATTTTAATCTGTTATACTAGTCACAGACCCAGACTTTCAATCTTCAAAGTGATGATTTGATTTTTTAAATGATGATTTGCGTGAAAAAATTACATTATTCATTACAGTTCAGGGATGTACATGTATATTAGTAGACAAATAAACTAATGAAATTGTGAAGAAGTTTACTTTATAAAAGTCCATAGTTAAGCTTGTGAGCGATGGCTCTCCGGTGACTGTGTCTATGCAAACCCTTCCGCTTTTCTCAACTAGCAATAATAAAACACAATGTCTCACATGTGCAAGCTCTTTTTCAAACTTCCATGTTTAACAAATCATCAAGCTCCAGCACTCGCACGTCTCTGACTCCTTCATCAGGCTCCTAATAAATGAGCTAGAAGAAAGAAGAGAGAGAACTGCATCTATTTCAGTCCGACACACTTTTACGATCATTATTACTGTGGTTGCGAGACAAGCGATGGGATACGTACAGTAAATATCAAAGCATCACATTTTGTAAAATCCAATTAATTCAGCCTCTTCAGTCAGCGGGTGTGCGGCAGTGGCAGGCAGCCTCGCTCAGGGGGGTCTGACACTCTCCACGACCCGCGGCAGGGCGGGAAAGGGAGGGCAGCGGCACATGGATCCTTCTGGAAGGCTTTGACTCAAGCTACAGAAAGAAGCCTGAGAGGAAACCTACGTGGAGATCAAACCCAGCGGTGTAATTCTATTAAATCATTGTGAACTGATTAATGTCTACGGCTGATTAATTGAAAGATCTGCGGCGGTCACGTCGAGGAGCCTGTGATCCTCCCACAGAATGAGCTTTTTGGCCGGTTTTTACAACATCGCACCCAAACCAACAGGATGAATACTTTCTGTTGTGGGTTTTGCGTTGTGGCTCAATCATCCCACCCTGAGCAACGCTTCATTAGCGTGAGATCTGAGATGTATTTTGAAAGCAGACTGAACAAAAAAGGCTGCTTTGGTAATGATGACGCTCAAGCGCAAATCATGTCCTGTTAGCTAAACCAGCCGTAACGCCCGGATAATTAGGTGTAGATGAGATTCTCTACCTTGCATTTAAAACGCTGTATTTTGTGGCTGCGGTCATGATGGAGGCTTCACTGCCCTTGAATGTGGTGACTCATAAAACTCACGTTCATTAATAATTCAGCTATGAAACAGGGGATTTTACTATACTTAGTCGGGTCAACTATTTGCCTAAGCCTAATGCTAGTGATACTTCAGAACATGAAGTTTAACAGCAGCTAAACAATGGGAATGTGCACGTGTCTGTGTTTGGTTTTGTGCTGTACAGCATGTAATCTGTCTCACAGCAGAGAGAGGACAAAATAAATCTGGTGAAACGTGCTGAACACACAGGCACTGAATATGAAAGCTTGTATGAAAAAAAGGTAATTGCGACTTATCTTCCAATTTCTTTTTTCTCACAATTGTGAGTTTATATCTCACAATTCTGACTTTTTTTCTTTTTGCGAGATATAAACACAATTGTGAGATATAAATTCAGAATTGTGAGTTATAAAGTCAGAATTGCGAGTTATAAAGTCAGAATTGCGAGTTATAAAGTCAGAATTGCGAGATATAAAATCAGAATTGTGAGTTATAAAGTCAGAATTGTGAGTTATAAAGTCAGAATTGTGAGTTATAAAGTCAGAATTGTGAGTTATAAAGTCAGAATTGTGAGTTATAAAGTCAGAATTGTGAGTTATAGTCAGAATTGCGAGATATAAAGTCAGAATTGTGAGTTATAAAGTCAGAATTGTGAGTTATAAAGTCAGAATTGTGAGTTATAGTCAGAATTGCGAGATATAAAGTCAGAATTGTGAGTTATAAAGTCAGAATTGTGAGTTATAAAGTCAGAATTGTGAGTTATAAAGTCAGAATTGTGAGTTATAAAGTCAGAATTGTGAGTTATAGTCAGAATTGTGAGTTATAAAGTCAGAATTGTGTGATATAAAGTCAGAATTGTGAGTTATAGTCAGAATTGTGAGTTATAAAGTCAGAATTGTGAGTTATAGTCAGAATTGTGAGTTATAAAGTCAGAATTGTGAGATATAAAGTCAGAATTGTGAGTTATAAAGTCAGAATTGTGAGTTATAAAGTCAGAATTGTGTGATATAAAGTCAGAATTGTGAGTTATAAAGTCAGAATTGTGAGTTATAAAGTCAGAATTGTGAGTTATAGTCAAATTGTGAGATATAAAGTCAGAATTGTGAGTTATAAAGTCAGAATTGTGAGTTATAGTCAGAATTGCGAGATATCAAGTCAGAATTGTGAGTTATAGTCAGAATTGCGAGATATAAAGTCAGAATTGTGTGATATAAAGTCAGAATTGTGAGTTATAAAGTCAGAATTGTGAGTTATAAAGTCAGAATTGTGAGTTATAGTCAGAATTGTGTTATAAAGTCAGAATTGTGAGTTATAAAGTCAGAATTGCGAAATATAAAGTCAGAATTGCGAGATATAAAGTCAGAATTGTGTGATATAAAGTCAGAATTGTGAGTTATAGTCAGAATTGTGTTATAAAGTCAGAATTGTGAGTTATAAAGTCAGAATTGCGAAATATAAAGTCAGAATTGTGAGATATGAAGTCAGAATTGCGAGATATAAAGTCAGAATTGTGAGATATAAAGTCAGAATTGTGAGATATAAAATCAGAATTGTGAGATATAAAGTCAGAATTGTGAGATATAAAGTCAGAATTGCGAGATATAAAGTCAGAATTGTGAGATATAAAGTCAGAATTGTGAGATATAAAGTCAGAATTGCGAGATATAAAGTCAGAATTGTGAGTTATAAAGTCAGAATTGTGAGTTATAGTCAAATTGCAAGATATAAAGTCAGAATTGTGAGTTATAAAATCAGAATTGTGAGATATAAAGTCAGAATTGTGAGTTATAGTCAAATTGTGAGATATAAAGTCAGAATTGTGAGTTATAAAGTCAGAATTGCAAGATATAAAGTCAGAATTGCGAGATATAAAGTCAGAATTGGGAGATATAAAGTCAGAATTGCAAGATATAAAGTCAGAATTGCGAGATATAAAGTCAGAATTGGGAGATATAAAGTCAGAATTGCGAGATATAAAGTCATAATTGCAAGATATAAAGTCATAATTGCGAGATATAAAGTCAGAATTGGGAGATATAAAGTCAGAATTGCAAGATATAAAGTCAGAATTGGGAGATATAAAGTCAGAATTGCGAGATATAAAGTCAGAATTGGGAGATATAAAGTCATAATTGCGAGATATAAAGTCAGAATTGGGAGATATAAAGTCAGAATTGCAAGATATAAAGTCATAATTGCGAGATATAGTCACAATTGCGAGTTATAAAGTTAGAATTGCGAGATAGAATGATTTCTGAAGGATCATGTGACACTGAAGACTGGAGTAATGATGCTGAAAATTCAGCTTTGATCACAGAAATAAATTACATTTTAAAATATATTAAAATAGAAAACCACTGATATAAATTGTAATAATATTTCACAATATTACTGATTTTGTTGTATTTTTGATCAAATAAATACAAGCTGGAGGAGCAGAAGAGACTTCTAGTACCAATGTTTCCCAACCTTTGACCAGTACTGTTTATTAGGCTGCTGTCACTTTACAACCAATGCACAGATACTGATGTTTACATTCACTTAAGACAAACACAACAGCGTTTACATGAATATTGACATTATTCTGTGTGTATCTGTCCATTCGAGAGCACGCTTTAGCACTCTTTTTAACATCAAACATGTCCCGTACTTAATTTTCTCATTCGTGCAGGTTTCTTTATTGCTCTAACATGTCAATAACTGTAAGCAGTCCTGTGTAGCACAGATACTGAAAAAATACATGATATAGCACAGTTTCACTTGATATCGTCCACAATATATTGTCATATCGCACAGTAATGTTACAGATGAACTGTAAGTGATATCAACCATGATTTTTAACACCGCTGTCTTTTCTAAGCTCTAAACAAAACGGGATTAAAAATGTAAATAGCGCTTTATTTCTGAGATAATAACTGGATATGAACTGAACATGCTGGATGAGGTCGTGAGGTCATTAGTCATTGGTCCCAGAAGCTGTAATTTTCCACTGGAAGTGCTCTTGAAAGGTCAGCGGTTATGCAGCGGGCTAGTCTTTTAAATCGCGGTCTCTCTGACTGCCTATGTCTACAGTTCCTCCCCTGAGGCGCTGATCTGTGCACAGATACACAGTGAGGTCAGCACTCCTGACCCCTGCCGCTTCAAAAGATGTGCACTCTCTGTGGGCACAGTGGACAGCAGAAAGAACAAATATCTCTAGCTCAACACACTCGTGTCGAAAGATGTACAAAACGCCAACATTTGCTCAGAAGACACCTAATGACTGAGCTATTATGATTCAATTAGTTAGAATCAATCGACCAGCTGACTACATCCAGTGATGGTGCTGTAGGGAATTTACATCAGCGAACAGATATGAAAATGTTTCAGACATTCCCGCTGAGAGCTGCAGAACAGAATCTTCCAGAATGCCAAAATTTTGCAAAGAAATCCTCAGAATAACAGCCGTTTGGAGACCATGTTTGGCTCGCTGTTTAAAACCCCAAAACACTTATTCTATAAAAAGTGAATTATTATTAAAGAGATAGTTTACCCAAAAATGAAAAATCTGTCATCATTTACTCACCCTCACGTCGTTTCAAACCTGTATGACATTTTTATTCTGTTTTGAAAGATATTGATGAGATATTTGTCCCTACAGTGTTGTTTTGGACCACATTGGCTATTATTGTATGGACAGAAAAGGTTCTTCAAAATATATTATTTTAAGAAGATTTAATTTTGGGTGAACTACCCCCTTACTAACTGAACCTAAACCATGGTTTATTTCTTCATCTCAGTGATCAGACCTGCAAACATTATTAAGCTCTTAAAGGGATAGTTCACCCAAAAATGAAAATTATCCCATGATTTACTCTTCCTCAAGCCATCCTAGGTGTATATGACTATCTTCTTTCTGATGAACACAATCAAAGACATATTGAAAAAATATCCTGGCTCTTCCATGCTTTATAATGGGAGTGAATGGGGGTCGAGATTTTGAAGCCCAAAAAAGCTCATCCATCCATCATTAAAGTGGTTCAGAGGGGTTCCTCAAAGGGGTTAATAAAGACCATCTGAAGCAAAACAATGGGTTTTTTGTAAGAAAAATATTCATATTTACAACTTTATAAACTGTAATAACTGGCTTACAATGGTAGTGAATGGGGCTCATGATTTTGAAGCCCAAAAAACCTCATCCATCCATCATAAAAGTGATCCATACAGCTACAGAGGGTTAATAAAGACCTTCTGAAGTGAAACGATGGGTTTATGTAAGAAAAATATCCATATTTAATTACTTTTATGATGGATGGATGCACATTTTTGGGCTTCAAAATCTCTGCCCCCAATTCACTCCCATTATAAAGCTTGGAAGAGCCAAGACATTTTTTAATATAACTCCGATTGTGTTCGTCTGAAAGAAGACAGCCATATACATCTAGGATGGCTTGAGTAAATCATGGGATAATTTTCATTTTTGGGTGAACTATCCCTTTAAGCAATATTAAAATGTCATTGTAAATCTGTTATTGCATTGTTTCACAGGGCCATTAAAGGCCATCAAATCCAAGACAAACTACTCGGATTCATTTCAGGCAGTGCGGATGTCCATCTACATGCAGAATGATCACCGAGTTTTCACACAGTTAGCAGAATGGACCTATAGCTGAATATTGATCGTGGAAGATGCCAGACGCCCATCCCTAGCCTCATTCCCTGTATCCGTCTGATGGAATTCAGCGCTCAACACTGCTGGAGTTTGGATGAGATCAAAGCTGGTGAATGCCAGAGTGGACGCAGCAGCTTTTGGAAGTCCAGGTAAACAGCTTTGTCATGATGACAGGGGGTGCAGAGGGCAGGGCACGGGGAAAAATAAACTCTCGAGAAGAAATGGATAGTTCTGTAATAGACAGATTCATCATAGGCTAGAAATGGGCTCCAACGGATGGCAGAGCCTCCTCTTTGGGAGCCCAGATAGGATGTTATGGATCCAGACTTAGAAAACTGACTAACTTGTAAAATGCGTTTCAGACAGCAGGGCCTCTTTAGTTTAAAACTGGAACTTTAATCAAAGACACACAGTACAAACATTACAAAGCAACTGAGATATACTTAAACACACACAGGCACACGAGCAGGAGCCAGATACACACCATACGCCTACAGATTCCCAACAGCACTCAGACAGAGTTGGAAACACAAGTTTATATTTCCCAGTAGCCTCTGAGCAATAGAGAAACACAGACAGATACGGAGATCCAAATGCGTCCTGAAGTTTCAATGACTAACCCACAAGGCTCTGTATGTAGATATATAGATATAATATGATTTAAAAAGATAGCTCACCCAAAAATGTCATCATGCACTCACCCTAATGTTGTTCCAAAGCTTTATGACTTACTTCCTTCTGTGGAACATCAAAGAGGACGCATAGAAATATGCCAGAGCTGTCTTTTTCTATTTCCCACAATGAAAGTGGATGGTGACCAGAAGCTGTCAACTTCCAAAAATGACAAGAAAGCACCATAACATTAAATGTCCACTATATTCCAAGCCATATATATCTCTGGTGTCCCCAGAATGTGTCTGTGAAGTTTCAGCTCAAAATACCCCACATATAATTTATTATAGCATGTTGTAAATGCCCATTTCTGTGGAAGGAAAAACATGCTGTTTTCGTGCATGAGTCTTTAAATGCAAATGAGCTGCTGCTCCCCGCCCCCTTTCCAGAAGAGGGTGGAGCCTTTACAGCTCTTGCCTCGATATTCTGCCAAAAACTAACAAAAACATCTGTTTGGTTTTGATTATCATCTCTATCATGATCACACTCAAGGACATTTCAGTTCTTCTTCATCATGAAAGTTTATTATCTGCATGTGTTTTAAAGATATATCATTTTAAACTTCTAATTTATGGTTTTCTGAGCGCACACATCTGAAGCACACGCACAGAAAGCTGTCTGTCAGACGGCACATCCTGTGAGTATTAAAGTAACTTCTCTTTCACGTTATGTCAAAAACACACACAGTTCACATAAACAGTGGGTTATGTCTGTGAACGTAAACAGCAGGGACAGAAATCGCATGTGTATATTAGATCTGTGGCTCATTCCCTTCAAAAATCAAACTAATCCACTGCGTCTTCAGCGGCTCAGATGTCGGGAGTAAATGAAGATTGTTATGTTCACTCTTACATCCAACAACAAAACACCTCAATCTCTTACCAGACATTCATGTCTACAGCTGATGGGACAAAGTGTACAACTCACTCAGGGCGGGGCTATGCTAATACGGCAGTGTTCGTCAGCAGTTGTGGGAGGGGCCTGAGCAATGTGACATGACGTCAACTTGTTCTGTTGAGGTTTAATGGGGATTAAAAAGAGGAGTGTGTGGATTTTTATCATTATAGACAACACACACTTATGTTCAAACACCAAGTAAAAGTGAATTTTGCATTATCGGTTCCCTTTAATGTAGGGTATAATTGAACAGTAATACATCAAGCAGACGTGATCACACTGCCTAATCAGAGAAACATTAGCACCATGACAGTCGTAATTCTAACTTCAAATATTCCAGATCAGCAAACCGTTAATGTGGCCCAGCAGGAGAATTGACTTTTAGACACTTAGATAATAGTCAATTTAAGACATAAATGAGTCACTACATGCTAATGTCTGCCGCAGGTAATGAATCACGGGCGTTCTCTCTCTCTGGACCTGTGGCTATAAATGAACAGAACCAGAAGCAAATTCAAAGCTTCCCACTTTCATTATTCTAAATCAGGAAACTCTGAATGATTCAGATATTAATTCTGCACCTCACTCATTAGCATTACAATTTTATTGCTTCCTTCCAGAGAGGGGTGGGCTAACTTAAAATAGCTTTTCCCTCTGAGAAACAAAGGTGAGTGTGGAACACCCGCTGCGGGAGCTCAGAGAGAGGAGCGAGAGATTCGTGTTTGTTTGCTTTAGGATTGTGTGTGAGTATGTGGATCAAAACGAGTCACCTTCAGCGTGTGTTGTGTCTCTCAGTCTCACTGTGGGACAAATATGTCTGGAGCGTCTCTCAGAAGCTATCTATATTCTGTCTTTAACATTTCTCATCTCTCTCCTCAACAGTTCTGGACTACCCAAGCCCAATATTAATTAATGAGAATTGAGGATTCCCACAAACCACAAGTCTGGGGCTCAAAAAGCTCTGTCAACATTTTCACAATAAATATATGTATATGTATAATAAACATTACTATTTTAAGTCTCTTTTGCTCATCAAGCCTGCATTTTTCTGATCAAAATTACAGAAAAATCTGTAAAATTGTGAAATATTATTGCAATTTAAAATAATGGTTTTCTATTTTAATATACCTTCAAATATAATTTATTTCTTTGATCAATTTTCAGCATCATTACTCCAGTCTTCAGTGTCACATGATCCTTCAAAAATCATTCTAATATGATGATTTATTATCAATGTTGGTTATTTTTTGGGGAAATATGAAAATTTGAAAAACATGTGATAAAAGGTTAAAGAACAGCATTTATTCAACATAGAAATCCTTTCTAACAATATACAACTTTACGATAATTTTTAACACATTCTTGCTGAATAAAGTATTAATTTCTTTCAAAAAAGAAAGAAAAAAAACTTTTGAATGGTAGTGTATATTGTTTTAAAAGATTTTATATTTTATATAAATGTTGTTCTTTTTATCCATCAAAGAATCTTGAAAAAAGTATCACAGGTTATAAAAAATATTTTTAAGAGAAATAGTACTGACCGATATTAAATATATTATAATATACTAAAATATAATAAAGTATATTAAACATTGCTTTCTTTACAATAAAAGGGTGATAATAATAATATTTTAAACATACATTTATTATATTTTAAAAAAATATTACAACGTAAAAGTCCATGAACACTTTGGCTTGAAAATGAGTGTTTGAAATTCTTGCAAAATCATCATAAGGTCATCGTTTTTGCTGTGCTCTGAACCGTCACCGCTATTAATAATGGACCACATTGGACCACTGCTGTTTCCTCTTCTGTTTTTGCTGCATTTGAGTGTTTCTTTCTGCATGATTAACCTTGGTAAACACTGTACACCAAATACCAGGGGAGAAAATCTTTAAAGCATTAAATTCAGATCAATACAAAAATAACTAAAGCTCTGGGTGGATTCTTCCACTTTGTACTGAACGCTTCACTTGCCTGCTTTTCCGCGAGCAATGTCGCACAATAGCAATGACTTTGGACCGTGAGAGAATGGGCAGCGTTTCGTGGAATCATGCATTATGCAGCACTAATGCATGTTTTATATGGTCGGTACGCATGAAGGCCCATGTGAGCCTCAGTGTGGTAATGGCTCCGGCTGAGATGGACAGTGAGGAGAGCGATACGGTCACCCTAGCCCTCGTATGCCCCATTTGCTGAGCCGTACTGTTCAAATACTGTTTAAGCATCACTATTAAGAGACCAGCAATAGCAAGATAATGCAAAGGTTAAAGGTTCAAATTGCAAGCATGTTCTGACCTCGAACAATTAACTGCCTACGGAGCATTTATAAACATCACAGTCTGGAATCTTTATCAATAAAACTACAATGAAGACATATAAAGCAACACAGAAAAAAACCATAACATCACATCATACAACCATATGTACACTCATGACTCAAACGCTGTTCCAAAACTTAATTATGCTGTCTTGTAAGATAATTAAGAATCTTAGATTAAGCCAAATTATAAGATAGTACTGTATATATCCTTTAAATATAAACTTTTGACAAATAAAATTGATGAATAAACTTTCATTCAATTCCAAAAAGTTTCAATAAAAATTGTTGTGTAATTAAAAAATGATTAATTTACCCAATGTGTTTTTATGCTTAAGAAAAATGTCTTAGAATTAGCTTAGCAACATGTTAATGTCGACCTCCATTAAAATAAAATGTCAAATCTCCTATGTCGTAGTGCATAGAGAAGGTATTAACTAAAACGATTGCAAATGATTTTTGTTAATTGAAACAAAGCTGAAATAAAAATATAAAATGTTATAGATGTGAATTTAAATGAACATTTGAAACAAAGTTTACTAAGGGTATGTTTACGCGACAAGGATGCACTAAAAACGTCCTTTGTGTTTTTGAGAAGTTTCATGTAAAGACGACAACATTGTCAAAACGCTGTATTCTGCTGCCAGGCCAGTAGATGGCGATGTCACTTTGTAAAGAAACACTACACAAATTAGCCTTTTTGTAGTTTACATAGGGACGATAAATGGTATAATTTTGAAAAACTTCCACTTTAAAACCCGTTTTCAAAAGTGTGCATTTACAGGGCCGAAAACGGCATTATCATGTAAATGAATGGCCAAAACGCGCACAAAAATTCATGTTTTTGGTTCAAAATGGTGGCGTGTAAATGCCCCCAATACTGAAATAAATATAAAGCATAATAGAAATATAAAAAAGTAATAAAAAAAGACAAAAGCACATGAGAAAATTAATAAAATTTAATTTAAATTGTACGGAAGAGGATTAGGGCCAAGCAATCAAAAATAAAATAAATAAATAAAACAGTCGAGATTAAAGTTGTTACATTTCGAGAAAAAACTTGTTAAATTTCAAGAAAAAAAGTCGAGATAAAATATTGAGAATAAAGTCATTCAATTAAGTGATAAAAGTCGTTAGATTACGAGAACAAATTCGTTAAAATATGAGAAAAAAGTTAAATTTTGAGAAAAAAAGTTGAGAGTTGAAAAGTTTGTTTCTCATAATTTAACGAGTTTGCTCTCAACATTTTATCTTGACTTTTTTCTCGAAATTTAACGGCATTTTTCTCATAATTTAACAAATTTGTTCTCGTAATTTAATGACTTTTTCTCGTAATTTAATGACTTTATTCTCAACATTTTATCTCGACTTTTTTCTCAAAATTTAATGACATTTTTCTCATAATTTAACGAATTTGTTCTCATAATTTAATGACTTTTTTCTCGTAATTTAATGACTTTATTCTCAACATTTTATTTAAACTTTTTTCTTGAAATTTAACGAGTTTTTTCTTGTAATTTAATGAGTGTATTCTCAACATTTTATCTTGACCTTTTTCTCGAAATTCAACAACTTTAATCTCGAGATGGTTTTATTTTTTATTATTGCTTGGCCCTAATCCTCTTCCGTAAAATTGAAATCTGAAAATATAAAAATAAAAGCTAGCTCAAAATATTAATATATACTAAAACAGTATATAAAGAATATTAAAATTACACTGCCAAAAAGTGGTTCCCTATGTAAAGCACTTCAAATTGCACTCATAATAGGTTCCTAAAATGCTCAGGATGTTCCTTTGAAAGTCAGCTGCCTATTTAGCTCAGTAAGTTTTGAAATAGTGCATAAAGTACACGGATGCATTAGACCAAATACTGCAGCAATCAGCAGAAGCCCGGCGGCACTGGCAGAGCAGGTCTGTGCAATATTACACATAATAAACGAAGCAACAAACCTCTACAAAACCCAGACAAGCTGTCAAGCGCTTACCACCTTGACATTTAGTGGCATTCACCGTGACAAACGGCTTACACATTAAATCTTTGAAACAACCATTTCTAAGCACACTAGTGGAGCTCTGTAGATGCAGCCGTTATCTGTGACCTTGCCATAGTAATGCACTGGGTTTGACAGTTCACGACAAATGTGTACATAGAGAAAAGTGATGATGCCCGCAGGAGGGAGTATCATTAGGGAAGGCCCTGCTGTATTAACATCTCTGTCAGGTGATTTGATTATTAGTGGTCAATTGAGCAATTGTGATCGGATGTGTGTCACTGCACGTTTAATATACAGCGCAAAATGTCCTTTCAGTCTAGATGCTGCAAACTTACGGATGTGCATGTTAAATTTTATTGTTAAAGTCATAGAGAGCAAGTCTAAAGTGCTTGTTTTGGCATGATGGTCCTTTCCTGCTGTCCGGGATGCATCAGAACCCATTAGAGTTTACACTGCAAGCACGAACCCTGTGGACCCTCATGATCCGATCACGGATTTTAAAACCAGATGTTAAGAGTCTGGAGAAGTATCCAGGAAGCTGTGCTGAAACACTGAGTTCTGACACAAAACAGGACGGTGTGTTTATCCGCGAGTGTGTGTTTCTGGGGGAAATGAGGATGTGACTGTGAGAGCCATATTGTTCTGAAGAGGATAATATGCTGCTTCATATTTGTGGGAATAACACAAAGACCTGAAACTCAAGACACTCTGCACCAGCATAACCCAAGAAAAACTAAATCTGTCAGTACATACCGAGAAAAAGAACACTTACAGCCAGATGTAGACAAGATTACGGCCCTGTTTACTCCTGGTATTTGGTCCAATGGATCACAAGTGGATGACACTAAATACAGGTGTAAAATGTTTTGAGTTTGTCCACTTTCACTCACTTCCAGAGGAAGTTGAAAACTCATTCGACCGGATTGCTTACAAAGTGTAGATGCTCATGTGTTTGAACAGCTACAAATCACTGTCTACTCTCAGCTACTGACCTAACTTTATCAGACATAAACTTTACGGGAAAAGCTCTAGCCAGATGGGATTTAAACTTTGTCGGCTGAAGATCCAAGTTTGGTTTGAAGATGAAAAAGTACCAAGCACAATGTTCTCTCTCCATTCCTGATTTCTAACACACACACAGTGTTCGGCTGGTCTTGAGGCTGTCAGAGCAGAAATGAAAGCTGATGCTCTCCATATGTTTTTCTGTCATCTCCGGGAGCGTTCATATGTCAATTTTGTGCGATGATGTTGTCCGTTAGATCTGAAAAACCCCATACATATCCCCTCCCATAGACCCTCCCCTTGAAGAAATCAGGACCGAAGTGGGTGAAAGTGGACAAAGTGGTCTTCCCTCGTCTACTTGTGATCCAGTCGAACAAAATGCATCTTAAAGGGGTCCTTGATTAGGTTTATGAAACGTCATTCATTCAGAAACATCCAGTTTCATTCTAAAAGTTGTAACTTCTTCCTGAGTCTCTCCATCAGTGTTGACTCCGGTTTGAACAATGTAAGGCTGAACACTTTCCTCATTTTGGCTGCGTGAGATTCTCCAGCTTTGTTGTTGTTGAGCTGTTAAAGCTCCGCCCTCCTCTGGAAAGGGGGCGGGAGCAGCAGCTCATTTGCATTTAAAGGGACACACACAAAATCGGCGTGTTTTTGCTCACACCAAAATAGAGGCAAATTTAACAAGCTATAATAAATTATCTGTGGGGGATTTTGAGCTGAAACTTCACAGACACATTCTGGGGACACCAGAGACTGATATTATATCTTGAGAAAAAAAGGGGGGGCATAATAGGTCACCTTTAACACCAGCTGTAAACAAGGCCAAAATGACGGGGACAGCACAATTAAGTCCTGATGCACAGGAGGAACACACAAAACAGTCTGGTTGAATTTACTAATTTGCATTTAAGTGTTTTATTCACGAAGCATCTGTAATCTGTTTTATTGCGAAAACTTCTGCATGCAAATTGCTTTCAGTAGAAAATTTTGGGGAGTCTTTGTACCTTTGTTCAATTTACATAATTTCTCTGTGCTAAAACAATGCAAAAGCGTGTTAGAATAAGCCTTGTTAATGATGGCTTCAAAATGAATTTCTCGCTCTGAAAAGAAGACACTGAATTTCAAATACATAAAGGTTAAATGTCTCACTTTCTCTTTCTTTCACACACACACACAGCTGAGCAACACTTTAGCACTGCAAAAAAAGCAGCACTCCTTTAAAGTTTATCATATGGTACAAAAAAAGTGAATGCGAAGTGAGAACACTGCATGCTGGGAAATAAATGCCATGTGTCTTGGCTCAGAGCTACAGCCCACAGATATTCCTTCCTTATTCCTCTCATATCATCCTTTCATCTGTTCTCTCCTCAGCTCAAACCAAAAAGATTTTTCCCTCCTAAAGACGTGAGTCATTCAAACTCAGATGCCATCGCTCCTCCGCCAGGCCTGTTTACAGATCACTTCGGTCTTTGTCTTTCACGTGGTGTGCAGATCCTCCTCTAGGGTAAGTTTAAATAAGTTCTGAGAGGCAAGAGACTACAAAGAAACAGGGAAGTGAGCAGAGGAACAAAACAGCACTTAAACGCATTTTACATATCAAAACAATGCCACGAGCTCTTACAGCCACACAGCATGACCATTAGCCAATCATTTACCAGTCACCAGTGAGAAAACACTCATGGAGCGGAAATATTATGTTAAATTAATCCTAAAAACAAAACACAGCTATAAAACTCAACTATAACCTGGTTGATTACACGTACAGTTCTTGGTAATTGTTATTGCACACAAATATGTGGTTAAGCTGTTAAGTCTGGAACTTACTTCCCTTATGCCAACGACTTCAGCAGTAAAACATAATTAATGCGCACTTTGATCAAAGTGGAATATATGCGATTGAAGTGTTTACATGCCTGCTTTCGGCGATTATAATCAGCATACGCCACATATTATAATATGATTATGAACGTAATTGCATTAATTTGATCAAAGTATTGCATTTATTTTGATTATTCTATGACTGATTTTTAAATTAAGTTTTAAATTTAGATTTTTTCTGTACATTTCTCATGAATATTGCATTACATACTTGAATTCCTAAACCACATTTTTCAATTTTCAATCATAGTCCATGCAGTTTTAATACATTATATTATTTTAGAGACTACACAGAATATTGCATGTTTAAAAATTCAGTTGTCACACCACTAGTTAAATGAACCACATATATATATATATATTTATATATATATATATATATATATATATATATATATATATATATATATATATATATATATATATATATATATATATATATATAAAAAAAACGATTTCGATTTTCGATTTCAAAATTAATAATCCTATTAATAATTAATAATAAAAGTCACACACAGACTGAGTAAAACAACAGTCTGGTCTATTACAGGACAAAGTGTACATACAACCTGTCACGTTTATTTCACATCATTTAATATTTACGCCCAAATGTAATTATATTACTGTTACTGAATGTGCTTGAAATGAAGGTAAAATAATTTCACACACTGGACCTTGTTAACGAAACATGAGCAGAATTAATTCCTGTGTAAATCCTTCACAAACCCATTCGTACATAAATTGTCTAGTTTTAAAAAAAGTCTAGTTTGTGTTCTGCTGGTGTGTCATCATGAATAAGACACAGTCTTGCATTTTGTTTGACTGAAGAGACAAGATTTTTCAGTCACGTTTTAGCATGTTACTCACTTGTGGCCTTGATATCAGTCATGTGACTTTATAACCAAAACAACGACTTCACTTTAAGTCACTTCTTCAAAACACAGCCCTCAGCTTTTGCTGCTTTGTATGGCACTATAATAATAAAGTTTGTACAACTTTTCTTGAGTTTATAACATGTCTATACAGATATATTTAGCTTACAGTGGAAGCAATAAACCGTTCTGCCAAGAGTGAGAGGAATTAAAAAATCTTATCTGTAATTGTGAAAGCAGAAGTGGGAGGAGACTTCTGATCACTCCCTCCTCATGTACATGACCAGATACGTGACTAACCCGCACACACATCTGTCAGATGGGCTCGGACTGCACTACACGTGTACTGAAAAACACTGGGAAACAGCATTAATGGACAACGGGAACGTGAAAGATAATGGTAAGACTGTCTGGACTTTTTTGGGGTAAATTTATTGTGAATTTTTGTTATATTTTATTTTATTTTCCACATTAGGTATAGACTGGCTGTGCAAAACTCTAAAAAATGCTGGGTTGTTTCAACCCATGGTTGGGTCAAATATGGACAAACCCAACTGTAGGGTTTAAAAATGTAATTTATAAAATTAAAGCAACAGTTGGGTTTGTCCATATTTGACCCAACCATGGGTTGAAACAACCCAACATTTTTTACAGTGTGGGAGAAATACTATTTAATTCGAGTTAAGTATTTTTATTTAGTAGTTGGGTTGAAAATGGACAAACCCAGTGGTTGGGTTAAATGTTTGCCTAATGTGCTGCTGGGTAGTTTTATTTAACTCAACTATTTTTTAAAAATGACTTAAAATGGCTTAAAATGAACCTAAAATAGGTTGGAAATTAAAAATCAGACACATAATTACTAGAGGCAACAATAATAATCAAAAGGTGAACATTTATTAATAAGCAATTTAATAAATTAATAAACATTAATAAATGTTAATTTCCAACATACTTTGGGTTCATTTTAAGTAAGCAATACAGTAATTTTTAAACAACAGTTGGGTTAAATAAAACTACCCAGCAAGTTGGGCAAACATTTAACCCAATCGCTGGGCTATAACAACCCAAATGCTGGGTTAAAACAACCCAACAGCAGGGTTAAAACAACCCAATTGCTGAGTTAAAACAACCGAATCGCTGGGTCAAGACAACCCAATCGCTGAGTTTAAACAACCCAATCACTGAGTTAAAACAACCCAATCGCTGAATTAAAACAACCCAATTGATGAGTTAAAACAACCAAATCACTGGGTCAAAACAACCCAATCGCTGAGTTAAAAACAACCCAATCACTGAGTTAAAACAACCCAATAGCTGAGTTAAAACAACCCAATCAATGAGTTAAAACAACCCAATCACTGGGTCAAGACAACCCAATCGCTGAGTTAAAACAACCCAATCACTGAGTTAAAACAACCCAATCGCTGAGTTAAAACAACCCAATCGCTGAGTTAAAACAACCCAATCGTTGAGTTAAAACAACCCAATCGCTGAGTTAAAACAATCCAATCGATGAGTTAAAACAACCCAATCGCTGGGTCAAGACAACCCAATCGCTGAGTTAAAACAACCCAATTGCTGAGTCAAGACAACTCAATCACTGGGTCAAGACAACCCAATCGCTGAGATAAAACAATCCAATCGCTGAGTTAAAACAACCCAATCACTGGGTTAAAACAACCCAATCGCTGAGTTAAAACAACCCAATCGATGGGTCAAGACAACCCAATCGCTGAGTTAAAACAACCCAATCGCTGGGTCAAGACAACCCAATCGCTGGGTCAAGACAACCCAATTGCGGAGTTAAAACAACCCAACTGCTGGGTTAAAACAACCGAACCGCTGAGTTAAAAGAACCTAATTGCTGGGTTTGTCCATTTTCAACCCAACTTGGGTTGTTTTTAACCCAGCATTTTTTAGAGTGCAGTATAAACTGAATATGCAGTTTGTCACTTTAAAATAGTTCAAAAATCTTCGGTTCAGTGTAAAAATGCAATAAAAAGGACAGGAGTCTGTTGCTTTTCAACATTGAAGAAAATGGTCTTTTCTCTCTCAAAATCTAATGTATTATTCCCAGCAGGCCCCGGTCATGCCACCCCTCCTCTGAGGCTGCTAATTGTGGGTCAGAAGCGGACAGGAAGAAGTTCAGTGGGCAACACGCTCCTGGGTGAGGATGCGTTCGACACATGGGGCGGAGCGGCCAGCGCCGCGGCACACGGAGAGTCAGAAGGCCGACAGCTGATGGTCGTGGATGCCTGTGGATGGGGCACAAACGAGCTCGTCCCTAAACAGGATAAACTGGAGCTATTCAACGCCCTATCGCTGTGTGAGCCGGGACCCCACGTCCTGCTCCTGGTCATTCCCTTACTGCACTTCAGCCACTCCGAGAAAGCAGTCATACAGAAACGCATGGAGATCCTCACAGAGGGCGCGTGGCGCCACACCATGGTCGTGTTCACGCTGGGCGACCGTCTGCGCAACTGCAGCATGCAGGACTACATCCAGACGTCCGGGAAGGATCTCCAGTGGCTGATGGAGAGGTGCAGATACAGGTACCACGTTCTTAACAACAAGACGCCGCAGGACAGACAGCAGGTCTCAGGTCTGCTGGACCGCGCGGAGGACATACTGATGGAGAACGGGGGATGGCACTTCTCCTTACACATGTACTGCCGGCTGGAAGAGGAATGGAGCCGGAGAGAGAGGGAAATGAAAGAGAGGATGCTAGAGATGCAAGATAGAGTGGGTAAAAACGGTCGAGGACTGGCTGGAGTTTCAAATCACAGTCGACAAGGTGGTCTGAACGTGAACGATAATCTACTGAAACTAGTTTATCACGGCTAACTGCTGCCAAACACAGTTACACTACATTACTGCTGTTTCGCAATGAACTCAGAGTGAACTCTATGTATGCTTTATGAAAATAAACAGTGCTTAACAAATTTATTAGACTTTATTAGACTCTAGTGGATTCAAAGATAGATCACACAAAAAGTTTAATCAAAATTGCAAATTGCGAGATATAAACTTACAATTCTGAGAAAAAAATGCCAGAATTGCGAAATTTAAGCGCAATTGCAAATTATAAAGTCAGAATTGCGATTTATAAAGTCAGAATTGAGAGATATAAAGTCACAATTTTGACTTTTTCTCACAATTTTGACTTTATAACTTATAATTGTGATTTTATATCAAGCAATTCTGACTTTATAACTCACAATTCTGACATTATATTACGCAATTTTGACTTTATTACTCATAAGTGTGAGTTTATATTACGCAATTCTGAGAAAAACAGTCAGAATTGTGAGATAAAATGTCACAATTCCCTTTTTTATTTTATTTTATGGTGGAAACAAGTTATCAATGCCAAAGGAGGCCATACAAAATAAAATATATATATATATATTTTTTGGTTATTATGTGTGAATAAAGACTATTTAGTTGTTTCAATAAATTATTTTTTGATGATAAATAATTACGTTTTTTGATGGATTCCTAAAATATTTGTTTGCTCTTTATTATGACAGGTGGTCTAAGGAATTTGTTAAGCACTGTGTATGTGTGTGTGTGTGTGTGTGTGTGTATATATATATATATAAAATGTAAAAAAAAAAAAATGTATGTCTTCAGTCCTGTAACTGCTCACTGTTTATTTTCATCTTTTTCTCATTTCATTTCACATTACATGGCATGACAAATGAATTATTGAAAGTACAAATATTTAATTTAGTATATCGGTAACACTTTACAATAAGGTTTCATTTGTTAACAAACTTTAACAATGAACTACAGCTTGTATTAATCTTAATACAACATTTGCTAATGCATCAAAAATTGCATTTGTTAACATTAGTTAATGCAGTGTGAACTTTTTTATTAACTAATATTATAACAAGGGTTAATAAAAACTGCCTTTTTTAGTCCATGTTAGTTAATGCATTAAGTAATGTTAACAAATGAGACTGTATAGTGTATAGTAATGTTACCAATATATAAATGAATGTTCATAAAAAATTATATAATAATGATCACCACCATCATCATTATTACTATTTTAAATAAATTATTTCATGTCGATTACCTACATTTTCACTACAACATTGTTATTTAAAACTTAATGTGAGTCGCTGTTGTTAAATTAAGCATATTATTGTAAATATTAGTTTTTTTTAAGATTTTAAGTGAAGTGTTATACGATATCAATAAGGAAACTGGTAAGGCAGTTCAAACTCAAAGATGAAACTTTACAACATCTTACATAATGCCACGAGGGGCAAAATCCTGTCTTATCTGACTCCCATTTCTTCATTTTAACACAATTGTGAATAAATGTGAATATCAAGGTTTCTTCTTAAGTGTTTTGTATTATTTGCTCGTTATATCGTGGCACAAAACCCTTTCAGTTCCTTTTACATATCCATTCATATTTTAATTTACAAGCTTTTCTCTTGGATTGTACAGGACGGTGTGTACAAGTGCTCACACGTGTCGTCATGATTCATTCATTTGATTAATTCATCTTAACACATGACGTCTCTTATCTCGTCTCTTACTCTCTCCGTGTACGCGCTCATATCTCTCACCTTTACCCCTCTTCATATCATCATATCCAGAGTTTTCCCAGCCCTCTTTCAAGTGACTGATGGCTGTGTCATCACAGCGCAGAGCCCGGAGCCGCCGCTTTAATTGATCCACAATTTGCACGTCATCTTAATCTGAGGAGGTGAGTTCCTTTAATGTGCTACTCAGGATGAGGCGTTTCATTTAACAGATCAAAGACGGAGAGCGAGCGGAACATTAGAGGCCCGGCGTTCAAAGCCAAACTCTCTCTCGGCGTCACGCGGTGTCAAACATCATCTCGTTTCGGTTGGGTAAACAAGCCTGAGTGGAATGATGAGAGAGACATCGAGCTGCACGAAGACAGACACGAACCCGCCGCCACAGATTCAGCCAATCACCCACATTTACATATGCTGATAGTTGCTAATTTATGTGTGTGAGTGTAATGCTCCCGCTGGCAGGCATGCTGTACTGTATGGGGACAGTAGAGAGACGTGCTGTCAGTGAAGAGTCTCTCTTTACAAAGGCGGTCAAACTTTACTAAGAGCTCTGAAGTTAAATAATGACATTGCATGGGTAGGTGAAGGCAGATAATGAAGCCATCATTAGAATAAACCACCTCTCAGCATTTGAACCTTCGCCATACCCCTTCACGACAGCAGTTCTGCTCAAGAGCACTTTTCAGTTGGCAGCATTTATCGCACTGTGGTCCAGCTAAACAACAGGTCAGTTCAGGAATGACTGGGAGGGTTTCTGTGTAATTAACAATACAGATGAATTGCATTCATTTTGGCTTGTACTTTTGCAAAGCAAACAGAATGTGTACATGATATACAAAGAGGACTGGAGGAATGGATGATGGCTGTACAGAGATGTTCCCATAGATTTTAGATCATATAGCAGAAGAGGAGGCAGAGAGAGAATCGATAATTCAGAGAGCAAAAATAAAGACAGCGAGAGAGAGTGACAGAGAGAGAGAGATCGGCACTCACCGACCTGGTGGAATAAAACCGGACTTTAAAATATTCCTTTCTGATTTAAAACTTATATTTGCAATTTTTTGGGGGGTAAAATAACATCTATTTTAATGGGGGTTGGGTGTAATAATATAATAATTTTTGCATACACTCTTGAGTGCGAGTCATCAGTCTTAAGACAAATTACGCTCGTATAAATAAACATTCTCTGAAAATAAGCATAAATATTTACATATCTCACAAATCTGCTTCTCAAGTACATGTGACATGTTTAAAGGATTTTAAACTAGAAAATAAACCAAACAAAGCTTAATTAAAAAATTCACTGTTGCAGTTTAAGATTGAAAACATTGAGGGTTTGAATGTGCAAAGTTTCTCATAGTTAATGAGGGAGATGCTAAAAAAGGCAGAACTGAACTGCATCAGTGATTCATCTATATGTTATATACATGCAACATGTCACCTTGAGGTTGTGTACACAGCCTTTGAGCAGATCAGTATCCAAGAGAGCCACAGAATAGCAAACATCTAGTGTGTAGGTGTAAGACTGAGCATCAGGATTTGAGAAGAAGAGTCATGCTAATGATCGGCACATCTACTGTGTCAATACATGTCAAAAAGATGCATTGCTACTGAAATCAGCCAACTCAAGTGTAAGAATAGCCATTCTCTTTAGAGCTAATTTTTCAGCTTATACATTTAACGGTACATGGATTCGTCCTGAACCGTCACGGTTCGGTGCATACAGCCAGACGACGAATAAAGTCAGTCACAGGCGATTCACACTGCAATCCAGAAGGGGGAACGTGTGGTAATGCAACACTGTTTGCTAACTGCCACAACAGGAAAAAGAGGACAAGAAGAAGAACAGATGATCTCTGCATAGATATGTTTACGTGTAATCTCTCAACCAGTGTTTCAACTGCAGAGAGACATCAATAAAACAGCTTGAGAATAATATCTCACATAGCACTACATTTACCTCAGGCAAGTCATTTAGTGTCCGCAGCATGTTAGTTCACTAGAGAAATGATCATTCATATCAAGTCACCACTCAATGTCCAGTGTAAAATCAGGGTTTTGAAACACAACATGCTCTTAAAGGTTGCTTCACACGCATATAAGGAGACGCACAGTGAACACAATGGAAGTCAAGGCCTGTATTTTGAGCTCTGTGGATAATAACGCTTAACATAATCCAAACGTCTACATGTCTGCGGTCACCCCATTCTCTCATTTGTGTGGTTAGGCTTACTGTTGGACAAGTGTAAGGATGAGAAACGACCAAATGTGATGAGCTGAAGTCAGTCAGGAACCAGCAGGCAGGCTTATTAACAGCCTCCACAGCTCAATCACTGAACATACTGTCTCTCTTGATTTTGTCTTCCCTCACTCTCCTCTCTCCCTTTGTCTCTGTCAGTGACTGAATGATGTCTGTTTCCACGGAAACTCCTTTAGGCAATTAGGTGTGCAAATATCACAGAGCGGTGCAGAAAGGACAAAACGTGCTGAAAAGTGGGGTGGGGAGGGAACAAAAGCAAGAATCAAAGAGTCAAACGTGGATCCGTTCTACTAGCCGGTGGCGCTGATTGCTGCATTGCCTGAAGTTAGCAGTCGCAATATCAAAAGCCAGAGTTTATAAAACTCTAAGGCTATATAAACAATAGCATGTGATTGATAAGGTTATTGTGACCGTTTGTAGGTGTAATAAATAGTTACTCTGTCATTTGTTGGGTTCGATCCAGAAGTGTGCATGAATAACGCTTGAGGCAACAGTGCAGCCGTGTCCAACTATTCAGCTTGGTAAAAGACCCGGCAGCTATACACTAAACAAACAGCTTCTGTCTACCCTTTGTTTTTCGACAAAACAAGCCTTCAAGGAGATTACCCAAGATGCTTAGTGAGCCAATGGTGGAGTTTTTGTGCAGCGCACACAGGCGGATAAGTCCCACAAACTGCACGGTCAGCAATTGTGAGGCAAAGTCTCATTTTGACATATTATGAGGCTGAGGTATTGAGCCAACCTTGGGTGCCCTAACATTCAGGGATGGCTGAGTAATGATATGCTTTAATAACACACTTTCATATCTGTCATACCCAAACATTTCCAGGACAGAAAAAAAAGACATCCAGTACCTACGTTGGACAGCTTGGTCTGTAAAAAAAAAACACTCAACAGTTTCCAAACGTCTTCTCTGATTACATTACGGAGGCATTCTGTGCATGTGTTTAACCTCCCCTTGACTTCACTGTGTGTGTGTGTGTTTGTGTGTGTGTGTGATTGTTGTAATGTAAGGATGAATGTAACAGCTGTGGGTGAGGCTGCAGCCTTATGGCGTTAGCTGAAACTTGATCCAGCAAACTAATCCTCTAATGACTGGCTCTCAATTAACACGGAGCCAAGCTGTTTGTCCTGAAAAGAGTAAAGACCATTTCTCTGTCCTCTCTTTACCTCTTTATCCATCTGTTTATTCCCTCTCTACTTATGCCAGGTGCTCTTCAATGGAATTGTGGATAGATGTTTACAGCAATGTCAATAAAGGATATAACATTTTTTTTAAGTAACTAACTAACTGATACTGACAGTCATTTACATACTAAGACACTTGGCAGAACTAACTAACTAACTAACTAACTAACTAACTAACTCACTCACTCACTCACTCACTCACTCACTCACTCACTCACTCACTCACTCACTCACTCACTCACTCACTCACTCACTCACTCACTCACTCACTCACTCACTCATACCAATTAATTTACATTCTAAGACACTTGGCACAACTAACTAAGTAACTAACTAACTAACTAGCTAACTAACTAACTCATACTGAGTCATTTACATTCTAAGACACTTGGCACAACTAACTAACTAACTAACTAACTAACTAACTCACTCATACTGAGTAATTTACATTCTAAGACACTTGTCACAACTAACTAGCTAACTAACTAACTCATACTGAGTCATTTACATTCTAAGACACTTGGCAGAACTAACTAGGTAACTAACTAACTAACTAACTAACTAACTAACTAACTAACTAACTAACTCATACTGAGTCATTTACATTCTAAGACACTTGGCAGACCTAACTAGCTAACTAACTAAGTAACTAACTCATACTGAGTCATTTACATTCTAAAACACTTGGCACAACTAACTAGGTAACTAACTAACTAACTAACTGATACTGACAGTCATTTACATTCTAAGAAACTTAGCACAACTAACTAGCTAACTAACTAATGCACTCAAACTGATTAATTTACATTCTAAGACACTTGGCACAACTAACTAACTAACTAACTCACACATACTGATTAATTTACATTCTAAGACACTTGGCACAAATAACTAGCTAACTAACTAACTCACTCACTCATACTGAGTCATTTACATTTTAAGACACTTGGCACAACTAACTAGCTAACTAACTAACTAACTCATACTGAGTCATTTACATTCTAAGACACTTGGCAGAACTAACTAGCTAGCTAACTAACTAACTAACTAACTCATAGTGAGTCATTTACATTCTAAGACACTTGGCACAACTAACTAGCTAACTAACTAACTAACTAACTAACTAACTAACTAACTAACTAACTAACTAACTCATACTGAGTCATTTACATTCTAAGACACTTGGCAGAACTAACTAGCTAGCTAACTAACTAACTAACTAACTCATAGTGAGTCATTTACATTCTAAAACACTTGGCACAACTAACTAGGTAACTAACTATCTAACTGATACTGACAGTCATTTACATTCTAAGACACTTAGCACAACTAACTAGCTAACTAACTAAATCACTCATACTGATTAAATTACATTCTAAGACACTTGGCAGAACTAACTAGCTAACTAACTAACTAACTAACTGATACTGACAGTCATTTACATTCTAAGACACTTGGCAGAACTAACTAACTAACTCACAACTAACTCACAACTAACTAACTAACTAACTGATACTGACAGTCATTTACATTCTAAGGCACTTGGCAGAACGAACTAACGAACTAACTAACTAGCTAGCTAACTAACTAACTAACTAACTAACTAACTAACTCATACTGAGTCATCTACATTCTAAGACACTTGGCAGAACTAACTAGCTAACTAACTAACTAACTAACTAACTGATACTGACAGTCATTTACATTCTAAGACACTTGGCAGAACGAACGAATTAACTAACTGACTAACTAACTAATTCACTAACTCATACTGATTAATTTACATTCTAAGACACTTGGCAGAACTAACTAACTAACTAACTAACTAACTAACTGATACTGACAGTCATTTACATTCTAAGACACTTGGCAGAACGAATGAATGAACTAACTGACTAACTAACTAACTAACTAACTCACTCACTCATACTGAGTCATTTACATTCTAAGACACTTGGCACAACTAACTAGTTAACTAACTAACTGAAACTGACGGTCATTTACATTCTAAGACACTTGGAACTAACTCATTTACTAAATAACAAAAATATATTGACACGAATTTACCTTCTAAGAGTCTTGGAATTAACTAACTGATACTAACTAATTATCTGTTACTGGCTTAACTTTTTCTTTAATTTATCTAAATGGGCATATTTTTTCTAATCATATACAAACACAGTGTGTCATCCATTTATGTAAAATACTTCAATCAATTAAGTGAAATAACAGCATTTCTCATATTAAATATATAAGATACAAATGTTCATGACACAACATGTTCATGACTTCAGCAAAGAAAGAAAACTGCTTTAGTTTAAACATTAAATGTAGTTGTGCTTGCTGGTATTCCTGGTATCGGTATTCCTTGAGTACCATGTAAATTCCAGGGTACGGATTGAGATAGTGAACATAATAACCGTTCAGTACCATGCTTTATGTAGATGTACAATGGTATCAGATAGTACTGTGGCACCATGCTACTCTTAAGGGAATAGATAGCATATCTGTCAGCTACAGGTTGTTGTACTGTGTCTAAAGATGCTTTGAACCATTACCAGATAAGCCTTAAGGCTATTATGAAATGTTAGATAATAGATGAAAGAGGAGAAATTACATGGTGGATAAGAGATAAAAAGAAGAAAATTTATAACAGGATGCCCCGACATCATAGATATCTGTGGCACTTTTATTTGTCCATTTTACAGGTGTTTATGATGTAGGATCCACACTGCATCCGTTAGCTCTGCTCACATGTGACACAGCAGGTGTCCCCACCCCACCTGCTGACTGACAGATGCTGACGGGCCAATTAAAAGGCATGACAGCATTGCTCTAACTCCCTTATCCAAATGCTCATTTCCCAAAAGCTTCTGGATTAAGACACAAAATCTGAGGCAGCTGCTGTCATCTGATGATTAGAGACAGAAGAGGAAAATAAACACACGTCTCTCTGTGCTGCATCCTAATATTCATACTATAACCAATATGCAAGATTAGACGTAATGTGGTGTCCTGAGTCATAGTATGTTGAATATGGTACGTAAAACATCATTAATGCTTTTTGGGCAAATATTGACTATTATAATTTTCTGGTGAACATCTTGACTATGCTGGTCCACCAGCTAGACCAGCACTAAACGAGTCTGGACCAGCATGAAAAATCTGGATTAAGCTGGTTTTTTTTTTTAGGATATGAGTATATAGAACAGCTTTCCTCTGTAAAAACGTTTAGTGTAGGTGTCTTAAGAGACTTAAACATCAAAGGGAAGAATATAATACAGCTTAGCAAACATAGCTTAGGTCTTAAGGAACAGATGTGGCCCAAACAGCACTACTGAGTCACACACACACACACAATCTCACTCAAGAGAGGCTGAGAGAACAGTAATCTCTCTGATAAAATGCAGACGACTCTGCTGACTTATTAGGCAAGTTTGCCACAGGCCAGAGACACCATGCAGTGCTAACCTACTGACCCACATAGCAGGCCTCTCCACTTAGCCAACCTGTCAGACACAGACAGTAAGATATCACTGTCCTGAAGACACATTACAGCTGAAATCATTGAAAAAAATAATTTCATAATTTAACTGAAATAAAATCAGCTTATTATGAGCAATATTTAAACCTCAAAAGGTAACTGAATAAAAAATATCCTTTTGTTTGTTTTATTTTATTAATAATAATTTTATTTTTTTAAATAATAAAAATGGCTTTATAATAAAGGTAAAATTGTATTGTTGTTAATAATAGTTTGTAATTTTTTATTATTATATGAAAAAGCAGATCTTATCTTATTATATCTCAATATAATGTAATGTAATGTAATATAATATAATATATAATACTAAAAATTATTATTGTTAACAATAACCATTTGTATTGTATTTCAATTTATATTATATTATATTATTAGACGTAAAATAACTGACAAAAAAAACAAATAAAAAAAATTATAAGAGACCACTGAATCCACTAATAAACATTTTTTTAAATGAAACATGCCTTTATAATACAATTTAAATTATGTTGTTTTTAATAATAATTTGTATTTTTTTATTATTATATTTTAAGCAGACGAACTGACAAAAGAGATCTTAATCCACTTTTTCACATAATATAATAATATGACAAATTATTATGTTAATAAAGATTACCATATGTATTATTAATAATAATATTAATAATAATAATAATAATTATTATTATTATTATTATTATAATAACCATTTTATTATATATATATATATATATATATATATATATATATATATATATATATATATATATATATATATATATATACACAGCGATTCTTCTACTTCTAATATATATATATATATATATATATATATATATATATATATATATATATATATATATATATATATATATATATATATATATATATATATATATATATATATATATTAGAAGTAGAAGAATCGCCAAAAAACAACAAAAAAAAGAGATAATTTGTATTTTTATTATTATAAGTAGACAAACTGACGAGAAAAGAGATCTTAATCCACTTTTTCACATAATATAATATAATATAATATAATATAATATAATATAATATAATATAATATAATATAATATAATATAATATAATATAATATAATATAACAATACTACAAATTATTATGTTAATAATAATAATAACCATTTGTATTTTATTATTTTATTATTTTATATATTATTAGAAGTAGAAAAACTGACAAAAAAACTAATAAAAATAATTAATAAGATATCTGAATCCACTTATACACAATTTTTAATTTTTAAAAATGCCTTTATACATTTTTTAAATTATATTGTTGTTAATACTAATTTGTAATTTTCTATTATTTTATTATTATTTTTATTATATTATTTTATATATTATTAGAAGTTGAAGACTTTTTCCACTCATTTTCAGTCTACATTCAAATAATAAAAATAGAAATAAAACATTCAAAAGGCACATTCTGTCAAAATAAATCAGCTTAATTTTTTGACGAAATTATGCAGCCCTATAAAACACACCATCAGACACATACACACACACACACTCACTTTCATTGCACATTTTTATATGGTCAAGCAGATCCGAGGGGACACTGGAACACTGCGTACGTCTCAGGCATTGTGTTTACATGACAGTCAGCCTTTGTCTCTTTCCTTGTTCGTCTCGATCTCAGACCCACGGTAATTATCTATGTAGCACTCGCTCTACATTCTCTGTATACCTGCCCTATTCTCATCCTCTCCGTCTCTGATGCTGAGACTGAGAGAGCGCGCTACTGGAATGGGAATATGGATCAGACGCTATTGTGTGATGAATCACAGCTAGAGCTAATTGGTGTTTTAATCCCTGACAATACAGGCACAGTGACAGCAGCCTTCTGCCAGTCAGAGAGAGAGAGAAAGCACAGAGACAGACAGAGGGTCTCCGCCAGTGTTACACGTTCACATTAGGGCGGCACATGTCAATTTCCCGCTCATTTCTTCTTTGGACGATGGCAATTAGTGCAAGTTTACATGCAGTAAAAAGGTTCTCTGTTCATCTTCCTCATTATGGATTGCATAAATGTGCTAGAAACAGACAGACAGGCTGGCTGACCTCAAAATTGCAAGGGACACCGACATCGCATCGAATAATGCAGCATGTACTGTAATACCGCAAACAGTGGCACTGTCTAACTGACCCGTGTCTGGAGCAGCCGAGTGGAAAGCCACTGTGGAGGGAATGCTGGGATGTGTGTCTTTTGAGAATCTGCAATATAAATATTTTGATAAGCGAATAGTCGAGGTCTAAACCAGTGTAAGTAATTTAAACAAAGCCCTGAATGATTAGGCTGTTATGCAGGTTAGTGTTGTCACAATACTGGAGATTCTAACTTCGATACAATACCTTGAAAAATATTGATATTCAATACTTTGATATACGAAGACACATGCTAATGGATGAGTTGAATCAACTCCACAGCAACTACATCAATTTATCCACTAACCATTCAGAAACGTCTATAAGTTGTAACTTCTTCCTGAGTCTCTCCATCAGTGTCGACTCCGGTTTGAACAATGTAAGGCTGAACACTTTCCTCATTTTGGCTGCGTGAGATTCTCCAGCTTTGTTGTTGTTGAGCTGTTAAAGCTCCGCCCTCTTCTGGAAAGGGGGCAGCTCATTTGCATTTAAAGGGACACACACAAAAACTGTGTGTTTTTGCTCACACCCAAATAGGGGAAAATTTGTCAAGCTATAATAAATGATCTGTGGGGGATTTTGAGCTGAAACTTCACAGACACATTCTGGAGACACCAGAGACTTATATTACATCTTGTGAAAGGGGCATTATAGGTCCCCTTTAAGTTTTTCAGGGATTTTCTCTTTGTCTTTTGTTCTTTGATTAACATGACAGACAGCAGCAGGTTTATTAGGCTGCTGTCACTTTAAGAGCTTATGCACAGATCCAACATACTGTTACACAACATGCATTTTCTCTCAACTATTTACATTCCAAAACTGGCTGTATTTACCTGAAAACTTGGCAAGATGGGCATTTTGTATATTTGACTGTTTAAGTGCAATAAGCCACAAAAAAGAAGTCAATTTGGTTCTCGCAAGCTGTTTGAGATTCGGCTTTATGTGTGCGACACTAATATAGATCAGTGGTGTGTGCGCTTTTGCTGTGAGTGCGAAACCTGTGGGAATGACTACAATTATGCACAATACAAGCATTATTCAACCGCAGACAAGTGAGTGAGAGGAGGAGAGAAGAAAAAGAGTATCGATACGGCAGAAAAAGAGTATTGGAACCGTTTCAAATATTTCAGTTTCGATACATATAGAAACACTAATGCAGGTATTATTTTGAGATATGCACACAGAATGGGTTCTTCCTGTTCAAAAACAACTGGACAAAGCAAAACAGAATGAACCCATCCTGACACATCTCTAGCATGTGCACTTGTGAGCGGTGGCGAGGCTTGATCAGGGCCAGCCCGCTGCTTTTCATTTGCAGTGCGATGAATCATAGCAGCAGTGATAAACACTATTCCACTGCTGTGCAGATAACTTCTCGGCGTGCTGTCACTCACACACACACGGTGCGCAGCAGAACAGACAGACGTGGGCTCCACCGAGGCAGAGAAGTGCCTTACTTCTTGCAGTCTTCTCGTTCTTTCTCACACAAAAACCTGCACACGCCTGCTCACGATTTGTACGCACACCCATAATCCGACACAAATAACTTTCCTTCCCACACTCACAAACACTCTCTGCGTTCCTGTTTTCACACAATCAGTGTTTTCAGGGTTCCCTCACAGATGCTCAAGTATTCTCGCAGAGTTCCTCTCACACATATATAGGCTATTCTCACTTGTATATAGGTAACATAACATTTTTGCTCACCAGCCAATTATTGGTTTTCCAAGCTAGCCATTCATCATTTTCACTGGCCCCAATTTTGACATTGATACCATGGGGAAAAAGTGCCATGTTTAGCAGGTTTATTAGGCTGCTGTCACTTTAAGACCTGATGCACTGATCCACTGTTACACATGCATTTTCTTTCTCAACTGTTTATGTTCACTTCAAACATAACTGACTGAGTTTGCGTGAATACTCACCAAGACCGCCATTTTGACATTATTTTGTTTGTATATGACTGTTTAAGTGCAATAAGCAGTGAAAAAGAACTCAATTTAGTACTGAGAGGAGGCTTTATGTGGCACACTTTGAGTGTGAGCACAAAATCTGCAGGAATGAGTACAATTATGTGCAATACGCACAATCCCACACTGAAATTCAAGCCCTATAACACGAACAATATTCATCTGGAGCAAATGAAACGAGGTGGTTTGTGTGTAGAATCTCTGTCAGAGAGATGAGAGAGAGAAAGAGGAGCTGGTATCATGTACTGTATCTACTCATAAAATTTTATTACATTTATAATGATCCCTTGATGGTTCTATATATGAAGCACCTGCAGAACCGTTTAAGGTTCTTCTAAGTAGGGCTGCACAACGATTAATCGTGATTAATCATTGTGCAGCCCTACTTCTAAGAATGTAGGTTTTGAGACACCATGCCTTAATTGCCATTAGTGTCTAAAATGTGTGCAGACTACTCAACCATGAAACACTATGATATGCTGTCCAATTATGCAGCTCAATAGATTTTGAAACACTGTTTATGATGTTAAAAATGATGTCTAAGTGTAACCCCTCACCTCAGGTCCTTGAGATCAGGAGAGTGAGGATTGGCTTCTACTAGATGGCCTTCGTTACACTCGCCCCCCAAACCTCACTCCCATCCGGGTCACGGCACCAATGTAACCCCTCACCTCAGGTCCTACTCGCCCTGCTCTGTGCGGGCCTCGTACCCAGGTCTCCGGCATGGGAGTCGGACGCTCCAACAAGGAGTCTAAATACTGTAGCCTCTAACGTCAGTCGGTACATAAGTAGGCAGCTGACTAGGTAATGAGGACACATTCTCTCTCCTTCTCTTGTTTACATTTTCTCTATCTCTCATTCCAACCCTAGACTCTTTAAACTCATAAGGATCTACTCTACGACCTCTTTACCACAGAGGAGTCGGATTCAGTCAGACAGCTCTGAGTGTGTGTAATGAAAGCATTGCTATTGTCCGCCGAGATTCGCTTGGAAGCATGCTTGCATATATATTAAAATTAAGCCTGGGGTTTAGACTGTGCTGCACATATCTTACATTTCACAGCTTACTTTTTCTGACCTCATCTTCCTCGCTGCATTCATTACCCATGATTCTTTCTCGAACCTGTCGCTCTCAGTCTCTTGCATACCAAGGAAAGGTTCTTAGCCCCCTGCACACGACTTAGAACGTGAGAAATACCTAAAACGTGTATATAAACCCACAATCCTCAGTGCAAATCTTAACACTACTTTGGAAAGCGTGAGCTTCCAAAAGCAGCCCTGCGATCCAGTCCAAAGTTGGACCTCTCGAGTTTCAAAGAATTTTCTCTCTTTCTCTCTCTCTCTCTCAAGCATTACATGTTGCTTTGCTCATTTCATACAATTTTCCAGCAAATAAAGACATGCTTAATAGAAGCTTTGAAAAGATTTCAAACGGACTTAGGACCACTTACTGAGCTGCTCTTTCCATCTGAAAGGGAGAAAGAGGGCTCTTTCAACTTCAGAGAGGGGGCTTTGAGAGTGTCCCACACTGCTCTCTGTACCCTGATACAGAAACATGCCAAGGAGGAGAAGACTCTGTTAAGAGACACTGAGGCCAAAGCAGACTAATCCATATAAACAGGGCTGAAATGACAGTGATAGGATTCTGCTTATGGACTTACTGGGTTGCTTATTAAAATATTACTTTGAAGTCAAGTACAATGACAGGTTTTATAAAGGAATATCATGCTTTTATTCCTTTTACACTGACAGTTCAACCAAAAGAGTGAAACGTCTACATACAATGGGATGTTTCATTTGTGATTATCATTGTTATTATGTAATTATCACCATCAACAATTTTAATTATTTATTAACATTGGTGCCTTTTAACATACAGCTGTTGCTGCTGTTTAATGACTCAATGCTGTGCATTACTGCACTTTTACTATGGTAAAACAAAGCCTATTGATGGGCCTTAATGCTTTCTTTCATCTTTTCATTTATTAAAGGGATAGTTTATCCAAAAATAAAAATTCTGTCATTATTTACCCACCTTCATGTCATTCCAATGACATATGACTTGCTTTCTTCTATGAAACACAAAATATATTTGTAAAAATATCCAGTGTTTTGTAAATACAATTAAAGTCAATCGGGTCCAAATTAATTTGGAAGAAAAGGTTCTTTAAAATATCTTCTTTTGTGTCATACAGGTTTGGACCAACATGAGGGTGAGTAAATGATGACAATTTTCGTGTACTGTCTCTTTAACTTAAAAATGGAGCAATCAGCTGCAGGTATGGAAGTTTGAACATGGTGTTTCTTTCATGGAGAAACAAAGCTAAACCTACCAGATGACTCTATGAATCTTTGTTCTGTAAGATGTGAGGAGAAAAACACCTTGAGTTTGTGCTATCAAATAAAGCTCAGAGGGTTACAAAAATATGCCTCTGGCTTTAAAATGCTGTTTCACACAAACTCTCTGGCTCACACACACACAAACACACACACCGTCTGCCTGGCAGGAGTGGATTAGAAAAGTGTTTCCAAAACACACGCTGAAGATGGGTGAAGGAGCGTTTCAAGCCTTTACAAACACAGAGGCTCAGTGTTTAGCCTTGTGAATAGCTTGACAGTTCAGAGGGCTTGAAACTAAAATATAATCACTTGCACAACACAGTATATGCACAATAAACACGTTTTCTGTGAATATCAAAATGAGACCTCTCCTCATTAGCCTTAATGCTGAGCCAGGTGTAGCATACAGCTAACTAGCAATTTTTGAGCCCTTCTGCCTCCACTACCATTGCGTTTTTCATTGTTTCTTACATTAATAATAAATATATCCCTGCAGCAATGCCCAAACACCCTGAGGGACACTGTGAGAGAAGAACTCCATCTCCTTACATTGTGGTCTTGTACTAAAAAGACAGACAGTACTCAGACAGTGACGTAGTCAGTACTCAGGCTACTTTGCTGGCTAACTACAACTGTACATTGAAAATACCAATGATCTATGGCGACATTTCATGCAGTGCTGACACAGAACACAATGTTGATGCAGCCAAACTAGCAAAGCATGACGTTAGCAAGGTCACTGCCAGGGAACGCAACTATAGTGATAAAATGTCTAGCTTGAATGGACTTTAAGTTTGTTTGAATAAAAGGCCTGCCAAATGAGTACTCTCCTGAGAGAAAAAAACAAACAAACAAACAAACAAAAAAACAACTTAAACCAGCCTAAGCTGGGTTGTTGATCTTCTAGCCTGGTCAAGCTGGTTTGTTGGCTGATTTCTAAAAGGGTCTGGGCACTTTCCAGCTGGCCATCCAGCTAAACTCCAGTTTGACCAGGCTGGGAGACCAGTTAGACCAGGGGTGTCCAATGCTGCTTCTGGAGGGCAACCATACTGCAGAATTGAGCTCCAGTCCTTATTAAACACACTTGAACAAGCTAATTGAGGTCTTCAGGATTACTAAAAACTTCCAAGAAAGTGCATTGGCCAAGTTGGAGCTCAAAATCTGAAGGACACTCCAGAAGCAGGATTGGACACCGCTAGGCTAGACCAGCTGAAGACCAGTTTGAACTGGCCGAGAGACCAGCTGAAGACCAGCAAACCAGCTTAGGCTTGTCATGGACATTTTACCCAAGTGTGATGGATTAGATTCATCTCGTGATCGCTCTTTCATAACAAAGGTATGAAGTCCAGTTCTGATTGTGCATGTTGTACTCCTGACACAAATTAGATTATTATAGATTGCTGGAGCATCTATATCATAAAACAGACACCGTAGATTGACAATAAACCCTTAGAACTTTCAAATTATGTATAATTTGTTACCATTCTTAAAATTTTTAGATAGTAGTCTATATAGTTAATGTATACCATGATAAACAAAGGGACGTCAGCCTGAGGTCAGGTCAGTATGTCTCAAGAGGTTAAGATATGTCGGCGCCGATAGCCTTGTGGGCAGCGCCAACATATAGCACCATACTTGGTCACATTCCCTAAAACAATCTTACAGTTCCTTAACCTTTACCACTACACCACACCATCCCAATTCAAGTAGGTTTACCAGACCTCCAAGCTGAAACCTTCATGTCAAGCAAGACTTTAAGTATCAAATAATCATTCAGCAATAACTCAACTCTGAAGAAAAGTGAATACTTACGATCTAGGCCATTGATGTAGCGCATGGTGATCTCACAGTGGCCCCACACTGCACTGACGATGGGGTACAGCTTTTTGCCCTTAAGGCCTCTGAAGGCCACTCCGAGATACTGTCCATCCACCATGAAGCTCAGTGTGCCCTCATCCATGTCCAGCACCACCATCAAGGCATCCGGCAGCACAAAGGCCTCCTCTGGCTCCAGGAAGCTTGGGTATGTTGGTGCAGAAGAAGCCGGACGGTTCTTACTGTTGTGGTAGAGCTTGTTACGTCCCAGGTCCCAGCCCCAGGACTCACCATCACTGCCAACTAAAGAGGTGTAACCCACCGAGTGCAACGGGGCATCTGACGTGGCCACGCCTACCACTGCATGCGTGCCTCGTTGCCTAGCAGGCCAATGGATCCTCCAAACATGGAGTCCTCGTGTGTATCCCACTCGTCCACGTATTCCATCGGTACTTTGGGCAACCGGGTGTCGATGGAAGGTGAGTTTGTCATCATCCTTGATGAAGATGTTAAGTGAGCGGTCATCTGAGTTCCAGGCGTGTCGGAGCTGCTGCTCATGTGGAGCAGGGGGCATGTCCAGGAGTAGGTCCAGTCGCGCTGGCTTGAAGAAATCCGGCCCTCTTAGTTCCCTCCTCAGGGGCCTGAAGGACGGCTCCCCTCGCACATCTACGGACTTGATGCTCCCCGAGATCTTCTGGCCCATGGCTTGGCTGGTTGGAAAGGGGAAGGGAGGAGGGGAAAGGGAAGGGGTGGCACGACACAGGGGCTGGGCTTCCGGGGTCCGCCGTTACCTCATCAAAGCGCCAAGACGTCAGCCTGAGGCCCCCAAACTCACGTCAGCGTCTGGTAGTGGTCAAAGTGCCAGCCTAGGAGAAAACACAACAACACACCATGTCATTAAAACAGTAATATCAGAGAGAACTTAGGCTCACTGTCAGTCCAAATCCGATTATTTGTGTATCCAATAGGAATCTGATTTAAAATTATTGTCGTCCACATTGGGTCTCCGTTATATTGTTATTCTGCTCATCTGGTACTTTGTAACAACACAACCTTGTTTCTGCAGTGACTTTCAACATGTTTCCTATAACAACGTATTATGTTTACGTTTTATACAGTGTTGCCAAGTCTGCGGTTTTCCCATGGAATTGGGCTACTTTAACACTGTTGCCGAGAGTTGTTTTCCATGTCCGCGGGTTGAAACAACCCCAAATAACATGATATTTAGTCCCTGGAATGTGAATTTTACCAGAGGAACCCTACCAAATTCGTGGATTTTACCCCCCAGAACACAATTTTTACCGGGCAACTTACATGGCATGAGAAAGTCACATAAACCATGTGAAATCTGATCAGAGCAGTCAGATTGAAACAGATTTCCAGAAATGCAAATTTGAATAGGATTTCAAACCATATATGAATGTAGCTCAAAACGAATTTGTAAAAAACACAATTCATGTGATTTTTGGCCATTCAGACTTGCCAAATCTGATCAGATTTCAATCGGATATGCACAAAAATTGGATTTGGACTGTTTGAACATAGCCAAAGAATCTGCGGGTTGGTTTTATGAGTGATTCTTCAACTATTAAGTGTGAATCTCAAAGGTGTTGAGGATAAAAATGTGAACAGAAATGAAGGAACAGCCCTGATCCTGATAAGACAAGAAGATAAGCCGAAAGAGAGGATCAGGGCTCGACTGCCAACCGCAGCCTGACAGCCTGTGAGAGACCGCCATGGGGACGAATGTAATAATGAGGGCCACGGGTGAGAACGAGACACCTTCTGTATGACATACAGAAACACCGAACATGCACATATTCACACATGACAAGACATGTCACCTCTAGCTCAAAAACAGTCCAGCTTATGTCAACACAGAGCAATACAGACCCACGCATATTGCGTTTTATAAATCGTATAAATGGTATTCATTCAAAACAGCTATAGCCTCTACAAACAAATCATCTGTAAATGGAAGGACCTGGTCTACTCTCTGACATTTCTAGAGATTCAATCACTTGGCAGATGTATTTTAATAAGGCACTTTTTTGAAAAAAGTGGCTATGAATAAATAAATAGAAAAATAAATAAATAACTTGAAGAAAATCTGAGTCGTGCTGCCCTATGCCAAACCTGCTGCCACAATACTAAGATGTGGGTGACTGCCAGAGCATTGCTAAGATATCTTGACTTGAGTGACATTTACAGTGTTGCTTTGCAATTTTTAGGAACTTCTGGGGGGTTTCTATGGTGTTGCTGTATTGTTGCAAGCTGACTCAAGTCAAAAAAGCCCTATATCCCAATGACATTCTCATCTCTAAATATGGTTCACGAGTTCAATGTCTATCATGAGTCAATTGGATTATTTTGGTCATTTGTCTGATTGTTTAGAAAAGTAATTTGTTTGTCTCCCCTCAACGAGATGCGTAATTTGAGGCATCATTGATGTCTAACACAAATGGCACACCGGACAAGTTACATGTTTCGGGAATGGGTTTGTTCAAATCAATAACCCTATAGCAATATAAAAAATGGAAGCACACTCTTAAAAATGAAGATTCTTTATTGGCCTCGATGGTTCCAAAAAGATCCTTTAGCATCAGTGGAACCTTTCTATTCCACAAAATGTTCCTTATAGTGGAAAAAGGCTCTTTAAGATTTTAAAAATGTTCTTCACACTAAGAAAAAAAAAAAAATTCTTTTAAGAGCCATTCTCTGAAACGTTATTTGAGGAAGCAAAAATGGTTCTTCTATGGCATCACTGTAAAAAACACCTTTTTGTAACCTTTGTTTTTAAGAGTGCATGCCAAAATAAAGCTTTATTTATTTCCGGGTTCCTGGGAGAAAGCGTGAGAGAAAGAAAAATACTCAAATGAGAGAGATTCAGTTTGCATCAGCCTCAATGTCACAAAAATACCTCCACATTAGGAGTGTTCCTGGAGTCTGGAGATGAGATATTGATGCATGAAACTCTAGCAGGAACTTCCTGCTACAGTAAGTGATGCAATGGTTTTTTTCCCCCTGAATAATAGAGTCTCATCCCGAGAAGGAGCTCTACAAAAAAGACAGCTAGGGGACGTTTACATAAACTGTGTTATTGTGTCCGCAGCATCTGTGCTGTTTGAGAAGTATGCGATCAATGCCAAGTATCTCAAAAAAAATGTGTGAGTTGATGAATGTTTATTTGTGAATAAAATCCTAAATGAAATCTGTGGATGGATTAGTTTTACGATATCTCTAATAACGTTTTGAAGCGTCAAAGTGGTAGCTGTCAACGGAGGGACAGAATGCGCTCAGATTTCATTAAAAAGATCTTCATTTGTGCTCTAAAGATGATTGAAAGTCTTATGGGTTTGGAATGACATGAGGGTGAGTAATTAATCACAGAATTTAAATTTTTGGGTGATCTAACCCTTTAATTATTATGAATCATCTAAACAAACTGACTTACTAAATGAATCGAACAAGAGATAGAAGAGTAGGGCTAGACAATGCAAAAAGAACAGGGAAGAGAACTTAATTCAGTATTCACATGCTGTCTGTGCAGCTCTGTGTGCATGCACAGAAAACAGTGTGCAAGTTACATCCTTGATGTTTAAACTGACAGGACTTAAAAACACATGCAAATGATAAACTTTGCAATTAATCACATGCATTCCAAAACACATCATGAATCAACCTACGATCCCTATACTTGACTATTGCAGATACAAACATTGCAATATCGATGCTAAAATGATATATTGTGCAGCCCCATAGAAGAGTATGTTGGATTTTTACCTCAGTTGGGCTGTTAGCGTGATTCAGTGTGACACAAAGCAGTGTTGTGTCATGTTACACTACTACTTGTTAGAGTAAAGCTCATTACTGGACAAGCTAAAGTACTATGAAAACAGCTCAGCTACACTACTAAAATATGTAGTTGTGTTAGTAGCTTTTAGTTACTCCCCAGCAGTGCTGGACAACACAATCTGTCAGACGATGACCAAGGTCACTAACACAAAGGAAAAAAGGTCACACATACTGTACAAGCACACAAACACACCTCAGACTAACTCAATATACATTAAGGTCACAGAGAAAGAGAGACAGGAAAAGAGAGAGCTGAATTCAGACGACAGGAAGGAGGGCGGCCAGACAGCCAGACAGTCAGAGCCCGGATTCCTGGGTAAGTGTTACTAATATTAAAGGAAAAATAAATGAGGTCATGTCATGAAAGAAGTGGGATAGAATGTGAATGTATGTCTGTGAGAGAGAGAATGAATGAAAAAAAGAGAGAGGCTGCTGCCCTAACTTGCCACTCACAGCTATCATAACGTGTGGTAGGAGTCAAGGTGTTCGGTTTTCCGTATCATATTTCAGAGCTGGAGAGTTTCACAGACGTGCAGAGCCACAGTAATGTGTTTCATTCCGGTTGTGTTTGTTTCGCACACGTCAGTTTAACTAACATTGCCTCACTCAAACCATTGTAGTCACTAATAACTGTAATGAACATCGATGCAAACATAATTACGCTGTTAGTCTGGGAGTTGTAGACAGACTTTTAAACACTATTCTCACATTAGGCAATTACATGAAGGCTTGTGAAACAAGGTCTGAGAAAAAAGAAACGTCTGAGGAGAAAAAAACTAAACGCTGATGAGACAACACAAAGCTTTTTACAGATCAATTCATTCCTTTAAGTACTGGATCAAGTTTGAAAATGTATAAAACTGAAACTGCATTAGGATGCCTCAAAAAAGTCAACTTCATGCCCATTCTCATGATGTATTTATACCTCTTGTACTATACTGACTAATTAATTTCAACTGTACAAGCTTACAGTAAAGAATGAACGAATGAACAGATGGATAGATGGAGAGACAAAATGAAAGATAGAATGATAAAATAATAGAAAGAACGATAGAACACTACATAGACTGATACGGACGGATGGACGGACAGATAGATAAATGAATGGATGGATGGATGACAGACAGACGGATGGAAAGACAAGACAGACAGATAGATATATAGACAGACAAACAAACAGATGGACGATGGATAGATAGATAGATAGATAGATAGATAGATAGATAGATAGATAGATAGATAGATAGATAGATAGATAGATAGATAGATAGACAACAGATGGACGACAGACAGACAGACAGATGGATGGATGGATGGATGGATGGATGGATGGATGGACGGACGGACGGACGGACGGACGGACGGACGGACGGACGGACGGACGGACGGACGGACGGACAGACAGACAGACAGACAGACAGACAGATATATAGATAGATAGATAGATAGATAGATAGATAGATAGATAGATAGACGAATGGATGATAGACGGATGGATAGACAGACAGACAGACAGATAGATAGATAGACGAATGGATGATAGATGGATAGACAGACAGACAGACGAATGGATGATAGATGGATAGACAGACAGACAGACAGACAGACAGACAGATAGATAGATAGATAGATAGATAGATAGACAGACGGATGGATAGACAGACAGACAGATAGAGATAGATAGATAGATAGATAGATAGATAGATAGATAGATAGATAGATAGATAGATAGATAGATAGATAGATAGATAGATAGATAGATAGATAGATAGATAGATAGATAGACAACAGATGGACGACAGACAGACAGATGGATGGATGGATGGATGGATGGATGGACGGACGGACAGATAGATAGATAGATAGACGAATGGATAGACAGACAGACAGACAGACAGACAGATAGATAGATAGATAGATAGACGAATGGATGATAGACGGATGGGTAGACAGATAGATAGATAGATAGATAGATAGATAGATAGATAGATAGATAGATAGATAGATAGATAGATAGACAGACGGATGGATAGACAGACAGTCATCTGGTCTGTTTCAGTGTGTCACAGCAGAGGGACTGAGTCACGCTGTAAGACGGTGACTGCTTGACTGTACCGTGTCTTTGGGCGTTAGACTGCTGATATAAAATGCAAACGTCAAGCTGAGAAGTGAAAAAAACATGCAGTACATCAATTACACTCACTCTCCTCAGGGGTAATGATCCCGAACCATATGAGACACGACTAATGTAACTATAACAACCTCATTCTAATGGACCGCTGATGTGCCGTCTCCATCTGCTTAGCCATGCGAGACCAGACTACATATAAAAGCGGTCTGCCAGGGCCGTACATCTCCACATGGGAAAATGTCCATCTGCGCTGACTTATCTGTTAGAAAAACAAAAGCACTCTGCTGGGATGGTGCTGCTATGCCTATAAGTCAAAGAGAAGCGAAGTACAAGGCAAAACAACCCGTAATTGTGTCCTATGGCTCTTCTGCGCTTGTGCTGCTGCGGCGTGATGTCTTCGATCAAGCCGAATGTGTCGTTTTAGGTTAATGGAATAAAGATGAAGAATAAGAGGAATATGGCCTTCAATCTGCAACATTCTTGGGTCATAACCCTCTTCCTCGATTTGCCGTTCCACTCTCAAGGATCTATTTGTTTTGCTTGTCCCATCATAAAAATAACATTCTTTGTTTTCAGGTCCACGTAATTGAATTTTCCGTCGCTGCGTTTCGTGTTTGGGCGAACGCCCCGGGAATCAAGTGCTTGTAGCTGTTCTGCATGACTAGAGGAATGATAATATCGCAGATCCCAGGCTGCCCACTTAAAAGGCCTGAATGCTGTTATATACGATATTTACATCTGTCCATGCAATCCAATTTGCCGAAAGACTTGGAGGACATTTACACTTAATTGCATGAAACGGCCAAGTGTAAATATACCCCAAACTGACAAAAATCAGTGATAACACACTCCCTGTCCTCTCAATTGCTTCAGTAACACACATCTGAATGTGTTGAGCGGCCCTGTGTGACGTGTTTCTGTGTGTTCACACTGTTTAGTCTACTGGCCTTTACTGTGTACATCCTCATCTAAATTTGTTTATGCTTCAGCACCCGTCAGACCCTCAGCAGGGCCTCTTCTCGCACGCTCTGTGGCACACGAGGGCTTGCGTTTCCCTTCAGGACGGTGGGGGGTCTGTGATAAAGAGAGCGCCTGGTGTCTGGCCCCTCGCCTGCGTTACCCTGGTCACCAGAGATGTGATGGACACACACACACCTATAGCTACCGGTGGCTTTGATGAGTGGGAACACACATTCGCCATCTGTTGTTTATCTTTGCATCCTCTCTCTCTCTCTATTTCATTGGAACATCTCTCTTTCCTCTGTGGCTAGTGTGGTTCATTTGCTCACACTTTCTGTCTCTTTTTTTCTTAACTCACCTCCCAGCTGGATAATCTAGTAAAAACCATTTTGAAAAAGCAGCTGTTCTGGATTGTTAGACCTTAGACCTTCAAATAGGACTGAAAGAGATGAGCAAAAAAATAATCATGATAACATTTTTCAGCAAGCAGATGTAAATTGAGACAGAGTTAAAATTAACCATTGGTCTTACTTCCATAATATTTAGATCATGTGAAAAGTATTTTTTAAATAGTATTTAATTATATTGCGTTACTCTTAATATATTTAATGTTGACATTAAAGGGGTCCTTGATCATGATTTTACTTTTTTAACTTTAGTTAGTGTGTAATGTTGCCGTTTGAGTATAAACAACATCTGCAAAGTTACGACACTCAAAGTTCAATGCAAAGAGAGATATTTTCTTTTACAGAAATCACTATTTTAGGACTACAACAAACGGCTGGTAGGGACTACAACAAGCTTCTTCCTGGGGTTGTGACATCACAAACACCAAAATTTACATAAACCCCGCCCCTGAGAACACACAATAAAGGGGGCGGGGCCATGTTGGGCTGCTTTAGAGAAGAGGAAGAGTTGTTGTAGTCGAGTGTTGTTGTCATGCCGTCATTTTACGCCGGACTGCTTCACAAACGAGGGTCAATTCAACACAAAAGATGAACATGACGGCACATGCTAGTGGATGAGTTGAATCAACTCCACAGCAACTACATCAATTTATCCACTAACCATTCAGAAACGTCCAGTTTCATTCATTGTTTAGTGGTTATAAACGTATATTTTGAGTTGAGCTGATAAATGGTCAGTGTGGCATGGGTCAAACGAGTAGTGCTGCTTTGTTCCACTTTTGCCGCGTTTTCCAATGTTTCTCATATGCACAGAAATGGCAGCATTCATCAGTTATTGTGTGACGATCTGCAACACACATGCACAGCAGTATTTGCATAGTGCATAAACATTATATATATAGTTTCAACCTGATAGATCATCTTGGTCAATCTGGTTAGAGCTGTTAGATCACCATAGTTCACCCAAAAATGAAAATTTTCAATCATACTTTCAAGTTGTTCCAAATCTCAAGGAGATATTTTGATTTTGCTGTACTGGGCGATCTGGGGCTTTAAAGCTTCAAAAAGGATGCAAATGCACCATAAACAGTATAAAAGCAGCCCATATAGCTTTTGCATCTTACAAATTTATATAACAAATTGTCTGAATAAAAAAGCCTTGAGTGACAAACACAAGGCTTTTGCATGCTCCTGAGAGTTCATTATTAGATCTGTGAATGAATCATCCTTTAAAGTTTAATATTATTTTATGAATAGTTTGAATTATTTATTTTAATTATTATTATTATTGGTGACCAAGCTTAGTGACTTCACGATCTGGTTACAGGAGAAAAAAGCTCACTGGGGGGAGATTTTCGGTGTATTTTCAGTAAATAACCAAATAAATCTCATTGTGTAATCAAATTTTATTACACAAATCTATTTTTTTGCCTTAAGATGACTTGGCATATACACTACCATTCAAAAGTTTGGGGTTAGCAATATTAATATATATATTAAGAAAATAATAGTTTTATTCAGCAAAGATGCATTAAATCAAAAGTGACTAAATCAAAAATATTTCTGTTTTTTACTATTCTTCAAAGATCTCCATATCTCTGGGATTGAACCATCAAGGGCCTTTAAAATGAAGATACCAAAAGGAAAGTTTGATAAGAACCAGAATCTAAAAGGATATTAATAGATCTTTCATTCTTATTGAGTTACAGGCATGCAAACTTGAGGCAAAACAACACACCAAGTGCTTTTTGCCATTTTTGAACGGTCACCGTTGGCATATAATGAAACAAAGATTGATAAAGTCAGCAGATTTTACTAATAGACCTACCAATCTCTGTGTAAAAATAAAATAATGGTGCTGACATCTATCTATAGTCATTTTTACACCCATCTAATTTGGCTCCAAATCTCAGGTGAAAATGGTCATTTTGACCCCCTCTACAAAATAGTGGATTACTCAGTGAATATACATCTGTGACATTTAATATGTTGGCTTTCATCACTATTTCTGTAAGAAAAAATAGTAACAAAATCAGAAATTTAAGCCGGGGACCTCTAGTTGAGTTGACACGGAATTACCCTACTGTTTTTTCTACATTTCTGTGTTCAAAAATATCTTACCAACCTTTTGAACAGTAGAGTAGTGCTTGAGTCACATGGTTCACTTTTGTAGCATACTTGAAAACCCTCAGTTCCCAAATAATTCTTTGAAATTTCCCCACTTTGCTCATCGTAAGAAGTAATTTCATGAGAAAAAAGTTCATTTTGATTCTATTCCTGGCCCAGAAAAAACCCAGCATACCATCTGTGAGTATGACCTGATGTTCCCATTTCAGTTTTGTCCATCTTTTCTCTCTGTCTTGTCTTCCTCCCCACCCTTATCAATCTCCCATCCCCTCTCATTCTGTCACTTACACATGCGGCAGATCAATAAAGCCGGTGTCCAGTACTCTATCATCTCAGTGGTTCGGAGGGCAGATGTCAGATGTCCCCCCTGCCTCTGTCCACCTACACAGTCCTAAATAAACCTCATGCAAACACGCAACCGCTACACACACACAAGCAAATGCTCTCACAACAGGCATCTGTTGCTGTTTTTCTGCTCAGAACATTCTGGAATAAAGAGCAGCCAATGGTGGGTTCAGTAATAAAAGTATGTGATGTTTGGGCATTGCACATGTGTGCGAGAGAGAGAGTTTTCCGTACGACATGTCCTGATGGGTGAGATGTGTTCTGAAGTGACACACAGGCAGACGAATCCAGTGATCGCCCTTGGAGGCTGTCACATCAAAGTGAAACCAGAGCCTATGAATACAGCCGGCACAGGATAAATGCGAACCTTACGCCATCGCTGCTTTCAATTAGAAGTCAGATATCTGTTTACAATGTACGTGCGGCTACTTGTGGCGGCAAAATCCCCGCTTGTCAAAGGCACGAGCCACGACACTTTACTACATTTAATTGAACCCATGCCTCATCTACATCTGAAATCACACAGAGCATGAATATAAAACATTACCAAATGAGAACAGAAAAGACAGCATATGAACATTCAGTACTTTGAAGTTTGAGTAACGTCAAGCGTGACATCAAGTTTCCTCAACGTTTCCTAACCAGAGAAAAGTAATTTTTCTGTCAACACTAAGTGCGTTAACATGCGCTTTAAAAGGACAATTTCAGCCAGACTAAAGTAACTCATCCTTTTAAAATGTCATGCAAATGCTTTAGTCAGACGGAAATCACACCATATTTGTGAAGTTGAACTAAAAGACCTAGATAATGTAACATGTAAACTAGGGATGCATGATATATCGGCCACCATATCGGTATCGGCCGATAAATGTTCAGTTTTAATGTTATCGTTATGGGCCCAATAAGAAAATTCGGCCGATATATGTTCAGTTTTAATGTTATAGTTATCGGCCCGACAAGAAGATTCGGCCGATATATGTTCAGTTTTAATGTTATAGTTATCAGCCCGACAAGAAGATTCGGCCGATATATGTTCAGTTTTAATGTTATCGTTATCGGCCCGATAAGAAGATTCGGCCGATATATGTTCAGTTTTAATGTTATCGTTATCGGCCCGACAAGAAGATTCGGCCGATATATGTTCAGTTTTAATGTTATCGTTATCGGCCCGATAAGAAGATTCGGCCGATATATGTTCAGTTTTAATGTTATCGTTATCGGCCCGATAAGAAGATTCGGCCGATATATGTTCAGTTTTAATGTTATCGTTATCGGCCACGATAAGAAGATTCGGCCGATATATGTTCAGTTTTAATGTTATCGTTATCGGCCACGATAAGAAGATTCGGCCGATATATGTTCAGTTTTAATGTTATCGTTATCGGCCCGACAAGAAGATTCGGCCGATATATGTTCAGTTTTAATGTTATCGTTATCGGCCCGATAAGAAGATTCGGCCGATATATGTTCAGTTTTAATGTTATCGTTATCGGCCCGATAAGAAGATTCGGCCGATATATGTTCAGTTTTAATGTTATCGTTATCGGCCCGATAAGAAGATTCGGCCGATAAATGTTCAGTTTTAATGTTATCGTTATGGGCCCAATAAGAAAATTCGGCCGATATATGTTCAGTTTTAATGTTATAGTTATCGGCCCGACAAGAAGATTCGGCCGATATATGTTCAGTTTTAATGTTATAGTTATCAGCCCGACAAGAAGATTCGGCCGATATATGTTCAGTTTTAATGTTATCGTTATCGGCCCGATAAGAAGATTCGGCCGATATATGTTCAGTTTTAATGTTATCGTTATCGGCCCGATAAGAAGATTCGGCCGATATATGTTCAGTTTTAATGTTATCGTTATCGGCCCGATAAGAAGATTCGGCCGATATATGTTCAGTTTTAATGTTATCGTTATCGGCCCGATAAGAAGATTCGGCCGATAAATGTTCAGTTTTAATGTTATCGTTATGGGCCCAATAAGAAAATTCGGCCGATATATGTTCAGTTTTAATGTTATAGTTATCGGCCCGACAAGAAGATTCGGCCGATATATGTTCAGTTTTAATGTTATAGTTATCAGCCCGACAAGAAGATTCGGCCGATATATGTTCAGTTTTAATGTTATCGTTATCGGCCCGATAAGAAGATTTGGCCGATATATGTTCAGTTTTAATGTTATCGTTATCGGCCCGATAAGAAGATTCGGCCGATATATGTTCAGTTTTAATGTTATCGTTATCGGCCCGATAAGAAGATTCGGCCGATATATGTTCAGTTTTAATGTTATCGTTATCGGCCCGATAAGAAGATTCGACCGATATATGTTCAGTTTTAATGTTATCGTTATCGGCCCGATAAGAAGATTCGACCGATATATGTTCAGTTTTAATGTTATCGTTATCGGCCACGATAAGAAGTTTTGGCCGATACATTAAAGCCGATAAATAATGGATTATTACTTCAGATGCGCACTATCCTACATTATGGTTTTGAATTGCTTGAAATATGATTGAAATCACTTCAAATAGGAAAATACTGCAACATTTGCTCTAAAAATATATACAAATTTAGATTTTTCTGCCAATATATCGTTTATTCGCTTCCAAATATAAAGAATTATCGGTTATCGGTATTGGCAAAAATGTACATATCGGTGCATCCCTAATGTAAACAACAAGTAAACATACTTATTGAAATGTTGCATGGTGTGAGATCCGACCGTAGCCAATCAGAACATATGTGGAGCAGGATTTTGGACCAATGGGATTTCATGATGTGTGGGGCTACCCAGCGAATCTCCACTGGAAAAGAAAGCTGACAAAATGTCCTGTCATCTGTTGAGCTTGTTTCTAGTTAAGGCACAAACGCAGATGATAAGGCAAAGAGCTTTAATCGTTTGTAGCTTGATGTTGACAATGATAAGGCAAAGATTACTTTCTTTACTGCAACAATACAAGCCAATGTCATAAACTACCTAAATAAACCCTGAGCAGGTTGCTTTGTACCAGAAATTAATTAAATGTAACATTTCCCAATATAAATCCCAGTATAAACCCTGATTCAATTTCTCTATGCCTACAAGTTTGTATTATAAACTACAACTAGATAACTCTACATGGAAGACTATGAAACATCTAAACCTTTTAAATGCTTGGGGTTGGTGAGATTTTTAAATGTTTTAGAAAACAAGTCTCGATAATACAATAATAGTAAAAATTGTGGAATATTATTACAATTTAAAATAACTCTTTTCAAATTATTAATTCTTCAAAAAAACTGTTGAATTTGGAATTTTTTAAATGGTAGTGTACGCAATAAAAATCTGACGGTCAATAAATGTATTTCATGTTAAGATGTTCCAAATATCTCCCATATAAATTTCTTTGTGCCATATTATTGTCATAAATTTCAAGTCTATATGAACTACCACAAATCAACTGGTAATAAAACTCCATTTAATAAATTACTGCCGACGTCAAGCATCTATTTGTCACCAGAAAGCCAATGAAACATCCCAAACCTTTATGATAGGGCTATGCTAAATCTGATTTTCATTAAAAAAAATTCCCTGTTAAGCTGTTCCAAATATCTCACAATATAATTTCCCATTCAATTTCCCTGTGCCTCAAGGCTCACAAGTCTTCAGGCGCTGCAGCGAAAACATCCGACTCAGGAAGAGTGTAAATATAAGACACAAGCATTGAAGTCCAGGCTTTCTGACAGCCCAAAAGCCATTTATCACTGTGACTAAAGTGTCCACCCCCAACCCAAAACCAGTAATCACACACATACACACACGGCCTTGTGGCAGATGTGGGAGCCCACCTCCTGTCCTTTCAAACCCTTAAGCAACACACACACACACACACACACACACACACACACACTCTTCTGGCACTAATCCAGTGGTCCTCTCCAAAGGAGGGACATTGAATGGTTAGGCAAATGGTTGTGTAGCTCTTCACACGGCTAACAGCTGAGCTTTAAGCTCTCCCAGAAGAGCCTCTCCCCACAGAGCAGCTCCAGTCAGCTCTTTCCAGCCCACTGCTCTCAGACAACACACTCACTGATTAAAGCAGTCCCACTGCCCTCGCCGTCCCACACACACACACACACACCCTATGCCCCCGTCCCACACCACACAATTACACATGGACACATGTGCACAGATCGCTCACAAAAAGTCCTATGGAAATCACCAAGGTTTTTGGACATGTTCCATAGAAAATGAATATGATAATCTTTCAGTATGCGGTGATACCACAGTGTTTTAGGACATAAATATCATGGTAATCTTTCAGCGCTATGAAAAATATCAAAGTTGCATGCTACCACGGTAAATGAATATGATAATCTTTAAGTATGATTAGGGCTGGGTGATTTTTCTGATTAATTCAAATATAATGTTTAGCCTCAATTTTATTATTTTTAAATCAAGAAATCGTGATCTTAAATAAAAATGTTAGCAAACGTTACAATTAGACAATGCAGCAATGATAACCGTTAAGAGATGGCGCACCTGATTAACCGCTCTTGTGTGACGCTCGATGAACACAGAACACGTCACTAGTCTTATGAGGCGTTCACACAGAGCGTGTTTTTCCATTCCAATGCGGCACTTTTTCATTGTTTTTCTATGTAAACACGTGTATGACCGCCACGCTCATGTCTTGCGTCTTTTGCAGCGGCCCACACATGACAGGGCATTCAAAAAACGCGGTGCTCAAGTTAAAATCAGTTTAACTTTTAAAAAGTGCCCATCTCGTTTTTTTCCTCATTCCACAGCTCGCGTGTGAACAAACCCTTTACCGGCTGTAAACTCAGAAATGCGTTGAAAAGACGGGACGCAGGTAGTGGAATGGGAAAAAATTAAATGCTTACTTATTAAATGCGAGTTGAACTTTTCTTTTATTTAAGCGTTGCGCGTTTAGAATTACAGATGCATCGATATTAAATTTCTCCACCGATACCGATAACAGATTAATATCTGCCGATACCGATAACGGTACCGATAGTTTGGGGTTTCTTTAAAATTAATGATAATTTAATTATAATTAATAAGTAATCATATTTTTAATTACTATATTTTGAAAGAAATGCAAATAAACACTTTATTCGCTCCATTTTATCAACATGTTTCAGAGTAACTGGCATTAATTTATAAACCTAAACACTCAAATTAATATTAACACACATTAACTAAATTCTAAAGATTAAATTAATATTTCTTAACTTTCTGAACGTTATTAATTCATATAATTACTATTAATATTGAACATCAAACTAATTTCTTAGCATTTCTTTACACAAAGCACAAATTCAGTGCATTTTCGTGCCCTCCTGATATATATCGGCCATGATTATCGGATTATATTTTATTTCTAAACAAAATTTCACTCTATCGGCCGATACCGATTATTAACCGATATATCGGTGCATCTCTATTTAGAATGCCGTTTCATGGGTGAGACGCTGCAAAAGACGTAAGACACGAGTGCAAAAGTTTGTATAACATTTGCCTTCATATTTCATGCATATCTTCTGCAAATGTTGATCACTTCAGGTGTGGTGCACTTGGAAAATAACTTTTTTTAACCAGATCGTTAATAAAGAGAATGTTATTTGAATCATACTGTAGTTAAGTTTTTAAGTTGACTAGTTAAACATTTAAAAAAAATCAAAATCGGTCTCAATTTTTTTTTTTTTTTGGTCATATCACCCAGCCCTAAGTACTATGGTATACCTATAACAAATTACCATGGTTTTAGCATGTTACTTTTTTTTTTTTTTTTTTTTAATAAAACCGTATATTATATTAGGACACATACCATGGTATATATTAAAACAAAATGAATGCCGCTATTGTTAACTAAAACTATTAAAAGGAGTTTGTTAATTGAGATAAATCTGAAATCAATGACATGAAATTATTAAAATCTTAAACTAAGTGAAATAAAATAGTTTATGATGCGTTAAAATGACTAAATAAATTAAAAGCTAAATAGAATATATTAAAAATTTTATTTTACAGTGTCATTGCTACACGTTACATTTAGTTACTGTAGTAATAACTATAAATTATGCATAATTACATGCAATTAGCCCTAAACCAAACCCTCAAACAACCTAACCCTAATCTACAGTAAGTACATGTAGTTAATTATTATTATTCAGTGCTTAAATGTATAATTACACTTTAACACGGACACAAATTAAGTATAACCAAAAAAAAACATAAAAATGAAATTGGAAAATATATAAATTCTATAACTATATAATACTATAACACTGACCAAATGATCGTCCTATTTTAGAATATTACAGTAATACAACAAAGTATATCTTTAAGTAAACTATAGTACAGAAAACCATGATGCTGTATACAGTGATGGCATCAGATAATAATACTATGGTACTTTAAAAATACACCTTGGTACTGAAATTCATGCATCATTCCAGGTACATTTTTTGTACTACACATCAAAACAGCACGGCATCTTCATGAGGTTTTTGACATGTACCATGATAATGCAAATGAACGTAGTAATCCTTCAGCACACAGTATTACCATGACATTTTAGTAGGCTATAATGACTTGTTTTACAAGCAATGTAAAAAAGTAGAGTGTTATCTGATATCATTACTGTACCATGACACCACCACAGTGCTTCTTTGTAAGAGATGCCCCACTGCCCTTAACACAAAACACACACACACACAGTGTGCTCCATAAACATTCCAGCGCTGGAAACACACAGCCACACGCGCGCAAACAGACGCATGCAAATCCATAAGCCGCGCGTGCACACAAACACGAGGGACACAATGAAAAGCATTCAAATCTGCTAAGATTCAGCCAGCGCTGTGGGAACGCTTCCTCCGAACACCAAACCAGAGACAAGCGATAGCAGAAGATCCAGCGTCCTCTATTCACCTTATCTGATCACAGCTGAGAAAACACTGCGAGTTCAGGTGGAAATACTGCACTTTCAAACCCAGACCGGGCGCCGATCCTACAACCCCACCGCAGCATTCGAGCTCTCGAACCCACTCCCTGGAGCGCAGATAGTATAGAAATCCCAGGTTTCGAAACATCCCGGGCAGCTGTATCATCCAACACAAAGAAAAGACTGTATCCTTCTTGAGTATCCGTGGATCAAACCTCAATTAGAGGATCAAACCACAACAGGGAATGCCCCAAGTGCACATGAGGTAACCCAAACAGCCCAAAGCAAGAAGGGAAGGAATAAAAGATCACAGGATAGTTTCTTCACACAAGTAAACACTCAAGCATGCCACATCAAGTTCTTCAAACAAGCACAGAAGCACGCTGCTTACACGGACCCTCTCGTGATGGTCGTCCCTCCTCGCGCCCCTGAAGGAAAGCCGCTGGAATAAAGGACGAAGGAGCTCCTCTCTTTGTGAGAAGGAGCGCACACTAGTTCTCTCTGAGTCTCCCTGCTGAGGAAGGAGAAAAGAAGCTTCTCCCCAGAGATGTAACCCCCCCCACCCCCTCCCTGAGGTTAATCCCTGCCGTGGCAGCCTCCGTCCCACTCCGCACTCCTTACTCTGTCCTGTGTCGCGGCTCCGGCTCCGAACTCCAGCTCGGCGGCCAGGAAGAGAGAGAAAGAGAAGGAGAGAGAGAAAGAAGGAGAGAGAGAGAGGACGGACGGACGGCAGTGCGAGCAGCAGCGTGAGAGCTGCCTCATGATGAAAGGCGATCCGCTGATCTCATCAAGCAGGGACAGCAGGCAAACAGAGAGAGAGGGAGGACACGCCCCTTACCCCACCCCCGACTCCTCATCCTCCTCCCCATGGGCTTTCACACTTTCGGCTCGGCCAATCAGCCGAGAGCTGCTCATAAACACACATGCTTCGAGTCTCCAGCCTGTTACTTCAGGCGCTCAGATATCTGTTTTGAAAGATAACCTGACTCCGGTTTGAGCGGCACCAGCGTTGTGAGGAGGAGGAATCGTGCTATTTTTGTGTTCATGGCTGACATGAAATATTCAATTTTAAAATATCTAAAGGAAAATATTTTCCCAGAGGAGGACAGGACATTTACTTTGTGATTTTAATCCTGTTCAAATTAAGAAATGGATTTGCCTCTGTAAAATTTACGGAGAACGTTATATAATGTTTTATGGTTAACTGGATAGGATTATATCTATATACTGCTGGTATGCAATATAACAATTAAATATAACAATTAAAGAAAATTAAATTAATTAAATTGAATCACTGAGAATAAATAAGGAACTTTTTTTAATCCTATACAAAAAATGTTTTATTTAAGGCTCACTGACGTGACGGATCATTTTTTTTGTTTAAAGGTATTATTATTAATAATAAAAAACAAAGATATGACATCCAAAGTATGTAAGGTAGTACAACTAGATCTTTTTTATTGAATTTTAAAGGTTTTAATTATATTTTGTTACATAAAAGCATTTTAAAGATGTTGAAGTGTCAAAAGGTCATTCGGTTTAACTGTCCAAAGGCCAATACAGCCATTTAATTTGTGATTAAAATATCTTAAAATGTAATAAATGTATATATTTTTTATTCTGGCATGATTTTATAACATCATATATCAACATAGTGCAAAATGACACTAAAATTATGTATAGAAGTTGTTGCTTTGTTATGAGAAAATGTCTGGAAAAATGAATTTCATTGATGTCATTCAGAGTAACCGATATAAAGGGACCATTTTAGATCAAGTCATGTGGTCATGTGACATCATTCAGACACCTGCAAAGGACCACATGGTCATGAAGCAAAGTTACTAATTTTTGATCATGTTTTCACTTGATCATACTCATGTCCCGAAACATCAGGTCATTCAGTGCAACCGCTATAAAACATGGAAAATGCTGTAATATTTTAAAAACTTGTAATAAATATAAAATGTTTCATTGATTAGATAGCTATATATCAGCCTGTTAGCATTGTTTGAAAATATCGTCATTCGGTAAAACCGAAATTTTGGTTAAACCGAATGACTTTTTTGTGACAAATTTTATCCATCTTGTAAAAAATGACAAAAGCAGTGATAATTGATTATAAAAACCACATAATCTCATAATCTCATTTAATAAAACATCATAATTAATTATATCTCCATTTGTTTTTTACACTTATTCATTGATGAGCCTTATAACACATATTACAACCATGATGATGAGACATTTCAATGCATTTCAGGATGCACACATCAGGACACGTGACTTTTTCCTGACTATAAATACCTGTAAATAAATAAAAAATAAAAAAACATAAAAAAAATGAATTAATTAATTAAAACTCAAAATTGTAAAATACAAAATAAATAAATAAACTGCTTTTCTTTTGTGCTTTTTGGCTTCCTCAAAAATTTCTCCAAATAATAACACTACGTCAAATAAGTAGTTATTTAGCATACATTTACATCTACTAAATCAGCATCTTAAACATAATAGATATTCTAATCAACTGGATATGAACTGCTGAAAAAAACTGCTTAGAGCAGCCTTTGGTCTGAATAACAACATTTTGGTGCTCAGACTTGATCCTTCCCCACTGTGCTACACTAACCCAACATCTTTAGGTCAAACATTTAACAGGCACGCTTCTCAGTCAAGCTCCAGATCTTGAATAAACACCATCTCCCTCCGTCCTGCAAGCCCTGTCAAACCCAAAACTCACTCAAATCCCTCTGAGACACCCTGAATGCACTCAGTCTTTCAGGGTGACGTGAATTTCCTGACCATTTCCTCCAAGGCCACACACACGAAAAAAACGAAAGGTCTGCAGCAGTAAAGAGGGAGCGAGTCGCCTTGTGCTACCCCCTCTCACCTTCTAGATGAAAACTCAATTAGCCTTTTCAAACATGCTGACCTGCTCTCTGAGGAAGCTCAGTCTGAAGGAAGCGCGAGTTACAGGGAAAACATACACAATCGTGTAGGATCAGCTGCAGCAGACATACTTTAGGGCCATTTACCTTTCCTCTAAATATACGAGCCAACTTGTTTAACAAAAACAAAACAAAATCCTCTGCCAACTGGAAAAGAAACATACTGAATGTCCACATAGAATGGGAGCAAATTAAAATGCAAATTTGACCAAACTTAGCCAAAACAATTTAAAAAAATTTGAAGCAGAGTGATGGACTTTGAAAGAACCTAGATAAAAAAATCAGACCAACAGTACTGTAGTTAGAGACAATTTCATGTTCTGTTCAATTATAGCGCCACCAGGTGGCTTTTTTGTGTGTGCCCCCATGCATAAGTGTGTAAAATTGGGTGAAAATATCTAATTTCGTTAAGGTATGGACATTTAAATGTACGAACACATAAAAAAAAATTACCCACACCTGTTTTTGATTGCATTTTTTTCCCACTTACTATCAAAATTTTGACATTTGGCCATTAGCATATAATCAACGACCTATGTTTCCGATTTTCCTACAGTGGTTTCGTCTCGATCGGACTAACGGTTTCGAAGATATTCACAAATGTTGTTTAAATGCTAAATCAGGCAAATGTTTGGTATCGTTGAAAAAAAGTGAAAATAAGTCAACCACATCCAAAGTGATAAGCATGTAAATATTTTTTTTCACCACTAGGTGGCGCTGGTCCGAAACTTTGCACCGATGACCCATACAGAGTTTTGTAATGATACATTAAAAATACAGCATTTTACTACAAAATTCAAAACGGCCAATATGGGAAAATTGGATATCATTCGACTTGGCATGATGCACCGAATTTAATGAAGATATGATTTTTGGACAACTCCGGACCAGTAGGTGGCGCTGTGCCTAAACGCAGCACGTAACATCAGGTCATGCTTGTGATGGTCTGAATACGAGCCTTACATCTACTCTCGTAAACACAACTTAAAATTTGTGCGCATATTTTTCGAAAATGGTTTGACAAATCAAATTAAATTTCGACAACTTTTTATCGGCATGGTGTGAAGATGATTTGGTAAAATTTTTGGCCTTGGAGAGTTCGAAAAAGTAGTTTTTTTTTTTTTAATTCAAAAAGTGGGAAAATTTTCATGCATCGAAACGTCTTGAGCCAAAATTCTCCAAAATTGGTATGATTAATGTTGGGACTGACCTCTATCCATATGCCAAATTTCATAACATTCCCGCAAATGGTTCAATGGGTGGCCATAGACTAGTTCGGAAGAAGAAACAACGGAAGAATAATAATAAGAAGAATGCCAACAGATACAATAGTTGCCTACGAACCTTCGGTGACTGGCCCCTAGTTAGTGTTGGTGTTTTTCTTGGATGCTTACTGGCCTTGTGTTTATCTTTTTTTGAAAGTCTATCTGCAAAGCGTACATCCGTTCACTGTGAAAAGTAACAGCACGCATATCGCCAACAAGCCACATGATTTGAGGCATCATGAAGCACAAATTGTGCAGGAAAGTCTGAAGAGTTACCCCATTAAAATCAAAACTTTAGTGGCTTTTAGTCAATGTGTGTTGGCTTTGAGGCTAATCTATATGCTAATGTACCCTTAAACATACTCTTTCAGCAGATACACGAAATAAACCAAACAGTCTTTCTCTTCCAGGAAATGCACCAAAAATATTGATGACTCATCCTGAATTTACTCATTTTGTTCAATTAAATTAATATAAACTTGTGATTAATTGACTAATGACCTAAATGAACGACTACTAGTCGACTGGAGAAATCTTTAGTCGGGGGCAGCCCTAAAAATTTCTGACCTCACCACTGAATTTATCGACCAAGTCTCTGGAACAAGGGGGGTTTTATTTGTGAAATGAAGTGTCGCTTCAAATTGCATTTTCCAACCAAACTCCCACCCATTACTCCAGCTTTATCTTTCATTGTCTTTCTCCTCGATCTGCTTTGACTGAGCGTTGTGGCCAGCTGTGTAAATTGGCTCCTCGTTTTCTGCTTCAGGGCATTTTAACACTTCTGGGCCAGCATGTGGTGGGGGAACAGGGGAGTTGGGAGGGACTTGTGTTAATCTACTGGACAATAGGGGAGACCCCCTTCCAGAGAGAGATAATGGCCCAGCGGCCCGGGAGGGGGCTCCATCTGAGAGGTATTTCTATAATAGAGGGGGCTTTGGAGTGGGAGGGGGGCCAGGCACACCTCCAGGTGACACACGCGTCACAAACAAAGCCATGCAATTTTCTGTGCACCAGTGTTGGAGGACGGAGAGTGAGGGGTGGAAATGAGGAGAGGAGAGGGGAGTTAAAAAGGCAGTTGCAAAACTGCCCCTGGACAGATGGCAAACACGCAAGCGAAGAGAATGAGAGAATGAGAATGAAAGAAAGAGTGACAGATATGATGACACATATTCATAAAGCAGACATTAACAAGCACACAAGCTTAAGATTACAATTACAGATCACAGGTACAGCACACACGCACACAGATGGATGGGTCCAGGAGGAAGCGACTGTATCGCCCAGCTCTTTGTGTATGACACAATAGCCGCTTACATCAGTGTGTGACGGCACATGGAAAACTCTGCCACCCCCCTCTATTCGGGCAAACAGACCAGCTGGATCCACACTGATATCATTCACCGCAAACACACACACACACACACACACACACACACACACACACACACACACACACACACACACACACACACACACACACACACACACACACACACATATACATACAAAATCATCTGCACAGAGAGATTTTATTCAGAACACACACAGACACACTCACACAGACACACATTTTTCCAAATTAAAATTTTGCTTCCAATATTAACTGTTGGAATTGCGAGATAAAAACTTGCAATTGCAAAAAAAAGTCAGAATTGTGTGATAAAAACTCGCAATTGTGAGAAAAAAGTCAGAATTGTGTGATATAAACTCGCAATTGTGAGAAAAAAGTCAGAATTGCAAGATATAAACTCGCAATTGCAAGAAAAAAGTCAGAATTGTGTGATATAAACTCGCAATTGTGAGAAAAAAGTCAGAATTGTAAGATATAAACTCGCAATTGCAAGAAAAAGTCAGAATTGTGTGATATAAACTCGCAATTGTGAGAAAAAAAAAGAATTGTAAGATATAAACTCCAAATTGCAAGAAAAGTCAGAATTGCGTGAAAAAAATTTGAATTGTGAGATTTAAACTCACAATTGTGTGATATAGTCGCAAATGCATGTTATAAAGTCAGAATTGTGATATAAATTCGCAATTGCATGAAAAAAGTCCGAATTGCAAGATATAAACTCCAAATTGCGAGAAAAAAGTCAGAATTTCGAGATATAAACTCCAAATTGCAAGAAAAAAAGTCAGAATTGCGAGATATAAACTCCAAATTGCAAGAAAAAAGTCAGAATTTTTAGAAAAAAAGTCAGAATTGCAAGAAGTCAAAATTGCGAGAAAAAAATCTGAATTGCGAGATTTAAACTCACAATTGTGTGATATAGTTGCAAATGCGTTTTATAAAGTCAGAATTGTGTGATATAAATTTGCAATTGCAAGAAAAGTCAGAATTGCGAGAAAATCTGAATTGCGAGATTTAAACTCACAATCGTGATATAGTTGCAAATGCGTGTTATAAAGTCAGAATTGTGTGATATAAACTCAGAATTGCAAGAAAAAAGTCAGAATTGCGAGAAAAAAATCTAAATTGCAAGAAATAAACTCGCAATTGCAAGAAAAAAGTCAGAATTGCGAGAAAAAAGTCAGAATTGCAAGATATAATTACACACACATTTTTCCAGATTAAAATGTTCCTTCCAATATTAACTGTAAGTATAATAGATAGATAGATAGATAGATAGATAGATAGATAGATAGATAGATAGATAGATAGATAGATAGATAGATAGATAGATAGATAGATAGATAGATAGATAGATAGATAGATAGATAGATAGATAGTGTGTAAAATAAAACAAATTTTATAGTACTTTCATAGCAAAAAATGAACAAACATGAATTAAGAATGAAAAACAGTATATTTATAAATGAAGATTAGCATTTATTAGACTGTTCATTGTTAGCTCATGATGCCGAACTCAACTAATGTTAACAAAGTGAACCTTATTGTGACTGTTTCCAACTAACTGAAATTCCTTTCTATTTCATCTGCTGACTAAACAATTAAAAATTGATGTCTGTACCTTTCTGTTTTCATCAGTCATGCTTCTATTGAACATGCTCTATTCTCCGTTGACAACAGCAGTCCCTTGCCACTCATTTAGATATGATGAATGTCCGCTGACTCTACAAAACATTTATAATCAATAGTGGTTCACTTAAAAATTTATCAAAACATATATATCATCAATATTGGTCCACCTCCAAACCGGATGGCTTACACATCTAATATTCTACAGTTTAAATCAAGCATTTACCATCCTTTTATGCAGACTTGAGTGTTGTACAGTTATACACACTTGGGTTTGGAAATTCAGCTTTCATAGAGATTATTCATCCCAGAGACTCAACATTTGAATCAGTTCACTGAACAGATTGACTTTATTATATTTTAGGTGAGAATCTTTTTGTGCATTAGTTAGTCATTGAATCATTCATTGAACCATTTGAAAACAAATTATTCATGACTAAAAATAATCAAAAATTCATATGCATTTCCCCCAGAAAAGTAACAACATCTCATTTTCTTCCATTTTATCTACTACTACATTCATCAAGCTGTAGAGAAAAGACATCCATATTAAGAGTTTCAATAACATCCTCACACAATTTTATTTGCGTATGATCATCGACTTTTGTTACACATTTGCATGTGTAACAAAAACTGTACGTGAATGACTCATGATTCATTCACCTAAAGGACTGAAATCAAAAACCACAGATTTGTTCACAAAGGAAATCCCACTATTTCATATCAAAGCAAACTTCAAGTGAACCGGATCCAGTTTGCACAACAATGTTCTGATGTGAAATCCCTATCCCTATTTAAAGCTTTTATATCGAACTGGACACTCATCCCGAGTGTCTGCGTAGAGGTTGTATTTCCTAATTTCCCAGAAATCGCAAGGATAAAGATTCACAATGTTTCCACAAAAGAGGAGTGTCTGTTAACAAAGTGGGCAAAGCAAACAATCTGACAGGATAAACATGCACAACATAGGCAGCCAACAAGCCAACCACCATTCAAAACATATACCTAAAAACAGACTTCAAAACACGCTCCAGACAACAAACACAGGACATTCCAAATAAAACTTCTCAGTACACAGTCACAGAAACCAATACGACAGACACACTCGAACCACAGACGGCACTCAAACACATGATGTCACCTTCCAATTACGAGAAACAAGCTAACCTAAACTCTGCTCGTACAAACACTGGTCTAAGAGATCTGGCAACAAGCGGCAATGCCTCATTTGATGTCTCTCTGAGTTTCGATCTGAGCGTGATGATTTTGCAGCTTCTTATCAATGACGTCTGGATGTGCAGAGTACGGCGTCAGGCTATAAATTTGGGAAGGGCACAGAATCAATGCCCTAAGTGGTGGAGAAGTGGCGCAGAGCTTAGATGGAAGGATGGGAGATAAAATAAATGATGCATTTGGCACAACAGCCTTCCTCCCTGCCAACATCTTTCCATCTCCTTCATCATTTCCTTATATTTCGGCCTCACTTTAATCCTCCATTTCAGGTTTAGCTTCTTCCCTACATGATGGTATTCAATTTCAGTTTCCCACCTCTGCCACCTGAGATCTCATACAGCCTTCAAATGATGTCGGAATGATGATGAGACAAGCAAAAAAAAAAAAACCTCAACGGCATATTTACCAGCTGAGGTATATGGATGCATGTTTTCACCACTGAATAAAAAAATAAAAAAGGGTGATTGCGAGAGTTACAAAGTCAGAATTGCGAGATATAAAGTCACAACTGCGAGAAAAGTCAGAATTGTGAGATATAAAAAATCCAGAATTGCGAGGGGAAAAAAAAGGAAAAAAATTGCGAGAAAAGTCAGAATCACGTGATGTAAAGTAGCAATTGTAAGATATTAACTTGCAGTTGCGAGAAAAAAAGTCAGAATTTCAAGAAAAAAAGTCAAAATTGCGAGAAAAAAGTCAGAATTGCGAAATATAAAGTCATAATTGTGAGAAAAAGAATTGCGATATATAAACGCAATTGCGATAAAAAGCCAGAATTGTGAGAAAAAAAAGTCAGATTTGCGAGAGTCAGAATTGCGATAAAAAAAGCCAGAATCACATGATGTAAAGTAGCAATTGTAAGATATTAACTTGCAATTGCGAGAAAAAAAGTCAGAATTTCAAGAAAAAAGTCAGAATCACATGATGTAAAGTAGCAATTGTAAGATATTAACTTGCAATTGTAAGAAAAAAAGTCAGAATCACGTGATATAAAGTCAGAATTGCTTGATATATACCCGCAATTGCGAGAAAAAAAGTCAGAATTGTGAGAAAAGTCAGAATTGCGAAATATAAACTTGCAATTGTGAGAAAAAATACAGAATAGCAAGAAAAATAGTTAGAATCGCATAATATAAAGTCGCAATTGCGAGAAAAAGTCAGAATTGTGTGAAAAAAGTCAGAATTGTGAGATATAAACTTGCAATTGCAAGAAAAATTCTTGCATTTCTGACTTTTTTCTCGCAATTGAGACTTTATATAACACAATTCTGACTTTTTTCCTCACAATTCTGATTTTTTAATTATTTGCAATTATCTTTTAGTTTTTTTATTCCGTGGCGGAAACAAGCTTCCATAGAGGTACACTACCATTTAATTTATTTATTTTGTTAATAGTACTTGTATTTAGCAAGTCACTGTTCTACGTCCAAACGAGACTTGGAAAGGCATTGAACGGGTTTGTGAACACACTAAATAACTATGACATTTCATTTGTGAAGAAAACTCAATGAATTGATCATCCATTTAATGAACAAACACTCACTGACAGACTGAACGCATGTTGTTCGTTCAGTTTGCCGTGCGAGTCAATCTTGTTCAACAAGGAAAGAAACAAGGAAAGAAAGGGGCAGAAGAATTATTAACGTAAAAATATTCAATTAAAATGACGTGAGGACATAATTGAAACATTTAAGCTAATATTGTTGTTTTATATACAGTAGTTTGACTAATGTCATGGCTAGCAGTTAATGGAGGGAGGATCGGATTTGTTCAAAACAAAGCAGAACTCCATTAGTAGATTTGAAGATGCATAAAAACACTAGTTTCAGTCACAGACAGGTTTTGGATGACTCAGATGAGTGAATTGCATGCAAATGAGTCACTGAACAAAATTTTTTGGTCCGAGTCCCTGGGATGAATGACTTTAGGGCTTGAAAATTAAAGTAGCAACATTTGATTGTAAAATTTTTCTAATACAAATTTTATTCCCAATTTTATCATCACATATGATTTCGGAACCCACAGCTTTCCAGGAAGAACTGAAGGCAGCATTAGCATTTTAATGCATGTCTTTTCTTTAGCTCTTTAACCTTTCACTTCCTGCCACAGGTCTGGTGGTTTGGTGTATTTCTGTACACACACACAAGAGTTTACCGCATTTCCTCCAAGCCATTTCATTTGAGGTCATGTCCTGTCTAATCTAAGTACCTTTGTGTGTCTTTGTTCTCTTATTGAGGTCGAGCCCACAGAAGCAGTGGGGTCTCTGTCTCCGTGACTGACTGTGAGGTCAGCGGAGGGCTAAGGGGTCAGGGTTTAATCAGTTTAATGGCTCCTCGTTCATCTCTTTTCCCCCGATGACCCCAAACCCAGACCACTGTGACCCCCATGGCAGCTGTTGATCTGTGTGTGACCCTAAAACCACCCACAATAAGATGATCCACCCCATCCTATTCACTTCACCTCAACAGACACACATTTGTGTTAATTACTATATGAGGATAATGCTTACAAATCCCCACAGGCACTCGTGTGGAATGGATGAAACTGGCACTATCCAATTTAATTTACGCGAATGAACTGCATATCACAAAAACAATTTGCAAATAAATCAGCGCTTCCATTTTATATATTCAAAAGAACAAAACTGCCACTTTCAGGGAAACTGATGCAAATTAGAAACAGAAATGGAAATAGTAGCCACTAGAAAACCGGGCTACCCGGTTCGTGTTTAGGAGGGTAAAATCCGCATTTTTGGTGGGGTTCCCCTGGTAAAATTCGAATTCCAGGGGCTAAATATCATGTTTTTTGGACTCGCTTCAACATGAAAAACAACCCATGACAACAGTTTTAAAGTAACCCAGTTCCACAAGAAAACCGCATACTTTGCAACACTGCTTGGCAGTCCTGTGAGGTGATATAAGCCAAATAACAGTAGCTAATGACAGTGACTGATGACATTTTTGAACTGTTTGTCCATATTTCACCTTAACATGGGTTGAAACAACCCAGCATCCACCCACCTCAAACAAGCAATGTTCCTCAACCTAGTGTGCCATCGCTTCATAGAAACTAAAGCCTTCTGTACATGGAGAACGCACATTTTGTTGGGTTATTTTCAAAGTGTTGGGTAGTTTAGAGTATAACCCACTGCTGGGTTAAATTTCTCTGGCAGTAGAAATAATGTATCCCCTCATAATCTACCCAGCTTTAACAGCTCAACAACAACAAAGCTGGAGAATCTCACGCAGCCAAAATGAGGATTGTCAGTAACGGTGTTCAGCCTTACATTGTTCAAACCGGAGTCGACACTGATGGAGAGACTCAGGAAGAAGTTACAACTTTTAGACGTTTCTGAATGGTTAGTGGATAAATTGATGTAGTTGCTGTGGAGTTGATTCAACTCATCCACTAGCATGTGCCGTCATTTTCATCTTTTGTGCAAATCCAGTGTTGAATTGACCCTCGTTTGGCGTAAAATGACGCCATGACAACAATACTCTACTACAACAACTCTTCCTCTTCTCTAAAGCAGCCCAACATGGCCCCGCCCCCTTTTTTGCGTGTAAATTTGATGTAAATTTTAGGGTTAGTGATGTCACCAATGTTGTAGTCCCTACCAGCCATCCTTAAAAAGCGAAAATCTCCCTTTGCATTGAACTTTGAGCGTTTTTATTCAAGGATGCATTAAATGGTTACTTTTTAAGATTCTAATAAATGCTTTTCTTTTGAATTTTCTATTGATCAAAGAATCCTGAAAAATGTATCATGGTTTCCCAAAACTGTATTTAATAATGATAAGAAATTATTCTTGAGAATCAAATCATCATATTAGAATGATTTCTGAAGGATCATGTGACATTGAAGACTGGAGTAATGATGCTGAAAATTCAGAATAATACATTATATTTTATTAACCCTTAAATGCAAGACTGTTTCACCAATCATTCTTACATATTCGGGTCTTTATCGACCCGGATCTATATCGAACACGGAAGGATCTCTACCTGTTGCGATAATATAAGATATATTAGAGTAACAATTACAGAAGAATAAAATAAATCATATTTTGTTACCTTTTGGAGCTTGAAAGGGCTCCATTTGAGCAGATGTTTTATGCCATCATCACTGTCCTCGTCAGAGCTCATTTCCCAGTAAATTCAGCAAATAATAGGCTAGTTTTATGTTTGAGGTCACGAATATGAGCCCATTCGCGATCTCAAACGTATTCTCAAAACTATTTAATCTTCAAAATCAATATTTCGATCGCTAACAGCTTCACCAGATCCATCCAGTAAGAGTTACAGTCATATTTGATTGTGTTCAGTACTTGCTCTGCAATAAATTGCTGAGCCATTTCATGTTTTTCTTATTATTTCGTTTTCCGTCTAAATGAGTCGTCACTTCAGCATTGTGTATCAGACATTGCCACCTTGTGGAATAAAGGTGAATTGCAATGATTCTGTCATCTAAGATTCAATTATTGTTGTGCAGAAAAAATATATGTACACTCATACACACCTCGGGTCGTTAGCGACCCTATACAATTTTTACAAAAAATGAATACAAAAATAGGCATTCTTTTATAATTTTATGATTTTTTTCTTTTTATATTCTTTATAATAAATTGACTGAGGAATACCAAGAAGGTATTCTGGAACAGAGCGAGTCTATGCTCCCTTTCGTAACCTTGCAATAACATTAATTCAACTTAAGAACGGAAACAAACCTCCTGTTCCAGTCAAGCATTGTTAAGAGCTTATCAGACCGCTGAACAGAACCTGACTAATTAGCTGAATGTGTGTGTGTTTGTGTTATTCCACTCTCCTTTCTTTTAGTGTTATCGCCACAAAGGCTCTGTTCTGTTTAAGCCAAATAGCCGGCATGTGTTGTGGGTGCCGGCCCCTTGTAATTCAAACCCGGGCTCTGACATACAGCGGATGGGATGGCTGATTTGCTAACTCTATCTGCTGCTACTTCTCTCTCGCTGTCTTTCTCTGAAATATTCAGAGACACACGGGCTCCTGTTACCTGCCGGGCCGGCAGACGAGGGCCAGCGGATCCACTTTCCGACCACAGCATCTCCAAGGGCAACAAGTACGGAGTGTGTGTCCGCATGTAAGAGAGAACTCGCATTTGTTTGCAATGGTATATGCATATGCAGAAGGTATAGTTTCTTCTCCCTATTTTACGATGTGTGTGATCACGGCCGGACATTCTCTGAGCCCTTTGCATTATTTATTGCGCTGCTCCAGGTCTGTATAATCAAAACGGCGCCCGATATGTTCAGCTTACACCGTAAGCAACCATTCTGAAGGACATGCGGCCTCATTTGGTCTCATCTGGCTTCTATAAAGCAGCACTCCAAAGCAGATGGGACAAAGGGACATACTGAGAGGAGCCAAAAAGCCTCCAATATTGGTCTAAACACAATGAATAATAAACTCAGAGTTGACAGAACTTAACTTAAAGGCAAAATTGAAGCAAAATTCACTTTGAATATAAATGTGTGTTGGCAGGAAAAGGAAAATATTAAAATATTAATGACGCACAAATATAAATGAGGCCTGCTTATTGGACACAATGAAGCATAAAGGCCTGATGTAGACTGAGCTCATCAATGTCAAACTTTACTTTTCCAAGATCAATGTCTCTTTCATTGATCGTGTGAATGCATGTTCACCTGGGAACGGATGAGAGCATCGACTGTCACAGAATCGAGCGTGAGGCTGGGTCGACTGTGGCGTCTGAGCCAGGCACATAATCCTTCATGGAGAGAGGAATGCACATGTAAACAACCAAACACGGATCAGAGGTCACCGGAGGTCACATGCCTTCTTCAGGTCAGGTCTGAAGTGGAGAGCCAGAGAAAACATTTATGTAGAAATGTTGGCATTTGCACCGGGGCGATTCTAGGGTTAGTTCACACAAAAATTTAAAATCTGACATCATTTACTCAGCATCATGTTGTTCCCAACCTGTATGAGTTTCTTCTTCTGCTGAACACTAAAGAAGTTATTTTGAAGACTGTTATAACCAAACAGCTGACGGCAGCTATTGACTTCCATATTAGGAGAAAAAAACTTACTATGAAAATCAATGGCTAAGTCAACTATCTTTGATGTTTTCAAATCAGTGTTGTTATTAACAATATTAAAAATAATCTTTATAAATAAAGCTAAAATCAAATATAAATATTAAAGGGTTAGTTCACCAAAACAAGAAAATTCTGTCATTAATTACTCACACTCATGTCGTTCCACACCTGTAAGACCTTCGTTCATCTTAAGAACACAAATTAAGATATTTTTGATGAAATACGATGGCTCAGTGAGGCCTGCATAGCCAGCAATGACATTTCCTCTCTCAAGATCCATTAATGTACTAAAAACACATCTTAATCAGTTCATGTGAGTACAGTGGTTTAATATTAATATTATAAAGCCACGAGAATATTTTTGGTGCGCCAAAAAAAACAAAATAACGACTTATATAGTGATGGCCGATTTCAAAACACTGCTTCAGGAAGCTTCGGAGCACAAATGAATCAGCGTGTCGAATCATGATTCAGATCGCGTATCAAACTGCCAACGGCTGAAATCACGTGACTTTGGCGCTCCGAACTGCTGATTCGATACACTGATTCATAACGCTCCGAATCTTCCTGAAGCAGTGTTTTGAAATCGGCCATCACTGTATAAGTCGTTATTTTGTTTTTTTGGCACACAAAAAATATTCTTTTCGCTTTATAATATTAATATTGAACCACTGTACTCACATGAACTGATTTAAATGTGTTTTTAGTACATTAATGGATCTTGAGAGAGGAAGTGACATTGCTCCCTATGCAGGCCTCACTGAGCCATCGGATTTCAACAAAAATATCTTAATTTGTGTTCCGAAGATTAATGAAGGTCTTACGGGTGTGGAACGACATGAGTGTGAGTAATTAATGACAGAATTTTCATTTTTGGGTGAACTAACCCTTTAAGTGTAAAATTTAAACTTAAAAAAATAATCAAAAATCAGAAATGCTGCCAAACCTAACAGAAATAAAACAAGTTAAATAAAGAAAAAAATACTAAAACTGAAATAAAAATAAATTACAGCTAAATAGAAATATAAAAAAAAAACACACCAAGAAATAAAATAAAAAAAACTAAACATAATTTATTTTTTCGATTAATCAGATTGAAATTTTTTAAATTATTATAAATTAAAAAAAGAAATCAATAAAAATTCATTTTAATCCATTATTTTAAACAAAGTTATTCCACATCCTGCCCAATGCTGTCCTCCAAATAATGTGTAATATAAAGGCAAATATAAAAAGAAAAAAAGTGAATGTATCCATGTAGGCTATGCTGTACATTATAAGCAAAAAAAGGTTAAAGGATTGGTTCACTTTCAAATAAAAACTTCCTGATAATTTACTCTCCTCCATGTCATCCAAGATGTTCATGTCTTTCTTTCTTCAGTCGAAAAGAAATGAAGGTTTTTGAGGAAAACATTCCAGGATTTTTCTCCATATAGTGGACTTCACTGGGGTTCAACGGGTTGAAGGTCCAAATGTCAGTTTCAGTGCAGCTTCAAAGAGCTCTACATGATCCCAGACGAGGAATAAGAGTCTCATCTAGAGAAACAATGTAATTTTTTAAAAAATAAAATAAAACAATGTACGTTTTTACCACAAACGCTCATCTAGAACTAGCTCTCTTCTTCTTCTCTATTAGAATTACGGCAGTGTAGACACTGCTAAGTGCATTACTGCCCTCCACAGGTCAAAGTTTGAACTAAGTTGTCATATACAATATGCTTGTGCAAGTATATAACAATTAGTTCAAACTTTGACCTGTGGACGGCATTAATACAATAGAAAATGAGCTATGCTTTCTCTAGATAAGACTCTTATTCCTAAATTCCTAAAGTAAAATGATTGATAATTGTGCTGTATTTGTGTGTGTGTTATTTAGCTATTTCACTGAGGGGCCAAACATTGCCACAGACTACATGGAAACATAATATTTATGACTTCAAAGCTTTATTAGCAATGATAATGTGAGACTTTAAAGTGAATCTTACAACAACATTCATAAAAAAGCACCAAGAGTGTATTGTAAATTCATTTAAAGGAAAAAGAGTCAATATGAAATGGCGTCACTGATTTTTTTTGGGTCTAAATTTGAATGCAATGTACCTTGATAGCAAACTGAATGGTATTGAGCTATTTATCTATAATTTGTTTTGTAAACAGGAAGGGCATTTGCGAGGAAATATGTGTTCAGGTAACAAAACAAAACCATTAGGCTCATAAGTAAGGGCCAATCAATATATTCAAAAAATCATTCAGAATTTCACACTGAAGAGAAAGGAAGGAAAATAACGGATCTTGTTTCCATCATGACCCTCAAACCTTTGCGCCAACAATTTTTTTATGTTTCCATGACAACTGTGAAATGATGGAATGGATGGATAGTAGCACCATGCACAGCGAGAATGGCTTCCATGATATCGAAAGATAAGTGTGGCGGAGAGACAGCAGAGAGAGAGAATGAAGACCAGAGGCAGAAAAGTAGGGCAAATAAAGAGCTAGGTATAATAAGTGCACTACAGATGTCTCATGTCGCCCCACAATGGCAGCGCTCCCTGCCAAACAGGTCTGTCAATTCACTGCTAAATTTCCCAAGGGACTTTGCAACAGCGCTTGGCACTTCCAGGCCCCTGGTGTGTGGAGCGCTGAGGCGTCGTCTGCTCTACCTGAATTTACCAATGACGAGCGCTGTGCAAACTAGGTCACTGGGTACGGTCAACGACACAGGAGCGCCGACGACTCCCCTGACAGTAAGACTGGTATAAAAATGCAGGTCTTGTGGCAGCTTGATAGCTGTGTTTCTAACCTCTTGTCGTCCTGTTGTAAGAGTTTCCTATTTTGCTGTGCATTATATACTCAAGAGGTGTCAAAAGAAGTATAGTGCTGAAACATAAGCAAACTCTGCCAAAGAGCCGCAGCAGTTGTACAAAACAAATGAAATTTAGCACAAAATAAGTTAACTCATGAGGGAAAATATACACTACTGTTCAAAAGTTTGGGGTCAGTAAGATTTTTTGTTTTATTTCAAAGATTGATTTATGATTATGAACTTTAGTTAGTGTGTAATGTTGCTGTTTGATCATAATCAACACTCAAAGTTCAATGCAAAGGAGATATTTTCTAAGGACTACAACAAACGGCTGGTAGGGACTACAACGAGCTTCTTCCTGGGTTTGTGACATCACAAACCCCAAAATGTACATAAACTCCACCCCCGAGAACACTGAACAAAGGGGGCGGGGCCATGTTGGGCTGCTTTAGAGAAGAGGAAGAGTTGTTGTAGTAGAGTGTTGTTGTCATGCCGTCATTTTACGCCGGACTGCTTCACAAACGAGGGTCAATTCAACACAAAAGATGAACATGACGGCACATGCTAGTGGATGAGTTGATCAACTCCACAGCAACTACATCAATTTATCCACTAACCATTCAGAAACGTCGAAAAGTTGTAACTTCTTCCTGAGTCTCTCCATCAGTGTCGACTCTGGTTTGAACAATGTAAGGCTGAACACTTTCCTCATTTTGGCTGCGTGAGATTCTCCAGCTTTGTTGTTGTTGAGCTGTTAAAGCTCCGCCCTCTTCTGGAAAGGGGGCGGGAGCAGCAGCTCTTTTGCATTTAAAGGGACACACACAAAAACAGCATGTTTTTGCTCACACCCAAATAGGCAAATTTGACAAGCTATAATAAATGATCTGTGGGGGATTTTGAGCTGAAACTTCACACACACATTCTGGAGACACCAGAGACTTATATTACATCTCGTAAAAGAGGCATTATAGGTCACCTTTAAAGAAATGGATACTTTTATGCAGCAAAGACACTCAAAACTTTCATCAAAATATGAAATAAATAAAAAATCCTAAAAAATGCATCATGATTTCCACAAAATATGAAGCAGCACAACTGTTTCCAACATTGATAATAATCATAAATGTTTCTTGAGCATCAAATCATCATATCAGAATGATTTCTGAAGGATCATGTGACACTGAAGACTGGAGTAATGATGCTGAAAATTCAGCTTTGATCAATAAATTACAGTTTACTATATATTCACATAGAAAACAGTTTTTAATTGTAATAAAAATAAATTGTAATAATATCTCACAATATTAGAGTTCTTACTGTATTTTTGATCTAAGAAATGCAGCATTGGTGAGCATAACATTTAAAAAAAATATTACTGACCCAAACATTATAGAAATATTAATCAGTAAATATGCAAGAACCAGAATTCACATATGAAATTAATATAATTTAATTACTTTTAATTTAATTATGGATTGCCTCAAGACAAGATGACCTTTACTTATAGATGAAGTTCATTGTTTTATATGAAAAAGATCAGATAACATTTTAAGCTGTCATATGGTCATGTTACAATGTGCCCCACCTATGGGGCATGTTGTCACAGTTCACTTCCATTCTTTCAGGGTAAATAAAGAAAAACATAAACACTGTAATAATGAAAAGAAACCACATAATTGTACTATACATGTGTGAAATTAATGTGGGAGAAAAGAAATACTCTGAACCTTAAGTGAATTTGCACAAACTGAGAGTCAAAAGTGTTAGGTTGCTCTCCCCTACTTTCCATTAAAAATATCATATAAATGGCTTTCTTGAAGTTATACATTAAACCTGGACAGAAGAAAGTGTAAATGCTCTGAAAACAATACCTGCAAAGTCACAATTCATTGCAGACAGAGAATGGGCAAATCCCTGTTGTTTGACAGAAAAGTGGACAAAAAGACAAAAGTGCTGCATATGTAGTTTCCCATGTCCCCTACACTATAGTTAGTGACTCAAGAGTATTTTATTTCTTTCCAAGTAACTCCAATTTTCTTGAAATGTACAGATAACCAGATTGAATCTTTTTTTAAATTCAACTGTAACAGAATACAGTAACCTTTTTAAATTACATTACGTCATTCCAAGTATCCCGTTCCTTCCTAGGTCTAGGTTCATCACATTGTTGAATGTATCAAATAACACTTTCCTGAGAACTGTACTGTAAACGTCTGACCATAATAGCCAAGATAACACTTTACACTTGAAATAGCAAGGTGGCTTGCAGATAACCATTATAATCTTAACTCTCCAGGTCATTTTCCACATCGTCTGCGCTAGATGAGGGTTAGTCAGCAATGGAACGACAAAATTCTCCTTTGAAATGGTGGATAAAACTGCTCTGTTTATACCAACCTGTTACTAGCATACTGGCGTAGCCTTGACTTGAACTCCAATGACTGAACTGACTCAAGTTTGTGTTTTTTTAATGAGTACTACATACTATATTTTACTCATAGGGGCATGAATACTTCATTTAAATTAATTCAGTGACTGAAAGTAACAGGAAATGTTTATGCGCAAGGGGAACAGAGCGTGAAATCCTGCACTTTTGATAGCTTTCATATTCTCCCCCATATCTCTATCTCGAGCACTCCTCTCCATCTCTTTTACTTGCTTGATCTTCACACAAACTGACAGCTATCTTCTCTCTTTCTCTCTTCCCTGAAGCACAGTAGCGTGTTGCTAAAGGTGACCCAGCCTGAAATCAATAGGTGCTGCCTGAATTAGTCAGAGACATATGAGGTGGAGCGTAAGCTGAGATTCAGCAAAGCTATCTACACAAACAAATGCTGTGATCAGACTCTCATCATCTCATTCTCTGTGTTCGGGAAATCACTGAATGATGACATCAAAAAAGTTGAGCTTAAAGGTATACTGCATTCGAAAATGAAAAATCTGTCATTGTTTACTCACCCTTGTGCCGTTCCAAGTCTGTATGAGTTTCTTTCTTCTGTGGAACACAAAAGATATTTTGAAGAATATTGGAACTAAACAACATTGGACCTAATTGACTTCTGTTGTACAGATAAAAGAAAAAATGTACGAAATGTGGGGGAGTAAATGACAAAATGTCATTATCAATCTCTTTAAATGAACATGTCTTTCATTTCAAAAACATGGATGATGGACGGATGGATGAATGGATGAGTAGACGGATGGTGTATGGATGGATGTGTGGACACATGGATGGATGATGGATGGATGGATGGATGGATGGATGGATGGATGGATGGATGGATGGATGGGTAAACGAATGGATGGATGGATGGATGGATGAACAGACGGATGGACAGAAGGATGATGGATGATTAGATGTTTGGTTGGATGGATGGATGGATGGATGGATGGATGGATGAACAGATGGACGGACAGACAAAAGGATAATGGATGAGTAAATGGTTGGACGGATGGATGGAGGGACGGATGGATGATGGATGAGTAGATGGATGGATGGATGGATGGATGGATGGATGAACAGACAGATGGACAGAAGGATAATGGATGAGTAAATGGTTGGACAGATGGATGGAAGGATGATGAATGAGTAGATGGATGGATGGATGGACAGATGGATGGATGGACGGATGATGGATGAGTAAATGGATGGCCGGATGGATGGACAGAAGGACGGATGCATGGACAGACAGACGGATGGACAGAAGGATGATGGACGAGTGAATTGATGGATGGATGGATGGATGGATGGATGGATGGATGGATGGATGGGTAAACGAATGGATGGATGGATGGATGGATGGATGGATGAACAGACGGATGGATAGAAGGATGATGGATGATTAGATGTTTGGTTGGATGGATGGATGGATGGATGGATGGATGGATGGATGGATGAACAGATGGACGGACAGACAAAAGGATAATGGATGAGTAAATGGTTGGACGGATGGATGGAGGGACGGATGGATGGATGAATGATGGATGAGTAGATGGATGGATGGATGGATGGATGGATGAACAGACAGATGGACAGAAGGATAATGGATGAGTAAATGGTTGGACAGATGGATGGAAGGATGATGAATGAGTAGATGGATGGATGGATGGACAGATGGATGGATGGACGGATGATGGATGAGTAAATGGATGGCCGGATGGATGGACAGAAGGACGGATGCATGGACAGAAAGACGGATGGACAGAAGGATGATGGACGAGTGAATTGATGGATGGATGGACAGAAGGATGATGGATGAGTAGATGGATGGATGGATGGATGGATGGATGGATGGATGGATGATGGATGGATGGATGGATAATGGATGGATGGGCAGATGGATGGATGGATGGATGGATGGATGGATGGATGGATGGACAGAAGGATGATGGATGAGTAGATTGATGGATGGATGGACAGATAGATGTATGGAAGGATGATGGATGAGTAAATGGATGGATGGACAGATGGATAGATGGATGGATGGACGGACAGAAGGATGATGGATGAGTTGATTGATGGATGGATGGACAGATGGACAGATAGCTGGATGGAAGGATGATGGATGAGTAGATAGATTGACGGATGGATTTGATGGATGGATGGATGGATTCTGCATAGATCAGAGGGAAGAGTATATAGATGAGGCTATAGATTGTAATCCTTCTCACCCTCACATAAAAGTGAAACAATTAGGAGTCAAATCCACCTTATCCAGTCAGTAAATACATAATAAGAGTCTAATAAGAGCTGCAGTGGCAAATATCAGAACCAGACCCAGTTTATAGAGACACAAAACAAGACAATACCTTCAGATATCTAATTTGATTAACAGCAAAAATATCTGCACAACACATCAGTCGGTCTCAGCATATAGACTCAAGGGGTTTTGACCCAGTTTTTTTCCCCAATACATGAAGAAAAATGAATGAATAAATAAATAAGCGAAAGGGGGCTGTGCTGTGTTCGTGAACTCTGCTCACAGCATTAATGATTAATGCCTCTCCTCTTAAGGGCTTCCTGTGCGTGAGATCACTCCGCTGCTGTATACAAGTGACGTAATTGCAACTCAATTACACAGAACAACAAACTCTCAAACGCACACAACACGCATTTACAGAAATAAAATCGAGACCTGCCTACAAACTGGAGCAGCACATTTAAAGACGCTCAAAGACATCTGAAAAGTGAGCCATCAACAAGGCAAGCAATCACTTGCGACCTTGTAGCAAATGAAAGCTTCGCTCTCTTTATTTGACAGAAAGCAGGCTCAGGAATCGCAAGGGTATCACATTCTCCAGATAGAAGATGATACAGGTCTGCACACACAGACACACCTCATTTAACAGCTATCACACAAACACATCTTAAATTAGCTTCTCCTTCACCAACACATGGACTCGCTATTTTTCAACATGCAGTATGTCACGCTAAATAACAATTATCTGGACACCAGCAGTAAAAAGTCACCCCACTGTCATCTAAATGTAAATAAGACCACAGCTGCTCTCACTGAAGTCATTAATAAACAACACTAAAGGGGCTATATCATGAACACATCTATTTTGTTAATGTTTTGAAATTGTCTTATTCTGTAATCTGTGACTTTATGACATTGCAAGTATGAATACATTAACAAAAGGTCAGTGGCATTTTTTTGTCTCGAGATGCATACCAGTACTGTTTTTTTTTTTCTTCTTCTTAATAGTGAATGTTTATAAAAGCTACTTAAATGTCCTAATTGAACTAAGTTCTAACCCTGGCTTAATCTAAGCCCTGTCTGTGAAACCAGGCCTATGAGTGTTAACTTTAAGTGAGCATTAGATGGGGGAAAATGGGGGAAATGAACATGCACAATTAAATATCAGATAAAGGCAAAAACATATCCAATACTAACTGATACAAATGAACAACAGATAACCTATACGGTACCAATATATTGTGCATCTCTAAAATGTAGAGTAGCAAAAATGGCACAGTAATTAGAGGATGGAAATAATGAGCTTGGCCCACTTTGTCAATAAAACCAACAACAACCACCGTAACTGTCAACTCAATATGGCCCGTGCGTTGGTGTTAGACAAGTAGGCCTTCTATAACACTATACACAATAGAAGAAAATATTCTATATAGAAAACTAGGGTTCTTGATTCAGTTTTAAAGGGGACCTATTATGCCCCTTTTTCCACAATGTAATGTAAGGCCACATTCACACAGCAACAGAATACAGTTGTCAGTCCTGTATTTGAGTTCTTAATATGGTTAAACGATAATATCGCCCATCCCTACTTTATATGTTCAACAACAAAACAGGGCAATCTCACGCACTGAAAATGTCAGAAACTGTCAGTAGAGGTGTTCAGCCTTATATGTTCAACAACAAAACATGACAATCTCACGCACTGAAAATGTCAGAAACTGTCAGTAGAGGTGTTCAGCCTTATATGTTCAACAACAAAACAGGACAATCTCACGCACTGAAAATGTCAGAAACTGTCAGTAGAGGTGTTCAGCCTTATATGTTCAACAACAAAACAGGGCAATCTCACGCACTGAAAATGTCAGAAACTGTCAGTAGAGGTGTTCAGCCTTATATGTTCAACAACAAAACAGGACAATCTCACGCACTGAAAATGTCAGAAACTGTCAGTAGAGGTGTTCAGCCTTATATGTTCAACAACAAAACAGGACAATCTCACGCACTGAAAATATCAGAAACTGTCAGTAACGGTGTTCAGCCTTATATGTTCAACAACAAAACAGGACAATCTCACGCACTGAAAATGTCAGAAACTGTCAGTAGAGGTGTTCAGCCTTATATGTTCAACAACAAAACAGGACAATCTCATGCACTTAAAATGTCAGAAACTGTCAGTAGAGGTGTTCAGCCTTATATGTTCAACAACAAAACAGGACAATCTCATGCACTTAAAATGTCAGAAACTGTCAGTAGAGGTGTTCAGCCTTATATGTTCAACAACAAAACAGGACAATCTCACGCACTGAAAATGTCAGAAACTGTCAGTAGAAGTGTTCAGCTTTATATGTTCAACAACAAAACAGGACAATCTCACGCACTGAAAATGTCAGAAACTGTCAGTAGAGGTGTTCAGCCTTATATGTTCAACAACAAAACAGGACAATCTCACGCACTGAAAATATCAGAAACTGTCAGTAACGGTGTTCAGCCTTATATGTTCAACAACAAAACAGGACAATCTCACGCACTGAAAATGTCATAAACTGTCAGTAGAGGTGTTCAGCCTTATATGTTCGAACTGGAGCCATTGAAAAGACCTTCGTTTGTGAAGCAGGCCAGTGCAAAATAATCAGAACAAATGTCACTGGATGTGGGCGGGGTTTTTCTTTAAGGGTTTTTTTTTTTTTTGTGCTAGAAACATTGACTAAATTTATAAGTGGAAGAAAGTTATTAGACAATGATTAGGAACATTGACTCACAGGTAGAAAATCAAATGATACAGTGCTCTCCAACATATAATAAACAACAGAACTAATCAGATCTATTCCTAGGGTGACTCACATCCTTTAGGTGCAGTGATATAAATATAGTTCAGGAGGACAGGTGAGCCTGTGCCATGTTGTGGTGGATGTGGACAGGTTCTGTCAGGCATGGTCTGTTCTGTGCTTGGCACTTTTCGAGTGTCAGAACCACAATGTATGTCAGCATTCGGCTCCCAGGGGGTGAGCCTGCAGAGTGCTGAATGGCGTTGTTTGTGAGACTGGATGGGTGGGATTGTGTGTGGCGTGAACTCTTGCTGAGTCTGCATCCCCTGCTGTGCCTGACAGCAGTAGCTCAAACTCTGTCTGCTTGATGAGAGAGAACAGAGAGCTGAAAAAGCACATTAAAAATATCCAGCTCTTTTGGCTGGCATTGTTGAATGTTTCATAAAGAGAGCTTGCTGCATTGTAATGTACTACAGAAGCACCTATGTAAAACACATGTGTGCAACAATGCCGTAACATACGATCTGAGAAGAGCAGAACAGGCTTTGTTTTCATCACAAAGACCAGCCATCCTCTCACCCATCCTGTTCTGCCGTTATGCCTCAAACATATTTAGAGCCGCCGGAAGGAAAGAAGAGCCAGCAGTATCATTTTCAAACCAGTGTGTAATTCAGAGACCCTTTTATGCTTTCTGCTTTGCTTTACTCTACTGGAGATAGAGAGAGAGAGAGACAGAAAGGAAGAGACTTTATATTGAGAGCCCATCTGTCAGTCTCTTTTCTGAATATGTCCATATAATTCTATTTTATTACTCCCAAAGGGGAAAAAGGATGAAAGAGAGTGCAAGCGTGAAGGAAAAAGGACTGAAAGGAAATTGGTGCAAGTGTGAAACCTTAATGAAAGAATGAGATCAAGAGAGGAACGTTCGCTAATAAGCACTTGGTTAATCGACATTGCTACAGGGAATGAATGACAAGAGCGAAGGAGAGGAACAGCGTAAAGACGGAGAAACTAAAAGTAGATGAAAACATTTTTGATATCTGGAAAAAACTGAAACTTAAAGGAGTGGTTGATTATGATTTGACTTAACTTTAGTTAGTGTGTAATGTTGCCGTTTGAGCATAAACAACATCTGCAAAGCTACGACGCTCAAAGTTCAATGCAAAGAGAGATATTTTCTTTTTCTCTTTTTAAGGACTACAACAAACGGCTGGTAGGGACTATAACGAGCTTCTTCATGGGTTAGTGACATCACAAACCCCAAAATTTACATAAACCCCGCCCCTGAGATCTCCCAACAAAGGGGGCGGGGCCATGTTGGGCTGCTTTAGAGAAGAGGAAGAATTGTTGTAGTAGAGTGTTGTTGACACTGTCACTGCTTGACAAATGAGGGTCAGTTGACCCTTCGCCAGGAGTTTGATTGACAAGCGATCTAACCAATCATAACGCCGAATCCGCCATTTTGTCCGACAAAGCAGTCAGGAATTAGAAGATTAATCTCAGTGGGCTTGAACTTGAAAAATGGTGTGTATTTATGTCTTGCCACATTTTAAACAACATTCCTTCTCATGTTCATTCATGTTTATTTGATGCTATAAATTAACTAGGTTAACGAGCTGACAGTGTGACAGTGGCATGGCTTGTCGACTGTTTGAACAATGTAAGGCTGAACACCGTTACTGACAATCCTCATTTTGGCTGTGTGAGATTCTCCAGCTTTGTTGTTGTTGAGCTGTTAAAGCTCCGCCCTCTTCTGGAAAGCTATAATAAATGATCTGTGACACATTCTGGGGGTCACATATTACATCTTGTAAAAGGGACATTATTTATCCCCTTTAAATATCTCTTTATTTGAATAAATGTTCATAGAAATGTAAAAAACCAAATGAAAGAAGAGGAAAGGCACTGCAGTGTCACCAGCTGTCCTAAGATCACCGGACTCTGCTAGTGATGAGTTTGTCTGTTCAGGCAGACAGATAAATGGGCTCTGTCACAATGCTGCAGCTTCCCTCCACCCCTTATGACAGCACATCCGTCAGTCTCACAGAGACCCACATCAAATTATCCAAATTAAAACGGGCTTAGCGTGGCATCTGGCCTCATCCCTAAGGACCCCAGAACAGCTGAGCTCAAAGCAGACCTTCATAAAGACGCCATGACCCCCTCCTAAAGCTATGACCAGATCACATTATACTATGATATGATGCCATCCCACATCAATCAGGTCAAAAGTCAAATAAGTTCACATGGCTCATTCAGGTCAGTTTGTATTGTATCTTATTGTGGTGTATATCAGGGCTTTGTGAGGTGTATCAGGTTCAAGATACATCCTATGTGCAAGAAAAGCTTTAGTTACACTTAAACACAAGGGAGATGGAGGAAGTTCACCTGAAAGCATAATAAGCCTCCAGCATATTTGTGCTCATATTCACCTGGGAAAGTCTGACTGTACACACTCAAATATCACAACAATCGGCCATTTCACAGAACATCAGATAGATAGATAGATAGATAGATAGATAGATAGATAGATAGATAGATAGATAGATAGATAGATAGATAGATAGATAGATAGATAGATAGATAGATAGATAGATAGATAGATAGATAGATAGATAGATAGATAGATAGATAGATAGATAGATAGATGTAGGAAAGGACTCTTTACCTCACACTGAAGCAGCTCTCAACAAAGTAAAAACTGAGCACGAGGAATCCCCTCAATCTTAGTGAAATCCCTTCAGCGTCACGTGATTCTCCTGGAGGAAAAAACATTTGCATTTTCATAAGAACTTCATAGTCATCCAACCAGCACAATTATCTGTATTTGCGAGGTAATGGAGGAGCAAAACAGATAACATGACGTGAGGAATGGATCTGTTTAAACTCTACATAAAACTTACACAGAGGGACTGTATGCGTGATAAGACAAAATTGTGATAAGGGAATACGTGGGCCGGGTTACTGACCTGAGAAAATTACAGCAATTTCCGTTTGAAATAACAACTGTGGTTCAGAGTAATAAGTGAAATAAGATTTCACAACAACGATGGGAACCGATGCTTAAGCAAACACAATGCAAGGAAGAAAAATTGTTAATTTCTATTTGCATCTTGTTAATGAGAAATCACGTCCAACAACAGTACACAAACCACATGCACGTGTGAATGTCGAAAGAAATAAAAACACCGGCACGCACTTGAGGTAACAGACATTCTTAGCAACTAATATACACACTACCGTTAAAAAGTTTGGGGTCAGTAAGATTTTTTTAATGTTTTAAAAGAAGTATCTTCTGCTCACCAAGCCTGCATTTATTTGATTAAACAAAACAAAAACAGTAATATTGTGAAATATTATTCCAATTTAAAACAGCTGTTTTCTGTCAATATACAGTAAAGTGTAATTTATTCCTGTGATCAAAGCTGAATTTTCAGCATCGTTACTCCAGTCTTCAGTGTCACATGATCCTTCAGAAATCATTCTGATATTATGATTTGATGCTCAAGAAACATTTATTATTATTATCAATGTTGAAAACATTTGTGTACAATTTTTTTCAAAATTCTTTGAGGAATAGAAAGTTCAAAAGAACAGCATTTATTTAAAATAGAATATTTTCTAACATTATAATTGTCTTTACTGTAACTTTTGATCAGTTTAACCCCTTCTTTGATGAATAAAAGTATTGATTAATTTTATTTCTATCCCCAAAACTAAAATTAAAAATCTTACTGACCCCAAACTTTTGAACGGTAGTGTTTAATGTTACAAAAGATTTAGATTTCAGACAAATGCTGTTCTTTTGAACTTTCTATTCATCATAGCATCATGAAATAAAAATGTAAATAACTGTTTTCAACATTGATAATAATCATAAATGTTTCTTGAGCATCAAATCATAATATCAGAATGATTTCTGAAGGATCATGTGACACTGAAGACTGGAGTAACGATGCTGAAAATTCAGCTTTGATCACAGGAATAAATTACACTTTACTGTATATTGACAGAAAACAGCTGTTTTAAATTGGAATAATATTTCACAATATTACTGTTTTTGTTTGTATTTTTAATCAAATAAATGCAGGCTTCGTGAGCAGAATATACTTCTTTTAAAACATTAAAAAAAATCTTACTGACCCCAAACTTTTGAACGGTAGTGTGTATATATAATAAATAATTTAACAATCAACTTATAAAGATAATAGGTCTTTAACATTAATATAAATAAATTGAATAATACACGTTCCTGCTGCATTTATATATATATATATATATATATATATATATATATATATATATATATATATATATATATATATATATATATATATATATATTAGACCACAAAACCAGTCCTAAGGGTCAATATTTTGAAAATGAGATCCAAAAGCTTTCCATTGATGTATGGTTTGTTAGGATATTAGGCCGAGATACAACTATTTGAAAATCTGGAATCTGAGGATGCAAAAAAAATCATAATATTGAGAAAATCGCCTTTAAAGTTGCCCAAATGAAGTCCTTAGCAATGCATACTCAGAAAAATACATTTTTGATATATTTATGCTAGGAAATTCGCAAAATATCTTCCTGGATCATGATCTTTACTTAATATCCTAATGATTTTTGGCAAAAAAGAAAAATCAATAATTTTGACCCATACAATGTATTGTTGGCTATTATACTCGTGCAACTTATGACTTATTTTGTGGTCCAGGGTCACACACACATGCGTTTTTGTGATTTATGAGGACACACATGTGTATAATGTCATGGGTATTACACTGGTATTAAGAAGTAAACATGAAATATGAGGTCATTTCATGAGTCCTCATATTTAAAATAAACCTATAGGTCCTCAAGTATCTTATGTGATAATCATATCACATCAAGTTATGTAATCTGATGCTATACTACTTATAGGCTATATCCTTAAATGGCCATGACCATAAAACACCTCAGACAGTTTATTGCTATTTACTGAACACATTATGGCTCAAACCAACTGTTTCTCTTCAAAACGTTGCTTTCATTCCCAATTTTACAGTTCTTTTATCTTCTGGGGGAAAAAAATAACATGTAAAAGATATCAGAATTTACCCAGCAGCCTTCTCACAGCATACCATGTTTTTAGATATTTAAAATAATGTCTCTGCGTGACTGTCACCTTTAGTGACTCTTCTGTGTCTGCTGTGGAAACTCAAGATTTTTGTTTGTAGGATATTGGAGTGTTTTCTCCAATGTAAATCTAATTTCAGATGACTGAGAAGTTCAACAAAAGCATTTTTAACTGTGCTGTGAACTGATGTGAAGGTCATGTGGTGGTGGTCAAGTCAACTTCCTTTATATTTAGACTTTGCTGCCATCTCCTGGCGGCACACAGAAGTACCACAGACGTGAATAACGTCTCTTTACACACACACACACACACACTACTATTCTCAAGTTTGGGTGCGTAAATCAGCATTTTAGAACGATTTCTGAAGGATCATGTGACACTGAAGACTGATCTTTTGACATATAACAGGTCTTTGTACCATTAAAACTTTCTCCTCATTATAAACAAAGCATTTATTTACGGGTGCAATACGTAAATTTTAGGAGGATCTATTGACAGAAATGCAATATAATACACAAAACTATGTTTTCAGTGGTGTTTAAAGACCTTACATAATGAACCCTTATGTTTTTATATTTTATTACCTTAGAATGAGCCATTCTATCTCATACACCGCGGGTCCCCTTACATGGAAGTCGCCATTTTGCGCCGGTATGTTTCTACAGTAGCCCTAAACGGACACACTTCTCTACAGAGCGCGTTTGCTTGATTGCTTCTCTCCGCTGTCTCAGACGACGAAATCTTTGTCCTGTGTAAATTTACACGCTGCACCTTAAATCTAACTCCAAAATGACTCGTTTGGATACTGTGGGATTTATGACATCACACTGGCCAATGTATTTGCATATGCCTGCCTCCAGAGAAAGACGATGATGAATAGTTACGTCAACACAAAATAGGCCCCGCCCGCTGGCTTTCCTCAAGGAACATATTGAAATAATAAAAACATCCATGTCATAGGTGGACATTTACATTAAATGGTGATTTTGTCCTTTGAAGTCTTCAATTTAGCAGACTAGAGAGGGGGAGAAATCAGTCCTAATTCTTTAACTGCACAGCAAAAGAGTCCAACATGTATTTTTATTTTGGTCTATTAAAACAGTCTTTAAAAGAGACTCAAGACAACATGGGTTTTGCATTGTTTTTTATTGACCGTTTGTACAAAAAAAGAGGTATGATAAATCACATAACCAGCAAAGAATAGGCCACATTTACCATAAAAACAACTAGAAAAGAAAAAAAGAAAGGAAAAGGAAAACAAATAAAACAGGTGATGACATACAATTTGTTAGTGTTGGTCATGTTAGACTGCTCAATACAGACACCACACATGAAATTGCTGAATATGCCATTACAGGTGAAATGATTAATCTAGAGCGTCACGTTCAATATTTCAGTCAGTCGGTTAGGCTCAGTGTTGAATATCTCCGTAATGCCATTAAAGTCTCAGTGAGACTGTGAAGTTACAAGAGCATTTGTTAAATGCAAACTTAATGGATGTTTGATGACTTTCTAACACATCTGTAGATACAACACAACTATTTTACTAATCCATCAACCATAGTCGAACTATTCTAACTGCACGAAAACATCATGAGCTTTTGTTTTCCAAAAACAAATGCTTTTAGAGCAATATTTAGCAACTGAGAAGATCACATGAGCGGTGACGAGAATCCAGCGCTAATTAATTGCATAATATTGGATGATGTGCGTATAATAAATGTGTGGTGACGTCAGCAGCATTACACATATCCATGACTTGAATGAGACACTGAAATGCAATTGAAAACACACTTCACTTCGGATTATGAATAATGGAAGCTACCAAAACCAAGTTTTTGCTGTTAGATTAAAACAATACTGTTAGATGCTACGGTTATTAAGATGCTTATAGAAACCCTAGAGGATCTACCAACATGAGGCTTAATATAATTACCTTTTCAAGCCCACGTACTGGAACTGTTTGGAAATGATAACGTCTACATCACTAACAAGCTCCTTCATATCATGAGGGTGTGAAAGTACAGACAACAGTAATGTAAACAAACAAGCGAGATGGAAAAATTTGTGACTCCATTTTTCAGGGCCAGAATGAGGAGTGATTAAAAAAAAAAAAAAAAAGCAAAATTATATAAAATGTAAAAAGAAAACGACATTCAACAGAACCGGTTTCACAATATCCTTTTGTGATAGATTTATCAAACAAAATGCAGCCATTCAAATAATACTACTGCATAATCAGAGGACTTAAGTTATTATGAACACTGGATATTTGATATGCATACAGTATATACACATACAGAAATATCCTTCACTAAAGTTTAGTACACTGAACTGTACAATAACTTCCAAAGGGAACTGTTCAGCAAAACACTGTCTTGCTTACATAGTAATACTATGCTTTACAATACAAGATTAAAATTGTCCCAAACAGAAAAAAAAAAAAACAGTTTGCGCAAGCCCAGACAGGCCACAAAGTGCATATGCGGTCAGTTCGAAGCCACTGTTCGAGGAATCCAGAGTGTGGGACGCAATTCTGCAGCTTGTATTCCCACTCAAAAGTGGGAAAATGACTATTGCCTTACGACGAATAATGTCGCCACGACGTGGCATGTTGTTTGTAGGCAACATGCTCACTATCATTGAGCTTTCGGTAAATTCATCGACACCTGGGATTCAAGTAGAGGAACTGTGGTGATAAACTGGAGAACGCTCCATCTCAGTTAAAAAAGGCCCAGTGACGCAAGCAGGACAACATCTCCCAATTGAAAAATACCACCCAGAGTATATACTATACTGACATTAGGACAACGGTATGATCATCGAAAACACACACAAAGTAAGTATGGTTAAACTTAACAAAGAAACACTTCAGTTTGAAGCACATGAGGGGCCACGCGTCACGTGACCGTCGATTTAACAACAGCAATGGACTTTTTGTGCGTGGACGACCATCTGCCTGGCAAGTTTGGAAAGAGTGGAAGCTGACATCTGGAGGAGAATGCTTGAAAGGCAAAACGTTGGAAACGGTGAATTTAAAAAAAGGAAAACATCCTTTACAGTAGTGCTATTGTGCCACATCTGAAAACGCTTTCTTTCAAAGACATTCAGTCACTCGAAAGATCTTGACAAGTTTGTTTTTCTGTTTATAAAGCATTGGCTCAGATAAAATGATTTTTGAAATAAATTGTTCGTCTTCTTCAAGCATTCCCCTCTCTGATTGTCCTTTCAAAATGGACTTCTCGTGAAACATTTCAAACGGACAGCCATCGGTCTTTCTTTTGAGAAACACTCTCCAGTCTGACAGGTTCGAAACCTTCTTGTTCTCGGAGACTAATGCGTTTCTAGGATTTGTTCTACTTCCTTTGGTGTAAAAGCCAGGGACACTTTCTCTCTCTCGGTCTCCTTCTAGCTTTCGCTATCTCACCCTGTTCGTCTCTCTCTCTCCCTCTCTTTCCTGGTCTCTCTCCATCTGTTAACCATTGAGCAGGTAGACCACCAGCTCATAGGTGCACATCATAATAGCAGTGTTAGGGATCTGTCGGACCAGATGAGTGGTGAGGCCTCTGTACAGCGCTCTGTAACCCTCCTCCCGGACCACCATATTTAGAGTTTGGAAGAACGAACGATACTTGCTGCCCTCCTCACGTAGTCTGGTACGAATAACCTCTGTCATGAGAGAAAGAGAAAGAACGAGTTATTGGTCATGGAAAAGAGACTACAATGGGATACTGTAATAATTATAATAAAAATATATTAAAGGGTTAGTTCAGCCAAAAATGAAAACTCTTCATTCATCTCACCCTCATATCGTTCCAAACATGTAAGACTTTCATTCGTCTTCAGAACACAAATGAAGATATTTTTAATAAAATCTTAGCGTTTTTTTGTCCCTCCATTGACAGGTACACAACTACCATTCAGATGCTTCAAAAGAGTGTGATCGATCTATATGATGAACAGATTTAATTTAGGCTTTTATTCACATATACACCAATCAGGCCTAACATTATGAGCACCTTCCTAATATAGTGTTTGCTGCCAAAACAGCCTGACCCATCGAGGCATGGACTCCTCTAGACCCTCATCATCACCTAAGGCCCACAGACACCTCAGATGAGGACAGGAAAAGATGACTGATGAGTGGAAGACCAAAAGTGAGAAAGAGAAAGAGTTGCACTCAACCACATACAGGAAAATAAGGGGTTACAGAATTCACAATGAGCGTTCAGAGTGACTGAATTCAGTTCATCGTGGCCTACAGTTCTGGTCAGAGTGACGATTCACTTAAATTCATCTCCTGTATAGGCTGATCTACATAACTCATATGCAGCACCTGTCCCTGGTTTTAAAATGTATCATTATTAATATGTATTTTTTCATTTTGAGAAAATGAGCTCCTCAAACCATTAACTTAAACTTATTTATGTATTTAAATAAATAAATAGACTCTTAAAAAGTAGGGTAGCATGGTAAAATGCTGGTACCACACTCACACTAAAACAATGTTTCAACCCAAATTTGGGTCAAATATGGAAAACCCCAAACATTTGGTTAAAAATGTGAATTAAAACTTAACCCACTGGCTGGGTTTTTCCATATTTGACCCAAATTTGGGTTGAAACAACCCAGCATTTTATTAGAATGTAAATATATTGTCATGAATATGTTTGGTTCTGTTCCTGTCATATTAAGTTGACCTGGTTTTTATGTATGTGTCAGTTTGTTCCCTTGGTTAATGATTTAGTTCACCTGTTGTCCTATTAATTAACTCATTAGCTCCTTGTGTATTAAAGTCCTGTGTTCATTCAGCTCATTTGGGTTTGTTATTTTAGTTGTGTTTGCTCCCTTGTCTATTCTGTGTTGAACCTTTGGATTAAAGACGGTTTGATTGAAGTATTTGTCTTTGTGTGCTTACTTGTGCAACCAATCGTGACATATCAGGCCTAACATTATGAGCACCTTCCAAATATTATGTTGGATCCCCAAAACAGCCCTGACCCGTCGAGGCATGGACTCCTCTAGACCCCTGAAGGTGTGTTGTGGGATCTGCACCAAGATGTTAGCAGCAGATCCTTTAAATCCTGTAAGTTGTGAGGTGGATCCTCCATGGATCGGACTTGCTTGTTCAGCACATCCCACAGATGCTCGATTAGTTTGAGATCTGTGGAATTTGGAGGCTCAAACTCGTTGTTGAGCTCCTCAAACCATTCCTGAACCATTTTTGCTTTGTGGCAGGAGCATTATCCTGCTGAAAGAGCCACAGCCACCAGGGAATACTGTTTCCATGAAAGGGTGTACATGGTCTCATCAATGCTTAGGTAGGTGGTACGTGTCAAAGTAACATCCACATGGATGGCAGGACCCAAGTTTTCCCAGCAGGACATTGCCCAAAGCATCACACTGCCTCCACCGGCTTGCCTTCTTCCCATAGTGCATCCTGGTGCCATGTGTTCCCCAGGTAAGAAACGCACACGCACCCGGCCATCCACGTGATTCATCAGACCAGGCCACCTTCTTCCATTGCTCCGTGGTCCAGTTCTGATGCTCACGTGTCACTGTTGGCTCTTTCGGTGGTGGGCAGGGGTCAGCATGGGCACCCCCATACGCAACAAACTGATGCACTGTGTATTCTGACACCTTTCTATCAGAACCAGCATTAACTTCTTGAGCAATTTGAGCTACAGGAGCTCGTCTGTTGGATCGGACCACACGGGCCAGCCTTCGCTCCCCATGAACCTGTCCCGGTTCTCCACTGTTCCTTCCTTGGAGCACTTTTGATAGATACTGACCACTGCAGACCGGGAACACCCCACAAGAGCTGCAGTTTTGGTAAACAGAAGCTCAAGCATGTTTGTTGACATGCAAGAACCAATGAGGTTTGTTCTTGTGTGTTACGCAGCACGTTTGAACTTCTGCAAGAGGTTTGTTTTTTGCGTGTCAAGCCAGTTTGGTTGAGGTTCAGTGATTGTGTCTCTTCTTATTCCATATGGATTATTTTATCTCTTTATGAAATTTTTGCAGCGTCAATGTGGCAGTTGCATAGACTGTCAATGGAGGGACAGAAATCTCTCTGATTTCATTAAAAGTATCTTCATTTGTGTTCTGAAGATGAACGAAATTATGTGTTTGGAACAACATGAGGGTGAACAGAATTTTCATTTTTGGGTGAACTAACCCTTTAAGTTACATAATATCAATAAATTAACCAACTGCCAACTAAATAAACAAAAAAAATAAAAATATAAACAAAACAAATATCAGCGCTCACCATGAGGATATGCAATTGAAGTGGCACAGGTCTTGGATGTGGCAGCAGCCAGCATCATTCCAACAAAGTCTGAAGCGTCTTTTACAGATTCATCTTCGTCATCCATGTTAGCGTTGGCCTTGGACTCAATGAGTTTGCGTTTAATGCTTTCATAGATGACAAAGTGGATGACAGTCTCTGATATGCCAGCGTAAGAAGCAGACATGCCCCTGTAGAATCCCCGTAACCCATCTGACCGATAGACACGCCGGACACACTCAAATGCACTCATGCGCCGTTCTCCACGGTTCCTAAAGAAAGAAACGCATTTGATAAATGTCAGAAATCTGGTTATAATATTCCCTCCTTCAATGTCCCCTAAAATATCTGTTTCAATAGGTGATGTTACGAAATGCATGAAATCAAGCATTTTAGCTAGAAAATTGAGAATTCTCGTTTATTCAGCAAGGGTGAATCAAATTTATCAAAAGTAAAAGCAAAGACGGTGCATTTGACCAACCCCATACTTTTGAACAGAACGTTTTGAACAAACAGTATTACTTACCTGGCATCAAGCTGCAATCGAGTCTTTATAAGCCAGATCGGGTTGGTTGCTGTGATGGCAGTGAACCCTGGGAAAAAGAGGTGTTCCAGATTAGGCTTGGAAGTGATATTTTTAAAGTAACTCAGAGCACAGGACATTCAGCAAGTCTAATGACTCTAGAACAACAAACTTTCCCTAAAGAAACTCCACACTTCAGAGAAGTGCTGTGGACATCTGTAAAATATGCTTACGGCTTGTTTGTTTTGGTTCAAAATATGGAATATTAATCTTGCCTCTCGTTTCGGCATATCAGGACATGTCACATCAATCTTAAACACCAGCATCGTGATATGGACTACATGTTCCCTTCAGGAATGCCTGGCATGGTTAACAGCGATTACTATCTGATGTCAGAAAAACTATTACAGATGCACTAGGCACTTCTTTAATATTTTAGATAACAGAGCCATAAGCACATCTTAAAGTGGCCACAGCAGTAAATAAGCCTTTTAGCTAAAGCAATAAGCAGTTTTTAATCTATAACAGGACTCTAAAACCAATGTAGCTTTACTTCTTGAATATTTAGCCCTATCCTCACAGAATTAAACAGTATTTTGTGGATTGAGTAGAAGCTAATTAAGATAAACATCTTAAGAAAAGAGTTTTAAATTAAAAAGAACCACTATCCAGTTACATAACTGCAGCCAAACGACAAAAACTGTTATTCACGTTAAGGTAAGTGACTGTTTTTCACAGCATGGGCAGTGAATTATACCACCGCTGTGATGTAGTTGAAAGGCATGCCATGCGAGTACTATGCCGGCAAGATTGTGCGATATGACAAAATATTAGTAAATGAGATTAGCACATCAGTGACTACATTTATATATGCCCCAATAATGCGATTTTTTACAATTATCAGATTTAGAACGTAGTAAGATGTTTACATGCAATTCTCATTATTCTGATTATTCGCTTTACCGCCTTTTTTCACACACCCCAATGCACAACACAAATGATGAACTCGCATACAGTAGGCGTGTTACTGGCCGCTGTTTTAATCTACATGCAAAACACATTTCTAGGGACGTTTTCTGGCGCCATGATGAACATAGCAAAACCGCCGTAACTGGGGTTGCCTGCATTGCCGTCGCGCTCTTCGAACAGTCTATGGATGCGCAGCGAGTTGTTGACAGTTTATCGACTCAGAGGGAAAACTTCAGAAGTTCATTCATGAAGTTGTGATTGTCGATCGACTTAATTTTCCTCATTTTGGCTGCGTGAGATTCTCCAGCTTTGTTGTTGTTGAGCTGTTAAAGCTCCACCCTCTTCATTTGCATTTAAAGGGACACACACAAAAACTGCATGTTTTTGCTCACACACAAAAATGGGAAAATTTGACAAGCTATAATAAATGATCTGTGGGGTATTTAGAGCTGAAACTTGACAGACACATTCTGGGGACACCAGAGACTTATATTGCATCTTGTGAAAGGGGCATTATAGGTCACCTTTAAGGTGTTTACATGCCCGTTTATTGCTATTAAAATCAGCGTACGCCACAGATTAAAGCAATCATGGTTACTAGTTGAATCGCACAAGTTTGACCGAAGTACACAAGGTAAAGTTTAATCGCAATATTGCCAAAATCGCATTATGAGGGTGCATATAAACGTAGTCAATGCCCAAATTTATTCCTGTTTGCCGTTAAGATATGTGTATGCAAATTAAAGTTACGTGCATCTTAAAAGATTTAAGTGTCTTGCATTGCATTAACAGCGTTAAAAGCAACTGCAAAATGTTCTGCCTCATGTTGGTGGGAACAATTACTTTATCTATTCAACTGCAGCAAAATGAAGCACAAAGCCTGTGCTTGGTGTCGTGGGTGCACAAAATATCCCCAAACAAAAGAGAGCATAAGACAATGGCAATTGGAGATGAAGGTGTTCATGTGCGTTTCTAACAGTACAGTGTAAAACATCAGTGCTTTCTGAGGCTAAACAAACCAAAAGAAGTCTATTGAGCTAGAGTAGAAGCTCTAGAGAGGGTAAGAGGCCTAAGGCAACTGACTGGTGAAGGGGAGGGGGGGATGACAGATCGGTACAAGAGAGTAAGAGAGAGAGAGTGTGTCTCTGACGAGTACTCACAGGGGAGGGGCAAAGCTCCTCTCCTCACAGCTGCAGGACGAAGCCTGCAGATATGGGGGGCAGAGCAGGCTGGCTCACAGACCCTCACGCAGGGTGAAAGCTACAGTAAAGGCCTAAAATAGACACAGGCTTTTCTGTACCACAGTCACAAGCAGCAGTCCACATGCCCCTCAGAGTCAAGTCAAACCCATGAGGGAGTGGAACACGTCAATAAACCCTGCCCACCTCCCATCCCAGCCCCGCCCACCAATTACATCAAACAATGACCATTTCATCCCGCCCACCACCCATTTTCCTTTCCTTTTTTATAGATAGAGAGACAGAGAAAGATGGTTAGAGAGGTAGAGAGAGAGATTTTTGAGTTTTAAAGGACATCATTATACCAGTGTATTATTTCATTTTAAATGTAAAGGTACAGAACAGAGTTGATCCTGCTGCAGTAACACTATTTATCTTGATCATATCAATGCTGGGTCATATATCAATCTAGGATCAAAGTTTATGTAAACAATAACTATAAGGAGGCTCAGAGGCAGTGCATGTAAAAGTTTAATGCTAACCTTGTCATTCCTGCTGGCAAAATCACTGCCGAACGCAATTCTATTAAGATTAAATCGAGGCTCTGCTGTTTGGAAAATACTACTTGCGCAAAAATTAAATTCTGAATATGCTGGTTCATTTAGAGAGGGATTTTTTTTTCCCGACAATATAATAGGGTCAAAAATGTCTGACATAACTAATGTTTTTTTTTTTTTTGTTAAATGCTAATTATATTATGACAATTTGAGTAAAAAGTTAAAGCTGCTGTCCGCGGTTTTTGGCCCTCTAGCGGTTAATAAACAGAACTGCACATGCCTTGCGGAGGAACATTCTAGCCGGAGCTACTTTTCTCAGTGTATATCTATGGCGAGTCACGCAGTTACTGTGATACTCTGCGGCGAATCCTACCAGTCTGGTCTGAAATAGTCCGAATACAAACACTTATTATAAGTGTAATATAATGATTCAGGATAAGACAAAAACACGGTTTGGAAAATGGTTTCATGTTGTATATTCTCATTATGTAATTTTTGTAAATTTTTAAACACACAAAAAAAAGGGACTGCAGCTTTAAACTGAAATTTCATCTAGTGCTTTAATGGAAGGAAAAAAATATGGTGTTTAGTAGAAAGGAGTTGAAATCCTCAACGTTTGTTTGACTGAGGTTAGAAATTACAGTTTGAACAATTGGGGTTGATAAGATTTTTTAAATATAATATATTATATATATATATATAATATATTATATTTAATGCATCATTTAATGCATGACATGCATCAGGTTGCAGGAACTGAGCTAGCGGCAACTGTAAACTGATGCCAGTACAAAGAGCCATTAAGAAAGGAAAAAAACAGTCACCTATGCTAATATATATATATATATATATATATATATATATATATATATATATATATATATATATATATATATATATATATATATATATATATATAAAAAATTTTTTTTTTTTTTTCAAGATTCTTAGATAAATAGAATGTTCAATATATTATATATATAATATAATATATTTTAGGGCTGGGCGATGTATCGAATGCTTTTGTCACGCGCATTTCATCAGTAAAGCCGGTTCCCTGATTACCGCTAAATCGCCATCACCTGCTTTCAAATGGAGCGGCATTTAATAGGCCGAGCCGTACATCACTGATAAGACACGCAATATCGCGTTCAATATCGATATGTATCGCCGTCGATATTGAACGCGATATTGCGTGTCTTATCAGCATTCGATACATCGCCCAGCCCTAATATATATATATATATATATATATATATATATATATATATATATATATATATATATATATATATATTTTATAAAATTTCAATTATATTTATTATATTATAATTATATTTAATTATATTATATTTATTTACATAATATATTTTTTAAATGTATCCTTGTGATGAGTTTTCAGCATCATTTAGTGTTTAATTCTCCAGTGGTCTGAAGCTGTTCATCTCTTGCTATGACTTTTAAGGCTGTTTTATCACTGCCATGACTTTATCTGGCTCTATATGAATCAGTCATAACCTAACCACTGTGATGAACAATGTGTGGGCCATACATGACATGCATCAGGTTGCAGGAACTGAGCTAGCGGCAACTGTAAACTGATGCCAGTACAAAGAGCCATTAAGAAAGGAAAAAAACAGTCACCTATGCTTTTGAGAAGAGAGAGCGGCACATGTAATGAATATTTCATAGGCCTGTGCCTTATCGGATGCCAATTTTCCATCGCAGGCCTTCGGGGACCTATATTTAACCACTTTTGTAATGCAAGGGCTATCTGTTCTGTAAGACAGGGTTTGTCGGGCCCCTTTCTCTTATCAACAATGTAAATACAGAACATGCTAGAGATGTTTACGTCTCGCAAAATAACGCATAGCCTACATACTGCAATCGAATGACAAGGTTAGCATTCAGTATTGAAATTAAATGACAAAATAAATGAATAAGTGCAAGTAGTTTTTCACTAAATTTACCTTTATAGGGGGTTACAGGCTGGCAAGGGGGCCAAGTGTCAAAACTGCATAATCACAAGAAAGTAAAAAAAAAAAAAAAAACTGCAAGCCAGCTACATTGGCTACATTAAATTAAATAATCATCATTATCATTAATATTAATCATCATTATCATTAGGAGAATCATGATCATACCGGTGAGTAGAGACGTGACTACCTGAGGCGTCCCGATCCCGCCCGTGTCAGTCGCGAGGACCGCTGCCCACCGCGCATGGCACTCTACATGTTAGCGTAGCGCCCTGCTAGCGGCCGCTATTACACACAGCACAGACAGCGTGTGAAGCCAGACTTTTTAGTAGCACACTGGCATGTAATGACTTATGTCCTCCAGCCCTCAAAAGGTAGAAGAAAACAAAAAAGGAAAAAAAGAAACTGGGAAAGGAAAGCACAATCCAAACTTTGAGGATCTTACAAGCTAACAAGCTTTCAAGTAGATACAACATGCTTGAAAGTTAGCTTATGATGTGTTTTAGAAATGCTACTATCTAATTTAATTTTCAATTTTAGACCTCCCATTTTCTGGTAACACTTTACAATAAGGTTTCATTAGTTTACATTAGTTAAAGGAGAACTATTATGCAAAATTCACTTTTTATTAGTGTTTGAGCACCGATGTGTGAGAACAACTAGCCTATAATGGTAAAAATCCACTCACTCATGTTTTTATAATTCCCATAAATCAAAAGCAGTATCTTCAAACGAGCCGATTCCGATTCTTCCCTACAATGACATCATTGTAGGGAGAAGCCCCGCCCACAGCCGGTGACGATCTGCCCCATTAGCTTAGTCTGCAATTTCTGTATCCTCGCTGATCATTTTGTGCCGGACTGCTTCACAAACAAGGGTCTTTTCAATGACCCTGGTTCAAAAATATAAGGCTGAACACCTCTACTGACAGTTTCTGACATTTTCGGTGCGTGAGATTGTCCTGTTTTGTTGTTGAACATATAAGGCTGAACACCTCTACTGACAGTTTCTGACATTTTCGGTGCGTGAGATTGTCCTGTTTTGTTGTTGAACATATAAGGCTGAACACCTCTACTGACAGTTTCTGACATTTTCGGTGCGTGAGATTGTCCTGTTTTGTTGTTGAACATATAAGGCTGAACACCTCTACTGTCAGTTTCTGACATTTTCGGTGCGTGACATTGTCCTGTTTTGTTGTTGAACATATAAGGCTGAACACCTCTACTGTCAGTTTCTGACATTTTCGGTGCGTGACATGGTCCTGTTTTGTTGTTGAACATATAAGGCTGAACACCTCTACTGACAGTTTCTGACATTTTCGGTACGTGAGATTGTCCTGTTTTGTTGTTGAACATATAAGGCTGAACACCTCTACTGACAGTTTCTGACATTTTCAGTGCGTGAGATTGTCCTGTTTTGTTGTTGAACATATAAAGCTGAACACCTCTACTGACAGTTTCTGACATTTTCAGTGCATGAGATTGTCCTGTTTTGTTGTTGAACATATAAAGCTGAACACCTCTACTGACAGTTTCTGACATTTTCAGTGCATGAGATTGTCCTGTTTTGTTGTTGAACATATAAAGCTGAACACCGTTACTGACAGTTTCTGACATTTTCGGTGCGTGAGATTGTCCTGTTTTGTTGTTGAACATATAAGGCTGAACACCTCTACTGACAGTTTCTGACATTTTCAGTGCGTGAGATTGTCCTGTTTTGTTGTTGTCGGTATGCCAGAGCATGAGCTCTTAAAGCTCCACCCTCTTCTGGAAAGGGGGCCGGGAGCAGTAGCTCATTTGCATTTAAAGGGATACACACAAAAACGACGTGTTTTGCTCACAACTAAATTTGCCAAATGACCTGTGGGGTATTTTGAGCTGAAACTTCACATACACACTCTGGGGACATCAGGGACTTATTTTAAATCTTGTAAAAAGGGGCATAATAGCTCCTCTTTAACAAACTAAAAAATTACAATACTTTAACCACATTTATTAATCTTGGTTAATGTTAATTTCAACATTTTATAAGACATTATTAAAATCAAATGTTGTATTTGACATTTGTTGTAATTTACAATCAACATTAACAAAGATTCATAAATGCTGTAACAAATGTATTGTTCATTGTTAGTTTATGTTAGTTATTGCATTAACTAATGTTAACAAATGAACCTTACTGTAAAGTGTTACCCATTTTCTTTCTGTGGTGCTTACATTCTGTAAATTAACATATTAATTGATCAAACTGAGACTAAGAAAGCAGATAAAGAGAGAAAACAAATATTTGCAAAATGATTTTTTTTTTTTTAATAATTAGCTTGAAATATGTCTACTTCAAAGAGAGAGTATTTTGATCCTGAAAGTCTTTAATTGTGCTTTCGGTCTAGATGCTGTCATACCTTGAAAAAGGTAACCCAAAACACGAGGCAAATACCATGGCTAAATTCCCCCATTTGTACTAGATGGTCACTAGGATAAAACATTTTATCGTAAAAAGGCTGTAATTGCTATAAAAACAAAAGCGACTGACAAACATTGGTAATAAAGACCTCAATGATGCATTCTCTTGTTTGTGCACACTAAGAGGTGAGTATTATTTTAGTTCAGTGTGTGAAATACAACCAAAAAAGAGCCAATGCAAAATTAAGTCAAAAAATGCATCAATGTGAAAGATGCTGCTGGGACTCTTACCTGCTAAACCAGCGGACAGCATGTGCACCTGTGTGGAGTCAGGATCAAACACATTGTTCAGCTTCTCTTTGGCTGTGGAGTAGGCAGCAAAATATATTGCTCTGTGGACAAAACAGAAATGAACAACATAAATTGCTTCTGAGGATTTCAATATGAGTGTTTATTAGAAGTTGAAGGTAAAAAAAAAATCTTTCTTTCTTTATGTAAAGAATAAATATTTAGTTATGTTTTTCACATGAATATTTTTGGGAAGTGTTAAGCCCAAAGTATACTTTGGCCATCTACTTTCCGCGACGAGTCCGCACACGGCATGTGTGGACATAGCTTTCATCATCGGTAGGGTCCGCGGACATCTGAGGCCTGACTTTTGTGTCCACGTGGGTAAAAAAAAAAGAGCATTCGCAAGGTGAATGTTGAGACAGAAGAGTCCACTGTGTGGCAATATGCACAGTTGTGATGTACTATGCAGTAGTCAAAGAAGAGTGGGGAAAGAGCGATAGAAAACACTAAAACAAGGCAGCATATCCTTCTCTCGTGATTCTAGCATGCAATGGCGGTTCTGCTACTTTTCTTCTTCTATCCTTCCGAGTGAATGTCCTGTAAATGACATGACTCAGTGCTGCCCTTTTAAAGTCAAATTTAAGGCTTTAAAACTTTTTTTAAGTCTTATATTTACATAAAAATGAATACTGTACATTAATGGTGTGCAATATTGACAAAGAACACAGAAGCACTGCACTGTCTATTCAAAGTAAACAGCATAGGAGAATGACAGGGAAGAGAAGAAATTGTTGAATAAAGTCATTATTTTTGTTTTGTTTTAGCGCACAATTATTCTCGTCGCTACATAACATTAAGTTTGAACAACTGCAGTCACATGGACTTTTTTAACAATACTACTTTTCTGGACCTTGAATGTGGTAATTACGTTGCTTTCATCAAAAATATCTTAATTTGTGTCCCGAAGATGAACAAAGGTCTTGCAGGTTTGGAACAACATGAAGGTGAGTAATTAAATGTCAGAAATTTCATTTTTGAGTGAACTAACCCTTTATGAATGAGGCAGTTGTTTATGAATGAGTCATTGAATCTTTGACTCAACCAATTCGTTCAAAATGCTGAATTATTCAGTAATGAAAATACGGCTAAGTGTTGTTGTAAGATGCGCTATGGTTCTGCTGTGATCTTTATGTGGAAGTATTTTCTCTGCCGAAACAGAACAAAAACAGTCAATACTGCATCTAAAATGTAAATGACTTAATAGTAACTACTTGTTTATTGAAACGTTGTATAAATCAGTGTCACATTTTCAATCGTGATGTTGTTTAACTGTATCATATCATATGTTATAAAAAATAAAATTATAATTGACATATTATTTTAATTATATTATTGACATTTTAATCAGGCTACTTGTCTGGTCGGGCAAGTAAAATTCTCTTTCACTTGCCCCTTCAAAAAATCCATGTGTCCCGGACAAGCAAGAGTAAATGTCGAGCCCTAAACTGATGTGATTGTGAATATTATGCTCTAGATTTCTCTACTCTGTATAAGAAGACAAAGCTAATGCAGGTGATTTGGCAGAGGTATGTCACACTCATCAGATCACATGTCCTGTATTAGCTACCAGACTTATTTTCTTAGACAGGGCAAATGCTGAAACACCAGGATTATTCAAATGAAAATTTCCGATGTAGGATTTAAGCCTTCCTCAGTGGGATGTTTTTTTCCTTTGCCTTAATCTAGGTTACATAATTGTCTCATACACACAACAACAGTACATTTTAAGGCTGCACTCGATGAACTGCCAACAAGCCAAGCAGCCATTTGTTTTCTGATAACACATGCTTCAAAAAGACAGCCAATCAGTGTCCTTCTACGTTTGCCTGAGAGCCAATCAGATATCAGTCTACACATCTGCCAATCCGGTGCGAGTAATGATGCTGTATTTTGGTGCACGGAATTAACTGCCATCTGAATGAATGAAATAACATGACCTTCACGGGAGGATGTTAGTTACATAACCTCAAACTGGATCTCGGATCAAAAAGATGGAATTATTTATGATGTGAAGTGTATAGTTGATGTCAGTATGTGAACTTAAGAACATACCAACCAAGTTATTTCTATCTATGTGTGCATTTAATCTTTATGTAACGCAAATGGTCACGAGGTTGCCATTCCAGCTGTGATGGCAGAGGACACACAGGACGGGAATGCTGAGAAACACATGCACAGATGGGGAGAAACACACACACACCTCCTACAGCATGAAAAGGGTGCAAACACTGAAATACAGATATTTTAAGTGGCTAATCTGCAACATCCTCGCCCACATACCAATATAAATGTGATTAAACTGCACAGACATGCACATGAGGGCATTACAGCAGCGAGTCTGTAGCATAATGATGACACACTGCAGTCAATGAACAAACTGATTCATAAGGGAGAGAGGGAATATCACTGGAGGTAATGAGTCGATACACTCATACAGAGCAGAGAATGCAATCACTTACACAGACGCTACTAAACATAGTAGATGTTTTCCCAAACCTAGTGAGTTTCACTAGGTCTATAGGCAGGAATGAATTTAGTAAGCATTATAGATTTTGGAATCCACTCATTACACAAACTACAGCCGAGTTACAGGCTTGTATCTGTCAGAGTGAGTAACTAAGTAAGCAGTGTGACAGCAGAAGCCCACAGTCACTTTAGTCTGTAATAAGACAGTGACATGCTCCCCTGGTGATGATACACTGAGATTAAAGCAATGAGACATGACCATTGGGCCCTCATCTAACAATTTGATGGGGGAAAAAAAAAAAATCTATATTTTTTTCTTCTTCCATTCTGACTGCAATGAGGAAATAAAGCAAATCCCAAAAGAAAACAGAGGGAGGAACACAAACTCAAAAACAAATGCTTATTCCATGACTGAAAAAAAATAATTAGATTATATTATTATAGGAAGGTGATACAGTAATCACATGACGTTTTCAAGAAGTTTTCTGTGCATGTACGAATCGAGTTCTCTTTCATGTCTTCTTGCGCTTGAATGGACATATTCACACAAAATTATGTCAAAATGCTTGTGTCCTTTTAAAACAGTCAGTTGTGTCTGAATTGAATGTAAACAGTTGAGAAAGAAAACACATGTGTAAGAGTATGTCGGAATACGTGCAGCTAATAAACCTGCTGCTGTGTTTGTCTTCAATGCTAATCTAACAAACAAAATAAATAAATAAATCACCCAGTGTTTAACTTTTGTAACTTCAATAATGATGAATCTATCTTTTGGTTTCTCTGCCCAATAGTTAGATACAATCTAATATTTTGTTGGAACGCCATGACAGTTATGTCATTTGCAATGGGATTATTTTTTTAAAGCTGTACACAGTCATGCACCTTTGGCTTTTGTCTTATTTTTAAATACTTTTTTATTCAAATCAAAGTTTATAATGTTGTGATTCACCTCGTAGCTAGTCATTTTGGTTCATGGCTTGCAACTCTTTAACAGAGAGGCAATATTTATAAAAAAAATATATAAATAAAATAAATTAAAAAAATGGGAAGAATGAATGGGAAAATACTTCCAGAACTAGGGACGCTGAAAAAGTGGGCGGCACCTGTCGCACTCTATAGTATTTGTGTTTTTGCATACAGAATCATACCTGGATGGAGCCACTCCCACCAAGTTGGGCCCCAGGCCCCTAAAGAGTGAGCGAGGACCTTCTTTCTCCAGTATTAACCTAAGGAAGAGAGAGAAAGTTAAAAAAGGTTATGTAAACATGTAGCAACCTTGATCTTATAGTAATTGTTAATAATGGAAAATTTAACAATGTGACATGTTGCCATGACATTCAACACTTGCTGCACCATCTTCAATAAGTTATCCAGACCAACCAAAGGGTTTGAGACGAAGTAGGTACTTGAGAGAAACAATGCCAAGCAGTATCTTAACCCTTAAATGCATACCTCGGGTCTTTAGTGACCCGGGATGTCATTCGCTACCCTCCTCCTCATTCATTTTTTAAAGTTGGACATCAACCTTCTTGGTATTCCTCAATCAATTCATTATAAAGAATATAACAAGAAAATAATCATAAAATTATAAAAGAATGCCTATTTTTGTATTAATTTTTTGTAAAAATTGTATAGGGTCGCAAACGACCCGAGGTGTGTATGAGTGTGCATATATTTTTTCTGCACAACAATAATTGAATCTAAGATGACTGAATAAGTGGAATTCACCTTTATTCCACAAGGTGGCAATGTCTGATACACAATGCTGAAGTGACGACTCTTTCAGACAAAAAACGAAATAAGAAAAACATGAAATGGCTCAGTGATTTACTGCAGAGCAAGTACTGAACGCAATCAAATATGACTGTAACTGTTACTGGATGGATCTGGTGAAGCTGTTAGCGATCAAAATATTGATTTTGAAGATGTTGAAAATTATAGTTTTGAGAATATGTTTGGGCTCATATTCATGTCCTCAAACATACCCCATTATTCGCTAAATTTACTGGGAAATGAGCTCTGACGAGGACAGTGATGATGGCACAGAACATCTGCTCAAACCGAGCCCTTTCAAGCTCCAAAACTTAACAAAATATATGTTTTATTTTATTCTTCTGTAATTTTTACTCTAATATCAGAGGAGTTTTATATTATCGCGACAGGTAGAGATCCTTCCGTGTTAGACATAGATCCGGGTCGATAAAGACCCGAATATGTAAGAATGATTGGCGAAACAGTCATGCATTTAAGGGTTAAATCAATGCTACCTGCTGTTCAAACTATACAGACAGCAGTGAACAGGCCTCTGAATGTGTAATACAGATCAACTAAAAAAAGGTTTAGAACATTCAACCAATCCAGAGGCGGGTCGTGCTGACCAGCATTATACAAACTAGGTGAAAAGTCAATGTTTTGCCCTTGGAAATGAACATGTTCAGACTCTTCTAGAATTCTTCTTTCAAAAGTTTAAAAAAAAAACACTACATCTGTAATTCATTTTCTTCTGACCTACTTTTCAGTCTTCTTCCCTCTGATTCTGGAGTAATACAATAGGCCTGAATACCACTGCTTTCCAGAGGCCAAAAAATAAGAGAAGACAGCAACGGTACACTCAGAAACCATAGCGTTGCAACATTTTGCCAGACTAGCAAAATACTGCCAAATGTGGCTTGAAGAGCACTCATAAAAACTACTCTCAAAGGGCCAATTATTAAAACAATGTATTCAGCCCATAAAATGTATGAATTTAGTATATATAACATCTTTATCTATTCATTTAATAGCCATATGTCAAATGTGAATGACTGTATAAAGCCTTTTGTAAAAATGTTTGCAACATAACAGTTATGAAAGCATTTCAACTGCCCTTCATGGTAGACCGCAACCATGTTAGCAGAACACAGGCATATGCAATACACTACAGTGTTGTTATATTTTAAATTAATTAGTTTGTTGACTAGATGCTGCATTAGTAGAGAACAGCAGTATATTTGCAGATAAGGCTGAGAGGACATTAACATTAGTAGCACCTCGAGCAATTAGGACAATATGATGAAAATACACACAATTTAAATGTCATGATTGTCATGGTCTATTTGCATTAGTTTATACCCTAGCTAGGCATGTCTATGCAGTCGTTAGCCAGAAAGCTAGTGATGTGAGAACACCCTCAAATCGAAAGCGAGAGCACCCACAGTTCAAACATTAATAATATCATATTGGCAAAATAGATTTGGCAAACGCTCCAGCACGTATTTGTGAGTGCATCAAAGGTTTCTATTTACAATGTGTTTTTGCAGTGTTGAGCAATGTAGCCAATCTCAGACATGTCTGTTGATTTCTTGAATGCAGTGGCCAATCAGAGTTGGTCAAAATCCACTCACCGCTCAGAACGGCATCAGTTTTATTCAGAGCTGAGTTCTGCATGCTATCGAATCCTCTTATAACAAATGAAGCGTAGACACGATGCAAATAAGATATTTATTATGCAGTCAGTGCAGTCTGCTTCATTATAACGGGACTTTATAAGATCGTGATGAACTGATTTTACAGACCCACAGAGAAACTGAACAGAAAAAAGCTTTGATTGCAAACTCAAAATCTAGAATATTGTTGATGATCAAGCTTTGATGTGTTTATGGTACCAACAAAAATACGCTGCAGTGTTTTTGCCAGTTTTCGCGTGTTGTTTTTGAAACATTGCAACACTGGTTTAAATACCCTGGAGCAGGATAATCCAGGTTTTGTGAGGTTGGGTTTTGAAGTACTCACTTGAGACAGTGCAGAGGCCCCGGCGGGGCCACACGGGCCACACTGGCCCCGTTCACAGTGCTGAGCTGAACCTCAGAGATGTAAAGAGTCACCGAAGAAGACTGCAGCCTCGTCTTCACCACCTCCAATGGACATGTCAGTATTGCACCTACAGTGCCACCACAGCTAAAAACAGAGAGAGAACAATAAATTATTATGCACTTTTATTTATGCAATATAATTTGTACTGAAAAACAAGTTAATTGCCACTGAAAAAGAAAAAAAAAATGCACAATTTCGATAGTGTTTGGTGCAAGTTTTCCACACTGTTGTACACAATTTAACAATACACAGCATATTAGTCTACACACACTGCTGTTCAAACGTTTAGCGTCGGTAAGATTTTTAAAATGTTTTTGAAAGATGCCTTTAATGCTCACTAAGGCTGCATTTCAATATATGAAAACAGTCATTTTGCTTTAGTCAAAAAAGGCTAAATCCACTAGCGTGAATGAAAAAAAAGTGTGTTGCATTTTAAGTGTCAGAGGATTTTTCCTTCCGCTGACATTCACAATGATTAGACTTGTTAGTCGAGCCTGCATTCTGCATTCACATCTGTATGTGGGTCAAGTTTAACATGCTTTTGCTTGTGTGCATATATACACAGCAGGAGGAGCGGAAAAAGTTAGGCCTGGACAAACAAGATACCTACAATTATACCAATAAATGTCAAAGGTCAGTCAATCAAACTGATCGAACAATCCTCAAAATTTATTATGTGTGCATAAAGCACTGAATGCTGATTACATGCTAAACCTGCTGACCTCAGAAGTGAATTCTCTGAAGGTCTATTTTCTGTGCCACCATTCAAACGACACACATACAGGGAGCAGCTGTGAACTTTGTCCCAGATATGCAGCCCTCTTGTTTGTTGCTGCTTAGGTGTACACTCTCTCTCTCTCTCTCTCTCTCTCTCTCTCTCTCTGGTTGGCCAATGAAGAGAACGATCATGCCGACTTCACGAGCAAAACCCATGTGCCACTCCTACTAAAAAGCTCTGCAGAAGCCCATTAGAAAAATTCCACTAGATTTTTTTTTTATTCACAGTTACTCATGGAATTCTAAATTTTTTCAATAGACTACATAGTTTTGTTTCTGAAGAAGAAAAAGGGAAGTAGTCCGGAAAAAGAGGAAAAGAGCTGCATTTAATTTCTTCTGAAATGCAAGACCAAAGTTAAGTCCCCTGGTCAATGATTAGTTTAGTTTTGAAGCAAAAAAATATAGTTTGCACTTGCGATTTACACAGCAGCGTTCAAAGGCCTGAAATTCCCAGGAGTAAACTAACAAAAGTCTTGGCTACAGTTACCTGCCCCACATAAACAGGACCTGAACCAAGCTGAAACTCAAGTCCAGTCAAAAGATCCCAAAGATACTGTCATCTGTCCAAACTGGCCACACAAGAACCTCATGTGATGTTATTCATGGACACAATGTGCACATTTACTTTTGTATTGTGCAATTTTTTGATCGGTCAATTATAATGCATTTGAGTAAATTTAACGCCCCTTTTCACAAGATGTAATATAAGTCTCTGGTGTTTCCAGAATGTGTGTGAAGTTTCAGCTCGAAATACCCCACAGATCATTTATTATAGCTTGTCAAATTTGGGTGTGAGCAAAAACACACAATTTTTGTGTGTCCCTTTAAATGCAAACGAGCTTTCCAGAAGAGGGCGGAGCTTTAACAGCTCAACAACAACAAAGCTGGAGAATCTCACGCAGCCAAAATGAGGAAAGTGTTCAGCCTTACATTGTTCAAACCGGAGTCGACACTGATGGAGAGACTCAGGAAGAAGTTACAACTTTTAGACGTTTCTGAATGGTTAGTGGATAAATTGATGTAGTTGCTGTGAAGTTGACTTTAAGAATGACTGATTTTTTACAGCTCGATAATTATTTTCATAAATATCCAACAGCAGATGCTAGTATGATCAGTACTAGAACCTAAGCTACACTGTCAAAAACAAAAACAAACAGGTTGTATGATACAAATGACAGTGATGAAAGCCTGAAATCTGATATATGAGAAGATAGTGTTTGAATAGGGGCTTTTGCACTGGGTAGTTATAGGAACTCAGTTCTAGGAACCAGGCACCAGGACAATCCCCCGAGAACTAAATATTCCCCTACGACCATTTTCCTGATTGCATTCGCACCGCCAGGAGGAACTCTGAAGTGACGTAGGCCGTCACTTGCATCCTGTCGCTCTGGTTGTTGTGCGGGACTTTTATTTTGACGGTGCTGAGAACGACTTAGCCAGAGCCTGAGCACACACTCCCAATTTCTGTCTTCATTAAATTACGATCTATTTTATAGGATTAGTTCACTTTCAAATTAAATTTTCCTGATAATTTACTCACCTCCATGTCATCCAAGATGTTTATGTCTTTCTTTCTTCAGTCGAAAAGAAATTAAGAAAGACATTCCAGGATTTTTCTCCATATAGTGGACTTCACTGGGGTTCAACGGGTTTCAGTGCAGCTTCAAAGAGCTCTACATGATCCCAGACGAGGAATAAGAGTCTTATCTAGAGAAACCATCAGACATTTTCTAAAAAAATAAATATTATATACTTTTTAACCACAACTGCTCATCTTGCACTGCTCTGTGCCACGCATTACGTAATCATGTTGGAAAGGTCACGTAGCTGGAAGTACCGATCCAGTGTTTGCAAAGTGAACGTACAAAGACTAAGTCAAACGGCTTTTACAAAAAAAGGTAAAACAATGTCAGATTATTTTGAAGTTGAAGGAGAAAATGAGATGGAGTTTTTCACTCTACCGCGGTACTTCTGCGTGACCTTTCCAACATGATTACATGGAGCATCACAGAGCAGTGCAAGACGAGCATTTGTGGTTAAAAAGTATATAATTATTATTTTTTTTTTAGAAAATGTCTGATGGTTTCTCTAGATAAGACTCTTATTCCTCGTCTGGGATCATGTAGAGCTCTTTGAAGCTGCACTGAAACCCGTTGAACCCCAGTGAAGTCCACTATATGGAGAAAAACCCTGGAATGTTTTCCTCAAAAACCTTCATTTCTTTTCGACTGAAGAAAGAAAGACATGAACATCTTGGATGAAATGGGGGTGAGTAAATTATTCAGAAGTGTTCAGAAGTGAACTAATCCTTTAAGGGTTAAATCTATGTCATGATCTGTCACTATCAAGTTTGTGCTGAATTTGTTGAAATGGGGGTTGTTATTGACAAAGGATTCTCATTTGCACTGCTGAGTAAATATCTACATCACAAAACCATTGATTTGTTTATGACAGTTCTTTCCAGTGGCAGGTGATCACATATACAAACTCATCACCAGTTATATATACACATGAGTACGATCACAGATAGCTGTTACTAGAAGCTTCTTGTTAGTCTTCGTATCACCCTCCAGAGTCATAAAATGACCTTCAGAGATATAAGCTCATTAAAAAGCGATATACTGTCCTCATATCTCTGTTACACTCCTGATTATGAAAACTCAGCAACCTTTGATTCAAAGAGAGAGAGGAAAATGATGTTTCTATGGGCCTCACAGAGTGCAAAAGAGCAGTCTGGGACATGCAGGAATGAGAATAGGGTCAAAAATAGCTAGAGAGATCCCTGTCAGACATCCAGCATCAAGCTGACAGGGCCTGCAACACACAACAGTAATGTTTGAGGTTCACATTCATTCAGCCTCGAGTTTTCCTGTCTGTAATCTCAATCTGCATTGAATGAGAAGCATCAAAGAAACATCACTTCCTGAAAACATGAAACAGCCAGAGATTTCCAGAGCATTCTGTGACATCTGATTGCATTCACAAATAAAGCTTTTGTTGAATGAGCTTTTATAACGGTCGACCTGTGTTTTTTGGGGATGAATGTGTCTTATGCTACATTTTAAGCCGGATAAATGTGAAAGAGAGGATGACAGCGGTGATAGATCAGACTCGCTACTCACCCTCCAGCGAAGAGATGAACCAGTGTGTCCCTCTGACTCATCCTTTAGCATTCTCCGCACCCACACCCAGGCCTGCAGTGCGAGCAAGAGCCGGACAGCTCCGCCGAACCCGCTTCGGTTCTGCTGATCCGCTCAGTTTAATGGATGACGGTTATGATGTACACAGTTAACCCCGACGCGAGATGCTAGCTCGGGCTAGCTCAGCCCGCTAACGGCTGCCGATGTGCGCAAACACCTCTTTTTCGCCTCTAACGGCTCGCTTTTAATTTATCACGTTCTTTTCTTTTAAACAACACGGATAGCTATCTGATTTCGAGGTCGTGGCTGCAGGGGACGCGGTTTTGTGGAGCTAAATCCGTGTGGAATCGGTGATTCAGGGGCTGGAGAGCTGACTGAGATGGACAGCAGAGTCGCTATTTACGAGCCAATCAGAAGCCGCAAAACAGAAGCCGCGATTGGTTGGTTTGCGGCGTGACGCCGCTTTCCCCGCCCCATCATGCTCCTTTCACATGATCGCGCAATTGATAAATCGTAAATATTGATTTATCCTGCTTTTAGAGGTTAAGACACATATTTGCACATTGTTTAAAGGGCGAATTTGACTATGTTTACTATTATAGTGCTGCATAAACGTTAACTGTGATTAGTTTAACAGTACAACGCCATATTTATGTCCGAGAATGAATGAGGGCATTCATAATGTGACCCAAAACTAGTCATGAGGGTCATTTTTTTTTAAGTTGAATAAATTATCTTTCCATTAATATATGGTTTGTTTGTTAGGATAGGACAATATTTGGCCGAGATACAGCTATATCTGGAATCTGAGGGTGCAAAAAAATTAATAAATAATAAAAATATTGAGAAAATCGCTTTTAAAGTTGTCCAAATGAAGTCCTTAGCAATGCACATCCCCTCACACATACTTTTTTTGATATATTTATGGTAGGAAATTTGCAAAATATCTTCATGGAACATGATATTTACTTAATATCCTAATGATTTTTTGCATAAAAGAAAAATGATAATTTTGATCCATACAATGAATTGTTGGCTATTGCTACAAATATACCCGTGCGACTTATCCGAGAATGAATGAGGACATTCATAATGTGACCCTGGATCACAAAACTAGTCATAAGGGTCAATTTTTTTGAAGCTGAATAAATAATCTTTCCATTGATGTATGGTTTGTTATCTGAGGGTGCAAAAAAATCAAAAATATTGAGAAAATGGCCTTTAAAGTTTTCCAAATGAAGTCCTTAGCAATGCATATCCACTCACAAATACATTTTTGATATATTTATGGTAGGAAATTTACAAAATATCTTCATGGAACATGATCTTTACTTAATATCCTAATGATTTTTGGCAAAAAATCGATAATTTTGAACCACACAGTGTATATACCCGTGTGACTTATGACTGGTTTTGTGCAGCAGGGTTACATATATTTTTCCGTAGTGTATTGTGATAAGACATCACTGTCAGTTTATGCATGCACTTGGTTCTCCTCACATGGATAATATTGGCTGCTGCTAAAGTTTAGGAAGCAAAACAAGTATGAGCATGTCCTCCCCGTAAAGATAATGGAACAAACTGATTTTTGCACTTTTTTATCTGTTTTGACACAAAATCTACTTTTTCTTTTTTTTTACTTTGAGTATAAATAGCAGGTCTGAGTTTGTCATGGAGTTATCCACCTTTAAATTCATGTTAATATTTAAAAAATGCACAATTTCTGTGATATTTCTTCAAAATGTATTTCTCTTTGTGAGTGCATTTAAAAAAAACACACACACAAATGCATGAAAATGTTATGGAATACATACTGTATGTCAAAAGGAATGATAATACTATGAAATAATATGTAAATGAATGGAAAAAAGCCCTCAGAGGACCCGTGTCTGTCAGCTGACAAGAGTTACAGCATCCCTTATAAGAAAATCTGGTTTCCTTACTAAATAGCTGAATAAAATGCACACGCCTCTTGGTTTCAAGATTAGAGCGACAATTGTACGAGCTCAGATCATGTGCATGGAAAATCTAATTTCTCCTGGCATGCCAACCTAATGAAATACAATGAAAAAGAGGTTCAGACAAGGTCTTCGATGCCTTTTGAGTTAAAATAGTTTGGATGGCTGACTTATGACCTCTTTTTTCTTTTATTGATTAAGGTCATGACATTCACAAGACTGCAGATCACTACAAAAACAATGACCTTAAATTAGGAAACATCACTGGCTTATACCGGAATGAGCAGCTGTGATTTCAGCGAGGTTCAAATGTGCAAATTTTGTTTTGGGCTTTCTGCATTTTAGCTAAAATGACAGTGGAAAGACGATGACAGAGAAAACGATATAGCTGCGAGCAGCAGTTAGCAGGGTTCTAATCTAAGCACCTTTATTTAAGCATGTAAAGGTATTATATTTTATTTGGCAAGCATGTAAGCACATAGAGATGGAAAACACCATTTACAGCCAATACAGGAAATTTATTTAAGGAAAAATATGGTTTTAAAGGTTTTTTGACAATTATAGTGCCACCTATTGCCTGATCTCCACCACTTTTTTGGTGTCCTCAGAGTGTGCCCATACAAAGCAAAATCTCCAGAGTTAAATCAGCTCTGCTCAGAGTACATATGGGTCCTCTCTATAGTGTTAAAGTAACACTGAAGCAGAGTTAAAGTTAATGAGAGTGATTAATTAAGTGACGATTGAGCATTAGTGATGAACACCTGCTGTTAACAAGCAGAATCGCTTAAGAGAAACACAAGAACTACAAATGACTTCCAGCCACAGCCTAAGATGAACTCAACTGAAGATAAAAGACATCAAATCTCTCAAGATCTGATTAAACAACTCCACAAACAGCATGTGTTAGTGTTTTTTTTAATTCTATGTAGAGAGGGACCATATGTTCTCTGAGCAGAGCTGATTTAAGTCTGGGGATTTTGTATATACACACTTATATATATTTATGAGAGCATAAAAAATCACTCATGAGCTACTTTGATTGGATTTTTTTGCCATTTCTATCAAAATTTTGACATTTGGGTATTAGCATATGGCTTTCGACCTATGTTTCCGAATTTCCTATGGTGGTTTTGTCTCGATTGGACTAACTGTTTCAAAGATATTTGCAAATGTTTTTTAAGCACTAAATCACAATGTTGCACAAACCATAACCATGTGTTCACACCGCCGTCGATGAGAATGTCAATGTGACAGGAAGTCATTCATTTTCAGTGTGAGCCCGCGGCGAGCTCCGGCAAGAGTGGCGCATCTTGGACGGTGAGAGTGTTGAGGAGAGTTGAAGTCATGTCAGTTTTATGGTAATGAGCTATGACGCAATTCAGCGGCAACCAATCGGAATGTAGAGGTCCTCGCTTGAGAGGATTCCGATTGGTTGACACAACTTGTAATTTACTTTGACCCTCCCACCGGCGGCGGTTTGAACACACAGTACAGCGTTGTTGGGGGGCAGCCAAGGTGAATTTTGACGCTCTTGCCGGCGGCGATGTGGACGCACAAAACTTGGCATGTTCGGTATTGTTGGACGACTCAGCAAAGATTCAGGAGTCTAATGGTGTGTTCACACCAGACGCAAATGAAGCATTAAGTGCGAGTGATTTACATGTTTAGTCAATGCAAAAACACAAACAGACTTCCGGCAGCGTGAATGACACGATTCGCGTGAATGAGGCGGTGCAAATTGAGCGTTTTGGGCATTTGACGTGCATAACGCATGATTTGCACGAATCGCGCAAGTTGAAAAAGCTGAACTTTGATGAAAATTTGTGCCGTGTTAACCAATTACGAGCTTGCTCTAGTAAAAGTGGAGTAGTAAATCATGGTTGCTGTCCGATACATCTTCATATTTTTATAGGAACAGGAATAAAAAAGATCTTGCTTGGAAGAAAGTAAGTGAGGAGGTCGGACAATCTGGTAAGTTGTAAAAAATGGTCTTTACTAAATTTGAGCTATATATATATACATATTGAGACTACAAGCTAGCTAAAGCCGGCAACTTTACAACTTCTTTCCCGCTGATGAGTTGTGTTTATTCAGAGGAAGTGTGCAGAAAGAAGCCCCTCCCATGACACGAATTCGCATCTGTTGTGAAGTGAATTTCACGCACGAATGAAGCCAGTAAACTCAAAATGTTCAAGTGTCCAACTATGCGCGAATAGCGCAATTTATTCGCGCAAGTCACGTCTGGTGTGAACGGCCCATAAGAATGTGACTCCTGTGAAAATAAGTCAACCACACCCAAAGTTATAAGCATTTGAAAATGTAATGCTCGAAACTTCTCAGGCATCATGCCAGTGGCCCAAACCGGGTTTTTTCCAATCGGCCTCCATTAACATTGTCTAATAGGTGCTCAAATTTCATTGGCCGATGTTTTTCGAGATATGCTAATGTCCTCAAAGACAATCATGGCACCTCGTACGAAGACACTGCATTTTTCAAGTCGATCGGACTAACAGTGAAGTAGTTATAGACGTTTTCATGGGTTTATTTCCTGTTATAGCGCCACCAAGTGGCCAGTCACCATGTCCTTTTTCACGTAACCACAGAGTGAGCTCTTACATAGGTGTGCCAAATTTGGTGAAAACATCTCATTTCGTTCATGAGTTATAGCCATTTTCATAAAGGTTTCATCTTCTAACGTTTTGGCACCACTCGAAAACTTTTTTTTCCGATAATTATTGACAGTCCGACTCTGGAAAATCTTGCTGCGCTGGTTTGGTTCCGATCGGGTCAAAAACCTAGGACTAGTTTGTAGGTTTTTCAAAATATCCAAAATATACTTTTGACCGCTGTAGCGCCCCCGTCAGACCGATTGGGGAGAGTATTAGTAACGTAGTAGACGGTGTGAGTACTACCAGCCCTCAAAGTTTCAAATCTCTGCGGCTTACGGTTTGGTCTGCCCGATCACTTTTAGGGGAGAATGCTGAAATTTTAAGGATTACAATAGGCTTTCAGTGCTACATGTTTGAGGAGGATGTAATGAGGAGGAAAGCAGCAGTAAATAAAAGAAGCTGGAATTGAACTGTCTTTCATGGCAGCTGGCCAATATAATTGTCCTAATTTAGTGAAATTACTAAATTTGTTATCAGCTTCATGTCATTTCCGTCTCACGCCGTGTCACAAGAAAGCTGCAATAAAATTAAAGTTTGATGCGCAGCACCTTGGAATCCATTAGAACTTACATAACCTCTCTCAGTCAGGAATGAGCTGAACTGGTGCAGGACAGAACAGATCCTGATTAACTGTGCTGCACATTATTCCAACACATCTGCTGCCAGCGGGAGCAAAGGTTCATTTCCATTCTATTTCTATTGTCAGACACACTGTGCAATAGTTTTGGAATGCAGTGTTAGTGTTTTGTCATGACTGAAATAATCGTAATATTAAACCATGATAGAAACGTCTGGAGAGCAGCAGCCACTTTGTTTAACAGAGATAAGAATTCTAAAATTAGACTGATCTGTCGGGTCAGTCGCTCCAAACACCACAGGAGGAAATCTCTCTTGACCCAGTTTGAGTGTTATTCTTCAATTATTTGATTTAACGTCCATCCATCCATCTACCATCCATCCATCCATCCATCCATCCATCCATCCATCCATCCATCCATCCATCCATCCATCCATCCATCCATCCATCCATCCATCCAACGTCCATCCATCTGTCCGTCCATCCATCTACCATCCATCCGTCCGTCCGTCCATCCATCCATCCATCCATCCATCCATCCATCCATCCATCCATCCATCCATCCATCCATCCATCCATCCAACGTCCATCCATCCATCTACCATCCATCCGTCCATCCATCCATCCATCCATCCATCCAACGTCCATCCATCCATCCGTCCGTCCATCCATCCATCCATCCATCCATCCAACGTCCATCCATCCATCCATCCATCCATCCGTCCATCCATCCATCCATCCATCCATCCATCCATCCATCCATCCATCCATCCAATGTCCATCCATCCATCCATCCATCGAACCAACATCATCCTCCATCCATCCATCCATCCATCCATCCAACGTCCATCCATCCATCTACCATCCATCCGTCCATCCATCCATCCATCCATCCATCCATCCATCCATCCATCTACCATCCATCCAACTTCCATCCATCCATCTACCATCCATCCGTCCGTCCATCCATCCATCTACCATCCATCCGTCCATCCATCCATCCATCTACCATCCATCCGTCCATACATCCATCCATCCATCCATCCATCCATCCATCCATCCAACGTCCATCCATCCATCTACCATCCATCCATCCATCCATCCATCCATCCAACGTCCATCCATCCATCTACCATCCATCCATCCAACGTCCATCCATCCATCTACCATCCATCCGTCCATCCATCCATCCATCCATCCATCCATCCATCCATCCTTCCATCCAACGTCCGTCCATCCATCCATCCATCCAACATCCATCCGTCCATCCATCCATCCATCTACCATCCATCCGTCCATCCATCCATCCATCCATCCATCCATCCATCCATCCATCCATCCATCCAACGTCCATCCATCCATCTACCATCCATCCATCCATCCATCCATCCAACGTCCATCCATCCATCTACCATCCATCCATCCGTCCATCCATCCATCTACCATCCATCCATCCATCCATCCATCCATCCATCCAACGTCCATCCATCCATCTACCATCCATCCGTCCATCCATCCATCCATCCATCCATCCATCCATCCATCCATCCATCCATCCTTCCATCCAACGTCCGTCCATCCATCCATCCATCCTCCATCCATCCTCCATCTATCTATCTATCTATCTGTCCATCTGTCCGTTCATCCGTCCATCATCCATCTATCTATCCGTCCGTTCATCCGTCCATCATCTATTTATCCGTCCGTTCATCCATTCATCCGCTATGAAAGTACTATAAAATTTGTTTTATTTTACACACTATCTATCTATCTATCTATCTATCTATCTATCTATCTATCTATCTATCTATCTATCTATCTATCTATCTATCTATCTATCTATCTATCTATCTATCTATCTATCTATCTATCTATCTATCTATCTATCTATCTATCTATCTATCTATTAACCATTTAGATTCATTAAAAATAAAAAGGACAAAGAACAGAAAAGCATGTAAACATGACGCCACCCGTCAGGTTACATTTCACACATCATACTAGATTGCTTCAACAATGTTACATTGAGTAGTTTCTGAAACCAGGCTTTTGTTAGTTGGCACGAGAATGCTGTAACATCACCATAACACACATCCCGTGTTTCCCACACGGATAATGAGAGTCTCCAGGTCTCATGATGTTCAGGCCGGTCTGGTGCGAGTCGTCTTCTAATAGAGTGCACGTTTCTTCAGCTCATATGACTCGTATGAGTCCTGAGTGAAGCCCTTCGATGTTCAGTTACAGTATCTGATCAACTACACTAATCTGTCATTCTGTGGCTCACATGACAGACAGCGACAGACATCAGACCTGCGCCAAAGCACAGCAGCTCAGTCAAAAACACGACTGTGTGTGCTAAAATAAGTGATCAGTTAAAGGTGTTAAATAGGTCCTGTCCAAAATCAATTTTTTATATTATAAAAGTGAGCTTAAGTTATACATGTTCATAACAATCTCTTTCAATAATTTTATTTTATTACCTGAAAATATTCTGTGAATGCTTGTGTGCTTACAGTTACGTTAAGCCAGTTTTGTTGAGGTTTCAGGCATTACTGGGAAAATAAATGTTCAAGGTTTTAGGATGTCACGTTTTTTTTGGTGTTGTATGTTTGTTTGTCTGTTTTAGACTTTGACATGATGATGATAACCAAAATGTGAGCACAGAAAGTGAAGCAAAGGTCAGAGTCAAATGAAGTTCAAATATGGACAGTCCGTTAGTATGCAGGTTAGTACCAATGTTTCCAGATCTTTCTCTGGTTAAATTTTAGACAAAGTGAAATGAGGCTAAAGCTTGGATGTGATTTGATTTTTTTCTTATTTACACATTTCAACATCAAACAAGATACAACTTTGACACGATGAATCATAATTATTGTGTTATGCGAAACACTTTACAAAAAGCCATGGTGTCTTATTTATTTATTTATTTTGTTTTCACAGTTTAGTTCAAGGTCTAACAGGAATAAAAGAAATGATCGATGTTAAAAACTAGCATTTTGAAAATTCTAAAAATTGTGGCAAAGTGATTCCAAGGTCCAAACGCAAATACTTAATCATTAATTTTCACTTGGTTCATCTATGGCTCATTACTGTTATTGTTTGCATGAAAGATTTTAATGATGATCATTTAATGGTGTGATATTTTAGTCTGTTCACTGGTGTGTGTTTTGAGATGAAACTGATGCCATCTTAAAAAATGTCTTTTTAGAAATCATATGTTATGGGATTTGTCGCTGCTGTTACAAGCCTAGTTTACAGGGTTTTTTTCAACTGCTTCACACAAATCTTTACTTGTCTCACAATTTCTGAAAGCTGACACTCAAACAGCAGAACCAAACGCTAAATCTGTAAAACCATACACTAATTCTCAGCCTTCGACTCAGTTTTTAATTTCATAAACTTTTTGCAAAAAGCAACAATTCTCTATGTAACACAAAATAATCTAACAGGAATCTTGATTTCCTTTTTCAAACACAGCATTGTTTCTGTCCAAATACACATGGTTGATGTAATTCTTTTCTTTCATACTGTAATACTGTATTCACAACCACAAATGCTAAATAGTTTGGTTTCAATCTTGCGTTCGTGTTTACGGTGAATTTTTCAAAATCTCTCTGCCAATTACTTTCAGTCTTGTACAGAAATGTACACAGAAGCTGTGAAAGACGAGCTTTAGGTTTTGAATAACTGTGTGTATGAAATATCCAAAAATTGCCAATATGATGCCAAAGGTGTTTGCAACGTACACGTAAAAATGCTGGGTTAAAAACAACCCAATTCGGGTTATTTTGGCAACCTAGCGCTGGGTTGTTTTGACCCAGCAAGTTGGGGTAAATATTTAACCCAGCATGCTGGGTTGTTTTTTCTAAACTAAATTTTGGTGTAAAATGACTACATTGCAGTATTTTAATGAACCCAAATGGGTTTTTAATTAAACCCAGAAATCTTAGACATTATAAAATCACTTGTACACACAGAATGGCTATCAAAAGGTAAAAATTTATTAAAAACAAGAACAAGGGCAATCACGGTCAAAAGTAGCAACATGCATGTGAGATAAAAATCAGAAAATAACTGCAAATCAACAGCCACACAGTTTATAAATGTTTTTCACATTTCAGTGAACACTAATGAATATAACTGGCATTTAAAACCAAATAAGACTTTTTTTGCATATTATCCACAAAAACACTATAAAATGTTTTGCTTTCAACTTTAAGTAACTGCATTAAATATTGCAATAATTTATTCAAACAAACAAAGGTAACATGTTAACTTCACTCAATTTCAAACTTATAACTATAAATTCATAACCTTAAGTTAGTTTTTCTCCATTGGTTTGGCTCATTTCTTGAAACAGAAATTACATTCTCAAAACATCATGGACAAACCACTTGGCAATTGTTCACAACCGAACTTTCTCATTCATTTCATCAAATTGCAAATGTCTAAGTACATGTCTCAATGTCTCAGTACATCTTTGTGAATGATTAAGTACAGGTAGCCTACATTTAGCACAATTTCCAAGTGAATAGATCTTGTTGATCTAAACTGATTGTTGTTTCTCAGTCTAATGGTCGTTCGCTCCAAAACGTGTCAGCATCATTTCATTGTATAAGTCATCACGTGCACAACAATTGTCAAAATGAGTCAAGAACATAATACCATGAATACCATATATGAATCCTTGGAACATTTGATAAATTTATTACAGCAATTGACAGTCAGGAGAAACTAGAACTCGACTAACGAAGGAGGAGTTTCACACATCGCAGATGACCCTGAAAATGAGACAGGTCTCGTAGGGCCTCACCTACCTCAATATGTCATTGCATGGGACAATGTGAATTTCCATCGTGACCCGCTCACCTGGTTCACGACTCATCCAATGATGGTCATGGTGTTCCTACCACCACCTTACTCTCCTTTCCTCAATCCTATTGAGGAGTTTTTCTCTGCTTGGAGGTGGAGAGTGTATGAGCATCGGGCTCCAAGTGAGGATATTACAGGAGTGTTGTAGGGGATGGTTGAGACATGCACACCGTTTCTTCCCTCGTTGCATCGCAAGGGAGAATATACGCTGTGATGTGGACGAGTATCTGTGGCCAGACAGACAGCAGCGTGTGGATGTTCAGGAGGGTGAGGACAGCGACCAGTGAAGAACTGTTAGATGAAACTCCAGCTTTATTTACAGCACTGTAGGCTGCATATAATTTTCATTGTTTGTGTGTTTATATTACAGTATATTATACATTTACTTGTACTATCTGATGTATGAAAGTTACTTTATGTGTGTGAATTATAATGGTTACAATTTCCTTGGCAGTATGAGTGCAATGTGTGATGCCAAACCTTGGAGGCTCTTACCCTAAAATCCTATTTCTTTTTTTTCAGTTTTATACACCATTGTATTCTGTTAGCTAGACAAACAGTACAGCAACCATTGTGCCATAGTGACAAAACATCTAAACATTTTGACTTGCAGTGCTTACACAATGCCAAAGGGACGAAGCATTTTGGGGGCACTGACTGTTTGAATGAGAAGGAAATTTAGTTTTGACACATGAGTGAAATGTTTTGGGAGAGGTATGAGCTTTTGCAGGTGAACCATGGTGTTGTGCCGAACCATCCACGTTACTTTGGCAAAAGCACCAAGTGTGTTGAGAATGTTCGGTCTGTTTTGAGAAATGAGCCAAAGCATCTTTGGGATCTTATATGGTAAAGGAATTTAGTTTTTAAACATGAACAGTTTTGGGAGAGATATGAGCTTTTGCAGGTGAGCTATAGTGTTGTGCTGAACTGTGAGACTGTTTTGCCAAATTATCTTAGAGTTTTGAGAATGTAATTTCTGTTTCAAGAAATGAGCCAAACCAATGGAGAAAAACTGTAATTATCTAAAGTCTCAAATGTTGCTTTTGAGATGTGTTTGTGATATTTTGAATGCAGTGCTTCATTTTGCAAGAAATGTGAGGCATTTGCATTTTGTGTGTGCAATTGTTGGATTTGTGTGTAAAGTTTTGAGAAAAAGAGGCAAAGTTTTGAAAACGTGTGTAAGCAGTTGAAAAAAAGTGTAATTTGAAAAATAAAATATTACAGTAATAATGATAATGGTAATACTTAGTGTTTAGTAATAATGTTTAATGGAACAAAGCTGAAATGACTTACAAAATATTAAAGTTTTTAATTCAGAAGACAGTGTTTTTTTTGAGATATATACAAATATATTTGTATTTACACTGTTATTGTCCTGACAGCTGCACCTGTCGTGTTTGGTGAGATGTGGCGACCTCTGCTGGAGACTGTGAAGATTTGGATTTGGTTTAGGTTTGGCTCATTTCTTGAAACAGAAATTACATTCTCAAAACTCTAAGATCATTTGGCAAAACAGTCTCACAGTTCAGCACAACACTATAGCTCACTTGCAAAAGCTCATATCTCTCCCAAAACTGTTCACTCATGCTTCAAAACTAAATTCCTTTACCAAATAAAGAGTCAGTGCCACAGAAATGGCAAAGATCCTTCTCAATTGCTTTGGCTCATTTCTCAAAACAGACCGAACATTCTCAACACTCTTGGTGCTTTTGTCAAAGTAACGTGGATGGTTCAGCACAACACCATAGTTTAAAAGCTCATATCTCTCCCAAAACAGTTCACTCATGTGTCAAAACTCCTCAAAATTATAATCACGATTATTAATCATGTTTATTCTATCAAAAGAGTAATGTAACTATGGCTATTTTGCAAGTTCTTTACCAACCTACACTTCACCCAAAAGGCCTGTAGGTGGCACAAAGACTTAAATTTAACCAACTATGATAACTTCGTTAGATGGTAAATCAATACAAAACATGGTTTTGGTGAGCGCTTTGTAATATGTATTCACGTTAGATTTTAAAGCAACACAATTCGTTTGCAATAAGACAAACCAGATTCAAATTGCCCGGCAAATTCGTAAAGCAAAGAAAAATAATTTCTAGCTGATCAACATTATGAAAACTGGTAAAACCTTTAGGAACTTCAAAAGATAAAACAGCGAAATTCCTAATATTACTTCCAATATTTTCAAATTATGTTCATTTTCATAGAGCGGGCCAATATCGTGACGATTATTTAAAATCATTCGAGAGAAGCAGATATCGTTATCGTGATAAAATACAATTAATCGTGCAGCCCTAATTTAATTTAATTCAACTTGACATTTATTCAACAGTGCTTTTGATCTGCCTGCATTGACACTATTCTTTAAAAGGCAAAATTATATACCAATTATCACTGTAAAGCTGCTTTGACACAATCTGTATTGTAAAAATCGCTATATAAATGAAGGTAAAAAAAATAAAACTAAATTTCCTTCTCATTCAAACAGTCAGTGCCCCCAAAATGCTTCGTCCCTTTGGCATTGTGTAAGCACTGCAAGTCAAAATGTTTAGATGTTTTGTCACTATGGCACAATGGTTGCTGTACTGTTTGTCTAGCTAACAGAATACAATGGTGTATAAAACTGAAAAAAAAGAAATAGGATTTTAGGGTAAGAGCCTCCAAGGTTTGGCATCACACATTGCACTCATACTGCCAAGGAAATTGTAACCATTATCATTCACACACATAAAGTAACTTTCATACATCAGAGTAAAAAGTAAATGTATAATATACTGTAATATAAACACACAAACAATGAAAATTATATGCAGCCTACAGTGCTGTAAATAAAGCTGGAGTTTCATCTAACAGTTCTTCACTGGTCGCTGTCCTCACCCTCCTGAACATCCACACGCTGCTGTCTGTCTGGCCACAGATACTCGTCCACATCACAGCGTATATTCTCCCTTGCGATGCAACGAGGGAAGAAACGGTGTGCATGTCTCAACCATCCCCTACAACACTCCTGTAATATCCTCACTTGGAGCCCGATGCTCATACACTCTCCACCTCCAAGCAGAGAAAAACTCCTCAATAGGATTGAGGAAAGGAGAGTAAGGTGGTGGTAGGAACACCATGACCATCATTGGATGAGTCGTGAACCAGGTGAGCGGGTCACGATGGAAATTCACATTGTCCCATGCAATGACATATTGAGGTAGGTGAGGCCCTACGAGACCTGTCTCATTTTCAGGGTCATCTGCGATGTGTGAAACTCCTCCTTCGTTAGTCGAGTTCTAGTTTCTCCTGACTGTCAATTGCTGTAATAAATTTATCAAATGTTCCAAGGATTCATATATGGTATTCATGGTATTATGTTCTTGACTCATTTTGACAATTGTTGTGCACGTGATGACTTATACAATGAAATGATGCTGACACGTTTTGGAGCGAACGACCATTAGACTGAGAATCAACAATCAGTTTAGATCAACAAGATCTATTCACTTGGAAATTGTGCTAAATGTAGGCTACCTGTACTTAATCATTCACAAAGATGTACTGAGACATTGATGATTTATTAAAAACAAGAACAAGGGCAATCACGGTCAAAAGTAGCAACATGCATGTGAGATAAAAATCAGAAAATAACTGCAAATCAACAGCCACACAGTTTATAAATGTTTTTCACATTTCAGTGAACATTGATGAATATAACTGGCATTTAAGACCAAATAAGACTTTTTTTGCATATTATCCACAAAAACACTATACATTTATTTGGTTTCAACTTTAAGTAACTGCATTAAATATTGCAATAATTTATTCAAGCAAAGGTAACATGTTAACTGCATTGAGACATGTACTTAGACATTTGCAATTTGATGAAATTATGAGAAATTCAATTCTGTTGTGAACAATTGCCAAGTGGTTTGTCCATGATGTTTTGAGAATGTAATTTCTGTTTCAAGAAATGAGCCAAACCAATGGAGAAAAACTGTAATAATTTTTATTTTGATTACATAATAATGGCAATATATACATGTACATGCCCCTTTGCCAGCTGTGATGCTGGTTACTGGTTTAAACTTGGCCCAGGTTTGTAACAGATGTTTGGGTCAGAACACCTTAATAGCTTCAACAATTGATTGCCAATTACAGTTTTTCTCTATCGATTTGGTACATTTCTCCAAACTCAGGTAACAGCTCTCAAAACAGTTAACACAGCAAACTAAACACACTCTTATGCTGGCGAAACCGTTAAGTATTCACTGCACAATGAAACACAGCATTTTATTCTAGTAATGCATTTATTAAAATTCAATATTAACATCAAAACTAAAAGTGTGTTCTCTGTTGATTTTATAACAAATTCAGCTGAAGATACACAAAGAAATAAATGAAAATACATGTTTTTCATTAAGTTCTTTAATGAGGAGTTCAGGTGTATAACAATAAGTTGTCACCCCACACACACAAATATATCTATATATTATGCAAATAAGTGCATAGGTATATAAAAAATAAAGTGATAAATGTACTGCATTCATTGAATCAATTATTTTATTGATCATGCCTCTCAATTACATCTGGCCAGAGAATTTCATCAACATCACAGAAAATATTCACGAGTCATGCATCGTGGGAAAAAACGTCTTGAATGCTGTATCCATCCTTGACATGCTTGTGCCCCAATATCTCCACAGGCTTCTTCCATCGCTTGAAGAAGACTTACTTGGTTGTAAGGGTTGCGATCATGTACTTTCCATCTCCAAGAGGAGAAGAATTCCTCAATTGGATTCAGGAAAGGAGAATATGGTGGAAGAAACACCATCCTGAATTGTGGGTGATTCTCAAACCACTCTCGCACTAGTGCTGAATGGTGGAATTGGACATTGTCCCAAACAACTACAAAATTCCGCACCATTTGCTCCTGATCACCCTGCGGAAAGAGGATTTCATTGAGGAGGTTTAAAAAATGTAGGAGCCTTGCTGTGTTGTATGGTCCCAAGACAGCATTGTGTGCCACAACACCAGTTGTAGAAATTGCTGCACAGAGAGTGATGTTGCCTCCTCGTTGTCCAGGGACATTGACTGTAGCACGATGGCCAATCACATTTCTCCCTCTTCTCCTTTTTTTTTGAAGATTGAAGCCTGCTTCATCAATATACAGGTACTCATAATGAGTTGCGCTGCTATCCAACTCCAAGATTCTCTAGAGTAAAAAGAACACAAGGTAAAATATAGTAAATTTGTGTTTTACAGTAATGGGATTGATTGCAGTCAATACTACTGTGAAATTGTTGCTGAAGTTTGAGTTCACACTTTGAAGCAGCAGTATACATAGATATGCCTAAATCTTTTCACATATAGTAGCATGGAATATTTTATGGACACATACTTAAAATTCAGGAAAAATATATCTTTGAGTTGACAGTAAAATTGCAGTAATTGGGTTGCACATACTTGAACAAACTGGAATCGCAACTCCTTCACTCTAACAGAGTTCCTCTCAAAGGGCACTTTGTATACTTGCTTCATTCGGATAGCATTTCTTCTTAGAACACGGTCAATTGTGGAGAGACTGCATTGGTGGATATTGTGGAACAGTTGATTGTCCTGTGTTATTCTTTGCTGAATTTCTTTGAGGCGGAGGGTGTTGTTCTGGACCACCATGTCAACAATGGCATGCTCTTGTTCAACTGAAAAAAGTCTTGTTCGTCCACCTGAATGTTCTCTAACTTCAATTCTGAAAAAGGTTTGGACAAGCAGGAACATTTACTGTAGAGATCTAGACCTATGTCAAACAAGACTACATGGACTCTCATTGTAAAAGTAGAATGATATAGTTACTTACCGGTTTTCCCTCTGAAATGTACGGATAATTGAAGCCACTGTGGATCTGTTTATATTGGGCTGAACTCTCTGGCCAGCTTCTCTCAGTGAGAGACCATGATTTATGACATGGTCAATAAGTGTGGCTCTGATTTCATTTGAAACACGTGTGTACCCTACCCTCATTCTACCTCTCCTCCCTCCTCGTACACCTTGGCCTCCTCTTCCTCTTTGCCCTCCTCTTCCTCCCTGTCCACCTCTTCTTATATTTTCTCTTTCCACTATACCATTGCCCTCCAATCTATCCATCTCTTCAATCTCTTCTCCTCTTCCTACATCCTCAGCTCTTCTCGCTCTTCCTCCTACATCTTCAGCTCTTCCTCCTACATCTTCATCTCTTCTTTCTCTTTCTCCTCTTTCTCTATCTCCTCTTCCTCTTCCTCTTCTCCCTCTACCCTGGCCACCACCTCTCACTCTTAAACCTCTTCTGTTTCCACTGCTCATACTTCTTTTTTTTGTCTTACTGTATCTCCTCATTTGTCTTCTTTGTTCTTCTTCTCTTCCCCTTTTGTAGTTGTAATTACGTAAGACAGCTGTGTGAACAATTAGAAAATTGGCTTTTTCTGTGTTGAGTGGATTACTAACTCATCAGATAACAATTTGGCGTTAATTGAAGACATAAGGTGTGCAACTGACTATTTTACAATTCACAGAGTTTTGTTTGTTGTGTTTTGAAAATGGTACAAAAATGCTTGTGATCTTTGTGAAGAACAATGAAAAAGTTACAAATGTTTTTCCTGATATATTAAAGATTTGGTTGGCTGTATGAACTGCTGTGATAAAATTTGGGATTTTTGTGCACAGTGTTTTGAAAAAAATATGCTTTTGATTTGTGATTTGTATTAAATGAAGGAGAATTTACTATCTGTTTAGGACAATTACAAAGTGTACTGATCACTGTGTTAACTGTTTTGAGAGCTGTTACCTGAGTTTGGAGAAATGTACCAAATCGATTGAGAAAAACTGTAAGTTTAGAATACAATGAACCAATCAGAACCCAGTTTAGGTCAGATAGCTGCTAATGCTGGATATTACTGATGAATCGAAAATTTAAGTTTTTTCTATGTATAAACTGTTTATGTAATGAATATGTTTTTGTAGTTTGTGTTGTCCCTTATCAGTGCAAAATTACCACAAATTAAAAAGGATTCATGCCAATATTGTCCAAAACCCCACTTTTCTTGGGCGTTTCCAAACTCTTTTAGAGGGCAGTATATATATATATATATATATATATATATATATATATATATATATATATATATATATATATATATATATATATATGTGAACCCCTTGCAGAATCTCTTAATGCATCGTGTTTTCTTCTGGAGCATCAGTGAATGTTTGAGTCTTTTTTAATAGTTGAGTTTGAGTCCCTCAGTTGTCCTCAGTGTGAAAAGATGAATCTCAAAATCACACAGTCACTGCTGGAAAGGGTTCAAATATGCAAAAATGCTTGAAAACTGAAGAATCTGCAGGATCTGGAGGATTTTTCTGAAGAACAGAGCTCAGTTTAACTGCTCAGGACAAACAAGAGACTCATGAACAACCATCACAAAACACAAAACAGTCGTGGATCATCAGGTGACCACACACAGTATTGAGAATCAATGCTTCACATACTTATGAATGGGGTTATTTTAATAAATTCAGCTATTGTTTTGCCTTGTGAACTAAATGCAAACATCTTTTATGTAAAATATCTTACTCAGGACAGTATAAAACATGCATTTTCACGCACAGCTACTAGAAGATTTACATCTGTCAGACAGGTTGCGGACGTCATCAAGCTTAGTGTGAGTCTGCGCGTCAGAAACGGAAGTGCTAAAAATCGCTAAAAATGGGCTTCACTTGTCTCAATTGAGTTCCAATGGGGTCGCTGTGTCCATTTCTTTTACTGTCTATGAGATTAACCTCGGTGGAGTTTAACTTTTGTATTTTATATTTTGTATATTGACATCTTTCCGCATTTGAAACAACATTTATTGTCATGTTCATTCATGTTTATTTGATGCTAAAAATGGACTCGTCGAGATGATCGGTTTACGAGCCTCTTGAGGCATTACAGCAATCTGTCACGACCATGGTCAAGACGCATTAAAGAAAACGGGTTTTATTGTTTGAATTTCTTAAAAAACTACACAGTTTTAAAGCTGGGACTGTTAAATACCATAAGTAACCTGCTCTGTCTTGTCTGTCGACGTGTTGTCAGTCAGTAGATCCTCTTTGCTCCGTGATGCATTTATCACTGTGTGTGGCGTGACAGCGCCACGGCTTGTCGGACAAAGCAACAGTAACTAAGGGGGGCGGGTCTTTGCGAAGGGTCAGTTCGGCTAGGTATACATCCGCGCTAAAATATCAAGGTGAAAGTCATCATTGCTTGCGTAGAATAGACCCAGCTCCCAACCCAACTTTGAGAATAGACTAACGACGATTTTTTTTTATCGCCCGATAAGAGTCTCACGTTAACGCAGCACGTTAACGCCCTATATATATATATATATATATATATATATATATATATATACAGCGGCATGAAAAAGTATGTGAACCCCTTGCAGAATCTTTGAAAATGAGAATTATTTTAATAAAATAAGAGGGATAATAAAAAACTGCCATCGTTAATCTTGCAGAGACGGCGAGCTTGAGCGGGGAGTGCTTTGGTGTGAGTGAGCAGGAGTAAGTATTCTGATTAATTATTTTGTATAGTATTTTAAAATGTAACGCCAGTACGCCATATTAAGATAATCTCCCCGATTGTCTGCGAGCTTCTCCTCCTGTCTGTACGGTAATTTCTCTAGTGTGCGACAGAGAGTCGAGTGGTTATGACGCAATCGTTAGCTTATTTTTACAAAAACTGTTTCTATGGGGCCATAATGTAACATAGAAGGTAATGGAGCCCTTTATACATTGTCGTGTATCTTTGGAAATAAATAATGGACAAATGGAGTCTTTAAACGCCTCAGATGTAAAGTTATTCGCTGTCAAAGTGACGCCAAAATGAATGGGAGTCAATGGGGATGCTAACGCAAGTGAAGTTCTGCTACAAGATGGCGGCACCCGGCCGACTTCAACTTCCCGTCGACTTCCTTGGGCACTGGTTAATCTTCTAACTCCTATCTGCTTTGTCGGACAAAATGGCGGATTACTTTAGTCATTTGCTGCGTCCCAATCCGGTTGTTAAGTCTGACGTCACGCGGCAGCGCTTCCAGGTCCTAACGCTCTATCTCATACTACAAGAAAACAACAAATGGTGCTAATATACATACACGATGTGGTGTAATACTACAAAAATATATAATTACAACCTTTATCTCCATATCAAAATTCCAGATGGCCAGACAATGATTCATCTTTTATAAATCATTAAAATATTAATATCTGTGACGCTGTGAGCACGGAGACTGTTGAGTAGACTGTAAGTATTTAAAATGTTTAACTTTTTTAAATGATTGATATTTAATATGAATAAATAGCGCTCATAAACGGCCGTCGATGGCATTCTCAAGTGAAACGAGTCGAGGCTTGGACCCGGAAACAGCGTTCTTTACGTCACGACTTAACAAGCGGATTATACTACGCCCTAAAAGTATGTACTCTTTCTGTGAACAAAAAGTACTTACTTTTGAGTGTGTAGCAAAAGAGTAGACAAGCTTTGGGACATACGATCACGTCATACAATTGCGTCTTTGCTCTCTGTCGCATCCTGCAAATGCAGCATGTTGATCTGCAGTCGCGAGTCTTTCATGTGGAGAACTCTCCTCATATTATAATGATGCATTTAAAAGTTAATGGCCAATCAGATTTTTTTTTATAAAAGTCTACATTGGTATTTGCAGATGAAAAATAACACAGATAACATTAAATAAATATTTTCTATCAGTTTGAACTGATTATTAGTCACTCAAACAACCTATCAGCGTCGATCGTGCATATTCGCCATGTTTTGTAGTTTTTTTTAACACTTTTTACTCGTGTTTGTAGTTCTGAACTGAATCCGCGTCCAATGCGCAATGGGTTGTGGGCAATATTAGCCTTTAAAGTGTGCACGGATCCACACTTCGAAAATCTACCGGAAATAGTAGACCATCCGGGGAGTTTTGGCATACTCTTTTCAACATACTATGCTTTGGGACACACTTATTTTAATCTCACATATTTAGGATGGATAGTACGGACATTGGGACGCTGGGACAATTTGGGTATCTCACATATTCTGAATGTCTTCGGCAGAATTCAAATGAGCCATTTTAAGATTAATTCCCAAATTAATCTAGATTAATCTAAATTAAAAAAAAAAAATCTATGCCCACCACTAATATATATATATATAGATAATATATATATATATATATATATATATATATATATATATATATAAAACACTAGAATATAGTGTTGAGATGCTGTTGTGTTTTGTTTGGTTCGCATCAAGATGAAAGTTAAATTTTTTCTCTTAAATGTAATGATAATATATGAAGTACAGAGCCAGAGCTGTGCATAATAACTCATTACAGCAAGAGCTGCACATTCACAGCTTCCTTTTCCTCCCCGGCACAGAGACGGTTAGACTGTGTGACATTTTGGTTCTTACAGACCTCATGAATTAAACTAGAGTTACTAAAATTATTGAGCATAAAATGTCTAAATTGTCTGATAGCTAAATCATGCTTTCAAAATGGCATTTTTCTTGTTGTAATATCCTCTCTGGCCACCAGATGTCGCCACCTGACCGTCAATTTAAAGTGCTCTGCTTCTGTTGGACATTGTTTCTTGACACATTGGGGACTACAGCTTTACCCTTGGTGAAAAAAAAGAAAGAAAGAAAGAAAAAAAAAAAGAAATTTGTGACCAAAGAATGATGGTGAAGGTCATTTGGGAGTACAGCAGGTTTACAACAGCACAATCTAACTCATCTAGAATTGATGCTTTGTCCGTATGAAATACAATATGCTACATCATCCCATATACAGTTGGTATTCCTCATCTCATTCTCCTTTTTTCATCCACCCCTCCCTCATTCTCTCTTTCTCTGTCCTCTGTAAACTGGGTCAGACTGGGTTCTCTCAGATCTAGTAGTAAGCGCTGCTCCAGCTCCTCCTCTGCTGCAGAGAGTGTCATCACCGCAGGAGAGACGAGAAGTTTAACACTCCTCCTCTCAGCCCTCTGTACATCTTCACTAGCTCATGAACTGCCTGCTGGCCATCTTTTGTGTCTTTTTAAGTGGAAGATGGCCTGTGTGTTAATTGGTTAACACATTTTTATTTTTAGTGATATTCAGATTTTTTTCACGAGTGTTGTTAGTGCTTTTCTGGCTAGATGTGCACTCTGATAATATTAAAATAATGTTTTATTTTAAAATAAATTAAAATAATATTTTATTTTAAAATAAATTCATATAATTCTTATTTTAAAACAATATTTTATTTAAATAAATTAAAATAATTATTATTTAAAAATATTATTTTATTTTTAAAAAAATAAAATAATTATTATTTAAAAATAAAATAAAATATATATTATTTTAAAATAAATTAAATAATAATTATTTTTATTTTTTTATTTTAAAAAATTAAATATTTTATTTATTTATTAATAATTATTATTTTAAAATTGTATTTGAAAGTAAATTAAAATAAATATTATTTTAAAATATTTTACTTTTTTAAATATAAAAATATAATTATTTAAAAAAAATATTTTAAATAAATATTTTAAAAAATGTAAATAATTATTATTTTAAATAATTATTTTTTAATATATTATTTTAAAATAATATTTTATTTGAAAATAAATTAAAATAATTATTATTTTTAAATAATATTTTATTTTAAAATGAATTAAAATATTTTATTTGAATATGAAGCATGTTCAAGCATTTTTACAGGTTACATTTAAAGATCCAATGAAATCAGATGAGATGAGTTTTGTGGTTTTGTAGTCCATGTCTTTTACCAAAAAGTCACAATTAGTCTTGAGTCTTAGATATGCATGTAAATGTACCAAAAAATAAAAAATAAATAAAAATACTGATGACTCATCCTGCGCTTCACAGATTTTAATCCAATCAAATGCCCCCTAGAATGAGATAGCCCCTCCCCCTGAAACTCCCCTAACCTGCTGTTGTGACTACATCAATAAACCCTGCCTACAATTTCTGGTTCACTCAGAAATATGTCCAAAAAAAAAAAAAAAATGCTTGTCAAGCGATTTTTTTCATTTTATCAGTAGGCCTCCATTCAGGAGTCAAAGTCTGTCAGAGCCTCTTTTGAACTGCGTCTGGTTGTTTTTTATGAGTCCACAGGGTGTGATATTTGCTGTGTGATGTTGACCCGCATGAGGTAAAATAGCTAAACTTCCCCTCTTTGTCAAAAACTTCCTGACCTCAGCGAACGCTGCGCTGCTTTAGTTGCCGTTCTCTAACAGGCCGATGACGTTTCTTCCTCGTTGGCGCCGTGCAGAATGTGTGTTTGCACGTGTGTGTGAGTGTGTACGCACAAGTCCTGCGCTGGTGAGACAGGGCTTTTTGTAAATTAAAATCAGAATTTTACATGAGGGTGCTTGAAGATCACAGCAGCGCTTCTTCAGCCAAATCTCCTTTTATGTTTATATTTCACTTTTCCCCTCCCAAATTCTTCGTGTATAATTGATAACATGCTGATAGACTCTTGATACACACTGCAGAGCTTTGATCGGATGTGACCGCAGCATCTCTGAGGCACAGGGTGTGTGTTTCAGTTCACATACTACACAGCATAATCTCCAGAGTTAAATCAGCTCTGCTCAGAGTACATACGGTCCCTCTCTAAATAGTGTTAAAATAACACTGAATCAGAGTTAAAGTTAATTAGATAATTAAGCAATTAATAACGCTGTGACTGAAGTCAGTTGTAGTTCTTGTGTTTCTCTTTTCTTCAGTGATTCTGCTTGTTAACAGCAGGTGTTCATCACTAATCATCACTTAATTAATTGCTTAATTATGTACTTCTGCACACTATAAGTATGCACTTGTCTATCTGGCATTAGGAAAGTGTGCACTTTTAAATATGTAGCAAGTCAGTTCATCTGTTAAATGGAAGATTCCACTGTGACAACTTACCCCTTTATCCCCTTTAGGATATGTAAGCGATGATTGACAGCTAATTCAGATCCAGTCAAACAGTGGGGATGAAGTTTTGGTTGGAAGGAGGACAATAGCTGGGAAGAGTTTGGCATGAAACACACGACGAAGAGCACATTCTCTCACACCCAGATAAATAAACAGCAGCAGTCTATAGAATCTGAAGCATCTTTCTCTCTTACTACCAGCTAACATCGATTTTATTTTTCATTACTCGTTCCTTCTCCACCCGCTCAGCAGAAGCAGGTGGGTGAAAGAAGGACACGGTCAAAAATATGAAACGGAAATATGGATTTTTCTCATATTCTTTCTGCTTTTATCTCTCCCATTTATTCTTATTTTCCCCTCCCCTCTGCCTTTCTCTGTAATCCCGGCTCGGTCACCATGCGTTTGTGCATGTGTGTGTGTACGTGAGAGGCCCGACAGCCCTCTGAATTGAGTCGTATTGATTCGAGAGCAGACATTTTATTTCGGCGATGCATCAGCCAAGATGTGCGGCATCAAAAGAGCTGAGGGGATGCTTTCATGTCGATGGAGAGGGGGTGTGTGTGTGTGTGTGTTACTGCTCGAGATCAAGGTTCCCGTGCATGTGTGTGTGTTTGTGTTTGGGCAGAGAGAAAAAAAGACACACAGTGTGTGTGATAGAGAGAAGCAGTGGATGGTGAAAAAGAGGACATGTCCTATGGTTTCAAGAAAGTGTTATTTTCCAAAATGCGCACCATTATGCAGACTTATTTTAGCTTACAGTTCATGTCTGTGGGTGAATCCCAATTTGCGATTCTATATAGTCAGCAACATTAGGATTAGAGCGTCCCAAATCATAGTACACTGAAAATGTAGTGCATGGATGGTACACACTTATAGGTTCTTTATTGGGATCAGTGATTCCATGAAGGATTTCTTACATCCATGGAATCCTTCCATGTTTTTTAAATGTTATTCACACTAGAGAAAAAATTAATAATTAACCTAAGCTGTTAAGGTGTTTTGTAGTATCCATTCATGCTCTGTCGGGTAATATTTCCCACAATTTGCACTTGTGCGAAATTTTGACATTTTTCGTTCAGATTGTTGTAACACTATACTGGTGTGGCGATATATCAAGGTATAAACATGCACGTTATCATATTGTGCACATTTGCTTATCTGTGGTATTGGCTTGAACAAAACTGAAAATCATTAGAAGACTTTATCTTAAAAAATATTCTAATAATTTTTAGTGATTCTCATTTGCTACTTATATCTATAACATTAAAAGAAAACATCAAATTAGCACAGAATCAATTGTCACGATCGCGTCAAGGATCAGCCGAATTTCCACATGCATCTTGAAAAGAGAGTGTTTTGGAAAGTGCTGTGGCAAGTTTTTGTGCCACACTCTAAAAATGCTGGGTTAAAAATAACCCAGTCGCTGGGTTAACACAGCCCAATCACTGAGTTAAAAACAGCCCATTTGCTGAGTTAAAACAACCCATTCGCTGGGTTAAAAATAACCCATTCGCTGGTTTAAAAATAACCCATTCGCTGGGTTAAAACAGCCCAATCGCTGGGTCAAACAAAACCCATTCACTGGGTTAAAACAACCCAATCGCTGGGTCAAACAAAACCCATTCACTGGGTTAAAACAACCCAATCACTGGGTTAAAACAACCCAAACACTGGAGTACCACAACCCAATCACTGAGTTAAAAACAACCCAATCACTGGGTTAAAACAGCCCAAACGCTAAGTTAAAACAACCCAAACGCTGGATTAAACAACCCATTCACTGGGTTAAAACAACCCAATCGCTGGAGTAACACAACCCAATCACTGAGTTAAAAACAACCCAATCGCTGGGTTAAAAATAACCCATTCACTGGGTTAAAACAGCCCAAACGCTGGGTTAAAACAACCCAAACGCTGGGTTAAATCAACCAAATCGCTGGGTTAAAACAACCCATTCACTGGGTTAAAACAACCTAATCGCTGGGTTAAAACAACCCATTCAGTGGGTTAAAACAACCCAATTGCTGGGTTAAAACATCCCATTCAGTGGGTTAAAACAACCCATTCAGTGGGTTAAAACAACCCAGGCGCTGGGTTAAAACATCCCATTCACTGGGTTAAAACAACCCAATCGCTGGGTTAAAACAACCCAAATGCTGGGTTAAAACAACCCAATCACTGGGATAAACAACCCATTCACTGGGTTAAAATAACCCAATCACTGGGATAAACAACCCATTCACTGGATTAAAACAACCCATTCACTGGGTTAAAACAACCCAATCGCTGGGTCAAACAAAACCCATTCACTGGGTTAAAACAACCCAATCACTGGGTCAAATAAAACCCATTCACTGGGTTAAAACAACCCAATCGCTGGGTTAAAACAACCCAATCAATGGGATAAACAACCCATTCACTGGGTTAAAATAACCCAATCACTGGGATAAACAACCCATTCACTGGATTAAAACAACCCATTCACTGGGTTAAAACAACCCAATCGCTGGGTCAAACAAAACCCATTCACTGGGTTAAAACAACCCAATCACTGGGTCAAATAAAACCCATTCACTGGGTTAAAACAACCCAATCGCTGGGTTAAAACAACCCAATCGCTGAGTTAAAAACAACCCAATCGCTGAGTTAAAAACAACCCAATCGTTGGGTTAAAAATAACCCATTCACTGGGTTAAAACAACCAAATCGCTGGGTTAAAACAACCCAGGCGCTGGGTTAAAACAACCCAATCTCTGGGTTAAAACAACCCATTCACTGGGTTAAAACAACCCAATCGCTGGGTTAAAACAACCCAGGCGCTGGGTTAAAACAACCCATTCACTGGGTTAAAACAACCCAATCGCTGGGTTAAAACAACCCAATCGCTGGGTTAATACAACCCAAATGCTGGGTTAAAACAACCCAAATGCTGGGTTAAAACAACCCAATCACTGGGATAAACGACCCATTCACTGGGTTAAAACAACCCAATGACTGGGATAAACAACCCATTCACTGGGTTAAAACAACCCAATCGCGGGGTCAAACAAAACCCATTCACTGGGTTAAAACAAAACCCATTCACTGGGTTAAAACAACCCAATCGCTGGGTCAAACAAAACCCATTCACTGAGTTAAAACAATCCATTCACTGGATTAAAGCAACCCAATTGCTAGGTGTGTCTGTTTTCAACCCAACTTGGGTTGTTTTTAACCCAGCATTTTTTTAGAGTGCATCTAGTGGTTTAGGGGAAAATAAAATCAAAAGCACCTCGTTGTACCCTACGTAGTATACACATGAGGAACAGTACTGTAAAATAAAGTGCTACATGTTTTTCAACAGCAGATTTTTATTGTAAAACCATAGTACTTTATTGTAAGGCCCTGAAACTATGTGGTATTATGACAGAATGAAAAGACGAAGCAAGAAGCAGTGTTTGGGGGGTGTCGGGGTGCTGGGGAACGAGAGGAAGAGACAGATGAAGGTGTGAGCCGGTGCCCTCTGTGTGTGTGGGAATGCCATTCAGGGTGATAACTCAACCCTGACAGCCCATGATGGAATTCATGATTGATGGCGCTCAATAGCTGCCAGTTCAATTTTCTCCTGTAATGAAAACAAGATTCACCTTTTTCTCCCTCTCTGCCTGCTAAAATCTATGTGAGAAACAAGCCCGCCGACTCTTACGAGAGCCTGGTGTGGTCCGCTAATGTATTTTTCTATCTGTTTGTCTTTGTCTGTCTCTCTCTCTCCATCCGTTGGGCAGAAGGTAATGAATAGCTCGCTTGCGGCGGACGTGAAGACGGATTGTGGGAGTGAGTTGTTACTACTCTTTGATTGTTATCGTAACATGGCGCAGAGCCTTAAGGAATGTTCTGCAAATGTTCACGCCATATCTCAGTTTAACTCTCTGCTTTCTCGACTCGAATGTGAAATACAAGCTCCACCTCGCTCGTTTGAATGAATAAGTGTAAATAAACACTTTTCAGACATTTCTGCATGGTATTATATCCTCCTCCAGATTTAAAAAAGTCGAGAAGGAGCTCCTGGAAGAGCACCAGAAAACTTCTGCAAAATTAATGATTGCATTGCATTTTGCTTCCGTGTTTTACCTTGGCGAAATGTTAATATTGGCCTCTTGGTGTTAGATGACATAAATATTCTTTCTTTATATAAAGAAAAATCTGTTTTCCAATTTACAAATGTAAACCTTATTCACGACTGGAAAGGAACACCGTGAATCATGCAAAACTCAGAGGCTCTTCGTGTTAAAAAACGACACATTCCTCCCAACAGGGTGGACCTCGTGCGGTCTGGACCGGCTCAGTTGTTAAGCTGCCATGCCGAGAGTTTACTGCCATATTTTCGGAGAGATCTTTCACTTTGACTAATATTGCCTGACTCTCTACACCTTGTTAAAGCATTGCTTAAGAAGAAAAACATTAGCAGAACTATGAAAGGTTTAAGAGCATTTCTCCTCGATAACGTTAAAACGTAACACAATTTTTTTTCTCTCCCTGTGGATTGAGATATATTGGCGCCTGGGAGCAGTGAAATGGTAGACATTTTACATAAAACCTTGGTTATGAGGAAGGCTGATTTATTGAAATTGACCCGAGGAATATTGCATTTTATGCCAAATATAATGGTGGAGCACCACAACAGCAAACTAAAATTTTTTGGTGCATTTTTTTGTCTATAATCCAGAAAACACAATCAGATTATGCAACCATTTGTAATGCATTTGTAATGAAGGTACACTTTAAACAATGCTGGGTTAAAAACAACCCAAGTGGTTGAAAATGGACAAACCCAGCAATTGGGTTGTTTTAATCCAGCGATTGAGTGGTTTTAACCCAGGATTGCATTGTTTTAACCCAGCGATTGGGTTGTTTTAACCCAGCAATTGAGTGGTTTTAACCCAGCGGTTGGGTTGTTTTAACCCAGGATTGTGTTGTTTTAACCAAGCGATTGGGTTATTTTAACCCAGCGATTGAGTGGTTTTAACCCAGCGATTGGGTTGTTTTAACCCAGGATTATGTTGTTTTAACCCAGCGATTGGGTTATTTTAACCCAGCGATTGAGTGGTTTTAACCCAGCGATTGGGTTGTTTTAATCCAGCGATTGAGTGGTTTTAACCCAGGATTGCATTGTTTTAACCCAGCGATTGGGTTGTTTTTAACCCAGCGATTGAGTGGTTTTAACCCAGGATTGCATTGTTTTAACCCAGCGATTGGGTTGTTTTAACCCAGCAATTGAGTGGTTTTAACCCAGCGGTTGGGTTGTTTTAACCCAGGATTGTGTTGTTTTAACCCAGCGATTGGGTTATTTTAACCCAGCGATTGAGTGGTTTTAACCCAGCGATTGGGTTGTTTTAATCCAGCGATTGAGTGGTTTTAACCCAGGATTGCATTGTTTTAACCCAGCGATTGGGTTGTTTTAACCCAGCAATTGAGTGGTTTTAACCCAGCGGTTGGGTTGTTTTAACCCAGGATTGTGTTGTTTTAACCCAGCGATTGGGTTATTTTAACCCAGCGATTGAGTGGTTTTAACCCAGCGATTGGGTTGTTTTAACCCAGGATTATGTTGTTTTAACCCAGCGATTGGGTTATTTTAACCCAGCGATTGAGTGGTTTTAACCCAGCGATTGGGTTGTTTTAATCCAGCGATTGAGTGGTTTTAACCCAGCGGTTGGGTTGTTTTAACCCAGGATTGTGTTGTTTTAACCAAGCGATTGGGTTATTTTAACCCAGCGATTGAGTGGTTTTAACCCAGCGATTGGGTTGTTTTAACCCAGGATTATGTTGTTTTAACCCAGCGATTGGGTTATTTTAACCCAGCGATTGAGTGGTTTTAACCCAGCGATTGGGTTGTTTTAATCCAGCGATTGAGTGGTTTTAACCCAGGATTGCATTGTTTTAACCCAGCGATTGGGTTGTTTTTAACCCAGCGATTGAGTGGTTTTAACCCAGGATTGCATTGTTTTAACCCAGCGATTGGGTTGTTTTAACCCAGCAATTGAGTGGTTTTAACCCAGCGGTTGGGTTGTTTTAACCCAGGATTGTGTTGTTTTAACCCAGCGATTGGGTTATTTTAACCCAGCGATTGAGTGGTTTTAACCCAGCGATTGGGTTGTTTTAATCCAGCGATTGAGTGGTTTTAACCCAGGATTGCATTGTTTTAACCCAGCGATTGGGTTGTTTTAACCCAGCAATTGAGTGGTTTTAACCCAGCGGTTGGGTTGTTTTAACCCAGGATTGTGTTGTTTTAACCCAGCGATTGGGTTATTTTAACCCAGCGATTGAGTGGTTTTAACCCAGCGATTGGGTTGTTTTAACCCAGGATTATGTTGTTTTAACCCAGCGATTGGGTTATTTTAACCCAGCGATTGAGTGGTTTTAACCCAGCGATTGGGTTGTTTTAATCCAGCGATTGAGTGGTTTTAACCCAGGATTGCATTGTTTTAACCCAGCGATTGGGTTGTTTTTAACCCAGCGATTGAGTGGTTTTAACCCAGGATTGCATTGTTTTAACCCAGCGATTGGGTTGTTTTTAACCCAGCGATTGAGTGGTTTTAACCCAGCGGTTGGGTTGTTTTAACCCAGGATTGTGTTGTTTTAACCCAGCGATTGGGTTATTTTAACCCAGCGATTGAGTGGTTTTAACCCAGCGATTGGGTTGTTTTAATCCAGCGATTGAGTGGTTTTAACCCAGGATTGCATTGTTTTAACCCAGCGATTGGGTTGTTTTTAACCCAGCGATTGAGTGGTTTTAACCCAGGATTGCATTGTTTTAACCCAGCGATTGGGTTGTTTTTAACCCAGCGATTGAGTGGTTTTAACCCAGCGGTTGGGTTGTTTTAACCCAGGATTGTGTTGTTTTAACCCAGCGATTGGGTTATTTTAACCCAGCGATTGAGTGGTTTTAACCCAGCGATTGGGTTGTTTTAATCCAGCGATTGAGTGGTTTTAACCCAGGATTGCATTGTTTTAACCCAGCGATTGGGTTGTTTTTAACCCAGCGATTGAGTGGTTTTAACCCAGGATTGCATTGTTTTAACCCAGCGATTGGGTTGTTTTAACCCAGGATTGCATTGTTTTAACGCAGCGGTTGGGTTGTTTTAACCCAGGATTGTGTTGTTTTAACCCAGCGATTGGGTTATTTTAACCCAGCGATTGAGTGGTTTTAACCCAGCGATTGGGTTGTTTTAATCCAGCAATTGAGTGGTTTTAACCCAGGATTGCATTGTTTTAACCCAGCGATTGGGTTGTTTTAACCCAGTATTGCGTTGTTTTAACTCAGCGATTGGGTTATTTTAACCCAGGATTGCGTTGTTTTAACCCAGCGGTTGGGTTGTTTTAACCCAGGATTGTGTTGTTTTAACCCAGCGACTGAGTGGTTTTAACCCAGCGATTGGGTTGTTTTAATCCAGCGATTGAGTGGTTTTAACCCAGGATTGCATTGTTTTAACCCAGCGATTGGGTTGTTTTTAACCCAGCGATTGAGTGGTTTTAACCCAGGATTGCATTGTTTTAACCCAGCGATTGGGTTGTTTTTAACCCAGCGATTGAGTGGTTTTAACCCAGCGGTTGGGTTGTTTTAACCCAGGATTGTGTTGTTTTAACCCAGCGATTGGGTTATTTTAACCCAGCGATTGAGTGGTTTTAACCCAGTGATTGGGTTGTTTTAATCCAGCGATTGAGTGGTTTTAACCCAGGATTGCATTGTTTTAACCCAGCGATTGGGTTGTTTTTAACCCAGCGATTGAGTGGTTTTAACCCAGGATTGCATTGTTTTAACCCAGCGATTGGGTTGTTTTTAACCCAGCGATTGAGTGGTTTTAACCCAGCGGTTGGGTTGTTTTAACCCAGGATTGTGTTGTTTTAACCCAGTGATTGGGTTATTTTAACCCAGCGATTGAGTGGTTTTAACCCAGCGATTGGGTTGTTTTAATCCAGCGATTGAGTGGTTTTAACCCAGGATTGCATTGTTTTAACCCAGCGATTGGGTTGATTTTAACCCAGCGATTGAGTGGTTTTAACCCAGGATTGCATTGTTTTAACCCAGCGATTGGGTTGTTTTTAACCCAGGATTGCATTGTTTTAACCCAGCGGTTGGGTTGTTTTAACCCAGGATTGTGTTGTTTTAACCCAGCGACTGAGTGGTTTTAACCCAGCGATTGGGTTGTTTTAATCCAGCAATTGAGTGGTTTTAACCCAGGATTGCATTGTTTTAACCCAGCGATTGGGTTGTTTTAACCCAGTATTGCGTTGTTTTAACTCAGCGATTGGGTTATTTTAACCCAGGATTGCGTTGTTTTAACCCAGCGGTTGGGTTGTTTTAACCCAGGATTGTGTTGTTTTAACCCAGCGACTGAGTGGTTTTAACCCAACGGTTGGGTTGTTTTAACCCAGGATTGCGTAGTTTTAACCCAGCGGTTGGGTTAAATGTTTTTAACCCTGCATTGTTTTGATTGTATGCTATATTCTAAAAGAAAATTCTAAGAAAAATTCCTCTGGAGTCTCATAATGATCCAAACATAACTTTGGCAGCACTGGCAATGATGGAGGGGGAAAAAGGAGAGAGAAATGATGGATGACTACAACAGAGGTTATTTTAAACTTCTGTAATTGAAAATAATACGTTGCAGTAAGTCAATGAATGAAAGGCAGTTCGAACATTTCACAAAAGCCGTCTTGTAACCCTGCAAATAAGGAGCCAAATACGAAAGGCTCGACTTTGACCTTGACCTCAGAGTCTCTCAGGAAGACCTTACAGCTCCATTTTCGCGAAGCTAAACGTGTAAACACCAAACAGATGTGGCAGGATGATAGGTCTCTGAAAAATGCCCAGTGATCTTTGAGATCAGATCATTTTTAGCTGGCTGTGATAGAATACGATGGACTGTGGCAAACTGGAAAGGGCTGCTATTGATCTGCGAGAGCGAGAAGAAAAAGAGAGATTTCATGGAGCAGTAGATGAAGGGGAAAGATAGAGTTTGAGTGAAGGTAAATCTGCTCTTGTCTTCTCGTGCTGTATCTCTGTATCACAGCCCGTGCTCACCTCCATTGCTACTTGTCACTTCCATTTGTCATGGCATTGCGTTGCGCATTTTTCTCTGCCAGTGTGAATTACGCTCGCTCTTCAGACTGTGCTGTAAGCACATTAACCGGCACGCACAGTCATTTCATAAAGCTGGTATGCATTAGTGGAAATATTTCAAGCTCTTCAACACTCATTTACACAGATTTAATAATTTCTTAATCAGTCTTTTGTAGGACAGTTTCTATTAAATGCCATTCCAGCACTTTACATATATGTAAAACCCTCACCTATGTGTGTGTTTGTTCTACACAATTACCCTTCCCTCTCCTAGCAACTAAAATGAAGCTCATTGCGTTTTTTTTTTTTTTTTTTTGGCGGAGTCTACTTGACCTGAACCCCAGTGACCCCCTCCTTCACCCGCCAACCGCAGCCGTGTGTCAGTCGAATTTAACTTCTCTCATTATCATCTAGAATTATCATTCCTGTGGTCTCCTATAGTATCCACTGCCCTTCTTTTTTTCCTTGTGAAGACTAATAACTAGCAGTCCTTTACTGTGGTGACCACCAATTTACACTAAAATTCAATAGTTTGGACAGTTCTTGTTCTTACTGGGTTTAAGGGGCGTTTCACACAGGATACACTCCACTAGGAATGCACTGACTTATTTCTTCTTATATTTTTTGCTCATTGAAGTTTTAACTGCATTTTTATTATTTGCATTTTTATATTTACATTTAGATTACCTTTAGATTACCTTTGCCATCTTGCATATATATATAATAATATATAATAATTTTGTTGTCTTGCATTTAATTGTATTACACTATTAACCCTCTTGTGTTTTTCAGTCATTTTAGACCGGAAAAGAATGTTTTGAATTTTTAAAAATCACTATTTCATCAGAATGGTATGAAACTGGGACTTTTGTAGCAGTCGCTACCAAAAAAAAAAAAAGAAAAAAAAAAGAAAAAAAGGAATGTCATGTTGGAAATGAATGGAAATATGAATAATATGAAAAAAGAGAGCAATATGCAAAATAGACACACTTCACCCTCCCCTAACAAACACACACACCACAAACACAGATGATAATTCCTATACTTTTGTTTTCTGCCTGCAGTAACTATGAGTGAAACGTCACTTCATCACTGTGAATCAGACATTGCCAACTTGTGGAATAAAGGTGAATTGCACTTATTAAGTCATCAAAGATTCAATTATATACTTTTCCATTTTGTGTCAAGTGGACCCGTTGTGAACATTCCAGCAAATCTTCCGACTTAAGAAGTTGTAACATTGCCAGAGAAGTCCTGGTCTAATCCTTTGTGTGAAAAAAACCTACAGTATGTGTGATTAACGGTTTAAATACATATGAGGTTAATTTAGTGTTTGGTTGTAAGCCTGTGATGCTCATGATGAAACTCATGATTATGACATTTTGGAAAGAAATATCATTAATTTGGAGAATTTCCATAAATATGAGAGCTTCTTTCCATCCGAGCAGGTGAAGAAATTAGTCAACAGATTACTGGAACACTAAAGGATTCTTTCACTATCTTGCTATTTTCCAACGCAGCTGTTTAAAGGTCATTTCCGGCAACCGACATCACAGAGCTTTAATGGTGTTTTGGTGCTGATGTGTGAATGGTAGCAATATGGATAAAAGATGAAAAGCAATCGCATGTGTGAATAGCAGATGTGATGCATTTAGGGGAAAAGTTACCCTTCAATTTTACAGCAATTTAACAGGTTTAATGTGTGAAAGTGGCAAGTGGAAAAAAAATGCAATACATGCCACAAAAAAACATTCATGTAGCATTTTAGCATGGCCAGCAATTCAAAATAGTGCACAAGAACATGTCCTGTGTGAACCGCGACTATAAGGTTTGGTGGTAACTATATACATACATTCAAAATATTATTTAAAATCTAGTTTTGTAAGGGAGGTTTTACTGTAAAGTATGTGGATAGGTCACAGTTATTTGTGCAGCATCACCTGGTGTAGACTGCAGTAAATGCTGCTGTTTTCAAATGTTTTGCTTTAACATAAGTCCTGTTATTCTGAAATCTATCACAATATGATTTCTAATGTGGAATAAAGACAGATATAATGAGAGGGGTACAGCACAAAACAGTAGACAACTAATAAAAACCAACAAAACAATTTAGTAGTTATAGACTTAATGAAGCCCCGTCCCTGTTCTGTCTTGAAGGTAAGATCTTACGGATTTGTGAATGAACCGTTCATTTTAAAAACGTCCCAGTCCCACATCCGCTTCAAACATTACAATGCTCTTGATAACTTTTATTAACTCTTCAATAAGTAAATCCACTTCACCAGCTAATTTTCTAAAGTTTTAAATCACGGACATTTCAGATTAGTAGTGGTGTGCCTCAGGGCTCAGTTTTGGGCCCTCTTCTGTTTATTATTTAACTATTGCCTTTAGGAGAAAATTCAGTAAATTCAGTATAAACTTCCATTGCTATGCTGATGACACCCAGCTCTATATGTCTTCAAAGCCTAATTCAACATTACCACCTCTCTTTTGCTTTGTTTATGTGAAATTAAATCATGGTTTACATGTAATTTCCTTAAGGTTAATAGTGAGAAGACTGGAAACTTCTAAAGATGGCTGCACGCTTGTTTCTCTGGCACATACGGTCTATAAAAGCACATTTTGCCACAGATTACAGAGAAAAATTATGTGTTGATGTGTCAAAACAGTAGTGTGGCTATATGGGCAGACATGGTGAAACTGAGGCAAAACAACTGCACTTAGGAGTGAAACTCAAACCTCTCTGGCTAACCCACCCCACATGCCTCTGTGTGCCAGTGGCTCTCTATGAAATCTCAGGCCCCCCTTTTCTTCCCAAACAAAGCCAGCACTTGTTCATCTGCTTGATCAGTGGGGTAAAGTAGTGGGCCAGCTACACGTTTCAACACTAGGACCTGCAGGCATCCTGGAGATTGGGTTTCATTGCCATTGTTCCTTATTGCCATCGCAGGCTGTGTGCACACTGGAATGAAAAGCAGAGGTATGCTCAATTAATTTGTTTCTGAGCAAAAAATTTCCCTTTCATTCCTCAACGCTTGGATGGTAAATGACCTTCCGCCAAGCTGTTTTGAAAGGATTTTTTCCTGTCTTAATTACCTCTCTAATTAGTTCAGACTTTTTAGAGGAACAAAGAAATGCTGTTTATTAACTTTCTAATGGTGCTTAAAGGGATAGTTCACCAAAAAAACAAAACAAAATTCATTGTTTAATCACTCTTTCGTCATTTCAAACTCATTTGACACTCTTCTATGGAACACAAAAGATTCATTTTTTAAAGAATATTTAGGAAATTTCCAATAAAATTAAAGATACTTCAATACAGCGATGAGATGTCTAATTGGTAAAAGCTTGTTTTCAGTCTGATTTTTTCAAACACATTGACTTGATCCAGTCACAACTGTCAACAGCTATATATAAATGTCTATGTATATAATAATAATACTATTTCTTTATTGTTAATGACAAATTTCAGCTTGTTTGCCACATTGCTTCAGAAAATTCATAGACTTTTATGATGTTTTTATGGTGCTTTCTGAATCTTGAAAGCCCCATTTGTATGAAAGTACATTTCTCCGTTTTCCATATACGGAATATGTAGCCTATATATATATATATATACATGTCTGGAACGACATGAGGGTCAGTAATGATGATTCAGTTTTTATTTTTGGCTGCACTACCCCTTTAAGTGAGATGCAAACTTTCCCTTTTTCGCTAAATGCTTTCAGACATAGGTCAGAGTTCGCTAGAGTGACGCGTTCGCTGTTCCCCGTACGGCATCAGACCGCAATATTTGTGCTCTGAGGCATGAAACCTCGGTGCTAAGTGCTTTATGGCTGACACCTAGAAACCGAGCATGGTTCAGCGACGCCGATTTCCACTTCAGCATGTGCAGAGGAACACGGCTGGATGTGGAGGCTCAGAGCAGGTGCTGGGGCTCTGTGAAGATCACGGCATCGGGCATATGCCTGTAACAAGACCTCCTCTCGGGGAGCAATACAAGCCCACCGGGGAGTCTGTGACGGAAGAGATGTATATTTTCGTAAATCGAGCTACAGAGAGGCAGTAAACAAAGCCAGGGATTTGGGGAGATCCGACAGAGGTTTCCCTCTCCTGCTTAAATTGCATCCCATTCCACATGAGCACTTATTCGCTTTCCATTTCGCTTTCTTTCTCCATCTCTCTCTGTTCCTATCCGGTCCCCCAAAGGAATTCGCTCCGGTATTTATTTACCTCTGCGATGAATGGAGAGAAGGTGGAGCCAAGCTCACATATTGAGGATTTCTTTAGCTTCATTCTGGGCTGAAAGAGTCACTGTTTGGTGGGATGCTGGTACTGTGGTGGATCAAAGACAAACCAAACACTCAAAACTGCATTAGATACCACAGCTGTGTCATTTCAAGCAAAACTGTTTACTCCTAATTATACACACAGCACACGAGAACTGAGAAGTATTCACTCAGGCAGTTGCTGGTTTGATGTTGGGCCACAGCTGACACTGTCATCCATCTCATAGTGGGATCAGTGGTGCTGAAGAGCCAGTGTAAAACTGAGAGAAACTCCTCCTCACACCTGCCAGTGAGCTGTAAACACAGACTGAATGTGTCAGTTCCTTCAGCCACAGCTAATATACTGTTACCTGTCTGCTGTTCTCCATCCTTCTCCATATACAGGACTCGTCTCGTCTCGTCTCATCTCATACAATACTGCTCATTCATATCACATGATCTCTTAATAGTATAAATATTTAAAAAAAAAGACATTTTTTTAAAAATGAAAAACAAGTTGTTCCTCATAAATACAATATAAAACTTGTCTTACACACCACTTTTCTCTAAAAATCCCTTACCAAGTCATAATAAGCAAACTCAGTTTTTAATCGATTTGCAGTTAACCCCTTCAACACTCTCTCTGGATCCACTCCAGTTAGACCCCCCAAATTTTTTTTCTCGTTTTCCAAATTGCTAATTTTGCTTTACACATAAAAATAATGTATTGAAGAAGTATTGTATTTAATAAAGACGTGTTAAACCTCTTATCTTATCTTATCTTATCTTATCTTATCTTATCTTATCTTATCTTGTCTCGGCTCTTCTTGTCTCGTCTCATCTCTCCTTGTCTTGTTTCGTCACTTCTCTCATCATCTCGTCTCTCCTTATCTTATCTTATCTTATCTTATCTTATCTTATCTTATCTTATCTTATCTTATCTCGTCTGGTCTCATCTCGTCTCGACTGGTCTCGTCTGGTCTGGTCTGGTGTGGTCTGGTCTCAGCTCGGCTCGTCTGGTCTGGTCTGGTCTCATCTGGTCTGGTCTGATCTGGTCTCGTCTCGTCTCGACTGGTCTGGTCTCTTCTGGTCTCGGCTCGGCTCTTCTCGTCTTGTCTCGTATGGTCTGGTCTGGTCTCGTCTGGTCTCATCTCGTCTCGACTGGTCTCGTCTGGTCTGGTCTGGTGTGGCCTGGTCTCAGCTCGGCTCGTCTCGTATGGTCTGGTCTGGTCTCGGCTCTTCTCATCTCGTATGGTCTGGTCTGGTCTGGTCTCATCTCGTCTCGACTGGTCTGGTCTGGTCTCGGCTCTTCTCATCTCGTATGGTCTGGTCTGGTCTCGTCTCGGCTCTTCTCGTCTCGTATGGTCTGGTCTGGTCTGGTCTGGTCTCATCTCGTCTCGACTGGTCTCGTCTGGTCTGGTCTGGTCTCGGCTCTTCTCGTCTCGTATGGTCTGGTCTCATCTGGTCTCTTCTCGTCTCATATGGTCTGGTCTGGTCTGGTCTGGTCTCGGCTCTTCTCGTCTCATATGGTCTGGTCTGGTCTCATCTGGTCTCATCTCGTCTCGACTGGTCTCGTCTGGTTTGGTCTCGGCTCTTCTCGTCTCTTCTCTCCTCGTCTCATCTCTCCTTGTCTTGTTTCGTCACTTCTCTCATCATCTTGTCTCTCCTTATCTTATCTTATCTTATCTTATCTTATCTTATCTTATCTTATCTTATCTTATCTTATCTCATCCTATCTCGTCTCGTCTCGTCTCGTATGGTCTGGTCTGGTCTGGTCTCGTCTGTTCTGGTCTCGTCTGTTCTGGTCTCGTCTGGTTTGGTCTCGGCTCTTCTCGTCTCTTCTCTCCTCGTCTCATCTCTCCTTGTCTTGTTTCGTCACTTCTCTCCTCACCTTGTCTCTTGTCGTCTCTCCTCTCCTTGTCTGGTGTCATCTTGTCTCTTCTTTCTTCTCCTTTTCTCGTCTCGTCTTGTCTCATCACTTCTCTCCTCATCTCATCTCATCTCATCTGGTCTGGTCTGGTCTGGTCTCGGCTCTTCTCGTCTCGTCTCGTCTCGTCTCGTCTCGTATGGTCTGGTCTGGTCTCGTCTGGTCTCATCTCGTCTCGACTGGTCTGGTCTGGTCTGGTCTCGGCTCTTCTCGTCTCGTATGGTCTTGTCTTGACTGGTCTGGTCTGGTCTGGTCTCGGCTCTTCTCGTCTCGTATGGTCTGGTCTGGTCTGGTCTCATCTCGTCTCAACTGGTCTCGTCTGGTCTGGTCTCGGCTCTTCTTGTCTCGTATGGTCTGGTCTGGTCTCATCTGGTCTCATCTGGTCTCGACTGGTCTCGTCTGATCTGGTCTCGGCTCTTCTCGTCTCATATGGTCTGGTCTGGTCTCATCTGGTCTCGACTGGTCTCGTCTGGTCTGGTCTCGGCTCTTCTTGTCTCATATGGTCTGGTCTGGTCTGGTCTCATCTCGTCTCGACTGGTCTCGTCTGGTCTGGTCTCGGCTCTTCTTGTCTCGTATGGTCTGGTCTGGTCTCATCTGGTCTCATCTGGTCTCGACTGGTCTCGTCTGGTCTGGTCTCGGCTCTTCTCGTCTCATATGGTCTGGTCTGGTCTGGTCTCGACTGGTCTGGTCTGGTCTGGTCTCGTCTCGGCTCTTCTCGTCTCTTCTCTCCTCGTCTCATCTCTCCTTGTCTTGTTTCGTCACTTCTCTCCTCATCTCGTCTCTCCTTATCTTATCTTATCTTATCTCATCATATCTCGTCTCGTCTCGTATGGTCTGGTCTCGTATGGTCTGGTCTGGTCTGTTCTGGTCTCGTCTGGTTTGGTCTCGGCTCTTCTCGTCTCTTCTTTCCTCGTCTCATCTCTCCTTGTCTTGTTTCGTCACTTCTCTCCTCACCTTGTCTCTTGTTGTCTCTCCTCTCCTTGTCTGGTCTCATCTTGTGTCTTCTTTCTTCTCCTTTTCTCGTCTCGTCTTGTCTCATCTCATCTCATCTCATCTCATCTCATCTCATCTCATCTCATCTCATCTCATCTCATCTCATCTCTCCTTGTCTTGTCTCGTCGTCTCTTCTCTCCTCATCTAGTTTCATCTGGTCTCGTCTCTCCTCGTCTCATATTTTCTCATCTCTTCTCGTCTCTTTTTGTCACTTTTTGTCTAGTCTTTTATTTTCTCGTCTCCTTGTTTCATCTCTTCTTGTCTTGTTTCTTCTCTTCTTAAATTAAATTATTGTGTTTTATTGATGCCTGATTTAGAAACAGTTTGATATTGGGAAAAATACTCTTTACCGTTCAAAAGTTTGGGGTCTATAAGATTTTTTAAAGAAGCCTTTTATGCTCACCAAAGCTGTTTATTTGTAAAATTGTGAAATATTATTTTATATAATAATATTATAAATATTATTATAAACAGTAATACTGGGAAATATTATTAAGACCCCCCCCCCCCCCTTCTCATATCTCCACATCTCTCCACTACTAATTTTCCTGTCTCATCTCACGTCTCCATGTCTCTTCTTTTCTCTTCATCCACTTGTAAAACACTCCTGTTCGTCTCCACTTTCCTTCTGTTTGCATGTTCAGAATATTCATCTCATTACACCATCTATCCATTACCGTGTTGGAGAACCAGTTTATGAGGACATTCATCTAAATGTAATTCTGAAATGCACTTTTTATAGAGAAGAGAAGTACGCCATCTCAAGGACACCATCTGTCATTCTCAGACTGATGTGCCATTCGAAATCAGCTTTGCAAGAGAAAGCTAAGAAAATGAAAGGAAAAGTTGTCTGGCAGCTTGGTAATCCTTCTTTCTCAGTGTCTCTACTTAAGACAGGTCACAGGCCTTTACCGCACATATCTAATTTGGAGATTTGGGAGTCTCTGAAGTGGTGGACTGAAGGAATGTTTCGGGGTTTGAGAACTCTATTAGAATTCTGCAAATGAACAGTCTGCAGGGATGTTTTCAAGGACTCTGCAAGCATCAAAGCATTTAGAGAGAGAGATAGAGAGAGAATGCATTAAGGTAAGATGAGAATTCAGGAGTCACTGATAAAGATATTTCTCGTCTGCACTTCAGCACTGGAGCAAGACATGCTTGAAGATCAAACCCAGCTGTCAGGCTGGCGAGACTTATTTACCCTTTTAGACACTTTAAGTCTGGTTTCACCTGTACATTGTGCGGACTTCACTGTTGTTTCAAATATAGACATGAAATAATGATTTGATTGAAATGGAGTATTCTGGGTTCAGTACAACCTAACCTCAGTCCTCCTGCATTTGTGGCAAAATGTTGATCACTACAAAAAATAATTTTCACTCATCTCTCGTTTTTTTTTTTTTCTTTTTTTTTTTCAAAAAAGCAAAGTTATGGTGAAGCACTTACAATTGAAAATGAATGAGGTCAATTTGGAGCATGTAAAAGCAGAAATGTGATGCTTGTACTTATATATACATTCTTGTTAAAATGTATTTTTTTCATTAATAAAACTGTTTAAATCATAATATTTACAGCTTATGGTGTTGCTTTGGCATGCAATGATGTTTTTTTATACACTACAACACATTGTTTACATCTTGTGGCTGTACTATTGAAACAATGAATATATATATATATATATATATATATATATATATATATATATATATATATATATATATATATACAGCTATGGAAAAAATTAAGAGACCACTTAACATTGATTTCTGAACTTGGAGTGGTCTCTTAATTTTTTCCATAGCTGTATGTATATATAACGCGTGAAAAATAATTTATGCATTTAACGCATTTGACCCACCCCCAGACCTACGTAGGTCGATCTAACATTTTATACAGTTGATTTATGATAAATATGAAGCAAGGCAACAACTCACCGCATGATGAAACCTATAGAATGTAATTAGAATGACCCTAAAATTCAAGATACGGGGGCAAAAATGCCCCAGTTTGAGTTTTTGTCTCATATTTACATCATGTTATAGTGAAGCAATATAGTGCTTTTTTTGTCTGAATTGCACAAGTGCAAATGCGATACTGATTTTATACAACAGTTCAATAAATAAGAAGTTAATATTGTGTTATATTTTAGACAAAATGTTGTCTGTATACACACACACACACACACACACACACAATTGTAGAAAAAAATGGGGTTGATTGAGTTTAACTTGTACTGAGCCCAGAATATTCCTCATAAATTATTTTATTATTTCACTTGTAGATTAATGCAGTTAAATATTCCATTACAGTGTAGAAAAAAGCTGGCCTAGATGAATACTATAACAACATAGTTTTAATTCATTATTAATCTACAATATAAATGATTTTTTTCCATGGAACAGTAAGCTTAAGTAGCTACAATCTAACATGCCTTCCTCCATTTTAGGTTCTTTTACCAGTTCCTTGTTCTTCTTTTTGCTCAGTGGCGCAACTGGCCAATCAGAATTCAGAACTATTCCAGAGAGCAGTGTAATAGGTATATGTCCTATAGAGGGCGCCGTAAACATTTTTGTTTCTTTCCTTGAAGGTGTCCTTTTTTTATCTGGATGTTTCATTCCTTGCTTTTTGTTTTCCTTTATCCGTTATCTGGCATGAGCCTCTATGTTCATAGAAAGGAGTGCACTTATCCAGCGGAAAGTTGGGTGGGAAACAATCAGACAATTGTGTTCCTGAGATTACGGGCGGAAGAGAAAGATCTATGAGCTCTGTATATAGTTATCATACATTAGAGAAAAGCACAAGTGACAAGGATTTTTTTTAAGCTAGCAAATTATATGTCATAAGTCTGTTCTAAGATCCCTTAGAGAATCGTTTCCATTGCGAGATTTGGGAGCAAGAAAGCCAGGTTGAAAATGAGCGAGACTGAGGGATGGTTGGTGAAAAATAATACTTTTTTTTTTTTCCCAAAGCAATCGGAAGGATATAGGAATTCTGTGCCAATGGTTAAGGTCAGGCCTGCTTATTCTCAGGATAAAGCACCACTGCAGGCTCTTGGCTGTCAGACAGACAGCGGCCTTTTCTCTGTCTCTGAGATTCATGTGACCGGAGGAAACAGAACCGCAACGCTGTCAGCTGATTTTAGCTGCACGGTGCAGAAACGTCTGTTTTTAAGAACATATATTTAATGAACAACAATAAAATATGCTGAACGGTCCTCTTTTCCCATTTAAGCTTTACACAAACACTAAAACAAAACCAAAAATTAAAAAGCACAGTGACCATATCAGATATCCACAATAACAGTTTCAGTAATGACTGGTAGATTATTATTTTTTTTGTGTGTGTGAGTTTTTAGTTTTAACACCACAATAACAGTTATCTTTCATTCAAACGCTGCTTTTTTGAGCCTAATTTACATTTCAAAGTGTAAATCAGTAACATTAAAGTGTCTATTGTTTAGTTTAAAGATTATCCTTAATGTGTCTGTATTAATGGATCATTTAAAGGCACAATATGTAAATTTTCACCACTAGAGGTCGTTTATTCAAAACAAAGGACTGATGGCGCATTAATCTGCTAAATCATGGGAGGTGTTGTCTTCACGTCTATCATTAGAAACCACACTGTGCATTGTAAATAATATAACGCTACATACTTAAAATAACTGTGTAAGTAGTAAAACAATACAAAGGCAAATAGGACAGACATTTTGAGTCCCCCCTCCCTTGCCTCACAGTGCTTTGGTCCAACGCCTGCTTTCCTCCTTTACCTCACCTACACCTACACATAAGTCCGGTGGGAGAGAACCAGTTTTGCCAGGGTCACCGTTTTCCCACACAATTGGACTATTTTGAAAATGCAGTTATGGGAAAAACTACTTTTTTTTGGATACTTTTATAATGTACTGCGGCCACTGAAAAGTTTATCTGTAGACAAAGAAAATGATTTTACTAATGCGTATTAACCTTGTAATGAATAACTGGCAACCTAAGGACGCAGGAGAAACGTCACAAACTATTACGTGAGTTTCACCCACAGCAGAGTTTAGGCTTGTTTGATATGCATCAGATCGATCAGCGAATGACTTCAAAGTACAGTGATAGCAATTCAAAAGCATAAAGAGTCGTCTGCTCATCAATCACTCGTGGTACTTTGATGTTATACACTGTTCGGTCTGCGCAGCACCAATACATCTCAAACAAGCCTATCATTTTTTTTAGTGAGTCGTTGAATTATTCACTCAACCGATTAATTCAAAACGCAGATACATTCAGTAACGAAATAAGTCACTAGGCTTGTTCGAGATTCATGCGACGCACAGTTAAAATTGCTTATTTCTCTGGATTTAAACATTATTGGAAACATAAGGGATAATGTAAGTACACAAGTCAACAAAATATATAACACTGTTCTAGTGGTTTTTGGATATTTTAATCCAAAAATCGTATATATTGTGCCGTTAATAAGTTTATTTTATTGTGTATTCTACATTTCAACTCACATCTCTATTAAATGCCATGCTTCATAATATGAGGATGTGTCATGCAATGAATAACATTAATATTATTTAATTATAAACTGTTATAATGATCACATTTCTCCATTATAATTAGCATGGTTGTTATGAATGTAGCCTCTTACACTGCTAATGACCGCCTCAAAGTCAAAGATGTTTGCAGCCAAATTTAAAAAATGAAACAAAACATTTTCTGATTAACTTTACAATTACCCCTGCTCTTTACTATAACAATGAGCATGAGACGCCTAGTGAAAAGCAGGCGATAATGGTCTAATGATCAGCTGTGTGAACGGCAGGCAGACACCAGAGCGTGTGTGTTTACATAGCCTGAGTCACATGACAGGTCCCTGCATATGTGGCTAGTAGATTATGCTGCCGGGTGTCTGGCTAAAGATGGTTTCCTGTAGCCTGTGCTGGCGACAGTTCAGTGGGCCTGTCTGTCGTCAAACTCTCACCATGTTTATTTTCCCTCCTATGGAATGACATGTTTGCCGAACAGCAGCCGGGTTGGTCTCACCCATGTGCGTTCCTTCATCTTTGTCAATGCCTGACTCTCAGAGCCGGACCGCTAATGAACCAGACCATCCAGATCACAGCATGTTCAGCCACACATGCTTTCCACCCACTCCCATCCTCTTCCCAGCTGAAGTCATGTGACCGTTGGGTGTTGTTGGCCCGATCTAGCCCGGCTTGGAGTCCTGGTCTGGTAACTGGTTAGTGGCTGGGAGGTGGGCTTCGGTTGTAAAAATAGGGAAAGAAAAACAGACCGAGAACAATGAGAGCAGTAAAATGCAGTTTCGCCGTGATGTGTTAGCCAGAGACGCCTCCGCCCTGCACTGACCGGACCCGACCCGTGTTTCTGGTTCTGTCCCTCGCTGACATTTCCTTACATTGGCCTTAAGTGGACTCCTTTTCAGTTTTTCATAACTTGTACATCAGCAGATACAATTAAAGTACAGTGCATACATTTTTTGCAGCCATACGGACATTGAGAATATAAACGCTCTTTCTTACACCATCTCTCTCTTTTGTAAACACATGAATATAGCACTGGACTGAATTGCAGTGGTTTCGATTCGAAGTGTATTCATTTGATTGTGCTGTAGAGATCAGGAAAATTAGGAAATGGCCGTCTTGAATGAAAGGAAAACACTGAATATTACATAATAAAACAGGCTCATTCACCAGCACTCACGTCCCTATCTTTCCATAGCTGTGCTAAAAATCCTTGTGTCGTGGAATTGAAAAAATAACAGTGTTCCTTTTTTCCCCTTTTCTTTTCCTCCCTATTTGTATAGAAATATTGTTAAATCAACAAATTTTTATTTGATTTTAATTTAAAATAATTTTAAAATATATGACACATTAATACGTTATAAATGTAATTATTATAGTATAAACACTATAAGGGGGACCTAATTTGCCCCTTTTTTTTCAAGATGTAATATAAGTCTCTGGTGTCTCCAGAATGTGTCTGTGAAGTTTCAGCTCAAAATCCCCTACAGATCATTTATTATAGCATGTTGTAAATACCCGTTTTTGAGTAAAAGCAAAAGCATGCTGTTTTTGTGTATGTGCCTTTAAATGCAAATGAGCTGCTGCTCCCCGCCCTTTTCCAGAAGAGGGCGGAGCCTGTACAGCTCCTGTTTGCATCGGATACTCTGCCAAAAAGTGACAAATCATCTGTTTGGTTTTGATTATCATCTATAGTAGTCAACATTTGAAGTGGATCAAAACAGTTCATTAAAGCTGTCCTAAGAAGAAGGTTTTAGGAAAGGTTTTGATCCACTTCAAATGTTGACTAATATATATTGTGATCACACTCACGGACATTTCAGTTCTTCATCATCATGAAAGTTTATTATCTGCATGTGCTTTAAAGATATATCAGTTTAAATAAACTTCTGATTTATGGTTTTCTGAGCGCACACATCTGAAGCACGCGCACAGAAAGCTGTCTATCAGACGGCACGTCTCGTGAGTATTAAACTAACTTCTCTTTCATGTCTTATTGCACTTAAACTGTCAAATACACACAAGGTTATGTCAAGAACACAAAGTTCACAAGGTTATGTCTGTGAATGTAAACAGCAAGGACAGAAATCACATGTGTATATTAGATCTGTCTATTAAAGTGACAGCAGCATAATATGAATGTTATGAATCAAACAACAAAAAGGGAAACATAAAATTACTCACTGCTCTTGAATAACTGCAGTAGCTTTAATAAGAATACATTTCTTACTTGAATGCTGCTGTTAAATGCTCTGGCGAGGAAATAAACATGGCGGACTGTGTTCAGCTCACTCAGAGGAGGAGCTAAGCTAATAGGGCGGAGTCTGTCAGCAGTCGTGGGCGGGGATTCTTAAGTGGAGGGGGAAATCTGAAGACTGGTTATGATTTATGGGGATTATATAAAGTGGGTGGATAGTCTGGTTGTTTACACACACATCTGTGTTCAAACACCTTATAAAAGAATTTTGAGTTTTGAATATGAATTTTGCATAATAGGTCCCCTTTAATGGATTACATATAGATAACACAAAAGATAATAATTTTAAAAAATCAATTCTGCTTTGGGAGTCCCCAGACAAAACAACTTCAAGCTGAGATAGGAGAAAGTATTTCAACAACAAGAACAAAATGCATACTTCAACTTTAAAGGAACCAAAGTGAAATTCCTGGAGATCTTGATTGATTCTTACAGCTGTTAAGAGAAGGATCTGAGAACACTTTTGCTTTTTATCACAAACGTCTCTATCTGTGAGGTCTCTAAAGAGGTAACCAAAGAAGGTGGCGCTGTAAACTGACTCAAGCGTTCCAGAATGGAAACGGCCTGTTTCTGAGCGCAGTAAGAGCGATTGCTCTTTAACGTCTGTGTCCACAGGCTGTGAAACAATCTAATGTTCTCGCACCCCTTTAAAAGAGTCACCGGCTGCCTTTAATGTCTTCGCAAACATTCACACACGTCTCTATGGTGCTTTTCCACTCCGGATCCTCACACACGGTCATTCCGTTTCCCCAGTAACAGAGTGTTTGTGTCCATAAATAAAGAGGCTATTTACTGTCCAGCTTTATGGTTGGTACCCCTCTCTGTCTGTGTACTTTTCCCTTCTGGCAGGTTTAACACTCACCTGAGGGCTCCTGGATCTATTTCACACTCCACCGGGTGTTTGGGAGGGGGTTGGGTGAGGAGAAGGAGGTTTACAGCATCTCCAGTACCGTCAGAAGATCTCAAGTGTCTCTCTAAACCTTTTGAGGAGAAAGCCTGACTGGAAATACTTTGTGAGGAAGCCTCACCTGTGCATACACACACACACACACACACACACACACACACACACACACACACACACACACACACACACACACACACACACACACATGCCGACAAGATAAGAGTGAAACTGTTACATTTGTCCTGCTGAATCCCTCCATGTGTCCGTATGGAAGCCTGTGATCCTTTGATGATGATCAAAGCCGAGGCAAAGTGTGCCCTAATTCCCCTGCTTTGGCCAATCTCCTTCTGTCTCTCTCTATACTCTTTCTCACTTTCTCTTTCCTTCATCTCTTTACTTCTTCCACTTTCTTCTTTTTTCTTTTCTATTCTTTATTTATAGGTTTTTGTTGACCGAAGGGTGTACAGTATATAGAAATTGATACATTATAGAAAATTAAGTGTATTTCTTAAATTACAGTTATTTATATTAACAAATTGTAAACATTAAAGCCCTGAGTATACTTTGTTTTTTTACACGTACGCACAGTCGCACGCTCAGCTTTGCAAAGTATACTTCATTTGACTTGTACGCGTACACAGGTGTTTGACGCATGCACAGTTTTGAGCAATCTCTCTCCACAAGTTACAACTCATGTAAACATCTTTGTATTCTTTCATGCTAGAGTTGAACAAAGGAGGGTACTTTTTCTAACTTCTTCACACAATCTTTCGTCTATGTAGGCCTCCATTGTCGCTGTAGCTTGCATGTGTTCCGTTCTGTTCTGTTTATGCAGTTTTTCTTCAATTACCTTGTGAATCGATGGTTGCCACCTTGTGGATAAACTAATTACTGCAAAAAATAGTAAATAAATAAATATAAAATGCGCATGTGCGAACTGTGCATACATGTAAAAGTGAAGTATACTTTGGGCAATACATTATATTAAACACAATAAAACAAACAAAACAAAATAAAAGGAATTAAAATGATTTAAAAATAGTTTAAAATTCAAAATAGTAATTGCATTTATTCACTTAATGTTATTTATTTATTGATTCAGTATCAGTCAGTATTGCATTAATTGTGCATGCTAGTTCACTTGCTCATTTTATATTTAGATTACAGTTAGTTAATCTTCTAAAACTTATTTTTTTATTTTAATATCAGCCTTGTATTGTTAATCATCTATCTATCTATCTATCTATCTATCTATCTATCTATCTATCTATCTATCTATCTATCTATCTATCTATCTATCTATCTATCTATCTATCTATCTATCTATCTATCTATCTATCTATCTATCTATCTATCTATCATCTAATCTGTCTGTCTGTCTGTCTATTTTCACTATTATTTTTTCCCATTAATAATGATTTTTTAAGTTATTAATTTTGCATGCTTAATTCCCTTAAATTTCTTCTTATATTATCTACTTACTTAAAGTTCCTCTTTGAAATATTTAATAGCAGTTATTAAAAAAGAGAAAAACAAATTTCATATATATATATATATATATATATATATATATATATATATATATATATATATATATATATATATATATATATATATTTGGACAAAATAGTAGATAATTTTTCAAGCCTTTTATTGGTTATCTGCCATAATCATTTGTTTGTTTGTTTGTTTGTTTGTCTCTGTTGGTTTATTTTCATTATTAGATTAATTTTGCATTCTTAATTCCCTTTTACATTTAAATTTTATCTGATATTATCTACTTAAAGTTAATCTTTGAAACATTTAATAGCAGTTATTTAAAAAAAAATGTAAAATAAATTTCATATACAGTATATATATTTTTACACTTATTTAGATGAAATAGTAGATCATTTTAATATCAGTCATTAGTCGATTATCTGCCATAAAAAGGAAAATAATTATCATCTTATCAGTATCGACTATAATTGGTTCATCCCTAATTTTCCAACGATGTAATCATTTCTCAGTGCAGAAAAATCTTCTAATAGCATCTGTGTTTGTCTATGAGCAAAGTTAGTTATAGCTGTTCAGTTTCTACTCTTACCTGTCTGTTTATTCTTTATCTCTTTCTCCTTTGCCACCTCACTCTCCCTCATCTCTCTCATTGCCTCCCCCTTCTCTCTCTCTTTCTGCTTCTCTTTGTATTCTTATCTGTCACTGTGTCTTCCTGTCTCATGTTTCCACACATATGCTACTGTCAACACTCAACAATATCTTTCAGTAGAGTAAACCTTCTATAGTGGCGTATCTCTCTCTCCCAAAAACTTGTTCTCGCTCTCATTTTTTGTTGTTGTTGGCAGATTTATGCGAATCTTGTGAAAAATGAGCAAAAGTATTCCTCTGTGCGTTTGCCAGTCTGCTCAGCGTCACGCCACAGGTTGAACGCGCTCCCTCGCCGCTGTTGCTTCTTGGTCTCAGAGATGATGGCATTTTTGTGATGGATCCCTTTCCACGGACAGCATCACTTTCACATCGACAATTTCCAGTGTCTATTTCGCCGTTTCTCTGGTGATGGCTGACCTCTGACCTTTGGATGAGGCCATCCTGTGCAGACAGGTGATGACAGCCGTCAGAGGAAGACAGACACCATTTGTGCTTGACAGGCTTTGAAATGCAACACATTAAAGACTAACACAGAAATGCTCTCCGGAGTGGCGGTCTGATACGTCTGATTGCTTTTGTTCTGACATGTTTGGAAAATCTTCATGCTTGAATTCTGTCCTGTTGTTCACTTGAAAAGCTAGTCAGAAAATTATCAATTAAACACTTTTACTTATTCTTCTATTCATGCATTTCTTTTATATTTTTCCTTTTCCTTTAAAAGGGGACCCATTATGCAAAATTCACTTTTATTAGTGTTTGAACACCGATGTGCGAGAACAAACAGCCTATAATGGTAAAAATCCACTCACTCATTTTTTTTTTTTTTTTTTACAATAACAAGTGTTGTGTTTTGGGATGTACCAATAAACATAACAGTCTCCACAGACTCCCACTATCTGAGTCAGTGAGGACATCGTGGTTAAATTTCATTTTTGAAGAAAGTGTCCTAAAGAATCTCACAATCGAGGATCTTTGCAATGTCTCCGGTTCGAACATATAAGGCTGAACACCTCTACTGTCAGTTTCTGACATTTTCAGTGCGTGAGATTGTCCTGTTTTGTTGTTGAACATATAAGGCTGAACACCTCTACCGTCAGTTTCTGACATTTTCAGTGCGTGAGATTGTCCTGTTTTGTTGTTGAACATATAAGGCTGAACACCTCTACCGTCAGTTTCTGACATTTTCGGTGCGTGAGATTGTCCTGTTTTGTTGTTGAACATATAAAGCTGAACACCTCTACCGACAGTTTCTGACATTTTCAGTGCGTGAGATTGTCCTGTTTTGTTGTTGAACATATAAAGCTGAACACCTCTACTGACAGTTTCTGACATTTTCAGTGCGTGAGATTGTCCTGTTTTGTTGTTGAACATATAAGGCTGAACACCTCTACTGACAGTTTCTGACATTTTCAGTGCGTGAGATTGTCCTGTTTTGTTGGTGAACATATAAAGCTGAACACCGTTACTGACAGTTTCTGACATTTTCAGTGCGTGAGATTGTCATGTTTTGTTGTTGAACATATAAAGCTGAACACCTTTACTGACAGTTTCTGACATTTTCAGTGCGTGAGATTATCATGTTTTGTTGTTGAACATATAAAGCTGAACACCTCTACTGACAGTTTCTGACATTTTCAGTGCGTGAGATTGTCCTGTTTTGTTGTTGAACATATAAAGCTGAACACCTCTACTGACAGTTTCTGACATTTTCAGTGCGTGAGATTGTCCTGTTTTGTTGGTGAACATATAAAGCTGAACACCTCTACTGATGGTTTCTGACATTTTTGGTGCATGAGATTGTCCTGTTTTGTTGTTGAACATATAAGGTTGAACACCTCTACTGACAGTTTCTGACATTTTCAGTGCGTGAGATTGTCCTGTTTTGTTGGTGAACATATAAAGCTGAACACCTCTACTGATGGTTTCTGACATTTTTGGTGCGTGAGATTGTCCTTTTTTTGTTGTTGCTGGTATGCCGAAGCATTAGTTCTTAAAGCTCCACCCTCTTCTGCAAAGGGGGCGGGAGCAGCAGCTCATTTGCATTTGAAGGGACACACACAAAAACGGCATGTTTTTGCTCACACCCAAAAAGGGGCAATTTTAACATGCTATAAAAATGATCTGTGGGGTATTTTAAGCTGAAACTTCACATTCACAGTCTGGGTATAATAATCAGAAATGTTTCTTGAGCAGCAAATCATCATATTAGAATGATTTCTGAAGGATCATGTGACACTGAAGACTATAAACGATCCGATGCTAGCATTTGTTCAGTACGTTTATGATTATCAACAGAGAAGGTAATTGACTTTGTATCTGCAAATATGGGCTAAACTGCTCAGTTAAGGATGTTTGTGTGACCAAGAGGGGCTGCTGGGAACTGTAGTCTTCCCATTGCGCAGGAGTCATGTGAGGTCAGAAACGTGGTGTATGCAGTGATGGCGGCTAATTGGGCAGCTCTACCATTAAGAGCAGAGAAGCCCGTGGCCCCAGCCCTGTGTGGAGCTGAGAGAGAGACTCATTAGTATAGCTCCACTCAGGCCTGCCCTCACAGCTCACCTGTCAGTGAGGCAGATGGACAGTAATGGCTTGTGTTTGTAGCTGTGGAAGCAAGTGTGGGTGTAAATGTATGTGTGTGCATGCGTGTCTATAGGTGTATGTCTGTGTGGCGGTTTCCCCTGCAGCTGTCTCTCTTAGAGAGGTGTTAAAGGAGCAGTGGAGCATGATGTCTCCTCTCCGCTGCAGGTAAATGGACAGAGAGGTCTGCTGTGAGGGAACAGTCCACATATAGCACACACGAGACCTCGGCGGAAACTTCATCCAGTATAGCATTGTTATTTTTAAGAATTATTAATTAATTAAAGAATTATTTTATCTATCTGCATGCCAGTACAGTTTAAAAAAATGCTAGGTTAAAAATAACCCAAGTTGGGTTGAAAATGGACAAACCCAGTGGTTGGGTTAAATGTTTGCCCAATGTGCTGGGCAGTTTTATTTAACCAAACTTGTATAAAAATTACTATATGCCTGGCTTAAAATGAACCCAAAATAGGTTGGAAATTTGTTGTTTGGTTAATGTTAATTCCCAACATACTCTGGGTTAATTTTAAACAAGCCATACAATCATTTTTATATAGTAGTTGAGTTGAAACATTTCACCCAACCACTGGGTTAAAACAACCCAATCTCTGGGTTTGTCAATCAATCAATCAATCAATCAATCAATCAATCAATCAATCAATCAATCAATCAATCAATCAATCAATCAATCAATCAATCAATCAATCCATCCATCCATCCATCCATCCATCCATCCATCCATCCATCCATCCATCCATCCATCCATCCATCCATCCATCCATCCATCTTTGAGTGGAAGGAAAAACATGCTGTTTTCGTGCATGTGTCCTTAAATGCAAATGAGCTGCTGCTCCCCGCCCCCTTTCCAGATGAGGGCGGAGCCTGTATAGCTCATGCATTGGATACTCTGCCAAATACTAACAAAACATCTGTTTGGTTTTGATTATCATCTATATCATGATCACACTCACGGACATTTCAGTTCTTCTTCATCGTGAAAGTTTATTATCTGCATGTGTTTTAAAGCTATATCAGTTTAAACTTCTAATTTATAGTTTTCTGAGCGCACACTTCTGAAGCACGCGCACAGAAAGCTGTCTGTCAGACGGCACGTCTCGTGAGTATTAAACTAACTTCTCTTTCATGTTTTATTGTATTTAAACTGTCACAAAAGGTTATGTCAAAAACACACACAGTTCACATAAACACAGTGGGTTATGCCTGTGAACGTAAACAGCAGGGACAGAAATCACATGTGTATATTAGATCTGTGGCTTCTCTTCAAAAATCAAACTAATCCACTGCGTCTTCAGCGGCTCAGATGTCGGGAGTAAATGAAGATTGTTATGTTCACTCTTACATCCAACAACAAAACACCTCAATCTCTTACCAGACATTCATGTCTACAGCTGATGGGACAATGGCGGACAGTGTACAACTCGCTCAGGGCGGGGCTATGCTAATATGGCAGTGTCCGTCAGCAGTCGTGGGCGGGGCCTGAGCAATGTGACGTCACTTTAAACTGCGAACGGCTTGTTCTGTGAGACTGTTGAGGTTTTATGTGGATTAAAAAAACGTGTGGATTTTCATCATAATAGGGTGGTTGTGTACACACACTGCTGACACACATTTATGTTCAAACACCATTTAAAAGTGGATAGGGAGTCTACAAACTGAAGTCTTGGGGTGAAAAAAAACAGGCTGAATGTGACAAAACAACAGTGAGAGGTCAGACTGTGGGAGTGTGTCCTCCTCCCCCTATTTCTGACAATAATCTGTACCCTATTCCCCCACCCTCAGCTCTTCTTTATCCAGCTGGACGTCTCCTACACACCAGCAATCGCTCCACTTCCTTTTCCAATTACTCCTAAAACAGGCTGCTATTAAAGAGTATTAGTTTTCCTGAGGGAAGAAACTCTTATGTGTGTGTGTGACTGTCATGTCCAGTAGCTCAGCAGTGGGTGGCCTTTAGTGGGAGGAATGGAGACCAGCCACGAGAGATTAAACACCCTTGGAGACGCGTTCGCTGAAGCTCTGCTTTCCAGAACGTTCTTTTTCACATTTTGCTCACTGTGCTTTTACTGTAGCCAGTTTGGAGGATAATACTGCACAGACTTGCCTGAATGAAGGAGAAAATAAAGAGAGAATAGAAAAATGTAAATGTAGTTAGGTGTTTTTATTGTAGCGTCAGCTGTCCATTCAGCGACCGAGGTGGAAGCTGGCATAGAGGATGGTGCGTGCTTTTCCCCTGTCTAATTCAGTGGATGCTGCGGTGATCCGATCCAAGATTTCAGACCAGTGTGGGCAGCCTGGACCGTTCTCCACACTTGCATTCAGTCAAGAACGCTAATGAGGGATGTTGATCAAAGAGCCTTGGTCCCCTCGGTCCATCTCTTCTAACTCTCTCTCTCGCTCTCTTTCTTTTCTCATTTTTTTATATGATCAAGCAGACTTCTGAAAGAGCAAACTTGCTTAGAGCACAAAGCAAGTACAAAAGCCATTAATAAACCACTATGGACACTCTAGGCATTTAATCATTGCTCTCTCTTTCTCTGTCTCCTCTAGGCTAGCTGTTGTGCTGGTCAGAGCTATAGGGAGCATTAAACACATTACAATGTGGGGTTGGGGGAGGACCTCCATTAGGCTGGGACTTGTCAAGTGGACGTCTGCGTTAGAAACAGAGCTGTTGTGTTCGCCACCCGAATTACGCTATTTGTTTAACTGCGACGTGGAGCATTTCCAGACGATTGCAGTCACAGTCATGGGAGAAGTCTGGTGGCCAAATGTGCTCACACCTGTTCTGGTGGCATTTGCTTCAGAGTGTGTTTCTGTTCCAGTACAGCCCCATCCTTAATATCACATTGCTGGATTTAATTCAAGACCATTTTTTTGGGAATCATAGATATTTTGACTGAGAGTGCCTGAATTAAAGCACAAGATGAGAACACACAACATCCAAGAAGAACATTTTGCAAATGCTGCTCTTTTATAGTTCATTTTCTTCGTATTTTTCTATAAATTTACTTTGGCAGCAGAATTTTTGGTCCAATTTCATGGTATATTAGGTGGCCTTAAGTACTTACATTAAAACGTCAGTACAATGTACTTATTGTGTTCATATTGTATTGCAAAACAATTTTACTGCTATTGAGGATACAGGTAAGGTTAGGGACAGGTTTGGTGGTTTGGGTAGGTTTAAGGGAGGGTTAAGGTGTAAGGGATGGGTCAACAGTGTAATTATAAATGTAATTACAGAAATGAATTACAGATGTAATTACATGCAGGTTTTTTTTAATATAAGTACAATATAAAAACATGTATGTACACAATAAGTGCAAAAAATCAAATGATTAATTAATTATTAAATACATAGTTAAGGCCACCTAATATAAAGTGGCGCTGATTTTTTTATTACCCCACATCCATCCATCCATCCATCAATTCATCCACCCATCAATTCATCCACTCACCCACCCACCCATCCATCCATCCATCCATCAATTCATCCACCCATCAATTCATTCACTCACCCACCCACCCATCCATCCATCCATCCATCCCCTCACACACCCCACCCACTCATCCATCCATCCACTTACCCACCCATCCATCCATTCATCCATCCACTCACCCATCCATCCATCCATCCATCCAACCATCCATCCATCCATCCATCCGCTCACCCACCCACCCACCCACTCATCCATCCATCCACTTACTAACCCACCAATCCACCCACCCACCAATCCATCCATCCATCCATCCATCCATCCATCCATCCATCCATCCATCCATCCATCCATCCATCCATCCATCCATCCATCCATCCATCCATTCATCCACCCACCCACCCATCCATCAATTCATCCACCCATCAATTCATCCACTCACCCACCCATCCATCCATCCACCCACTTACCCATACACCCACCCACCCATTCATCCATCTGCTCACCCATCCATCCATCCATCCATCCATCAATTCATCCACCCATCAATTCATCCACTCACCCACCCATCCATCCAACCATCCATCCATCCATCCATCCATCCATCCATCCATCCATCCATCCATCCATCCATCCGCTCAGCCACCCACCCACCCACCCACTCATCCATCCATCCACTTACCCACACACCCATCCAGACATCCAATCCATCCATCCATCCATCCATCCATCCATCCATCCATCCATCCATCCATCCATCCATCCATCCATCTATTCATCCACTCACCCACCCACCCATCCATCCACTCACCCACCCATCCATCCACTCACCCACCCATCCATCCTCTCACCTACACACCCACCCATCCATCCATCCATCCATCCATCCATCCATCCATCCATCCATCCATCCATTTATCCATCCATCCATCCATCAATTCATCCATCCATCCATCAATTCATCCACCCATCAATTCATTCATCCATCCATCCATCCATCCATCCATCCATCCATCCATCCATCCATCCATCCATTCATCCACTCACCCACCCACCCACCCACCCACCCATCCATCCACTCACCCATCCATCCATCCATCCATCCATCCATCCATCCATCCATCCATCCACCCATCCATCCATCCATCCATCCATCCATCCATCCATCCATCCATCCATCCATCCATCAATTCATCCATCCATCAATTCATTCATTCACCCATCCATCCATCCATCCATCCATCCATCCATCCATCCATCCATCCATCCATCCATCCATCCATCCATCCATTCATCCATTCATCCATCCATCAATTCATCCATCCATCAATTCATCCATCCATCAATTCATCCATCCATCCACCCATCCATCCATCCATCCACCCACCCATCCATCCATCCATCCATCCATCCATCCATCCATCCATCCATCCATCCATCCTTTCAGTAGAAGAAAGAAACTCAGGTTTGGAACAACTTGAGAGTGAGTAAATGATGACAATTTTCATTTTTTTGGGTGAACTATATATACTAATTTTATTTGCAGTAAGAAGACTTACATGAGTCTTCAAATATGTTTCTGAAAATTGCTTTTGTCTAATAAGTTAATCCTAGAATGAGAAGACAAAAACAGAAACAATAAAGGAGGCATGTTGGATGATAAACAAAATACAATTATTGTGGACAGAATAGCTATGATCTTTTGTGTTGGGATCTTTGACTTTGGTATCTTGTGAAATCAGAGTACTGTTAGAGACATCTGTTGAGATCTCTTCTAAAACTTTAGCGTAGACACGTGAGATGAATAGGATCATTATTCGTAGGAGAAAAATCCAAAGAATAGATGCTTTTGCTCTCCATGTAATCTCAATGATGTCTAGATATTAACTTACACTAATGTACAATCTTTTGTAAATCTATGAGAAAAATTCACTCCCTTGAACAGCCCAAATCTCTCAAAGTACTTTTTTTTTTTTCAAAAAAAGTATATTATATAAAAGCTGTTGTCTCTGCATGGGTCAGGGAATGTTCAGTCTTTTCATCACTAACACCATCCTCTCTCTCGTCTGTTCTTCAGCTGCATTCACGGCTTTACCGCACTGCGTTTAGTGAGCTGAGGGCTGTGGAGAGCAGGGCCTTTATTCAGAGCTGTCTGTCTGAAATGGTGGGGCATTAGCTCACATGAAGAGCCTTTGTGTTTTTGAAGGACACTGTCATTATACACCTCCAGCATTGCGACCTCTCGCTCATTCACTCGAGAGAGAGAGAGAGAGGGTGAGAGGAAGAGAGTAAAAAAGGACAGAGGGTTGGAAAGAGACGGTGAGAAAAGAGAAAGAAGCTTTTTGGCAGACAGAGACAAGTGGTGCTCGTCTCTTTCATGTGTTTGGCGGTACAGTCGAGAGGAGGGACAATCCTTCCTCCCCCTCAGACACTAAGGTGCAGTGAGGGGACTGTTCCTTTGCAGTTCTCACGAGCACTGCGGGATTTACACTGAAGTGGATACAGCAATAATACATCTCTCTCCACACACACTCTTTAAAATGCACACACACACAAAGATAAAACATTCATGCATGTATAAAAACAATAATTCAACCCCCAAAACAAGTTGCAATTTGGAAGTACGAAAATGTTATTTCTTAAAGTTCTCTGAAAGTTAAATTTTTTACATCAAGGGAACATTTCATTTTATCATTTTGTAAACATTATGGGTTACTTTTGAATGTTGTCTGAACGTTTTGGAACAGAAACATTTAAAAAACATTAGACATCCAAATAAAATGTTTCAGTGTATAAATAACATTCTTGTGCTAATGTTTGGAGAACATGTTTTATTTAGAATATAGTTAACAATATAATCCTAATATAAATGAGGGTCAAAGGCACATTTTGAGTACACAGTCATACAAACAAATCATATTCAAATATATGAACATCACATACCTCGCATTTCAATCAATCAGTCAATCATCGGTGAGCATGCTGATAACAGCATCATATCCACTATATTATTAACATTAATATAATGTCCACTCATAACAGAAAACATGATTTTTGTGATGTCATGCATGCATGTATTATAGCAAACTATCCAAAAGGCCAATGAAATCTTGTCTAAACATTCATATATCTTTTATAACAGTATATAAATGTTCATCCTATAGTTTAATACGTTGCTTATAACAAATGTATTTTATATTTCAACATATTACAGTCGATTTCACTTATCTCTGTCAGTATAGCAATTTGGGAAAGTAGAGTCAGTAGATGTGTTCACACTGGCGGATAACAAGCTAATAGGAAAACGACTGACATCTCTCTCTTTTCATACAGATTACATAAACAGAGAATATTTATTTTTGTTTTGAATTAGATAAATTAAAGTAGACAAGTAACACTTTCAGTAACACTTTAGCATAGGGAACATGTATTCACTATTAACTATGACTTTTCCCTCAATAAAATGTACTGCTATGTAATAGTTAGTAAGGTGGTTGTTAATTTAGGTATTGAGTAGGATTAAGAATGCAGAATAAGGCATTAATATGTGCTTAATAGTTACAAATAAAAAGCCAATATTCTAGTAATGTGCTTCTAATAAGCAACTAGTTAAAAGACCCTAAAATAAAGTGTCACCAAAGTTTCAATATATATGTATTGGTTTGCGTTTACTGTGTATTTGCTGAGTTTTGTTTCATTTTTGTGACATGCTCCAGATAAAAATTCACAGAGACGAGACGGCAGAAAGCACACCATGTTTGTTTTCTTTATTTTACAAAAGCACAATATTTTGTTTTGATTGTGGACACATAAAAGTAGAAAAAAGACCCTTTACAGTTTCGAATGACGTATTGCTTTTATATTAGCCAACCTTGACTGTAGAGTAAATTGCTGTGGATTAGAGTGTCTGGCAAATGCATAAATGTAAAGATACTTCACCTATAATATAAAAACAAAAACAAAAAAACAATAATATTGTGCCATATGATCACACAATGCATCATGTGTCCTTACTAATTGCCACATAGTTCCTTTTCTCTCCCTCAGGATCTTCAATGCAGCCATAATCGCACACCAGCCTGATTAGCCGCATTTATCTGCAGAGGACACAGAAATGGAGGCGATGATCTTTGAACCGTTATTGCGGCAGGAGCCTCCGGGGAGCATCAGGATCAATCTCAGCTGGACATGAGATGAAGGTACGTCCCCCGCTCACCTAACTGCTTTCCCATTCCTGATCTTATCACACGCCATTGTGGTTTCCTCGAGCTCTGCTCCCAGATCTGGAGCTAATCCCAGTCCTTGTTTTTCCTCCCGGAAAATAAATCTCACTTTTCAGGTGATGCTGTCCTGGCCTGCGCTGTGCTGATGGGAGAAAGCGTCCCCTCAGGGCCTTCCTGGTTTACAGTGGCCATTCGGCGGAGCAGAGCCAACACATCGATCTCTCGCCTACGGATTATTTACAAAGGCACCAATCAGTGCGGAATGTGGAATGTTGAACAGGAAAATATGCTGCTTTTCCACTCTCTTTTACAATCTCTGTTCGCTCTCTTCTCCATGTGGCTTCATTAAGCTGGTTGCAGTGCATTTCTACTCATTTTTTGAAGCACTACTCCTTGTGTGAGTGGACTGGCTATGACAATGGCACATAAAACATTAGCTGCACCTGTGAGAGAGCGGGGCATTGTGTGATAAAGCACCATAATCTCCACAAGGACAGCACTGATATTTGGGGCACATAAGCATGATAATGGGATGCATAAATGTCATAAGGTGACCTCTCCAAAGCGAGGGCCGATTATCCTTCTGGATGTGTCATATTGTTCTGGTGCGTTTAGATATGTTGCTCTCCTGTGGGCTGTTCGGCTTTTCGTGTCCTTTTCACATGATAAAGGAATGTGCTTAAAACAAACGCTCATTCAGGCTACACTGGTGGACAAAATAAATTTAGAGAGGAAGAAAGAGAGAACTAGGAAGAGAGAGGTGGTTAAAAGATAATTCTGTCGTTATTTACCTGTATGTTTTATGATGTTATTTTTTTCCCTTAAAAATAAGAAGAGATGGAAATGTATTAATTATAGGTTAGATTTCTCTTAATGTTTATAGCTCATATTGCATTAATGATTCAGTCACTTTTAGTAATTTTAAAGGGAACCTATTGTGCAAAATTCACTTTTATAAGGTGTTTGAACATAGATTTGTGTCTGCAGTGTCTGAGAACAACCAGCCTATATTAGTAAAAATCTGATTTTTTTTTAAATATAATTTTCATAAATTAGAATCAATCTCTAGCTAATTCAGACTCCCCCTATGATGATGTCATGGAGAAGCCCCATTTTCTGTGCGTGAGATTGTCCTGTTTTGTTGTTGAACATATAAGGCTGAACACCTCTACTGACAGTTTCTGACATTTTCAGTGCGTGAGATTGTCCTGTTTTGTTGTTGAACATATAAAGCTGAACACCTCTACTGACGGTTTCTGACATTTTCAGTGCGTGAGATTGTCCTGTTTTGTTGTTGAACATATAAAGCTGAACACCTCTACTGACGGTTTCTGACATTTTCAGTGCGTGAGATTGTCCTGTTTTGTTGTTGAACATATAAGGCTGAACACCTCTACTGTCAGTTTCTGACATTTTCAGTGCGTGAGATTGTCCTGTTTTGTTGTTGAACATATAAGGCTGAACACCTCTACTGACGGTTTCTGACATTTTCAGTGCGTGAGATTGTCCTGTTTTGTTGTTGAACATATAAAGCTGAACACCTCTACTGACAGTTTCTGACATTTTCAGTGCGTGAGATTGCCCTGTTTTGTTGTTGAACATATAAAGCTGAACACCTCTACTGACGGTTTCTGACATTTTCAGTGCGTGAGATTGTCCTGTTTTGTTGTTGAACATATAAAGCTGAACACCTCTACTGACAGTTTCTGACATTTTCAGTGCGTGAGATTGCCCTGTTTTGTTGTTGAACATATAAAGCTGAACACCTCTACTGACAGTTTCTGACATTTTCTGTGCGTGAGATTGTCCTGTTTTGTTGTTGAACATATATGGCTGAACACCTCTACTGACAGTTTCTGACATTTTCAGTGCGTGAGATTGTCCTGTTTTGTTGTTGAACATATAAAGCTGAACACCTCTACTGACGGTTTCTGACATTTTCAGTGCGTGAGATTGTCCTGTTTTGTTGTTGAACATATATGGCTGAACACCTCTACTGACAGTTTCTGACATTTTCAGTGCGTGAGATTGTCCTGTTTTGTTGTTGAACATATAAGGCTGAACACCTCTACTGACAGTTTCTGACATTTTCAGTGCGTGAGATTGTCCTGTTTTGTTGTTGAACATATAAAGCTGAACACCTCTACTGACAGTTTCTGACATTTTCAGTGCGTGAGATTGTCCTGTTTTGTTGTTGAACATATAAGGCTGAACACCTCTACTGACAGTTTCTGACATTTTCAGTGCGTGAGATTGTCCTGTTTTGTTGTTGAACATATAAAGCTGAACACCGTTACTGACAGTTTCTGACATTTTCAGTGCGTGAGATTGTCCTGTTTTGTTGTTGAACATATAAGGCTGAACACCTCTACTGTCAGTTTCTGACATTTTCAGTGCGTGAGATTGTCCTGTTTTGTTGTTGAACATATAAGGCTGAACACCTCTACTGACAGTTTCTGACATTTTCAGTGCATGAGATTGTCCTGTTTTGTTGTTGAACATATAAGGCTGAACACCTCTACTGTCAGTTTCTGACATTTTCAGTGCGTGAGATTGTCCTGTTTTGTTGTTGAACATATAAGGCTGAACACCTCTTCTGACAGTTTCTGACATTTTCAGTGCGTGAGATTGTCCTGTTTTGTTGTTGAACATATAAGGCTGAACACCTCTACTGACAGTTTCTGACATTTTCAGTGCGTGAGATTGTCCTGTTTTGTTGTTGAACATATAAGGCTGAACACCTCTACTGACAGTTTCTGATATTTTCAGTGCGTGAGATTGTCCTATTTTGTTGTTGAACATATAAAGCTGAACACCTCTACTGACAGTTTCTGATAAATTCAGTGTGTGAGATTGTCCTGTTTTGTTGTTGAACACATAAGGCTGAACACCTCTACTGACAGTTTCTGACATTTTCAGTGCAATTTCATTGCCAAATCAATAGATTATTTCAATAATAAACCAATTTAAAACAATTCCTGCAAAAGATCTGTTTAGCAGGACCTTTTAATGACTTTTAAAAGGTTTTTAGAGGTGATATCAATAATTAACTAAATGACCTTAACTATAAATGAAACAACAAAATAAATGTAAAAATATTATTTAAAATATCTCATTCATTAATATTATATAATACTACTGACAAAATGCATAAATTACATCTTTAATTAGACATTGTCATAGGAACAACCAGGTATAAACTAAATTTTGTTGTAAGCTGTATGTGATTCACTTTCAGAATCACTGGTTGCGCTGCATGTTGTTAATATCCCTCAATCCTGCACATCTGATTCAGTGACAGTCGACCTACGAAAATAAAATGGCATCAAAAAGTTGTGGTTGGTGGTCAGTTTGCGTGTAAATGTATATTTTTGAACAACTTTTTCAGCTTTTAATGTTGTTACTAGAGAGAAATTAGCATTGTATTTATTTAAATGTTCGCTCTATCACCAAAGCTTTCTCTAATTTTTTTGTAAATCATTAGACCGTTTTGCTGCCTAATTAAACATCCTTTGTGGTATTTTTTTAAAAAGATGAACAGATTCTCGATAAGTGTTGTAATATTGTCCATGGAGGGAAGCATTGCCAAACTTTGTTTATACTTGGTTCTCATAAGGTTGGGGAAAATATCAACCTGAGAGTTCAGTGTTAAATATTAAGTCTATTAAAATTCCGTTGGTGTCTCCGAGTCCCTAAACAGGGCAAGCGATGGAAACAAAAACCTGGAATATGGCTATTGCGATCAGACGAAGAAGAGAGAGAATTCATCCTCTGAGTTCTAGGGAGTTTTCGGGCAGCGTCCCAAGCATGGAAAAGCCCCCCCCCCCTGCTATTAATCTAAATTACATGAGCTCATCGGTCTTTACTGGGGAGGGAGATAACATCACTGCCAACCTGCTCCGCTCACACTCAAATATCATCAGATCAGTTCTCCTCCAGCTCTCCACCGCAGCAAAGCACGGAGGAGCTCAAGGTCAGCCTTAGAAAGAAGCAGAGACAGAACATTGTTTTATGTGATGAAAATCATCATGTTATCCTTGGCTAAGTCCACTAACTGATAACAGAATGATTCACTTTGAAGTCTGCAGGATTACAGCACTAATGAGACTTATGGGACGGCAAAAAATAGTGTGATAGGATCTGGTACAATACAATAAAAATTCTATATGTTAATGCAATAACTAACACTGAATAACAATGAACTTTGTTAAAGTATTAGTTGACTTCAGAATTAAAATGTTCTGATAATTTTCTCACCCCCATGTCTTCCAAGATGTTCATGTCTTTCTTTCTTCAGTCAAAAAGAAATTAAGGAAAACATTCCAGGATTTTTCTCCATATAGTGGACTTCACTGGGGTTCAACGGGTTGAAGGTCCAAATGTCAGTTTCAGTGCAGCTTCAAAGAGCTCTACATGATCCCAGACGAGGAATAAGAGTCTCATCTAGAGAAACCATTGGACATTTTCTAAAAAAAAAAAAAAAAAAAATTATATACTTTTTAACCACAAATGCTCATCTTGCACTGCTCTGTGATGCTCCACACATGACGTAATCATGTTGGAAAGGTCCGAAAGTACAGATTCAGTGTTTACAAAGTGAACGTGCAAAGACTAAGTCAAACTGCCTTTACAAAAAAAAGGCTTGTTTTGCACGTTGGATGTTTGCATGTTGGATGATTTTGAAGTTGGAGAGAGTTTTTGCTCTACTGTAGTACTCCCGCCTACGTCATGCATAACTCTTTCGTCAACCTGAAGTGTCGAAGTCCACTATATGGAGAAAAATGCTGTTTTTCCTGAGTAAATGAGTAAATTATCAGGAAATTTTAATTCTGTAGTAAACTAACCCTTTCATTTCTACACACTAATGCATTTTTAACATTGACATAAACAGTTGCATTTTTAAAATATATACTACTGTAATTTAAAAAATAAATTAATTAACTGCATTTATGCAATTATGCATTTACTAATGTTAACAAATGTTTTTTTTAATGATAAAAAGTTTCAAAAAGCTAAGCCAGACATCTCAAAGCAAATCCAATGCTATAAATATTTGGTTTCCCTCAGTTCCTCCCAGCTAAGCTTCATAAAACCATCTGCAAAGTTTTAAATAACTGAAGGCCTGAAACCCATTCTCTCTTGTTTTCAAAATGTTGTAAAACTTTTCAGACACACCGATGGCATTAAAATGCAAACTCCAGCATGGGGTTATTATTGTCAAAGCTCTCTCTGACTCTGCAAAATATGTATTTATTAATTCACGGAGCGTATCGGTTTCAGGCCTTAAAAATTGACATGCGGCTGCTCTCCTGGATTTGGATTAGATAATGATCTAGCCCTCGGCCCCTGGGGGACATCACAATAGAAAAGGATTATGCTTCATATTCCAGGGCGCTGCTTTGTTGGATTGAGTTCCCTCACGGTATGTCGTGGAAATGTGGATGACTCAATCTTCTGAAGTGCTGATTGGCCAATTTGTTTTTTTCTTTAAAACCGCTCTTTGAAAAGGATACGGGCCGTGCACACAGTGTGTGTGTGTGTAAGTGAGCGTGTTTGTGTGTATCTGGGCGAGTGTATTATGTGTAGATGAATAGACGTCTGTGTTTAACTGTGTGTTGAGATTCGCTGTGCTCTCGTCAGTCGCTGTGTCACTTCATTAACTGTAACAAACGTGCGGTCGCAGCAACCCGGCCTGTGCGCCAACTCTTGTGGTTGGCTTTTAATAGGATTATTTGTGCGGTAATGACCCTTTGACTGCTGATTTATTTTGGTGGCCCTCTCATGACCCACTTCAGGGCCCCGTCATCTCCAAGCGCTCAGCCCCGGTTCCCGCTCTCCTCAACAGCTGTGTGGTCAATGGCTTCCAGATTTTCATAATTTTCGCAGACCTGCCCGATGACAGATGAACTTTTAATGTCTGTGAGTCTTGACGGTGCAATCACTCACCGGTATTGTTTTTGTCGGTAACCCCTACGTCGAGCACTTCAATGGCTTTTTTTTCTCTCTCTCTCTCTCTCATCCAGATGTGTGCAGCAATTGGCACTTTCCATGAATAGGGTTTATTAACTGTGAAACTGAAACTATTCATTTTGTAGGAGTTTTGTAGTTTGTGTTACCAATATTTGAGTCTAAATACAGTTTTAAACAGTTCTGTTTTGGGGATTTTTATATTATATTAAGATATTCTTTTAAAAAAAGATATATATTTTTTAATATTATTAAGATATTCTTTTAAAAAAATAAATTACATTTTAAAAAGTGTTTTTCTTTTCAATAAATTCATATTTTTCATAAATTAAAGTATTCATTTATTGTCCTACCGCCATGCAGTAGAATGGGAACAAGTGATGACTTTTGAGTGTCACAATTTTAAAGGGGACCTATTATGCCCCTTTTTACAAGATGTAATATAAGTCTCTAGTGTCCCAAGAATGTGTCTGTGAAGTTCCAGCTCAAAATACCAGAGATACAGTGGCAAGAAAAAGTTTGTGAACCCCTTGCAGAATCTGTGAAAATGTGAATAATTTTAATAAAATAAGAGAGATCATACAAAATGCATGATATTTTTGGTTTAGTACTTTCATGAGTAAGATATTTTACATAAAAGATGTTTGCATTTAGTTCACAAGACAACAAAAATAGCTGAATTTATTAAAATAACCCCATTCATAAGTATGTGAAGCATTGATTCTCAATACTGTGTGTGTTTACCTGATGATCCACGACTGTTTTGTGTTTTGTGATGGTTGTTCATGAGTCTCTTGTTTGTCCTGAGCAGGTAAACTGAGCTCTGTTCAAACATTCACTGATGCTCCAGAAGGAAACGATGCATTAAGAGTCAGGGGTGAAAACTTTTGAATTCAAATATCAAGGTAAAATGTACTTAATTTTTCTGCCAGGAAACATGCAAGTATCTTCTGTTGTTTCCGAAGAGCAGTACTAAATGAAAAACAATCATATTTAAACAAAATAAGAAAAATTGTGACATCTTCATCCTGTTCAAATGTTTTCACCCCTCGGCTCTTAATGCATCGTGTTTCCTTCTGGAGCATCAGTGAATGTTTAAACCTTTTTTAATAGTTGAGTTTGAGTCCCTCAGTTGTCCTCAGTGTGAAAAGATTGATCTCAAAATCACACAGTCACTGCTGGAAAGGGTTCAAATATGCAAAAATGCTTGAAAACTGAAGAATCTGCAGGAGCTGGAGGATTTTTCTGAAGAACAGAGCTCAGTTTAACTGCTCAGGACAAACAAGAGACTCATGAACAACCATCACAAAACACACAAACAGTCATGGATCATCAGGTAAACACACACAGTATTGAGAATCAATGCTTCACATACTTATGAATGGGGTTATTTTAATAAATTCAGCTATTGTTTTGCCTTGTGAACTAAATGTAAACATCTTTTATGTGAAATATCTTACTCAGGACAGTACTAAACAAAAAATAACATGCATTTTGTATGATCCCTCTTATTTTATTAAAATTATTCACATTTTCACAGATTCTGCAAGTGGTTCACATACTTTTTCATGCCACTGTAATTTATTATACCATGTTATAAATGTAAACAATTTTGAGTGGAAGGAAAAACATGCAGTTTTCTGAAGCACGCGCACAGAAAGCTGTCTGTCAGACGGCACATCCCGTGAGTATTAAAGTAACTTCTCTTTCACGTTATGTCAAAAACACACAGTTCACATAAACACAGTGGGTTATGCCTGTGAACGTAAACAGCAGGGACAGAAATCATGTGTATATTAGATCTGTGGCTCATTCCCTTCAAAAATCAAACTAATCCACTGCGTCTTCAGCGGCTCAGATGTCGGGAGTAAATGAAGACTGTTATGTTCACTCTTACATCCAACAACAAAACACCTCAATCTCTTACCAGACATTCATGTCTACAGCTGATGAGACAAACTGTACAACTCGCTCAGGGCGGGGCTATGCTAATACGGCAGTGTTCGTCAGCAGTCGTGGGAGGGGCCTGAGCAATGTGACATGACGTCAACTTGTTCTGTTGAGGTTTAATGGGGATTAAAAAGAGGAGTGTGTGGATTTTTATCATTATAGGATGGTTGTGTACACACATTTATGTTCAAACACCATGTAAAAGTGCCTATTGTTTTATTGTATTTGTGCTCTCCAAAGCTGTATTATTGAGTTGTTTTACCAGTTTTACAACTTCCAAACATTTAGACATGTCTGTTCTGTCCACCCGCCCAACTTTTGGGTAGAATGAATAGCCGTGCTTCAATGTGTCTCAACCACTTTTCAAATCGTTCCTACAAGTCAAATCGCTTGACTTTACACGTGGTTGTTGTTAAGCGTATTAACATAATTTGGCAACAAGTCATTTGGTCCTGGAAACAACTAGCATCATGATGTTCCCTGACAATGACTGTTGCTGCTCTGGATCCTGTTTCATCATAACAATCCAGTAAATCTCCTCAGACAGATGAGCTAATTCACATCGGTTTTGTTTATGGTATCACATACTGTACATGAAGGGCATATCATACTCGTTATTTCTGGATTTTCCAGAATATCTTTCCGCATGCAATTTATTCAGCCTTTAGCGAAAAGATGGCATGCATGCAAGACTTGTGCAAACTAAACCACACCGTTACACTCCAGGATCACAAGCATTTCGCCTTTGAAAACCGACACGGGCCTTTGAACATTCTCAGTGTTTCAATACACAAAAACGTCATAGACAAAAACCGCACTGTCAGCGGCCACAGCAGCCGTGGAGCCGGAGGATGACAGAGACGGGCCGATAGCAGGGCTGGTGCGATGACGACACGGTCTGCAGGGTCACTGGTGCGTGGAGAGCCTAAAGAGAACCGGGTAAACATGATCCACACACATCAGCGACGATCTAACGTACCACGCAGTCTACGAAATCTGTGGAAGATAAATGGAAATGACTTGAAGGGAGGACAGATAAAAACATCATCTTTTTTATCTAAGGAAGTCTGGCGTTTCTCCACCCAGAAAGGATATATGCCTAGAATACAGAGCCAAACATACACTTAAATATACACGAATGCACTCACACTTGTGTAGGAAAACGCATCAGATTCATGTTTGGATGATTGCCTCTGGCGATTGGGTTTATAGCTAATTGCTCATTTAAGTAATGTTACATTTACTATCTCACTTTTAAGTTTCCCCTTCATTTCGCTCTCTCTCCATCATCAGTAAACGCAGTGGGAGGTAGTTTCGCCCTCTTTCAATATAGACGCACAAACCTGTCGCCGCTGGCAGAGTTCCACATCAATGCAAAACGAGGTGGTTTTTGATGTTCATTACCATAATGGTTTGCTATACATATATATACACAATGACATATATATATGTGTGTGTGTCTGTGTGTGTGATGGCTGCTGAATGATAAGCATTAATTAAAGGGATAGTTCAGCCAAAAATAAAAAAATCCATCATCATTTTCTAACCCTCTTGTCATTCCAAATCTGTATGACTATCTTTCTTCCATGGAACACCAAAGGAGAAATTTATGAGGTCTGAGCTGTTGGCGTCTACCAATTTTTTGGACTATATTTCAGTGTGATAGAGTTACCATATGCAACAGCTTCCAAATTTTTCTTTTCAAATTCTGGTAACACTTTCCAATAAGGTTTAATTTGGTAACATGTTAATTAATATTTACTAATGCATTTTTAAAGGTGCCCTAGAATTAAAAATTTAATTTATATTGGCATAGTTGAATAACAAGAGTTCAGTACATGGAAATGACATACAGTGAGTCTCAAACTCCATTGTTTCCTCCTTCTTATATAAATCTCATTTGTTTAAACGACCTCCGAAGAACAGGCGAATCTGTTATGTAACAGTCGGCTCATTAATATGTACGCCCCCAATATTTGCATATGCCAGCTCATGTTCAAGGCATTAGACAAGGGCAGCCAGTATTAACGTCTGGATCTGTGCACAGCTGAATCATCAGACTAGGTAAGCAAGCAAGAACAATAGTGAAAAATGGCAGATGGAGCAATAATAACTGACATGATCCATGATATCATGATATTTTTAGTGATATTTGTAAATTGTCTTTCTAAATGTTTCGTTAGCATGTTGCTAATGTACTGTTAAATGTGGTTAAAGTTACCATCGTTTCTTACTGTATTCACGGAGACAAGAGCCGTCGCTATTTTCATTATTAAACACGTGCAGTCTGTATAATTCATAAACACAACTTCATTCTTTATAAATCTCTCCAACAGTGTAGCATTAGCCGTTAGCCATGGAGCACTATCAAACTCATTCAGAATCAAATGTAAACATCCAAATAAATACCATACTCACATAATCCAATGCATGCATGCAGTATGCATGACGAACACTTTGTAAAGATCCATTTTGAGGGTTATATTAGCTGTGTGAACTGTGTTTATGCTGGTTAAAGCAAGCGCGAGCTCCGTGGGCGGGGAGCACGAGAATTAAAGGGGCCGCAGCCTATATATCGGTGCATAGTTAATGATGCCCCAAAATAGGCAGTTAATTTTTTTTTTTTTTTTTTTCTGAATACAGAAATGGTGTAAAACTGTTTAACTCAACAATTCAGTACTACATAGTTCACAGTCTTTGTAACGCGTTTTCAGCAATACATTTCTAACGTGTTTACAAACAAATCTCTGAATTGGCTTTACACAGACTTTAAGTAAGAAAGAGAATTTAATAAGGTATACCCTAACCACATCACATGGATTTGATTATTACTGTATTTTCCTGCACACACACACTCATTCAGGCGCTCCAAAATAAGTGTGAAACTCGCCCTTGTCAGACAGACTGGGGGTGCTAATGATGCGTGGGACTCGTAATTACTCACTTCCTCTCACACAGACCCCGACTCGTCAAAAACAGCCCCCCTAACATTAGTCCCCACCATCTTTTCCTGGCAGGTCTGTGCCGGCTTCAGCAGATGCTTAGTTGCACAGGAAGCTTCCTAACCACTGATGATTGCACGTCCTCCAGGGATCGGAGATCCAGGCAGCACACAGGAGCCAGCGAGCCATCAGGAACCGCTCCACAATGTCCCCACAGCAGGCATACACACACACACACACACACAAGAAGCTGGCACACACCAGTCCCATGGTTTGGTGAGACTGGTGCGGTTTAGCTGCACCTGTTGGGGAATAAAAGAGAGCTCTGCAGCGCGATTAAACGCCATGGTCTGGAACGCTACATCGCTGAGGATGACTCGTGAGTGTTTGTTTTGGGCCATGTGGCAGGTTGAGCTGTGGGAATTGAAGGCTGTGTGTTCCTGCATGGGGGTTTTATATGTTTAAAGACTATTGCTGTGTTAAATAGCACCGTGCATTTCCCCAGTGGGAGGATTAGAGTGTTTTGCATCTCTCAAGCTGTTGCTCTCCCACCAAGCAGAAATTATATGCTGGTTCTTCTTTGTTTTAATGATTGGGATTGCTTGTTCAAAATGAAAGAAAACCCCCATGACATTGCAATTCACTAACAATTTTATGAAATATTTCCTTAGAATATTTTTTTTTCACACTCTTAAAAATAAATGTTCTTTAATTGCCATCTATAGTTCCATGAAGAATCTTAAACATCAATGGAACCTTTCTATTGCACAAAAAGTTATTTATCGTAGAAACGGGTTCTTTAGTTTAGTAAAGCTCTTCACACCAAGAATAAAATGTTTTTTTTTGAGAACTGTTCACTGAAAAGCTCTTTAGGGATCCCAAAATCACCCATGTACCCTTAAATAGGGCCATATTTGGGGAGACAGCCATTTTTATTGGTGTCTGAAACCATAGTGGACGTTATCGAAGCCGTTGCCAGATTGGGTCAACCCAAAAGCTCACCAAAACCCGTCCACTCCAAGAAAAACCTGGCAAAAACTTTAACTCCAAAATAATGTGATACAATTTTATTGCAATGTCAATCAAGGTTGATAAGCATCATTTTATCTCATGAAAACAAAATAATAATGACAAAATAAAATAAAAATAAATCAATTTCCCAGAAAAACGGATCAAAACAGGGCAAATACATTAAAGAGAATGAGCAAATATGACTAAAATGCTGTCAAAATGGCAATCAAGAAATTAACCGATAACTTTAATCCTCAGAAAAACACATGCATCATTTTCAGTGTCAACAGCAAGAATAAGCCAATTTAAGTGCAAAAAGTGGCCAATAATAAAATGTAAAAATTCCATTCCAGGGGGTAAAATCCATGTTTTTGGCGGGGTTCCCCTGGTAAACTTCACATTCCAGGGTTAAATATCATGTTATTTGGGGTAGCTTCAACCCGCGGACATAAAAAAACAACCTGCAGCAACAGTGTTAAAGTAGCCTAATTCCGAGGAAAAAACAAAAACAAAAACGCATACTTGGCAACACTGATATACAGATACAAATTATTGCACTAAAAATCCATCACTCATGAATAATCGCACCTGCCCATTAATCGCTGATGGCTGAAAGTGCTTTCTTTTCAACACCAACGCCAGCCGAGTCTGCAGTGGGCGTGTGTTTAGTAACGTCATGACTGATTTTATGGAATACATGCAACCTTGAGTTTTGTTTATTAGCTAATAAGGAATTAAAATCTAGATGTTTGAAAGCTATCGAACTGACCCCAAACCAGCCCAAATTTTGTCTACCCACCCAATCACTGATTAATGAGTGCACTCATTCAATCCCATAATGCACCGCAATAATGAACGTACAACTGATGTACACTCAACGGCTAGAGAATACCCATAATGCACTGTAACGTCATGCTGAATGAATCCCCGCGTCTCGCCAGAAGATGGCGCTCAAAGCTGAATCATCCATCCATCCATCCATCCATCCATCCATCCATCCATCCATCCATCCATCCATCCATCCATCCATCCATCCATCCATCCATCCATCCATCCATTTTCCAGACCGCTGGTCCAATGTGGGTACGGCATAATATCATACTTGTATAAATTTCTTTTTAACTGATTATTAAATTGTTTAATTAAGGTTAATACATGCTAGTTTCCATGACAGAGAATAGGCGGAGTTTGGGGAGAGGGGGCGGGGTTCACTGCCCTCCCAGACAAATGCCAATGATTTTTTCTGAGCTATGAATATTTTATTTTTCTAAAAATAATAGAATTCATATCTCATTTTATTTGTCTTATCTTATCATTTTAGTGTAGAATGAGTAAAGGGAATAGGGAGTAAATAGGGAATGAGGGTATAGGGGGCGATTTCAAACACATCTTTAGACTTCATACTGACACCTATTGGTGTGGATGTAGGTTTATACATAAGGTTTTTGGATACCGATTGCAGTATTTGTCAGCAGTGATTTAGTCCGCAACCAAAACTCAACTAAAACTGTCAGTAGTATTTGACAGGTCATGTGATCTTGGGGTAAACAACATAAAGTAGAATAAAACAGCTTTTTATACGACCGGAATGTCTCATGTGAGTGTACTTTGTATTATTTTACAGATTTTTCAAAGGTACAACTGATTTTTTACACATAAACACTTTTCATGATTTCAGAGATTCCCAGAGATTAATATGTTATCCGTGTTATGTTTAGCATTAGTCTAAGACCTCGAATAAGCCGCCTGCATTCTGTTTGTGTATCTGGGCTTTAAAACCCAATCTGTAAGAGATGTTTAGTAATCTTCGAGAGCAAATGTGAGTCATATACTTGACAGTACTTTTGATGCATATGCACCATGTTTGTGAGAGTCTCTCTACTCTCTATCTGTGTTTATAGCTGTGTCTGTCCTGATGTGGGATATTGTGTCATATCTGTGGTCTGTGTGCTATCCTCTTACAGAGATTAACATTCTCATCTCTGTCATTTACTCTTTAATTTACCTTGCCGCAGTGTTTCTCATCTCGCAAAACACATCATATGTTCCCAGTCTCATCCCCCCTTCAGTTCTCTGGGAAACAGAAACATGGAAAAGCCAGAGACATTTGCTTGACACTTTAACTTGGGGAGTTGGTGTCGAAAACAGAAACACCACCCATGAGATTCTTTGAAGACTGATCTGTCCACATATGGGAGCTATGAAACAGTGTTGTGCCATACCCTTAATAGGAAAATTGTACAAAATCAATGTTTCTAGGACAGCGCCAATTATGAACAAAGCTATATGTTTGCAGTAGTGATGTGTGTGTACAGGGTTTGACATTAACACCCGTCACTTGCCAAATGCGGGTGTAACACAGTCACTTCTACTAGCCACTTTGGCGGGATGAATTTTATATGTAATATATACATTTTTCAGTTGTAGTCTTTTAAAAAGGCATCTGAAATAATAAACTAAGTGCATTGTAGTGTTGTCAAAAATATCAATACAAATCTGAAACACTTCCAATACTCATTTCCCACAGAATAGACTGACGATACCAGCTGCTCTTTCTCTCTCTCTTTCATCTCTCTGACAGTGAGTCGACACACAAACCACCTCGTTTCATTTGCTACAGATGAATATTGTTGGTTACAGGGCTTGAATTTCTGCACATATTGTGCATAATTTGACTTATTCCGCAAGATTTTGTTCTCACACCCAAAGTGCGCCACATAAAACTGCCTCTCAGTACTGCTTATTGCGCTTAAACAGTCAAATACACACAAAATAATGTCAAAATGCCGGTCTTGGAGAGTATTCACGTAAACACAGTCAGTTATGTTTGAAAACGCATGTGTAACAGTATAATGGATCTTAAAGTGACAGCAGCCTAATAAACCTGCTGACAAATTATGAGATAATATTATAAATACTGTATCTATACAGCAGTTTTCCCCATGGTATCGATGCAGGGATGCAAACAGGTAAGGGGGGAAAAAGGTGAGAACATTGCATGGGGCAGGAGCATGCTCTGCACTGAATTTTTTTTGAAAGATATTTGCTTTACATGCTAATTTGTAGTTACTTTAAGTGTTTTTTTAATTTATTTTTTATTAACTTTATATTAACTGTAATTTTTCACGTACAAAATAACATTTTACCAAAATCAAGATTGAATACATGGTCAAATACATGGTCAAATATATTGAATACATGGTCAAAATCTCATGGTATAAAAGTGCTATACAGGCTATTTAAGACAATATTGGCTGATTAGATGTCAATACTAATAAAACAAAAACAAACAAACAAACAAAAAAAAAACTGTAAACTGTTTGCCCTCTCTCTCTTCACCCTTTCCACATCACATTCATAAAATATTACCCTTTATAGACATAGTTTTTTAAAATAAAGAGTAAAGGAAGCACTTTACAGTACTTTCTGAAACAACCAGTCAAGGTTGAGGAGTTTGCATAGATGATTCACGTCAAAATTGTGGCCAGTGAAAAAAACAGTAAAAAAGTAATATTGTTTATTATAACAGTACATATCATACAATTAATATTGATTATATATATTAGTATTGTTACAACTTAAAATAATTGATTTCTAATTTATTATACTGTAAAGTGTAATTTATTCCTGTGATCAAAGCTGAATTTTCAGCATCATTACTCCAGTCTTCAGTGTCACATGATCCTTCAGAAATCATTCTGATATGATGATTTGCTGCTCAAGAAACATTTATGATTATTATCACTGTTTAAAAGACAATAATTCTCATCCCTTTTGTGGAAAACCATGATACATTTTTAAATTGAAACAGCATTTATTTAAAATATATATTTTTTTGTAATATTGAAAATGTCTTTAATTTTAATGCATTTCAGATGTTGATGTAAATAAGTTTAAAACTTCAAAAGTTAAATTTAATACATGTAATGTGTCCTTGCTGAATAAAAGACTTGCAGACACAGGGATCAGTCATGTTATCCATTTCATCTGCCTTGTGTATAATTTACTCTCATGGATAAAGCCAAGGTGATGAAGTTGCCTTGCATTCTCTATAAACACCATGTTGGCAGGATTCAGAGGGAAAAAGAGTTCAAAGTCTCACACCGCAACACTCAAAAATGTATTCCATACACACACACAGTAAAGCAACTTCATGCACAGGTCAAGGGATTGTCGACTTGAGGTCAGCAAAGTTCAAATGGCCTCTACTAAGTATAAATCAAACAAACTTAGTCCTTGTCCTTGGGCGGCAAAAGTAAGAGATGAGGGAGGAGGTGAAAAAGGGAGAAATGGTGTGGCTTTGACTAACAGCCTCACTCTGTTTTCAATTTGTCCTGTCAGAGTTGGAGCGGTGTGGGATGGGAGTGGGTGAAGGAGGGCTTCTAACTCTTCTCACTAATCACATTAGTTCTTACTCAGCCTCTGGCAGCTTTCAGTAGGACGTCCCATTCGAAAATATTGATTCTCTACGGAGAGGTATGATCCAAAATATTGTTCTTGCGAGGAAACGTTATACCCGTTTCTTCAACCGAAAGAGAAAATAAACTGCAGAGGTAGATGTGACACAAACCCCTGCCATGACACAAAATATCTGTCTTTTATCTTTGGGGAACAGGGACTTTTTGTTCAAAGAGCTTGACCTAGATAGAGGAGCTAAAGCACTACACATTTGACAATAATAATAAAGTCATCAAAACTATCAGATAACTCAAATGGAAGTGTGGGAATTATATAATGACCAAAAAATGTTAAATAAAAAACTAAGCATTTCTGCCTATTCCATGCTTTGAATTACGGCTCTGCACACGATCAGACAGTTTCCTGCTTCATCCCGAGTTGCTTTTTAAACCGTATTGAAGGACGCATGTATGATATGCACTCAATGGCTGCTTTTCTTTCATTGTGTGGCCCATTTCAGCTATTAAAATTTTATTTCAAGCACTTAATTCAAGTATGCCTAAACTGCTTTAGAGAAGAGGAAGAGTTGAATCAGTGGATGAGTTGAATCAACTCCACAGCAACTACATAAAATCCACTAACTTTTCAGAAACGTCTAAAAGTTGTAACTTCTTCCTGAGTCTCTCCATCAGTGTCGACTCCGGTTTGAACAATGTAAGGCTGAACACTTTCCTCATTTTGGCTGCGTGAGATTCTCCAGCTTTGTTGTTGTTGAGCTGTTAAAGCTCCACCTTCTTCTGGAGCAGCAGCTCATTTGCATTTAAAGGGACACACACAAAAACTGTGTTTTTGCTCACGCCCAAATAGGGGAAAATTTGACAAGCTATAATAAATGATCTGTGGGGGATTTTGGGTCCCCTTTAATTTCTGCACCACCACTGGCAGCAAATTTTATTTATTTATTTATTTTACTAAAGTAAGGGCTTAAATTATAAATTGTAATACAAAAAAAATAGATTTGCAAACCCATCTAAACTTAGAATTTTCTTTCTTCTTTTACGCAGCTCGTGTAAGTGGTCTTGTCCTGGTTTCAGTGGTCACAAGGTGCATTCCAGAGGAAACAGTAGACATGCTCGTTTGACCTCGGGTCTCACCTGGTTGCCAGGCAACAGTGAGGTCTGTCTGTCCCCCTGCAGTGTGCTGTGTCTGAGTCATAATCACAATCACACCAGGGTCAGACTGTCACACACACACTATATATATATATATATAGAGAGAGAGAGAGAGAGAGAGATAGAGAGTTTTTTATTCCAATAATTCTAAATTACAATTTTTCCTAGCCAATAGGAAATCATTTTCTCTTTTTTAAGCACAATCTTTAATACATTTTAAAACAAAATAATTCATTTCTGACACAGTTTTACTTTCTAGATTGAAATCAAGTAACAGAAAAGGGGGGGGAAAAAGTACATGACATTATTTTCACAGCTCAATGTAATAAGTCAACTTATTTTTATGTCTGTTTAAAAAAATAACTTTGTGGTCACAAAGATTTAATTTTCAGCTGGAAAAGAGTGTCTAACATTCAGCGACAGTTCTGGAAGACTGAACTACAATGACATTCCCACCCATGGAAAATCAGAATAAAATAAACCTAAAAAATGAATTTCCCGAGTTGTACTGCAGATTAAATAAATAAAGGCCAGGCTTTGAAAATACATTTTTTACTGTGACAAGCTTTTTCCCTCGCAGACATCAAAACCCAACGCACCAAACCGTATCATGTCTAATAGCTTGTTTGCTCTGCCGCCACGCTTTGGTCGTCGTCCAAGAACAGATGGCAGGAAAGTCACCGCACTTCGCGTTTTCAGGTTGAGTGTGTGCCCGGGACGGACGCTGGGTCAATCTCTGAGGCCACCGTGGCATCTCTCCCCACTGTCTGCCTTAAATTCAGCCGTTTAGGAGCGACAGATGTTAGGAGAGAGGGAAAGGGAAGGTTAAAGAGCAAAGAGCTTAATTTGCTTGGCTGGCTGAGGTCTGTCCTACAGAAACTCGATAGTGGACGCCGGAGAGCGCCGAGCTTTGATGGCTCTCCAACAAATGTTGCTTTCCCATTTAGATTTTATCTATTCATAGGCAAAACAGATTTAAATATTGATAAGCGTAATTGTGATCTCGAGCAGACAATGTTAATTCCAGATAACCTTCAATCAACTAATCCAGATGAAATACAGCCGTCACACGGCTGTTCCGAATCCACAGTTAAATAACCTCATGTGCACTCTGAGATGATAATACGATGACGGGACAATCGCAAGTAGACAATGCTAATTCCAGATAACCTTCACTCTAGAAATGCTGGGTTAAAAACAACCCAAGTTGGGTTAAAATAGACAAACCCAGCGATTGGGTTGGTTTCACCCAGCGGTAAGGTTGTTTAACCCAGTGATTGGGTTGTTTTAAACCAACTGTTGGGTTGTTTTAACCAAGCTATTGGGTTGTTTTAAATTAGCAATTGGGTTTCTTTCACCCAGTGAATGGGTTGTTTTAACCCAGCGATTGGGTTGTTTAACCCAGCAGTTAGGATGTTTAACCCAGCGATTGGGTTGTTTAACCCCACGATTGGGTTGCTTTCACCAAGTGAATGGATTGTTTTCAACCAGCTGTTGGGTTGTTTAACCCAGCAATTGGGTTGTTTTCAACCAGCTTTTGGGTTGCTTTAACCCAGTGAATGGGTTGTTTAACCCAGTGAATGGGTTGTTTAACCCAGCGGTTAGATTGTTTAACCCATCGATTGGGTTGTTTAACCCCACGATTGGGTTGCTTTCACCTAGCGAATGGATTGTTTTCAACCAGCTGTTGGGTTGTTTAACCCAGCAATTGGGTTGTTTTCAACCAGCTTTTGGGTTGTTTTAACCCAGTGAATGGGTTGTTTAACCCAGCGGTTAGGTTGTTTTAACCCAGCAATTGGGTTGTTTTTTACCCAGTGAATGGGTTGTTTAACCCACCAATTTGGTTGTTTAACCCAGCGATTGGGTTGTTTTCACCAAGCGAATGGGTTGTTTAACCCAGCAGTTAGGATGTTTTAACCCAGCTATTGGGTTGTTTAACCATGCGATTGGGTTGCTTTCACCTAGCAAATGGATTGTTTTCAACCAGCTGTTGGGTTGTTCAATCCAGCGATTGGGTTGTTTCCAACCAGTGAATGGGTTTCTTTCACTTAGCAACCAGCTTTTATGTTTGCAACCAGCTTTTGGGTTGTTTTAACCAAGTGAATGGGTTGTTTAACCCAGCAGTTAGGATGTTTTAACCCAGCGGTTAGGTTGTTTAACCCAGCAATTGGGTTTTTTAACCCCACGATTGGGTTGTTTAACCCAGCGGTTAGGTTGTTTTAACCCAGCAATTGGGTTGCTTTCACCTAGCAAATGGGTTGTTTAACCCAGCAGTTACGTTGTTTTAACCCAACATTTAGGTTGTTTTCAACCAGCTGTTGGGTTGTTTTAACCCACAAACTGGGTTAAATATTTACTCAACCTGCTGGGTAGTTTTATTTAACTTTAACATATTATTTAAAAATGACTGTATTTTTTGCTTAAAATAAACCCAAAGTATGTTGGAAATGAACATTGATTAATAAGTTTAATGAATAATAATTAAACAATACATATTTATTAAATTGCTTATTAATAAATGTTCACCTTTTGATTATTATTGTTGCCTCTGGTAATTATGTGTCTTATTTTTAATTTCTAACATATTTTGGGTTCATTTTAAGCCAGACATATAGTCATTTTTATACACTAGTTGAGTTAAATAAAACATTTAACCCAATCGCTGGGTTAAAACAGCCCAATCGCTGGGTTTGTCCATTATAGCTTGTTTTTAACCCAGAGTGTTCATTCAACTAATCCAAATGAAATACAGCCGTCACACACCTGTTCCAAAACCTAATTTTAATAACCTCACGTGCACTCTGAGATAATAATAAGATTGGGGATCCAACAGGTCGCTTGGGGGTCAGAGGTCAGAGGTCACATACTCAGTTCGTGTTGTCAGAGTGAGTGCGACTGAAAGCGCTAGACGCTGCCTGCCGTTCGCTGGTTTAATAAGGACGGTGTCTAGCTGATCAAAGGTAATGTTGTTTTGCAGGTGTTGTTGACTGGATGAAGATGCGCGTCTGCGCTTCAGTGGGTGTATCACGCGATGGTTGTTTACACACATGGGACACGGATGGCAGGTCTGCAAACATTCTGTTTGAGCAAATGTAAACAAGTTTTTATTTTTTTTCTGTGTGTGTCCTTTGAGCTGGAGAACAAAAGTGAGGAGTTAAAAAAGAGAGAAGAAAAGAGCAAAGAAAGGATGATCAAAGCCAGAAGGACGCGTTTGAACTGCTGTGGGAGGGGAAAATACGCCTGTCTGCCTCATGTAGGTGGACACCGCAGAAAACCTTCCCAGCATGCCATGTGCTTCCCACTGAACACTGTTACACAAGCTCATCTGTGTTATAAACTACAAGTTTGTATTCGTATTTGAACAGAAACCTGCATTTTGGTGTCATGCGATGCCAAAATTACTCCTATAGACAGGGCCTTACAAACAGCTAGTTTAGCAGGTATATATTCCAAGCCTGGTTGCTATGGTTACCTCGCCAAATGAGGTAACTGTAGCAACAGTACACAGCTTTCCATTGTGTGAAGTTTTAGGTGGGTGAGCCTACACTGATAAAGAATGACAAATCCTGTGATTATTATGTTGGCTTGATCAACTATTTAAGTTCAATCTTCTTCTTCTGAGACTAAATGTTAATCAGTATCTCCTCCAAGCTACAACCATAAAACTCGGCTCAGATCTTCAGACTGTTCTGACTCTGTGTGCTATATGTTTTCTATGAAAAGTCCCATAGACTTTCATTGAGGGGGTCAAAACTTTTGTGCAATAAAACTTATAGAGTATTTAAGCTATAGCTAGCAAAGCTTAATGACTATCCTAGGACAACATGCTAAAACAAGCTAGCATCATGCTAATTCATGCTTTCAATGTGCTAAAACATGCTAGCAAAATGCTAGTTCAGGCTAGCAACATGCTAATTCATGCTAGCAATGTGTTAAAACATGCTAATAACATGCTAATTCATGCTATCAACATGCTAATTCATGCTAGCAATGTGTTAAAACATGCTAGCAACATGCTAATTCATGTTAAAAAAATGCTAAATCATGCTAGCAAACATGCTATTCATGTTAGTAATATGCTAAAACTTTCATAAGCCAACATCAAAGTTTGTCTATGAACTTTTCAATCTAGATTCTCATTATATTATATATTTACATACATCTCAAATAATAAAAACATAATACGTTATATATATATATATATATATTTTTTTTTTTTTTAAATCTTGTTTAAGAAATATACAGTATAAATATAAATTTGATGTTTTATCTATATAAATATCTTATATATTATTATATATTATGATGTTATATAAACACACACACACACACACACATATATATATATATATATATATATATATATATATATATATATATATATATATATATATATATATATATATATATATATATATATATCATCAAATTTGTTAATTTGTCAAACATGTAGATTAGATAGATAAACGAATCATGAGGGAAAAAGTAAACACAAAGGTATTAATTTTCAGTTAATATGTAATTTTAGAAAATATTATCCTAATGTAATGCTTAATATTTTTCTCACACAGTGTAATATGTGTTTTTATAGGCTATTGTGGCAAACCCCTGCTCTAATAAACCCCATTCTGATGTATATGTGATACCAGAGAGGAAAATCACAGCAACAGATCACGTGAGGAAATGTCAGTGTACTTGAACACTCCCACAGGTACTGTTTCCCGTCATAAAATGGGTGTTTTCTTTCCTAGAGAGTCATTAAAGAAATCATAAAGATACTAAACGAGCCTTAATCAAAGGCAGAGCGTTTTCTCGTTATTTTATTTCTAATATGATTTTAGTGATTAGCAGATCTTAAGGTCAATTGTGGTTTTTGCCGAGATCCAGCCCTGACTCGCTTTCCTGGCAGCCTGCCTGCAATAACAAGTCAGCATTTTAAGCAAACCCTAAAACCGCATCTCATTTGGGTTTATAACCCAATATAAGGAAACTTGGTCGTCACCCAACATTTCATTCCTTGTTTCCGTCAGGCCGATGAGAAAGGTGATGGGAGGGAAATACCTGAGTTCGAACACCATGACTAGCTGAACATTATTAGGTGAAGACGGAGCCCAGTATCCAGTAACTTCATTTACAGTAGACACATGTATGTGGACACTTAAAGGGCATCATTTACTCATACTAATGTGGAACAACAAGATATTTAAAAAAAAAAAAAAAAAATGGATGTGCTCTTTTTGTTGGATATATGGTCCCATTGACTTTCATTGAGGGGGTCAAAACTTTGTACAATAAAACTAGAAGATTACTTTGTAAAAGAAGATTATTTAAGCTGTTTATCACTAGCAAAGCTTAATGACTATCCTAGGACAACATGCTAAATCATACTAACACCATGTTAAATCATGCTATCAACATGCTAATTCATGCTAACAATGTTAAAACATGCTAAATCATGCTATCAACATGCTAATTCATGTTAACAACATGTTAAAAAATGCAAAATCATGCTATCAACATGATAATTCATGTTAACAAATGCTAATGTTAAACCATGCTAATTCATGCTAACATGTTAAAACATGTTAAATCATACAAAAATGCTAACAACATGTTAAAACATGCTAGAAACATGCCAAATCATGCAAGCAACATGCTAATTCATGCTATCAATGTGTTTAAACATGTTAGTAACATGCTAAATCATACTAACACCATGTTAAGTCACGCTAACTTTAAATAATGCTAAATCATACTAGCACCATGGTAATTCCTGCTAACAATATGTTAAAACATGTTAAATCATGCTATCACATGCTAAATCATGCTAATAACATGTTAAAAAATGCTAAATCTATCAACATATTAATTAATGCTAACATGTCAAAATATGCTAGAAAAATGCTAAATCATGCAAGCAACATGCTAATTAATGCTAGCAATGTGTTTAAACATGCTAGCAATGTGGTTAAATGTTAGAAAAATGCTAAATTGTTTGTAATGTCATGAGGTTGAGCAAATGATGACAGCATCTTCATTTTTTGAAGTGGTACTAAACTGCAGTGGAAAAGCAAACCGAGCCAAAGTAAAGCGAGCCGAGCCGTGCCAAGTCGTAGCTCCAATAGAGCGCCATTAGAATATATTTTAAATAGCTTTCAAGCTCAGCTTTTAGGCTCAGTCCTTCAGACTATTCTGACTGTGTATGCTGTATCTTTTCTAACTGATCTGACATACGGTTTTCATTAATGATCAAAACTAGTAAAAGTCCCATAGACTTTTATTTAGGTGGTCAAAACATTTACAATAAGACTTTGAAAGCTAATGACTATCCTAGGAGAACATGCTAATTCATGCTAACAACATGTTAAAACTACGGTGACCATACATCCTCTTTTTCATGTCCTGGCCAGGATTACTAAATTGCCTAAAATGTCCCAGTTTTGACTTTGTTTTCATACTCGCTGAAGGTAATCCAATACCATTTTAGGCTATTTAGAAATCCTGGCCAGGACATGAAAAAGAGGATGTATGGTCACCCTATTAAAACATGCCAGCAACATGCTCATTCATGCTAACAATGTTAAAACTAGGGATGTCCAGATCCGATCATGTGATCGGAAATCGGGCCCGATCACGTGGTTTCAGACTCGATCGGAATCGGACGTTACCTCCCGATCAGGACTCGGATATATATGTAGGGGTGCAACGGTTCTCGGTAAAAAAATCGAACCGTACCGTATGGTTTGTTTAAAATAGCAAAGTGGAAAACAGACAGACAGAGTTCAAATAATGTATGTTTCAGTCGATGGATGCGAAAAACGATAATCAAAAAGCGTGGACAAAACAGTCACTCTTTGTAAACTGTTAACTGCGAGTGCCGTGTGCTCTCATGTCCAGTCATTTACGCCGTCATCACCCGGGTGTTGATACAGGTGAGACCTGAACAGCACAAGTTGCTATCTGTGTTTAAACTAACTAATTTAAGAGTTGCTGATTTAAACCTTCAAGAACAAGACACGAAAGAGAACTCGCACGCGCTGTGAGAAGATTTGTGTGCGCTCCTCCGAAGCGCGCACACGCTTATTCTAGTCAGCGCGCAAATACTGAGTTCTCTTTCACGTCTTGCGCTTCAGCGTACAAATTCATACAAAAATTATTTAAAAATGCCCGTCCTAGCGAGTATCCTAGCAAACATAGTCGGTTATGTCTTAAGTGAACGTATATTAGTCGAGAAAGACAGCGCATGTGGAACAGTATAGGTATGTACTGAATTGTGCATGTCTTAAAGGGAGAAAAACTATTCCTGCTGCCTGTATTTAATGTTAAATAAAACAACAAATAACAAAAAAATTTTCTTACTGCTCTTGACTGAATAGTTTTTGTAACTTCAATAATGATTAATCTTTATTTATTTTATACAGTAAAGATAATTTGCAGTGATATTTTATATTTGATTACTTTATCCATTTTCTGTACGTGAAAACAACTGTTAGATACCTGAAAAACCTGAAAAGCACTGTTCCTGGATCTGTTTTTTCGCCCTTCTTTATTCTTTTTCATGAATTATAGAAGTATCGGATCGGGACTCGGTATCAGTAGATACTCAAAATCAAATGACTCGGACTCGGACTCGAGGGCAAAAAAACGTGATCGGGACATCCCTAGTTAAAACATGCTAGCAAAATGCTAAATAATGCTAACAACATGCTAATTAATGCTAACAACATGAAAACATGCTAACAAAATGCAAAATAATGCCAGCAACATGCTCATTCATGCTAAAAACTTTAAAACATGCTAGTGACATGTTAAAACATACTATCAACATGTTAAATCATGCTATCAACATGCTAATTCATGCTAGCAATGTGCTTAAACATGGTAGAAACATGTCAATTCATGGTAGCAACATTAAAACATGCTAGCATTGCAAATATGACAACATTTTAATGCATGAGGACTGTTAACAGGAACAGTGGCATGCACAGACCTCCGTGTTTAAATCACATTCCGAAATCACGTTCCGGGAGCACCTCGATATGACTGAATACAGCACTTTCACTTCCATGATTAAAGGGGCAGGGGCTCAATTTTAGGCTATTTAGGAATCCTGGCCAGGACATGAAAAAGAGGACGTATGGTCACCTTATTAAAACAAGTTAGCAACATACTAATTCATGCTAGCAATGTGGTAAAATCAAAGACTATAGAATAACACAAGACGTGTCACTCATATTGTTTTGAATGGGAGAAAGTGTAACGCGCAATATGGCGGAATAAGTCCCGCCTTCTAAATAAGAGCCAATCGCCGACTGGTGAAGTCATCGCGTCACTTCAGCGGCCGTTAGAATCACCGGTTTCTATAGAAACAGTCAGACGCCTCAGAAGAGACGCGCATTTAGGTCTGCGCATTCGCGCTTTAGCTTGATCCAGCCTGAAAAATACAGTTTTTTTGTCATGATTTGAGCGTTTAGAAACTAAATTTATGAGCCGGTTGTTGTTAGATTCCATTGGTGATTTCAAATATGAAATTTAATCGTAAGGTTGGCGAACAGTTTTGGAGAATTTGATGTTTCCCCATTCAAAAAGATTGCATGATGCCCAGCATGCCCGAGAGGCGTTTCAAAGATGGCCGCCGAGTGAAATGACTTGTCTTAAAGGGACTTTGGTAAAACATGTTATAAAAATGCTAAATCACTCAAGGTTTGGAACGTCATGAGGGTGAGTAAATGATGACAGCATCTTAATTTTTTGAAGCGGTACTAAACTGCAGTGGAAAAGCAAACCGAGCCAAAGTATCTCAAGTCTCAAGTCACATTTTAATGCATTAGATACAAAATATCAAACCAAACAAATGATGCTAGAACTTTTCACAAAACTAATCCCACGTTTTTTAGCCATTAGCCAGGTGTAGTTCATCACATTAATTATGGACATGTTTCACTAATGTTTGACAACCAGAAAGCGTCCAAATGCTTTCAGTCTTAACTTTAATACAATGTATTTATTGTTTTATAATTGTAAACCTAACAAACGTCATTTTGTGAAATGTTTTGCTTGAAAAGTGTAATTGTATTCTTTCAGTCGTAATTGTTTTTTCAAGCATCCAAATGCTTTTTTGGGGGGTTTCTGTATATTATAAAAATGAACAAAGCCTGTATAAACTACAAAACTGTGGCTATCATTGTTTCTTTTTTTGGGTGGTTTGCATCCGTTTGTAATCAATTGCCAATAGAGTGCTGAAATGAGAAATGAGATACAATCACCATCATAGAAATCCACCAGATAATTATGTTTATAAGCAGTTCCAAGACCCTCCATAGTCTTCAATCAAGGTGCCTGTCGAAATGCAGAACACAGTAATCTTTGTAATCTGTCCGGCTCATGAGGACTGCCTGGAGGGTTGGCAGTGTTAGTGTAAAGAGGAAAGTTAAGGGCGCTTTGGAAGGGAAATCAATTTTTTTTTAATGGTGAAGAGAAAATGTTGTGACAAGCTGGCGGTGTTTATCCAACATTCAAATGCTCTGCACTGCCATGTTTTCCATCCAGTTGACCCTTGGCCTTTTAATTAGTGCTTTTTAAGAGGGAGGCATGTATGGGCTATACAGCAAGACAGGTGCTGACAGATTGGGAGAGGGTGTAAGGTTCCATTGATCAGCAGCAGGATGGAGAAAGGGGGTGAGAGATGGTCCAGGGGTGTCGTGCACCAGTTTTTTTAAGGGGTAACCATTGGTAGTTATGTGTTCATTGCAAGTTAAGACATTACTAAAGGGACACTACACATTATTTTGATGGTCCACTTTCTACCTACTATAAGTACTTTTGCAACTACATGTCAACCAGCTCTCAGAGTATTAGTAGACTGCAGTAGTCTGTTAGATTAGGGTTTGGGTTTGGAATAAGTGACATGTACTTCCATAGTCAGTAAAATTCCTGTTCGAGGACCATCAAAATAAAGTCTACTAATACTCTAATAACTGCTAGTTGACATAGTTTGTACAATCAATGTCTAAAGTAGACCATAAATAAGTAGTTTGCACAGCTTTTGTTTACCACACAATTTTTTTTTATATTTGGTAAAATATATGTTATTTTATAACAAGAAAGCTGCAGCTGAATAGATGACTTCCGCTCATCAAGACTGCGTTTTTATGATAAAAACAGTAAAAACTGTAATATTGTTATTGTTAACAACTGTTTTCTATTATTGTAAAGTGTAATTTATTCCTGTGATCAAAGCTGAATTTTCAGCATCATTACTCTGGTCTTCGGTGTCACATAATCCTTCAGAAATCATTCTGATATGATGATTTGCTGCTCAAAAAAACATTTGTAATTATTTTATAGGCTATACTGAAGACAGTAATATCTATATTTATATATTACGGAAGCTTGTTTCCACCATGACATAAAATAAAAAAAGGCAATTGTGACTTTTATCTTGCAATTCTGAGTTTATATCATGCAATTCTCTGGAAAGTCAGAATTGAGTGATAAAAACTTGCAATTTCAAGGAAAAAGTCAGAATTGCGCAATTCTGACTTTATAACTCACAATTGCAAGTTTAAATCTTGCAATTCTGAGAAAAACAGAATTGTGAGATAAAAAGTCACACTTACTTTTTAATTTTTTTTATTTACAAGCTTCCATTGTAACGAAGGCGGGACTCAGGTAGGGATCCAAATGCAAAGCTTTATTTACAGTGAGCGTAGTCATACAGGCAGGGTCAAACGGGAGTAAACGGGAACAAGAAGGAACAGGCAGAATCGTAGTCAGGGTGCAGGCAATGGTCAGGACAGGCAGCAACGGGTCAACAAACAGGAGACAGGCAGGAACGGTAACACTGGACAGGCAGACAGGAAGTAACGCTTGGAAATGCAACACTTGGGAAAACAAGACCTAGCAACAAGGTGGTGTGTGTGTGAATGTTTTATAGTCCATGTAATGTGCTGCAGGTGTATGTGGCAACTGGTGATTGGACAGGAGTGTGTGCATGTGACTGATGATGACTGGCAAATAGGATGATGGGAACTGTAGTCCGGAACTTGACAGGATTCATGACATCCATAGTGTATTGATCTTGTTGTGCAACTTAATTTTGTTTGTGTGTGTGTGTGTTTAAAAACTATTGAAAGTTCAAAAGAACAGCATTTATTTTTCTTGTAATATTATAGATGTACAGTAGTTACTGACATTTTTTTTGATCAATTTAATGCATTCTTGCTGAATAAAAGCATACTTTTTTCTTTGTTTTAATTTGATCACATGGTAAATGGCAAAGTACCTACTTTTGCTTCAGCATTAATTGAAGTAAATTTATCCTGGGTAAAGTTGCACTGAAAATGGAGAGATGGGTGGGGGAGGAGGGGGTCTGAGGTGAAGGGTGACCAATCACGTTGTTCCATTATTTGTCTTGGATCTACAGCCTGCATATGGACTAATTCAGCGTGTGCAAACTTCAGGCTGTGCTGAAATCCCCCTTCTAGTAAACATACTCGAGTACACTTAAGCAGACACGCTCTCTCTTAAAAACCCTACATACACACACCAACAGGCTGACTCTATCAACATGATTGATGCCTGCTTTCTGGCTGCCTTTCTTCCAGCATGAATTTGTGGAGTCACACACACACACACAATCTTTGAAAGTCAGTGTTTTATAAATCAAACATAACCGAAGGAGGCGGGCAAGGTGGAGGGGGAACGTCTCACTTCAAAATTCCACCCGAAACTTCTCCAAACTTTCCTCATTGACGTCTTTCTTGTTCTCTGTAAACTTCACGTCTCATTTTCCGCTGCGTCCTTTGAGTCCTCTGCTTTTCATTTAGATCTGCCAGTGGCGGAACAAACAAAAGAAAAGATTTCAGATTCAAATCCACCCATGACGCTCCACCCAACAGCAAGGTTTCATTGATCCCTGCTTTACCCCAATCCCGTCAAGGAAGGACCACTGAAGGATTCGATTCTCTTTCACACCCTCTCCCAATATCTCAACTCTTCCTCGCTCCTCGTTTTCTCACACCGCTCGCTCCCAAACAGACACAGGCAACTGCAGAGCCATAAATTTCTCTCACCACGAGATACATCCTCATTACGGAGCGCCGGCAGGGAAGCGGCTGACAGCTCTCTCTCTGCACCTGTTAGTCCTGTGCCTGTTTGCACTCATTGACTCATCTGTAAACGGCTTCAATCTCGACGTCTCTATCCGTGCCAACTAACCCGACGCTTCAAACGTTTGCTGACTCTTTGCTGGCCCGCAGACTCTATCTATAAAAGTTTCATATTTCCTACAGGCAGTCAATTATTGCGCCGGCGTATTCGGTTGCAATAAAAACATCAGTAATCGCTCTGTCTGAGTTCTCCCTGCGGGTTCTGAAGAGCTGGGATATTCAGTGACAATTATGAATTTTTTTCTGCTTTCTGTCTTGAGCTCCCTCAATTTTTGATGTACTTGATCTTCTGCAAATATTGTTGGAGCTCATATGGCAGCGGTTCGGTGTGTAATTGGTTGGATGATATAATTTATTTCTTTGTTTCTGCTTGGACGGCTTTGACCTTTTAGCCAGTTTTTATTGCAGTTAAAACATGGAAATGTTCTTATTATTTTTAATGGTGCCAATTTTCTTTCTTTTTCAGGCCCCTTCCCTCCTTTTTATCTTAACATCTCTTGTTTTTCTCCTATAATTTCTGTGCTCCAGCATAAGCAGGTATTGTGGAGAAAGGGCTTTATAATGATGCACATTCAGGACTTTCCTTTGGCCGCCGGACTCTTTCCCCTCCCATCTTAGGTGGCTTTTAAATATATCCGTCTTAATACAGTGGGAATAAAAGAACAGTAAAGACACACTGTAAAGTAATACATTTCAAGCTCAGTGTTACTCCCTACGGCCTGTGTGTGTGTGTGTGTGTGTGTGTGTGTGTGTGTGTGTGTGTGTGTGTGTGTGTGTGTGTGTGTGTGTGTGTGAATGACTGCAGCAGCTGGATAAAGCATAAGGAAGCATTAACAGGTTTTTGTGAGTTGTGCTAATGTCTGTGAATCCAGTGGTGGGATTTGACTTTGACTTTAGGCAGCGACACCGCAAATGTCTGTCTTTCTCTTTCCGAGCCACACCAGCGTTCTCGCACACGGAAGTCAAAGCACCGCTGGTGTCACTTTGTGTAATGATAACACTTCCCAGAGTTCTGCTGGCTTGTGTCATCACGTACAGTGAGCTCTATTGATGCACAGCCCCTAAAAATGTAATGTGGTGCAGTGATATAATTCTCAAATTATATTTGCCCAGTGTTCATTGTCACAAATTTATTTGATGTAAATGATTTTAGATTTTTTTGGAATAGTGACCTAAAAATAATATAAATGAAAGCTATAAAAGCATAACCTATGCTATACAAATGTAATTTCTCGGAAAACATTATTTAAAAGAAATCAGAAACCATGGAATAAGTTCAAATTTCTTTCAGCCATAGACGTAAGCTAGTAGATAATGAATTTGTGTAGCAAATCATTAGAGTTTAAAATAGCATATTATTTCTAATAACTTATTTAGACTTATTTCACATAAATATTTGTTAAGTTGAATAAACGTTTTAAAAAAAAATAAGTAAAATGAGCATTTCATTTAGGAATTTGTACTGTTTTTTAAGGTTTTACAGTGTGAGTAAAAAAATCAGTTTGAATGTCCGCTGAGAAAAGCGATTTTATTTTATTTAAGGATATTTTCCAGGGGATTTTTGTTTACAAAAGTCCCTTTCAATTTGAAAGTCTCTTGCGACTGACTCAATTTGCTCATAAAGTTTTCCGCCATCTAATGCGTATTATTTGTAACTTTCACTTAATCAATATTGCGCACTAATGGACCTTTCTCAATACCAAATACATCATATTATTTATGTGAAATAATATTTATTGAACAACAATATTTAAATTTACAACAATAGCCATTATAAATGACAATAGCAAAACAACAATTCAGTCAAATGTACAAAAGCAGTGCCCTACAGGATGTAAGTTGAATATAGCCTTAATTTTAAATTATTCAATTTAACATAGCACAATTCGACTTGCTCAGGAACAAGTAATAGATTACCAAGACCAAAGATTGCAAAATGGAAATTAAACAAAATGAATTAAACATTATAAAGAGCCATGTTTAAACATTATAAGAGCCAGCAGCAAATCCTGCTGTTCTCGGCGGGTACACGAGCACTGAACGGCCGCTGACGGCCTGGAGCTCCAAAAACATCAAATTGTAAAATAGGCACTATGATTAAATATCACATATTTCAGGTCTAAACAACTACATTCTCACTTAAAAACCTCTTAAAACTACAGTTCATGGTACAACAAGTGTAGTATTTGTGAAAAAATATGGTGGATTCGCTCGGCCACCATGACAGTTGCTTCAAGCGGAGTGATACAAACGGTGAAAAGGTAGGAGTACTGTTATCACTATAATATCGCACAGCTCTCAGCCAATCAGATTGGATCAGATTCGAGAACCAGAAAGAAATACATATATATATATATATATATATATATATATATATATATATATATATATATAAAAAATTGCAGTTTTTGGTACTTTAGAAACTGTTCAGGAATTTGAATGTGCTGCACTGACTTTGTGATTAGTTTCACAGTGTGACTCGTCTCTTTTTGAGATGTAAATTCTGATATGCTCTGCATGCAATATTTTCAACATGGTCTAATTTTACTTGACCATATCACTCCAACACACATGAAAGTTCTCCATATGGCTTTGTGTCTCTCTTGTGAATTCATAATCCCACACATTTCCCTCATGCTTGTCATTCCTCGCTCGTAGTCGTCATAGTTAAAATCTCTAGCAGGGGACTGCAGAAAACCACCCGGATCAGGTGTCCCATAATACCCCTAAACCACTGTAACCTGTACATCAAACAGAACGGCAGTGGGGAAGATCATAAACCACAGGACCAGCGACCAGCCACGCTTTCACAGAACAACTGCCGTCACGGTCTGAGCCAGCTGGAGGTCTTGAGAAATACTTGATTCTTGAGTCTGTGTGGTTCTCACTCCTGACCACAAGAGGTGCTAAAATAGCTTTTCAAGTGCAGTACATTATCATTAATGAGTGGTTGCCTAATTACAGCCTCTTTTATTTTTAGTCTACCTTTAAGAATTAAATTAAAATATCATATCTGGTATTTTACCTTTGAATTTGGATCTGCATACATTTTTTGACATCCATGGCACGATAATAGTAATAAAATTGTCATTACTGTCTCATTGCTTAGCTTTGTACTGTAGGTAATGATCTTGTAATATGGTTTTTCAAAAATACCCATTTTTGCTAGTCGACTAGTTGCCAAGAAAAGCATTCGAATAGTCAATAATTTGGCATATACTAATTATTTTCATGTTTACTTTATGTAAATAACTCAAAACATGCTGTTAGATTCATTATACTTTGCGAATGCCGATTCATTAATTTTATATATTTTACTTCTGTTCAATGCTGGATTTTCACAAAGGTTAATTCTTAAAGATGGGTTTCCTAGTTAAAAATCGCACATGAATGCACTTTCTTACATTTTCAGTGCGTGAGATTGTCCTGTTTCGTTGTTACCTGTATGCCGGAGCATGAGTTCTTGAAACTCCGCCCTCTTCTGGAAAGGAGGGTGGGGAGCAGCAGCTCATTTGCATTTAAAGGGACACATTTTGTTTTTGGTCACACCCAAAAAGTTGCAATTTTAACATGCTATAATAAATGATTTGTGGGGTATTTAGAGGTATTAAAACTTCACATACACATTCTGGGGAAATCAGACTTATTTTACATGGCATAATAGATCCCCTTCAAGTCATGTTGTCCACACCTAGTCAACACAAATCATAAGTGAAGACTAGTGGCTGAACTAATCTCATAGACGTTTGTGAGAACGCGCGTGTGCAGCCATATATGTTCACACGGCCTTACGTGAACAAATGGAACCGGGGGTCCATCTGAAAGCGAAGGTCTGTCCCGAACAGCCCGATGAAATATGTGAGCCGTCATCATCTGCTTTGAAGAAAAACAATCAAACGCAGAGGGAGGAATTCCTGTCCTGACAGAGCGCCATCATCACAGAGGTGCTCCTCTCTTCACCTTCATGCTCTCCCCTGTTCTCTCCCTCTTTTTCATTCCCTCCGCTAGGTTTTTTCTTTCGCACTGCATCAGAGGCCTGCTGGGGGCCGGGTCTGGGCAGCATGTGGGCGCGGGAGTGATCGCAACAGAGGAAACCTGAGTGCAGTCTCTTGGTGGATTCTTGTTTTGTGCTCCTTTAGAGAGCTAGTTTTCCTTTGACACAGCTGCATAAACTAACCAATGAGAAGACCCACAGTGAGCTCTACTGCTCAGCATCATGGGTAATATGTGCACTTCAGAATAGTAAAGAACTGTGGGAACTTGAAAGAGAAGCTGCAGTAAGGACTATGTACGACTATTACTTACACGCATTGTAATAGTCCCATGCGATTCACTGATGGTATCAGATGGTAATACAATATTTTGATTAATACAACAGCTCGTACTGGTTCTGGAATCTGATTGGCTGAGAGCCTTTTCCAGCCGCGCGATATTCCCCCAGTATCAGCACTGGAACCGGTTCACCGTTTGTATCACTTCGTTTGTGGCGACAGTCAAGATGTACGAGCAAATGCATCATATTTTTTTACAAACACTAATATTATTGTGTCACAGAATGTAGTTTTAAGAGTTTTTAGGTGATAATGTAGCTATTTAGACCTCAAATATGTGACTCATATATAAACACAGTTTACAATTTGTTTAGATGCTTTTGGAGGTGTCTAAACAGGCTCTCCTTTTGTATGTTTGACTGAATTGTTTACTTGTGTTTATTTCCTATTGTCTTTTATAATGGCTATTGTTGTTAATTTAAATATTATTGTCCAATAAATATTATTTTATATAAATAATATGTCGTATTTGGTATTGAGAAAGGGTCAATTAGGGATCATGACATAGACTTCAGTGAAAGTTACATTATTAAGCCATTAGATGGCGGCAAAGACTGTCTTTATGAGTGAGTCAGTAGCAAATTGAAAGGGACTGGCTGTAAACAAGGAAGTTGTTTTAGCGCTGTAATGGGAAATCCCCTTAACTTTTCAAAGGACAAAGATATTGCTTTCTGCAGCGGATATTCAAACTGATTTTTCATAACATTTGGATATAATATCATGGACATCGTAATGAAGAATGAATGCTATATCAGATGTAGGTAATACACTTGTTTATTCAATCTCTCTCTCTCATAATTAGTGTTGCAAATTTTCCAGAAACTTTCCGGAATTTTTGGAAACCTTTGGAAAGGTTAACCTGACCCTAACCCTAATACCATAATACTCTACTCGACATAATATAATAAGCTTCAATAAAGCGACTCATGTTTCTTCATTACTAGTTCTAAGGTGACGTTTTAGAATTTGTAACAGAGGCTTGAGTTTTCAATCTGTGACAGAAGGAAGTAGTTCTGCACAAAAGAGGGTTTTTACATTTAAGGATTTACACGCTTGTGCCGTCGGACTGTTGTATAAACACAATATCACACTGTAGCCATGCGATATGGCTGTATATAAGCACGTTGTGATTACCTACAGCCGAATCAGCCATACTGATATAGAGCCATATCACACAGCTACTCTTGTGATATTGCTTATATATATATATATATATATATACCATGGAACTTCATTGATACTCTAAAGGGCTTTATTTATTGTATACATTTATATTTAAGCAATATTACAGGTGCAAGAGTGATGCTGCTTTTTATGCAACTTGGATACAATATTTGCAGTTACCTTGTCTGTTTTTGTCCTGCCAATGAAAATGATTCCATACGAAGACACACAGAAATCTCACGAGTCTTTGAGTGGCACACAGTAGTGGTATTTGGTTCCTGAATGAATCAGTGTTTTTGAGCAAATCATATATGTATGAATGACGTAGTATGTCCGGATTACATTTAAAATACATCTACAGGACATATTATTTTACAGTTGCAAAGTAATGACTTACTCAAAAGAAGCACCTACTCAGATGTAGCCAGTCACTTGTTTCAGTTCTAAATGAATCTGCACTCTAAAAAATTTAATATGTTAACGTTTTCCACTAGAATTTTTAACTTAAGCCAATTGGGAGAATTACATTAATTCAAAGTAATTAAAATATTTTGAGTTGATCCAACATAATGTTTTAAGTAAAGAGAAGACGTTTTTTTTGCCACCATAAAAACACATTTCTAAGTAACATGAACTTAATAATTGTCAACATGAATGCAACTGTTTAAGTTGATCCAACATAATGTTTTAAGTAAGGTGAAGATGCATTTTGGACACATTAAAAAGCATTTGTAACATGAACTTAACAAGCACCGCTTGTCACCATGATGGTAAATCTCCAAAAACCCACATTAACAGAAGCTCTTCTAAATTAGCATAACAAAACACTAATTATTTCTAAATCTCCCTTACCATTAATCTTGTGCAAAAAAATTATATAACACTTAATTTTAGCATTTACTCTCCCTTTCAAGTGCCATGGGCAAAGCATGATGGGAAATATAAATCCCAGCCCAGTTAAAAGAAGTGTTACAACTCAAAACAATGAAACACGTTTACACGTCATCAGATTGTATTTAACAGAACTTAAAATTAAATACATTTTTGATTAACTGAAAATGTTAAACTATGACAAGTCATGATAGTATATGGAATCAAAAGGCATAATTTGTGTGTCATCCAAGCTCAATAAAATAACATTTACAAGTAAAAAGTCTAACAGCATTTCAGAACTTGATTTTTTATTTCACAACAATATATATATATATTTAAGTAATGACTAAAGGTCCCCTGAATTAGTTTTTAGAGTGTGCATTTTTGAACAAATTGCTTGAATGAATGAATGAATCAATCAATAAATGACTCAGTCATATGACTCACTGCACAATAATCAATGTATCCTGTATAAATATAAATGTTTTCTATAAAGTACTGGCCATATTTGTTTTTAATGACCCCACGTATGATTAATATGATTAAGCCATCAAAATATGAGGCAAGTATTTTCTATTATTTTTCAAAATATTTTAAATATGAAGGAAGAACAAAACACTAAACCAGGTTAAGGTATTTATCTGACAAACTTATTTGGCAAAAAAGGAAAATTACAGCTACAGAATTGTACTATGAAAAAAAAGCTCACCGGAAAAAGCATTGGATATATATATAGGCTTATATATTGTTGTTATTGTGTCTGTATCATATCTGAATGGTATACTCTAGTATATTAATATGATTGACAGATAGTCTCTCTGCTTTCAATCTATGCATCCCATCTTTCCTTTCTGTCTCTTCTTAATAAGTGTTTACACAGCATGTCATGTATTTTCTGTCTTATTTCTACCAGATATTGCCCTCAACTTTGCACAAAAGACCCACTGTTTGTGAATGAAGTGAAACATGATGTTCAATGGCACTAAATGTTTTTATCAGGTCATCTTTAGCAGACATGTCACGGACTGTTTCATAACAAATAGAGGAAGTATTTGCAACAGCTCGTATATCAATTTTCTGAAGGGACTTCTCTTTGAAATCTGCGTGTTTCATCCTTTGCCGATAAATCACTCGCTTCGTCATTTTTCTTTTGTTTCTCCTTCCCTTGCCATTCCCCCCTCTCTCTCTCATTCATCTGACATATGCTTATATTGCAAGTATTTATTGTGTGTTTTCCTTTGTAAAGTGCTGGTATATATCACTGCTCTGGACTCTGAGCGGAGAGGGAGGGAGGCTATCAGCACGATTGATTTGTGTTATTTTCATCCTCTGGTGGGCTTCTCTTCATGAGCAAAGCCAAAATAGCCAGAACACACAGACACAAACTGAGACACGGAGGGTAAGAGAAACAGAAGGGCGTCCTTTTCTGCTTTATTTCTGTTAGACTGCTGTGGTCTGCACTCAAAATGTGGCCGAACAAATGTTTAAATCCTGACGTTAAACACTGACATCTAAGCTTATTTTTCTGCCCTGTTATTCTTATCACAGGCCATTCAGCTTATATGGGATATGTCATATTTCTAAAACGCAGAGGAAACTGTTACAGAAACCCTAGATTTGGAAACACATGATCATGCGGGGAGTGTTTCGGCATCTAATTCAAATGATCGTCAGATAAAAGCGCAGCGTGTGTGAAGTCGGCTGCTCTACAGGTGCCGACTAATCTTTGTTACCTGCTTTATCTGATAACAAAAGAACTGTTGTAAATTCAGACTGTCATTTTCAGCTGAGTTTCTTGCCAGAAGTACTTTTTTATCCAGTTGAAGTGAACTAAAATTTGTGCACCTGACATGGACACAGTTATGACTGCATTTTACTTAATAATTAAAGGATTAAAAGGGATTTAAGGGAATAAAGTAGAAATAATAACGGTAAAAGAAGTTCTAGGTCTAATGAAAGCATAGTAGACTATTTAAACTCTCGCCTCATCACATTCAGTTATGAATGACATCATTTTTATATTTCAATACAAAATGGAGAAATTCCATAAAAAAGTTGAGTAGTTTCCATCACTATATATTACTGTGGGTTATTAAACATATCCATTGTAAAACAGTTGTCAAATATTAAACGTTTAGCTACTTATATCTTACCACATACACACTCTTTCACTGTAAAAACTAAAAGTGTCGTGTTGGAATTCACACTCATCTTCAGTGAATAGTAAGCCCCGCCTTCTTTAATCTGATTGGCCATCATTTTGACATTGACGAGCGCTGTTACACCGCTGAGGTGTAACTTTTTAAACCGTCTGTCATCCTAACAACAGAGTGGTGCATAATGGAGTACAGCATTAAGAAATATCAAATATTGGTTTGTTTAACAAATATTAGAAGTAAAAATTAAACATTTAGAAGTAATTCAAGTGTAATGGACCAGTCTCTGTTTTGACCGTAGCGGTGCTACATCTCGTGCCGGAGATGGCTCACGTTCAGCGGGGGAACTGCTAACTTCAGACCGTCACCTGCGTTTCACTTGTAGATGAGAAATGCTGTGACTGACTCCATAACCTGTCCATAAATAATCAGTGTACAATTCTGAGAACATATTTTAACATCCTAAGTATTTATATTCTGTATCTTTTTTTAATAAAATCATACAATTTTATGCAAGGCATCGGGTGCAAAAACTACCCAAACGCTGGGTTGTTACGTCCGACCCAGGAGCTGGGTAACGCAAAATCTACCCAAACGCTGGGTTGTTACGTCCGACCCAGGAGCTGTGTAATGCAAAAACTACCCAAAAGCTGGGTTGTTACGTCCGACCCAGGAGCTGTGTAACGCAAAAACTACCCAAACGCTGGGTTGTTACGTCCGACCCAGGAGCTGGGTAACGCAAAATCTACCCAAACGCTGGGTTGTTACGTCCGACCCAGGAGCTGGATAACGCAAAATCTACCCAAACGCTGGGTTGTTACGTCCGACCCAGGAGCTGTGTAACGCAAAATCTACCCAAACGCTGGGTTGTTATGTCCGACCCAGGAGCTGTGTAATGCAAAAACTACCCAAATGCTGGGTTGTTACGTCCGACCCAGGAGCTGGGTAACGCAAAATCTACCCAAACGCTGGGTTGTTACGTCCGACCCAGGAGCTGTGTAACGCAAAATCTACCCAAACGCTGGGTTGTTATGTCCGACCCAGGAGCTGTGTAATGCAAAAACTACCCAAACGCTGGGTTGTTACGTCCGACCCAGGAGCTGTGTAACGCAAAAGGAGCTGTGTAACGCAAAATCTACCCAAACGCTGGGTTGTTACGTCCGACCCAGGAGCTGTGTAACGCAAAATCTACCCAAACGCTGGGTTGTTACGTCCGACCCAGGAGCTGTGTAACGCAAAAGGAGCTGTGTAACGCAAAATCTACCCAAACGCTGGGTTGTTACGTCCGACCCAGGAGCTGGGTAACGCAAAATCTACCCAAACGCTGGGTTGTTACGTCCGACCCAGGAGCTGAGTAACGCAAAATCTACCCAAACGCTGGGTTGTTACGTCCGACCCAGGAGCTGTGTAACGCAAAATCTACCCAAACGCTGGGTTGTTACGTCCGACCCAGGAGCTGGGTAACACAAAATCTACCCAAACGCTGGGTTGTTACGTCCGACCCAGGAGCTGTGTAACGCAAAATCTACCCAAACGCTGGGTTGTTACGTCCGACCCAGGAGCTGTGTAATGCAAAAACTACCCAAACGCTGTGTTGTTACGTCCGACCCAGGAGCTGGGTAATGCAAAAATTACCCAAACGCTGGGTTGTTACGTCCGACCCAGGAGATGTGTAACGCAAAATCTACCCAAACGCTGGGTTGTTACGTCCGACCCAGGAGCTGTGTAACGCAAAATCTACCCAAACGCTGGGTTGTTACGTCCGACCCAGGAGCTGTGTAATGCAAAAACTACCCAAACGCTGGGTTGTTACGTCCGACCCAGGAGCTGGGTAACGCAAAATCTACCCAAACGCTGGGTTGTTACGTCCGACCCAGGAGCTGTGTAATGCAAAAACTACCCAAACGCTGGGTTGTTACGTCCGACCCAGGAGCTGGGTAACGCAAAATCTACCCAAACGCTGGGTTGTTACGTCCGACCCAGGAGCTGTGTAACGCAAAATCTACCCAAACGCTGGGTTGTTACGTCCGACCCAGGAGCTGTGTAACGCAAAAACTACCCAAACGCTGGGTTGTTACGTCCGACCCAGGAGCTGTGTAACACAAAAACTACCCAAACGCTGTGTTGTTACGTCCGACCCAGGAGCTGGATAACGCAAAATCTACCCAAACGCTGGGTTGTTACGTCCGACCGAGGAGCTGGATAACGCAAAATCTACCCAAACGCTGGGTTGTTACGTCCGACCCAGGAGCTGTGTAACGCAAAATCTACCCAAACGCTGGGTTGTTACGTCCGACCCAGGAGCTGTGTAACGCAAAATCTACCCAAACGCTGGGTTGTTACGTCCGACCCAGGAGCTGTGTAACGCAAAAACTACCCAAACGCTGGGTTGTTACGTCCGACCCAGGAGCTGGGTAACGCAAAATCTACCCAAACGCTGGGTTGTTACGTCCGACCCAGGAGCTGGGTAACGCAAAAACTACCCAAACGCTGTGTTGTTACGTCCGACCCAGGAGCTGGGTAATGCAAAAACTACCCAAACGCTGGGTTGTTACGTCTGACCCAGGATCTGGGTAACACAAAAACTACCCAAACACTGGGTTGTTACGTCCGACCCAGGAGCTGGGTAACGCAAAAACTACCCAAACGCTGTGTTGTTACGTCCGACCCAGGAGCTGTGTAACGCAAAATCTACCCAAACGCTGGGTTGTTACGTCTGACCCAGGATCTGGGTAACACAAAAACTACCCAAACACTGGGTTGTTACGTCCGACCCAGGAGCTGGGTAACGCAAAAACTACCCAAACGCTGTGTTGTTACGTCCGACCCAGGAGCTGGGTAATGCAAAAACTACCCAAACGCTGGGTTGTTACGTCTGACCCAGGAGCTGTGTAACGCAAAAACTACCCAAACGCTGGGTTGTTACGTCCGACCCAGGAGCTGGATAACGCAAAATCTACCCAAACGCTGGGTTGTTACGTCCGACCCAGGAGCTGGATAACGCAAAATCTACCCAAACGCTGGGTTGTTACGTCCGACCCAGGAGCTGTGTAACGCAAAATCTACCCAAACGATGGGTTGTTACGTCCGACCCAGGAGCTGTGTAACGCAAAATCTACCCAAACGCTGGGTTGTTACGTCCGACCCAGGAGCTGTGTAACGCAAAAACTACCCAAACGCTGGGTTGTTACGTCCGACCCAGGAGCTGGGTAACGCAAAATCTACCCAAACGCTGGGTTGTTACGTCCGACCCAGGAGCTGGGTAATGCAAAAACTACCCACACGCTGGGTTGTTACGTCTGACCCAGGATCTGGGTAACACAAAAACTACCCAAACACCTGGTTGTTACGTCCGACCCAGGAGCTGGGTAACGCAAAAACTACCCAAACGCTGTGTTGTTACGTCCGACCCAGGAGCTGTGTAACGCAAAATCTACCCAAACGCTGGGTTGTTACGTCTGACCCAGGATCTGGGTAACACAAAAACTACCCAAACACTGGGTTGTTACGTCCGACCCAGGAGCTGTGTAACGCAAAATCTACCCAAACGCTGGGTTGTTATGTCCGACCCAGGAGCTGTGTAACGCAAAATCTACCCAAACGCTGGGTTGTTACGTTCGACCCAGGAGCTGTGTAACGCAAAAACTACCCAAACGCTGGGTTGTTACGTCCGACCCAGGAGCTGGGTAACGCAAAAACTACCCAAACGCTGGGTTGTTACGTCCGACCCAGGAGCTGGGTAACGCAAAAACTACCCAAACGCTGTGTTGTTACGTCCGACCCAGGAGCTGGGTAATGCAAAAACTACCCAAACGCTGGGTTGTTACGTCTGACCCAGGATCTGGGTAACACAAAAACTACCCAAACACTGGGTTGTTACGTCCGACCCAGGAGCTGGGTAACGCAAAAACTACCCGAACGCTGTGTTGTTACGTCCGACCCAGGAGCTGTGTAACGCAAAATCTACCCAAACGCTGGGTTGTTACGTCTGACCCAGGATCTGGGTAACACAAAAACTACCCAAACGCTGGGTTGTTACGTCCGACCCAGGAGCTGTGTAACGCAAAAACTACCCAAACGCTGGGTTGTTACGTCCGACCCAGGAGCTGGGTAACGCAAAATCTACCCAAACGCTGGGTTGTTACGTCCGACCCAGGAGCTGTGTAACGCAAAAACTACCCAAACGCTGGGTTGTTACGTCCGACCCAGGAGCTGGGTAACGCAAAAACTACCCAAACGCTGTGTTGTTACGTCCGACCCAGGAGCTGGGTAACGCAAAAACTACCCAAACGCTGGGTTGTTACGTCCGACCCAGGAGCTGGGTAATGCAAAAACTACCCAAACGCTGGGTTGTTACGTCCGACCCAGGAGCTGTGTAACGCAAAATCTACCCAAACGCTGTGTTGTTGCGTCCGACCCAGGAGCTGTGTAACGCAAAAACTACCCAAACGCTGGGTTGTTACGTCCGACCCAGGAGCTGTGTAACGCAAAATCTACCCAAACGCTGGGTTGTTACGTCTGACCCAGGAGCTGTGTAACGCAAAATCTACCCAAACGCTGGGTTGTTACGTCCGACCCAGGAGCTGTGTAACGCAAAAACTACCCAAACGCTGGGTTGTTACGTCTGACCCAGGAGCTGTGTAACGCAAAAACTACCCAAACGCTGTGTTGTTACGTCCGACCCAGGAGCTGTGTAACGCAAAAACTAGCCAAATGCTGGGTTGTTACGTCTGACCCAGGAGCTGTGTAACGCAAAATCTACCCAAACGCTGGGTTGTTACGTCTGACCCAGGAGCTGTGTAATGCAAAATCTACCCAAACGCTGGGTTGTTACGTCTGACCCAGGAGCTGTGTAACGCAAAATCTACCCAAACGCTGTGTTGTTACGTCCGACCCAGGAGCTGTGTAACGCAAAAACTACCCAAACGCTGGGTTGTTACGTCTGACCCAGGAGCTGTGTAACGCAAAATCTACCCAAACGCTGGGTTGTTACGTCTGACCCAGGAGCTGTGTAACGCAAAAACTACCCAAACGCTGGGTTGTTACGTCCGACCCAGGAGCTGTGTAACGCAAAATCTACCCAAACGCTGTGTTGTTACGTCCGACCCAGGAGCTGTGTAACGCAAAATCTACCCAAACGCTGGGTTGTTACGTCCGACCCAGGAGCTGTGTAACGCAAAATCTACCCAAACGCTGGGTTGTTACGTCTGACCCAGGAGCTGTGTAACGCAAAATCTACCCAAACGCTGGGTTGTTACGTCCGACCCAGGAGCTGTGTAACGCAAAAACTACCCAAACGCTGGGTTGTTACGTCTGACCCAGGAGCTGTGTAACGCAAAATCTACCCAAACGCTGTGTTGTTACGTCCGACCCAGGAGCTGTGTAACGCAAAAACTACCCAAACGCTGGGTTGTTACGTCTGATCCAGGAGCTGTGTAACGCAAAATCTACCCAAACGCTGGGTTGTTACGTCTGACCCAGGAGCTGTGTAACGCAAAATCTACCCAAACGCTGGGTTGTTACGTCTGACCCAGGAGCTGTGTAACGCAAAATCTACCCAAACGCTGTGTTGTTACGTCCGACCCAGGAGCTGTGTAACGCAAAATCTACCCAAACGCTGTGTTGTTACGTCCGACCCAGGAGCTGTGTAACGCAAAAACTACCCAAACGCTGGGTTGTTACGTCTGACCCAGGAGCTGTGTAACGCAAAATCTACCCAAACGCTGGGTTGTTACGTCTGACCCAGGAGCTGTGTAACGCAAAATCTACCCAAACGCTGGGTTGTTACGTCCGACCCAGGAGCTGTGTAACGCAAAATCTACCCAAACGCTGGGTTGTTATGTCCGACCCAGGAGCTGGATAACGCAAAATCTACCCAAACGCTGGGTTGTTACGTCCGACCCAGGAGCTGTGTAATGCAAAAACTACCCAAACGCTGGGTTGTTATGTCCGACCCAGGAGCTGTGTAACGCAAAATCTACCCAAACGCTGGGTTGTTATGTCCGACCCAGGAGCTGTGTAATGCAAAAACTACCCAAACGCTGGGTTGTTACGTCCGACCCAGGAGCTGTGTAACGCATAATCTACCCAAACGCTGGGTTGTTACGTCCGACCCAGGAGCTGTGTAACGCAAAATCTACCCAAACGCTGGGTTGTTACGTCTGACCCAGGAGCTGGGTAACGCAAAAACTACCAAACACTAAAAAAAATAGCCCAAAAAATGACCCAAAAGGCTCAACCCAGGACTTGGGTAGAAAAAAAATTGTTTTTTTGGACTACTTTTATTTTTTTATTTCGCAGCTTAACAGCCACAGTCCCATCCAGAACATTCTTTAAAAATGCACTTTTAGTTTTCCATGGTAGTCAAACGAGTTTGGAATGACATGAAAGTGAGTAAATTAACACAAAATTGCCATTCCTGTATTAGAGGAGAGTTGAAGTGCTCCGGGGTTCTTTGAAGCACCAGCACAGATGCTTTTCTAAAGAACCAAGAACATATAAATGTTTTCCTATGGCATCATATGAACTAAATATGATCTCCTATGATCTCCTATGGCTTTTTAGATCAATTCAACTTTTTTTTTTTTTTTTTTTTTTTAATCGTATATGAGAATGAAATTGTTATACTGTGGCCATCAATACCTTCTCTTTTTTTTTCTTTTTCTTTTTTTTTTTTTTTCATGGTCATCTTCACTGGCTAACTCTGGAAGCCATTTGCCATTTTTGTTTCTGCCACAGGTATAAATATCTGAAACCATATGTATAGTCAGATCCCATGGGAATGTTGACGCGGACTCTCCATTCCTCTGCTTACCATCAAAGCAGACAAGAATAGTTAGCCAAAATAATTCAGTCGCCCTGGTTTCTCTCTGTGTCTTATGCGAGAGATTTTACAGTGAACAGGCTTGCAAAACTTCAACATTGAAGGTCACAAATGGCCTCCTCCTTGAAATCATGTATATTCTGGTTTAACCACATGCTGATCCACACTCAGTATCTCTGAATCGAGAATTAAGTAAGAGTCATATAAACAAGCCAGAAACAGTTTCCAGACCTGTTCCACCTGATACGTTTCAGGTTTTTCGCTGTTTGCTGCTGTTGGAATGATGGAAAGCTCTGCTCTTCGTCCCCTGCTGTGGAGCAACATCTGGACGTGAAGCCATGCAGATGTGAGTGTTGAGGAATTCACTGATTCCACGGGCCGATATCACACAGCACGGACCTCAACTTCAGCGCTCGCTTTATACACACTTAGCATATCTGCGGTATGTAAACACGGATAATATCGTTTCGAATAGGATTTCCTGTTTAAATCTTAGGGGCTTCAGTAAGGAGGGAATTCACTAAGAATAAATTGATAGTGACATTTATTTGCACTGTCTGCGTTATTTTTGAGACCAGTTCACTAAAGGAATTATGCAACAGCACAAACACACCCACAGAAATGTGCTCGTCTACACCACACGTTTGGCAACTTCATGCATTTTTACTGATAGCTATCTGATCAAATTATGCTGACCTCCAACAGCATAATGCTGGAAGTGAACTCGGACGAGCTATAGCTGCATATATCTCAGAAATAGTTATTAAATTAAATGTTTTGCTGTGAGATACAGTAATACATTGCTTTCCAGTTTATCAAAATGCACAAAGTAATTTACATTAAGCAGCTGAAAACAATGAGAGTGAGTGTGTTGATTTAACCAATTACTGTATGTAAAATCATGTAAACCTTTAAAAATATATATATATATATTATTATTGTGCAAAGTTTTCTTGTGCCATCAGGTTTTAAAATAAGCTGATTTTGAATATTTAATGCAATATTTTTTTGCATGTATGTTACCCTTGTGACAAGGAAGTGCACTTTATGTAATAATACATTTAGTAAGACTACTTATTATGGAAATAATGTACTTGTTGTAACTTCTTCCTGAGTCTCTCCATCAGTGTCGACTCCGGTTTGAACAATGTAAGGCTGAACAATTTCCTCATTTTGGCTGCGTGAGATTCTCCAGCTTTGTTGTTGTTGAGCTGTTAAAGCTCCGCCCTCTTCTGGAAAGGGGCGGGAGCAGCAGCTCATTTGCATTTAAAGGGAAACACACAAAAATGGCGTGTTTTTGCTCACACCCAAATAGGGGCAAATTTGACAAGCTATAATAAATTATCTTTGAGCTGAAACTTCACAGACACATTCTGGTGACACCAGAGACTTGTGAAAGGGGCGTTATAGGTCCCCTTTAAATATAACACAGCACTCTTATAGTGCATTAAGCACCTGTTTAAACTAAATAGCGGGTGGTTAGTGAATAAAACAGAATTTTATGCTAAAACACTAGTGAACACACTTCATTTGTTGTGGAAACTGAAAGATCTTAGGTCAAAAAACAAATACATGATCAGCATCATATGGTGGAGAAGATAAAGGATTTTGTACGTCTATTTACTCAGGATGAAGGTGCGCACACACATGCTCCTGTACACACCGCAGCAGCTCATGCCATGCCAGCGCTTCCCACAGAAAAGAGTGAGAAGGCGGACAGAATGCGTCAATCAGACGTACCCCAGGGATGATCTGATTAGGGCAGGAACAGCAAGACAAATGCACGCGCTTGTACGTTATCCCATGGAGCTGTCATATGCATGGCTGTGTTCACAGAGCGCTCATGCTGGCTCGTACCCCCGACGCCTGAATCCAACAACCCACCAGAGGCTCAGCCACGCTGGCAGTGAGGACGCAGGGAGCGCTGGCACGATGTGTGTGTAGGAGAGTGGAACAGTGTGTGTGTTTATGGAGGGGGCCAATAGTGAGGGTCTGCTGATCTGACATAACAGTGTGTTCTGCTGAATGGGAATACCTGCGTAGAGGAAGTGTGTTTCTGTATCTTTCGTCCTGGCTGCCCTTCAGATGTCCTTTACTCTTTGGTCACCTCTCAATCTGCAAGAACATGTGACTTTAGTCATTTAATTAGACAGGCACAAATTAATCTCTCCTATTGGCATGTCTGTTTATGGTCGGTTTGACTACCCAGGTAAAAATAAAGTATGCTTGAATGCACTAAAATAATACTTAAATACAAGCAAGTACATTTGTAGTACATTCTAATTTTTTTTTTGTGCTAAATAAAATTTACACTATAAATACACTAATTAAAAGTATATTTCTACTTCAGAGCACTTGAAAAAGTATACTAAATACCACTAATACTTAAACTGATTTTTAGTGCATTGAAATAAAGTATACAACCACAAAAATACCCAGGTTAAAAAAGTGCACTAAAATACTCTTTATTTCAGTACACTTAGTACACTTCCATAATGTACTTAAAGTGCTCTCTTTTCACTCACTAATTGTGTACTTAATATACCAAATATTATTTTTAAATACTTCAGATAATCTTCAGAACATCTAAGTGTGCTATTTTGAGACACCATGAATATGAACTAAAATGTGCTTTTAACATACTATCTCTGTTTTAAAAAATGTATTTAGTTACCACTTGTAGTACACTTGAACCCATCTTTCATACACTTAGATATACTCATCAGACATAGAAAATAGACTAAGGAATTATTTAAAATTTAAGAATAATATATAATAAATATACACAAAATGTATTTATAATATCCACATATTTTTATACATTAAATAATTCATTTCAAATGTATCGTAACTATGTTAATATTCCCTTTATATGATGTAGTTAAGTATATGCTAATGGTTTTTTACTTAAATACATACATTAATACATTTCAACTGAATTTTCTTCATGAAAATCCATTAAAATAGAATTTAATGATAGTATATATATAAAAATAAAAATCCACTAAAATTGTATGTAAAGTGTTCATAAAGGCAGAATTAAAGCGTTTATAATGTCAGAATTGTGAATTTTAAAGTCAGAATTGTGTGAAATCCATTAAAGTAGAACTTAGTGACAGTATATATAAAAATCCATTATTTATGTGAAGCGTTCACAGAGTAAAACAAGTAAAACAGTTCTGTATATTTGGTTTACTTTATCTGACTAAACTTCAAATCAATTTAAGTGTTAGATTAAATTGTGCTTTTATATTAAGTGTACTTAAGTACCACAGTTGGGAAAATGTACTTATAATTAGTACATTAGTAATATATTTTTAATAAAATCAATTTAATTTAAATTTAGGATTACTATATATAAAAGTCTACAAATATTGAACTAATTTTTAAAGCATTCAAAGCACACTTTTAAGAAATACACTAATAAAACTCCTCCACTACACTAATAAAACACTAGTAAATGTCTTTTTTCCGCTGAATAACCAAACCAGCTTGATCTGTTTTGTTCCAAATATCTTCCTTTGTGTTGTTCAGCAGAACAAAGTCATGTATATAGGTCTGGAACAACCTGAGGGGAAGTAAATTATGACAGAATTTTTTATTTTAGGTCGAACAAACCCTTTAAGACAAATATTGCTGCCTCATTGCTTCTGTTATTTTGACTGTTCTGTGGTTGTTTGGTTGTTTATAAAGCTGTGTTGTGTCTAGTTACAACAGTGCTATCTCAGGAGCTAACTGTCTGGCTGTAGTTCACTAATGTTTGCGGTTGGGAAAGCCCACAAGCGCTTATGAGTTACAGAATGAGTCACTCTTGATTCATCTTCTTGATGTCTCACAGAGACCAAACACAGATATCTCACCAAACACTCATGAAATAATAAAGAGCATCTGAAGTTGAAACTGACAATTGCTGGTTGATAAAAATTGATTGTGAAGAAATGTACACTGATTGAGTATGGAGAAAAGAAAAGCTGATCAATACATAATAACAGGACTTGCACAGTGAATACCTGTTCAGTTGCGGTTTTTTAATTAAAACCAATTTTCCTCTTGGAAATTAACTATAGAGAATTGGTAGAACTGCATGTTTTCAACTTGGACTCAATTTTCTACGATATTATGTGTCAGACTTATTAAAGATCTTAATCCGTTACTTAATTAATTTTCTAAAGTCAAGCTGGATCCAGTTTATATGCTATGTGTCCACATTATTCAAAATCCAGAGCCAGAGCTCATTAAAACCCCAAATGTTGGAATGGAAATCTCGTGTTAATGCTCATTTAGATAATCTCTACATCCTGTTGCACACCAAACAAACAAAAAATAATGGCGGTTATCAATCATTACAGTATAACGAGGGCCAGACGATATCCAGGGAGTTTCACAGTTTGTGCACAATGCTACACAAGTTCAAAAACACATGTCTAAATTCACTCGAACGTTCACATGCAATCCTAATTTCTTTAATGACACGTGATGTCGATGTGTAGTTAATGCTGTGTGACCAGGTCCTGTTGTGGTCTGCGCTCTGTCCTACTTTAAATTGCCGTTCACATGAAGCATTTCTCTCCTGACCGACTTCCCTAAATGGAAACAGATTTAGATTGCAGAAGTTGAATTTGAAAGATTATTGTATTATTGTAGTACTTTGTAAAATTTGTAAAGTATATTTGTAAAATTTAAATCTATCTATCTATCTGTCTATCTGGGATGCCACAATTCTCAATATAATATTGAAACATTCAGTACGATAGCCATGGTTTAATACACGCTTGTGAGTTGAGTTTTTTCGATTTTGCGTTTAAATAATTTTTGCACGTTTTATTTCTGTCCGGATGCACGGTCACTTTCGTAAGGTAGCTTGTTTCCACCATGAAATAAAAAAGTTAATTCTGATTGCTCGCAATAGCGAGTTTATATGAATTATATATAAAGTCAGAATTCTGAGTTTTAAAGTGAGAATTGTGAGTTATAAAGTCAGATTTGTAAGTTATAAACGTGCAATTGCATGATATAATGTCCAATTGTGAGGGAAAAAGACTTTATATCTCACAATTCTGACTTTATATCACGCAATTCTGACTTTATAACTGGCAATTGTGTTTATATCTCGCAATTCTGAGAAAAAAAAAAGCCAGAATTGTTAGTTATAAAGTCAGAATTGCATGATAAAAACTAAGCAGTTGTGAGAAAAAAAGTCAACAATTCTGACATTATATCTCAAAATTCTGACTTTCTGCTGTTATTATCATGTGACCTACCAGCATCAGTTACATCGCTTGAAGGCATCATGGCAAAGTACATCCAGTTTACATTGATGCTACGTACACTCATATTTGCATTCCAGGGGATAAATATCAGGGGATATAATATTATTTTATATTATACAATACGCTAGGAGTGTGTACAAGATGATTTTTTTTTTTTTTTACATCTCATTTAAATTAGATTATTTTATATCACATTTAAATTCAATTTGCAATTCTCCATCTTGTTTTCTACCTCAGTTGAAATTCAGGAAGTGAATTGGAATTTAAAGCATTCTCAATTCAGTTCTGAGTGGCACACACCCCTGATTGTGGCTTTTGTCTTCTACAGGAGATCCAGACACGGTGCCCTGTAGCAGATGGTACTTTGGGATGTAGATATAGGATGCCAGGTATTCATTAGATAAACCACCAGCAGGTCTCCTCAGAACCCCTGGCCAGCACCACTTGTGGGTGGTCATCCATCATCTCGTTCTGACGGCTGCCAGAAGGACAACAAATGCCAACCGTGGCCCAGGGGAGAGTTTTGCACTCACTCAAGTACATACACAGTTTCTCTTGAGTAATAACACACCTTTTCACTATGCACAATTTACAGTCACACATTTTTATGAACTCCGACAATAGAAGTTGTAACAGGAAGAAAAAGTATTTGGCAGCCATCAGTACCCATTATTGCTTCGCTTTATGAGCCATCAGTATTATAACACTGTTTTGCACACGACTGAACACGATCCGGCGTCAGCTAGCACTTGCTTCTTCCCTTTAAAGAGCTCTTGCTTCAGGGAGTAACTGATGACTAAAACAGCTCTGGCAGTGCAGGGAGAAACACACATGGATTTAATACTTAACCCATAATCAGGACAATCAGTGTACAACAACATTTGTAGAGCAGTTTTAGTCCTGAATCACCAGCACACTAACGGCTTTGTCATGCCATCGATCGCTAAAAGATCGGTAGGTGGACAAAAGAGGCACCTGATTGGTGCTCAGGGAAGCTGCGGTTGAGAAACAAGAAGAACTTTGACACGCAAACATGAGGCTCATTACATGACGAAGCCCCTTCAATGGGCCGTGCGGCACGTCTGTCTCGCGGGCGTACTGGGCTGCTGTGGGGGTCGCCTCGCTTGTTAGGAGGGCAATTCTCATTAAAATGTGCTTAACCTTCTGTTTTCGCTCTGTTTTACTCGCATGCTCTCACTCATTTCCTAACATACTGCACGAAGTCGCCTGCAGCAGTTGGGGAGAAAACATGGGAACACGAAGGGAGAAAGTGGAGGAATGTGTTCCATTTCCTGACAAAAGAGACTGACGGTCAGGGTTGTGTGGCGGTGGTCTGGCAGATAAAGGAGGAGTGAGCTCTGGTGTCCAGAGTGCAGGAGTAGAGCATTCACAGATGTGTCGGAGATATAGTGAAACAGATTTCTTTTGTACTTTGTAATGATTTAAAGTACTGAAAGCAGAATGTCAGCTTGCTATAACTTAAAATTTGGCATAATTGTAACAATTTCCTATTTAGATTAAGGGTTAAGTGTGTAATTTCTGCAGAGAATGAGATCTATGCTCATACGTTTAGTAATTTTAACATACATAACACGGTACGGACGTCACGGTTCAGTGCATACAGTCAGATTATGAATACAGTCAGTCACAGGCGATCCACACTCCAATCCAGAAGGGGGCGCACGCGGTAATGTAACACTGTTTGCTAAACGCCACAACAGGAAAAAGTTCAGAAGAAGAAGAACAGACGATCTATACATAGATATGTTTACGTGTATTCTCTCAATGAGTTTTTCAACTGCAGAAAGACATAAATAAAACAGCTTGAGAATAATATCATTACATTCACCTCAGGCAAGTCATTTAGTGTCCACGGCATGTTAGTTCACTAGAGAAATAAACTCTTTCACTAAATATATGCACTATATTAGCTTATATATTCATTATATTCACTTTACCTGTTAGTAATGTCTTAACTATTTAATGTACATTTAAATTAATTTCTCATGAAAACAAGTTATGACAGTAACTGTGTAAATGATTATATTTCAAAAATTAATTAGAGTAGAAAAATAATTGAAAAATAATTTTATAATTAGATTTAGAAGTTAATGCAAAACCTTCAGAGGATGAGTAGAAAAAAGAATAGAAAAGTTTAGAATTAGATTTATTTCACTAATTCCATTCAAAAAGTGAAACTTGTATATTATATTCATTAATTACACACAGACTGATATATTTCAAATGTTTATTTCTTTTAGAAATATTCTTAATTGGAATATTGTGAAAAGGTTCAATATTGAAGACACCTGGTGTCACACTCTAATCAGCTAATTATCTCAAAACACCTGCAAAGGCCTTTAAATGGTCTCTCAGTCTAGTTCTGTAGGCTACACAATCATGGGGAAGACTGCTGACTTGACAGTTGTCCAAAAGACGACCATTGACACCTTGTACATGGAGGGCAAGACACAAAAGGTCATTGCAAAAGAGGCTGGCTGTTCACAGAGCTCTGTGTCCAAACACATTAATAGAAAGGCGAAGGGAAGGAAAAGATGTGGTAGAAAAAAGTGTACAAGCAATAGGGATAACCACACCCCGGAGAGGATTGTGAAACCAAACCCATTCAAAAATGTGGGGGAGAATCACAAAGAGTGGACTGCAGCTGGAGTCAGTGCTTCAAGAACCACTTCGCACAGACGTATACAAGACATGGGTTTCAGCTGTCGCATTCCTTGTGTCAAGCCACTCTTGAACAACAGACAGCATCAGAAGCGGCTAAAAACAAAAAGGACTGGACTGCTGCTGAGTGTCCAAAGTATTGTCTGATGAAAGTAAATTTTGCATTTCCTTTGGAAATCAGGGTCCCACAGTCTGGAGGAAGAGAGGAGAGGCACACAATCCACGTTGCTTGAGGTCCAGTGTAAAGTTTCCACAGTCAGTGATGGTTTGGGGTACCATGTCATCTGCTGGTGTTGGTCCACTGTGTTTTCTGAGGTCGAAGGTCAACGCAGCCTTATACCAGTTTTAGAGCACTTCATGCTTCCTGCTGCTGACCAACTTGATGGAGATGCAGATTTCATTTTCCAACAGGACTTGGCACCTGCACACAGTGCCAAAGCTACCAGTACCTGGTATCCCTGTTCTTAATTGGCCAGCATACTCGCCTGACCTTAACCCCATAGAAAATCTATGGGGTATTGTGAAGAGGAAGATGCGATATGCCAGACCCAACAATGCAGAAGAGCTGAAGGCCACTATCAGAGCAACCTGGGCTCTCATAACACCTGAGCAGTGCCACAGACTGATCGACTCCATGCCACGCCGCATTGCTGCAGTAATTCAGGCAAAACGAGCCCAACTAAGTACTGAGTGCTGTACATGCTCATACTTTTCATGTTCATACTTTTCAGTTGGCCAAGATTTCTAAAAATCCTTTCTTTGTATATTCTAATTTTCTGAAATACTGAATTTGGCATTTTCTTAGTTGTCAGTTATAATCATCAAAATGAAAAGAAATAAACATTTGAAATATATCAGTCTGTGTGTAATGAATGAATATAATATACAAGTTTCACTTTTTGAATGGAATTAGTGAAATAAATCAACTTTTTGATGATATTCTAATTATATGACCAGCACCTGTATGTGGAATTAAGGTGAAGTGTTCTAAACTTTTCTTTTCTCTACGCATCCTCTGAACTTGATTCTTCTCTTCTCAGAAGGTCATCTGCCTGCCTGACTGACTGCATCACTTCTGAACATCTCTTATCTTTCGTTCCCTTTTATCTCATCAGACATTCTTCTGTCAGCTGATTTTGACTGTGTTAGGACTGTGCCAAGCTTGTCTGCTCTTTACTCTCTAAACTCCGGTGTGTAAGAGGAAAATCCAGGTCACTGCCTCACAACCCTCCTGGCTTGAACTCCTTCTGAACTTTATTGCCTCTTAATCTGTCACAATCTGCAGTCGGCTTATCCATTCCTTTTGAGAATTTGCCCCATGGAAGTCTTCACCAAGAGGGGAAGCCAATAAAACCTAAGTATTTAATTACAACAATCCCAAGCAATCGCTTGAGTGGAAATTGTGGCTTTTTGGATGGCCGAGTTGTGATCAGCGATAAAATACAAAGCAGATGTCCGCACTTCAAAGCCTGGTCCGATGAACACATTACTAGTTTTTCATCTTCACTTGTCTGTACAACATTCACGGGGTACGAAAATGTTCAAGCAGGAGCTCGAACTGGTATTAGAGCTGGCCTGCAGATGCTGCACGGGAAACAATTTGCTTCAAATTTGTCTTCCTTCTTTTCGCAGAACTCACGTCATGTGGCGAGCCTCACAGACATCACTTCATGATCTGTTCAAACAGATCCATTTCCCAGGCTGACGCTGTCCTGGAAACACATGCACTGGATTTCAAGAATCTTCCAGCATAACTTTATAGTAAAGATATTTTCTTTTTTTTTTTTTTTTTTTTTTTGTGATGCACTTATACAGTAAGCTTGCACAGACCATTCGAAAATAATCTTGTATGACAAATATGATCTGCAAATGTCTCAAATTGCTGACCTGATGGCTAAAACACATTGGCTGTAGTTAAAAACATCCCCTGCAGTCGATGCGAGATGGGGTGCTTTGAAAGTAAATATTTTACTGTGACCTTTCAATGGATTTTACAAGCTAGTTAAGGTATTTTAGAGGGGCTTGGCTGTTAAAGACACTTAGTTTCTTTACAATTACACAAACAGCCTCTATGGGAGTACAGAAGGCAGAGCGGGTCGACTTAGTGAAGGCAGTGAGTTCACTCTGGAAATGCAAATAAGAAAACAAGGGTGCAATAAAAAGCAAGACTCCTCTCCATAAAGAGAGAGCAGGACGCAGAGCACGCTATGGCTGAGGTGGAAGGAAATGATCCAATGACACACAAATGTCAGCTCTAATGACCCTCCAGGGCACCCTTCAGCAGTGGCAGCTTGTTTCTCATGCAAACGAGGCCCAGGTACGTCACTTTCTCGCTCTCGCTCTCTCTCTTTTGTCCTCCTTGTCACTATCGGTGCAGATTTTGGGACTGGCTGGGGTTTTGCAGGCATCGGGGAGGTCAGTTAAATCCTACAAAGAGGCAGTAAGAGTGAGCACACTGACTGATGTTAGTGATATTGCAGGCTAAATCTGTGCCTCTGGCTGCACATCCTGACCAAGAACCACAACGCAACAAATAAAAGCAGATCTGGTCTCTTATGAGCTTGGCCGAAACCATGCATGCACTGATGCTGAACAGGATTTTGATTTTCCGTTCAAAAGCATTCCCAAGAGTTTGTTATCAAAGGATGCACATGTGCCCGCATGGTCTCGGTCTCAGAGTATGACAGCTATTGTCATAAATTTTGTAATTTTTTACATACATACATACATACACACACATATATATATATATATATATATATATATATATATATATATATATATATATATATCACACGGATCCACAAAAACAACTAAAAACGCTGTATTCTACTGCCAGACCAGTAGATGGCAATGTCATTTTGTAAAGACACATTATACAACTATAGACTGAACATGTAATATGTATGCACATCATCATCATTTTCACAAATTTGCGTTTTGGTAGTTTAAGGTTACAACAATGGTATTGCAATTAAAAAATTGAAACCCATGTAAACCGAGCAAATAATTGGCCAAAACGCATAAAAAGTTTTTTATGCATTTTTAGTTGAAAATAGTGTCGTGTAAACGGTCCCTCAAATACTCTTCCTGAGACTTTTGGAGAAATGATGTGCACAATAACCATTCTAGAACTGCACATCAAACTAAATCCCCTTTAAGTCAGACAGATATCTTCATAAAACAAAAGGGCTTTTGAGAAAAACCAGAGCATGTATCTATTACAAGTATGTTTTTCCCCACTCTACCATCATTGACAGAATGCAAGTAGAGACAATTTCTCAGGACTGGTTAACTTCCAGGAGAAGTGTGGTGCTTCTTTACTGCCAGCAGAGATTGGTGATTATGACTGGCTTACTCATGCATTCTCTCTCTTGTCAAAACATTGATAAACGGGTCAAAAGTGTAGCATGGAATCGCCAGAGAAATGCTTTAGACTTCAAAGGCAGAAAGTTGGCGGGACATTCTCTCCGTCATGTCCCGATCGGCCTCAGGATATGACTCTTTCCAGAGCTGCTCTGCTCGATGAGGAACTTTACTTCAAAGTGACATGACTGTTTATGGCTGTAGTCTTTGTGCTTTTAATATTGGACAAGCTACTTTGATACATTAGTTGAAGCACAGTAAAGCTACTCTTTAAAAAAAACATAGTTAGGTGAAATATAATATAATATAATATAATATAATATAATATAATATAATATAATATAATATAATATAATATAATATAATATAATATAATATAATATAATATAATATAATATAATATAATATAATATAATATAATACCACCCATAAAAAGAAAATATTTCTTTAAGTTATATGTAATTTAAATATTTTTTATATATTTATATATGTATGTTTTTAAATTATTGTTTACATTTTAAAATACAATCAATATTATTATATTTTGTAGTCACAAAAATACTAAAATGTATTTTTTTTTATATACACACTAAAAATGCTGGGTTAAAAACAACCCAGGTTGGGTTAAAAATGGACAAGCCCAGTGACTGGGTTGTTTTAACCAAGTAGCTGAGTTAAATGTTTGCCCAACATGCTGGTCAGTTTTATTTAACCCAACTATTGTTTAAAAATTACTGTATGACTGGCTTAAAATGAACCCAAAATCGCTTTTATCCCAATTAAAACAACCCAATCGTTGGGTTAAAACAAACCAATCGTTGGGTTAAAACAACCCAACCACTGGGTTAAAACAACCCAATCGCTGAGTTAAAACAAACCAATCATTGGGTTAAAACAATCCAATCACTGGGTTAAAACAAACCAATCGTTGGGTTAAAACAACCCAACCACTGGGTTAAAACAACCCAATCGCTGAGTTAAAACAAACCAATCATTGGGTTAAAACAACCCAATCGTTGGGTTAAAACAAACCCAACCACTGGGTTAAAACAACCCAATCGTTGGGTTAAAACAACCCAACCACTGGGTTAAAACAACCCAATCGCTGAGTTAAAACAAACCAATCATTGGGTTAAAACAACCCAATCGTTGGGTTAAAACAAACCAATCGTTGGGTTAAAACAACCCAACCACTGGGTTAAAACAACCCAATCGCTGAGTTAAAACAAACCAATCATTGGGTTAAAACAACCCAATCGCTGGGTTAAAACATCCCATCCGCTGGGTTAAAACAATCCAATCACTGGGTTAAAACAACCCAATTGCTGGGTTTGTCTATTTTCAACCCAATTTGCATTGTTTATAACCCAGTATTTTTTTAGAGTGTACATTTTTAATGAACTGTATGGAGTTAGTTTAGTTCACAACACTGCTGACAACCTGTGATTAAAGGGGTGAATCAATGTGAGTGTGTGCATGTGGGTGTGTGTGATGATAACATGGTGTAGATTTAAGTTATATTCTTCTTCCCAAGGGATTTTGAGGCTTCTAGTTTCAACCCTTGCCTTAGGCACAACACAAATAAAATCCAAAGAGACACACATACTCCTATAAAATACTGTCAGATTTTCACAAACACAACATATATCCTTTGGCAGGTAGGCATTACAACATAAATAACGCAGACCATAGTTCTCTAAGGGTTTGACTCACATATGCACATAAACAACAGAAGCGTATACTGTATGCTTTATATACAAGTACACCGGTTCCAACAAACACATTCACATCCCCGGGCACAAACGCAAAGAGTTTTTCTGCACAAATACACATTTTAAACTAATGCACATGCTCAGATGATGATCACGATTTTGTTGGGCCCATGCTCACTATAAATCTGACCCTAGAGTATAATTATTTAAGGTTCTCCCTTTAGATCACAGCAGTGTCACTGTGTGTGGGCATGGACCGTAGTTGTTGTGTGTGCGTTCTGGCCGGTGTCCATGAGTATAGTGTGTGGGTGTTCATAAATATGTATCTCTTAAGTATATATCTAACCATAAACATGTTTGCGAAGCTTTGTCTTTGCCTGATAAGATGGGAAATGATGAAAGAGATGGCCTTTCTTATCTCACCATCTGACCAACAGCACTGTTGTTTTCTTACGGGTCATGCTCCGCAAAAGACCTCTGACAGGAAGCGATTAGACTGTTGTTTGTGAGATGTTTGTACTTCCTGTTTTCGTCTGAGAGGGTTGAGCGCTCTTCACAATGCCCCAACGAACTGATGCACAAAGTCAAACCAGGCACGGACATGTTAGGAAGCAGACATAAATCACATTAGCTTTGAAACCGAGACGATAGCATCATCTAAACATGAGCTTTGTCTGTTTTGGTTGAGTTGTAAGCTGTACTGGACTTCCAGACAATGTAGATAGTGATAAGGTGCGGCTGAACTCGAAAAAAAAGCTTGAATGCTGCAAACTTTGATGTTTTATAGGAGAAACTATTCCATAAATGATATGTAAACAGTGAACTGGAGCACTACATGCATGGTGAAAAGAAGTGGAGTTTGATAACAGCACCCTTCAAAGCGCACAGCTGTAAAAACTGAACACAACCAGCTTCAGTTACCTCAACAAATGCCTTTGCTCACCATATACAAACATCAAGCACTGAAAGACAATCCAAGTTTGAGAACAACTGTTTACTAGCATATGGTAAGAAGATGGATGACCAGCAATGGCTGTTTGCTTACGCTGGAATATCTTGGAAATTAACAAAATATGAACTTTTCAGGACCAGTTCAAGCATTATGAATCTGGGTGGTACCAGCCTGCTAAAAATAAAATAAAATAAAATAAAATAAAATAAAATAAAATAAAATAAAATAAAATAAAATAAAATAAAATAAAATAAAATAAAATAAAATAAAATAAAATAAAATAAAATAAAATAAAATAAAATAAAATAAAATAAATAAAATAAAATAAAATAAAATAAAATAAAATAAAATAAAATAAAATAAAATAAAATAATAAAATAAAATAATATAAAATAAAATAAAATAAATAATAAAATAAAATAAAATAAATAATAAAATAAAATAAATAATAAAATAAAATAAATAATAAAATAAAATAAAATAAAATAAAATAAAATAAAATTAAATTAAATTAAATTAAATTAAATTAAATTAAATTAAAATAAAAAAATAAATTAAATTAAATTAAATATTACACTTTTTTTGCTTTGATGTCATACACCGATTGGTCTAGGCTGTGTCCGAAATCGCCCCCTATACCCTTAAATAGGGCACTATTTGAGGGAACAGCCATTTGTTGCAGTGTCTGAAACCACTGGACATTATCGAGTGCACTCATTCATTCAATCCCATAATGCACTGCAATAACAAGTGTGGAACTGATGTACACTCAACGGCTAGAGAATACCCATAATGCACTGTAAAAGTCACGCATCAAATGAATTCCCGCATCTCGCCAAAAGATGGCGCCCACAGCTGAATCATCCATACATTTTCCAAACTACTGGTCCAATGTGGGTACAGTGTAATATCATACAGGTATAAATTCCTTATTAATTGATTATTAAATTATTTAATTTTGGTTTATACATAGTTTCCATTACAGAAGTCAAGATAAATCTTGTCATTACTACTGGAGCTGCCAGTTTGCTAAGTTTCAAATGATTATCAAACAGCAAGCACTAACTATGCAAAAGCGTCTCTCAGTGTCCGAATTCACTCACTCGTTTTCATTCACTCCTTCAAGTGGATTATATTAGTTTACTAATGTAGGGAATAGGGAATGAGTGGGCAATTTTGAACACAATGAATCAGTGTATTTGAATGAATCGCTTGAATAAGTGATTCAAAGATTCTCTCATAAATACTGCCACGACTGTGTAACCTGCAGAAAATGCCACTGAAAATCCCACCACTAACAGTCTGTCTGACACGGGAATATTTTTTTATTTGCCAATGTGAAATGTGGAGTTGTAGAGGGAGATGTCAGAAGGATTATGACAGGAATGAGTCCTGTGGTTGACAGTATTAGAAGCAGGCTCCTCCCAAACTTCATTTAGAATTCCATTTGCCGTGGATCAGTGTCTCTTTCTCTTTCTGTCCTCTTCCTTGTCTTTCTCGAACACTTACAAAAGAACCTCCGTATCCCCCTCCTCACTGCGCTTTCAGCATTGCCCTCAGACATGGCAGCATTTCATCAGCAAAGCAGGGGGGAAGAGCTGAAGGGTGTCTCCCTGTCTGAGAATACTGATGTGATCACCGATCATGATCACTGCAGTCAGGCTCAGCCTGAGGTCGACAATCAGCATCCAGACTCCCGAACCCTAGCCATCTCTGACCACCTCGCCACACTTTCTGTGAGTTTTTGAGCACTTCTGAGAGATTAATGCCTGTTGTCAATATATAGAATACAGTTAAACTCTAGCATGATACAAAATAATAGCTAAAACTTTCTTTCTGGCAAGGTTAACAACTCACTGACTCACAGAAACATTGCTTTTAAGTGGTTCATTGAAATGAACTGTGGAGAATAAACAATTCGCGGTGGCGGAAATGAGTCAGGCGAGCAACACTGATCTTTTCAGCAAACATATGTGGTTGTGAGGGGCTGAAAATACTTAATCAGGCCATTTTACGGAGTGTTGTCATTCAGCAGCTGACGGAAACTGTCCAGCTGGGGTCAAGAGCACCAAAGCTCAAGTTATGTCTGTCAGAGAGTACTTACTGAGAAACTCATTAAGGCCATATGTGACACCACTTCCTGCACAACAAATAAATCCATCCTGCAGACAGAAAGTTTGATTCTGAAAAGATGTTGGAGATTTTAGTTATTGCAATAAATATTGTGTGACTTCCTATTGGAATAAAGACTGGTGGGGAAATAGATTAAAGGGATGGGATAGTTCATTTACTCGCATTCAGATCATTCCAAACCTGTATGACTTTCTTTGTTCTGTGTGCCTCTCTTCTTTAGTTGTTTGTTTTATGTCCTTAAAGGGTTAGTTCACCAAAAATGAAAATTCTGTCATTAATTACTCACCCTCGTGTTGTTCCAGATCCATAAGACTTTCGTTCATCTCTGGAACACAAATTAAGATATTTTTAATGAAATTTGAGAGCTTACTGTCCCTCCCAGAAAGGTTTTAAAGAAGTACTCCATGTGACTCCAGTGGTTTAACCCCAATTTTATGAAGTGCTTTGTTTGCACAAAAAAACATAATTTACCACTTTAGTTACAAAATATTATTATCCAAAGCGTTTACACAACATCTACTCTTGCGTGAACACAACACACACGCATCGGGGTTCCTCTCGTGAGCGCTCGTTGCAGATCAATATTTTCGGAAATAAAGTGGTAAATTAAGCTTTTTTTGCACAAACAAAGCGCTTGCATAGCTTCATAAAATTGGGGTTAAACCACTGGAGTCACATGGAGTACTTACTTTACTACCTTTCTGGGCCTTGAAAGTTGTAGTTGCACTGGATCTCTATGGAGGAACTGAAAGCTCTCAGATTTCATTAAAAATATCTTTGAATGAACAAAAGTCTTACGGATGTGGAACGACACGAGGGTGAGTAATTAATGACAGAATTTTTGGGTGAACTAACCCTTTAATGAAAGTTCAGTGTTGTTTTGGACCCCATTGACTTTCATTTCATGGACTAAAAACCAACACAGGCCCATTGGAAAAATGTGTCTCTACCTATCTTTTTGCAAATATAAACATACAATTCACTGCAGTTTCAAGTTGAAATGTCCACCAGTGGAAGTAAAACACCAATAAATTTTATTCCTTTGCACACAAATTATAATTACAAGGCAGATTATCGATTAAAGAAGACTTTCTTTTTTTTTTTTTTTTTTGCAGTTCCTCAAAACTTTCAGTTTTATCATAGTCCATGACTAATACATTTTGGCGTTTACATCTACAGTATGTATGCTTTTATGCAGTAAATTTGCTCAGCAGCTCACCTGGTACATTGCACTTGTGATGCGGAGTGCTCGGATACGATTCCTGTGAATAGTAAGGGAAAATAGCATTGCTGCCTCAGAAGATGCATTTTTTCCCCACACATTTGCTTTTGTTAACACTGTCATTTAGGTTTAGTGAATGTTATTTTCAAATGTGATAGAGAATTAACGTTTTAGCGCCACTCACAGGACATTTCATTTCTGAACTGCTATGCCAAAAAATAACGTGATTAAATGTATCCAGATTCAATGCATTTCTGATTTCACTGATTTCTGCTTCAGGTAAAACCTGACACACTTTTAGCTCCAATCACTGGACGTTTCAAATGGAAGGTTTCACAAAAAGTGCAAGAAGCAGCGTAATATCATCTTGCAGAAATGCCGCCACAGGCACATTTTTCCAGTGAGCTTGGATTGCGAAAACACTGAGATATTTTTCAAAATAGCTTCTTTTGTGATCACCGAATTTTAATTTTTTGGACAAATGTTTCTTAGATTCATCATCTCCACTTTGAAACATTGCAAAAGTCATCTTGAGAATGATCTTTCATTGCATCTAAAGCAGCGAATCATCAGAATTAACAATCCTCTCAGTGTTATTTCATTTAGCTAAGTTTCACTGCGCCAAAAGCGAGCAGGAACAGAACTAGCCAAGAGTTCTGAGGGTCAAATTTGATTGATCCACTCGGGAGGAACCTATAATCACTTCTGCTACAAGTGACCCTATGCCAAGCAGCTAAACAAGACTAACAAACTCTCAAAATGTTTTACTTTGAGTGTGAAAGCCTGTTAAAAGTCCTTAAGGCGCAAAATAAGAATTTGAACAAGTCCAAACATTTGACCTTGTGTGCCTGATCAACATCATGACATATGAATCGAACCCAAGGTCCTCTGAAATGGACTGTTTGTCTTTACAGAGAAGTCACGAAGAGGTCTCTAACAGATTCTGAGCACTTCAGCTCCAGGTCACCCAGAACCAGGAGACCTTTCAAAACACACAAACACACTGGCGCTGCGGGAATGGAATGTTCCACACACACAGTTCAGGAGGGATGAGCTGCTTCACAGACAGAGGTGATATGGATGATGGCAAAACTAAATAAGCTGTGGTGGGTGACCCGGTGGTTTCACCCGTACTGACCCGTTTCAATGTTCCAGGGCAGTCTCGCTGGATTTCCATCCACATAATGATCTCATGCTACTGCTGCCATCACAAAATCCACATCACAAGTTTTATTTGCTGCACTGTAATGTAGTTTTAATCAAGCATGTGAGCTTTTTGGTCAATTATAAGATGACTTAGTCACTGAGGTTTTTAATAGTTGTGATTTTGGTCATGATCGAATCATCTGCAAACTTTATTCACATTATCTGTGCTAATAATGGGGAGTGGAATGGATTTAAATGAGGTAAAATGATGTTCACATTGCTGCTTTTTTTTCTCAAAGGGATAGTTCACCCAAAAATTAAAAATGATTTACACACCCTCAAGCCATTCTAGATCTTCTTTGAGACGAACACAATTGGAGACATAATAAAAAAAAATAAATAAATAAATAATAAAAAAAACATCCTGGCTCTTTCAAGCTTTATAATGAGAGTGAATGGGGGTCGAGATTTTGAAGTCCAAAAAAGCTCATTCATCCATCATTAAAGTAATCCATACGACTCCAGGGGGTTAATAAAGGTCTTCTGAAGTGAATCGATGGGTTTTTATAAGAAAAATATCCATATTTATAACTTTATAAACTATCATAACCAGCTTCTAGCAAACATTTGTATGCAAGTCGACTTACGGCGGAAGCGTAACCTCTGACCCGACGCATGACGTAGGAGTCACAGTTCAAACGAATAGGGCTGGGCATCAAACTCAAGCTCCTCTTCTCTTATATTGAAATCCTCTGACTTTTCTCTTTAATATTTCTCATTTTAGACTTCTTATTCGTGACGGGTTTTTGTTTTGCTCTATCCTCTGAGCTTCTGCGTTTGTCAATATGTCATGCATCGGGTCAGAGGTCTCTCTTCCACCGTAAGTCGACTTGCGTATGAATGTTCGCTGGAAGCTAGTTATTATAGTCTATAGTTGTAAATATGGATATGGATATTTTTCTTGCAAAAACCAGTCGCTTCGCTTCAGAAGGTCTTTATTAACCCCCTGGAGTCGTATGGATTACTTTAATGATGGATGGATGAGCTTTTTTTGGGCTTCAAAATCTCGACCCCCATTCACTGCCATTATAAGCCAGTTATTATAGTCTATAAAGTTGTAAATATGGATATTTTTCTTACAAAAAACCATCGCTTTGCTTCAAAAGGTCTTTATTAACCCCCTGGAGTCATATGAATTACTTTAATGATGGATGGATGAGCTTTTTTGGGCTTCAAAATCATGAGCCCCATTCACTGCCATTATAAAGCTTGGAAGAGGCTGGATATTTTTTGATGTAACTCCGACTGTGTTCATCTGAGAGAAGATAGTCATATACACCTATGGCTTGAGAGTGAGTAAATTATGGGATAACTTTTGGGTAAATTATCCTATTTAAGTTTAATTGGCTTCACTTTCATTTAAAAGTTTGGGTTTTTTGTTCCCACAAATGAAGTACTTAGATTCATGATCATTCAGGCTCGTAAACAACCATCCTTGCTCAGACCTTTAAGGCAAGACACCCCAGGTGAATAGGGTAAAAACAAACAACAGATATCACTATACTTCCCCAGTTGATTGATTACTTTATGAAATGTAAACATTTTGTGTTTTTTCTAAAATATGTTTAAATATGTAAATATTGCATTATCTAATTAAATATGCACTAATTCGCATACATTTCTAGAACAAAAATCTGAACACTGGATAAATCCAGGTTCAAAAATCTTTTTTTTTTTTTTTTTTTTACATATTAGAGTCAAAGTTTTTTACAAAGGGTTTTTTTTTTTGGATATCTATTTTTATCACTCCTTAAATCAGACTGTCAACAGCAAGAAAATAATAATAATAAAATGTTATATAAAATCATTATATATGAACAAACCCCTGTGTAAAAACCTTCACAATGTAGATACACTCTAAAAAATGCTGAGTTGAAAACAACCCAAGTTGGGTAGAAAACGGACAAACTCAGCGAATGAGTTCATTGTGTTGGGTAGTTTTATTTAACTCAACTATTGTTTAAAAATGACTATGTCTGGCTTAAAATGAACCCAAAATAGGTTGAAAAGTAAAAAAATCTGACAATTTATTACTAGAGGCAACAACAATAATCAAAAGGTGAACATTTATTAATAAGCAACTTAATAAATGTTTATTGTTTAATTATTATTCATTAAACTTATTAATAAATGTTCATGTATTAAACATACTAATAAATGTTAATTTCCAACATATTTTGGGTTCATTTTAAGCTAGAAATACAGTCATTTTTAAACAATAGTTGAGTTTAATAAATCTACCCAGCAGGTTGAGCAAACATTTAACCCAATCGCTGGGTTAAAACAACCCAATAACTGGGTTTGTCCATTTTCAACCCAACTTGGGTTGTTTTTAACCCAGCATTTTTAGAGTGTATGAATAAAACTGTAAAGTTTGGTGTATGTGAGTGCTACTGAAGTGGTGAAAAAACATATTTTGTGAAAGCGGCCTTTAAAGATATGTACAGACGCAAATAGATAAAGTGCTATAAAAGATACAATTAAAAGTGTATTTTGGAAGTTTTCTTTCCACTAGTCAGAAAAAAACAAAAAAAAACAAACAAAAAAAAACACTTAATGAAAAGCGAAATCTCAAAACTGACAGATACATGAAAAAGAAACAGTGTTTTTGCTTGCCTCGTCTTAAAAACTAAAGTTGGAGGTAATCTAAAGATTAATTCAAAAAAAATTTCATTTTTGCTCTCTGACTGAGCCAGTGCTAATTGCTAGCTGAATCATTTTAAAATTAGTCAAAATATAAAAAGCAAACATAACACATCTGTCTTTCTTGCTGAATGACAGGTGTTGAATTCATGGAGGTCTGCAGATCTTTCTGTGGATTCCAGATTCCATGCAGGCTTAGTCACAGCCACTGGCCCTTATACAGACCCAACGGCTCATTCTGCTTGACTACCTACTGTATGAGTATACGTCTGCAGGCTTTGCATGCTGAAAAAAACATAATCTGGAGTTCCACACCAACACATTTCAATTGGATTGTGGTGAGGATATCAGCTGAGGTGCTGGTTTGAGTTTGTGTGTCTGTGGACATCACCATCCTGCCTCCTCCATGCTGAAATGACTGTATGACTGTATGAAAAATAAACGCAGACAGGGGTGGGATGACATGAGCTGTCAGTGCACCTCCAGACCCCTCCTTTTTGCCCCGCCCGGGCCGTGTGAAAGAGCTTCATCTCAACAGTGGCCCCATTGTCTGGGGACCCTGGAATTCACCCACACTTCTGTACATTCGAATGTGACCTGCATCTCAACACTTCACCCACAGCGGAGGAATTCCTTACCTGCTTTTACCGTTAGACGAGAACATCTTGAAAAAATCCACTCCCTTTATCCAGATGAATAGAAGAGTAGATGTCTGTAGGAAAGGTCACTCTGTCTAATCTGTTAGGGTAGAGCGAGACTGTCAGGGCTGTGGTAAATTAAAGGATTAGTTCACCCGAAAATCATTTACTCGCCCTCATGTCATTCCAAACCTGTGTGACTTTATCTTTGTCAGTGGAACATAAAAGGAAAAAAAATGTTATGTAATAATATAGCGGTTGCTTTTTTCCTAATGCAATTAAAATGAACACAGTGAGACTTTAAAAAGAACACAAAAACACCATAAAAGTACATTAAAGTGGTCCATGTGAACTGTGTGCTTTATTCCAAGATCTCTGAAGCAAACAAAATTTTAAAATAAGTTTGCATAAGTCAACTTTGCATATTCTTTCAAGAGCTTCTACAACTTTAAAGAGGACCTATAATGCCCCTTTCACAAGATGTAATGTAAGCTTGTCAAATTTGCCCCTATTTGGGTGTGAGCAAAAACACATCATTTTTGTGTGTGTCCCTTTAAATGCAAATGAGCTGCTGCTCCCGCCCCCTTTCCAGAAGAGGGCGGAGATTTAACAGCTCAACAACAACAAAGCTGGAGAATCTCACGCAGGCAAAATGAGGAAAGTGTTCAGCCTTACATTGTTCAAACCGGAGTCGACACTGATGGAGAGACTCAGGAAGAAGTTACAACTTTTAGACGTTTCTGAATGGTTAGTGGATAAATTGATGTAGTTGCTGTGGAGTTGATTCAACTCATCCACTAGCATGTGCCGTCATGTCAAGACAACTTAAATTTCATACAAAGTTAATGTACACTAATGCACACAAGTCAAACAAAACACTTTTATGATACTTTCATAGTGCTTTTTGGAGCTTCAAAATAGTTGCCCTAATTCACGTTCATTACTGTAATGGGTACTGAGTTTGTCCAAAAGGTTTGACCAGGATATTATTCAGAAGGAAAGTCAGGATTGGAACAACATTCTTTCACTTTTGGGTGAACTCTTTTTTAAATCAACAATATTTAAATTGATAAAGATATGTGATGGCTACTGAGACATGCTGTCAGTATCGACAAGCCATCACCATCAAGCATCACCAGACTCAGTCTGTTAATGCTTGACTGACATCATGATATGAAGCAGTGTGTACAGGTGTGTGTGTGTGCGTGTGTGTGTGTGAATGCAGGAGGTTGGCGTTCGATCAATCACTTCTCAGCAGGCATTAGCTGTTATTGGTGTCAGAGCAGCAAGGTTAATGTCAGTGGCAAAGGCCTCGCTCTCAAAACCAGACTCTCGACAAGCTGATCAATATGATCTCTGTCACCTTGGAGCCTCTTTCTCTCACTCTCTTTTGTCTTTTTTTTCTCATTTTCTTTAACTCTTTCTTTTACTTTTCCATCCACACATTTTCCTCTCTTAAATGCCACAAGAAAGAAAAATGGCAAATGCGGTTTCTTCAATATCCAGTTGTTGTTGCTTTTTCATGACAACAACGAATTTAAATTAAAAGCAAACTGAGGCATTTGCTTGAGTCTCCAACTCCTCAGATCTTTCTCCTGAGAGTTTCAGATTTTAGAAGTCAAAAGTAAGAGAGTTCTATGGAAGCTTGTTTCCGCCATAGAATTGCGAGTTATAAAGTCAGAATTGTGAGATATAATGTCAGAATTGTGAGATATAGTCAGAATTGCGAGTTATAAAGTCAGAATTGCGAGCTTTAAAGTCAGAATTGCGAGTTATAAACTCAGAATTGCGAGCTTTAAAGTCAGAATTGCCAGTTATAATGTCAGAATTGCGTGTTATAAAGTCAGAATTGTGAGATATAAAGTCAGAATTGCGAGTTATAAAGTCAGAATTGCGAGCTTTAAAGTCAGAATTGCCAGTTATAATGTCAGAATTGCGTGTTATAAAGTCAGAATTGTGAGATATAAAGTCAGAATTGCGAGTTATAAAGTCAGAATTGCGAGCTTTAAAGTCAGAATTGCCAGTTATAATGTCAGAATTGCGAGATATAAAGTCAGAATTGCGAGTTATAAAGTCAGAATTGTGAGATATAAAGTCAGAATTGCGAGTTATAAAGTCAGAATTGCGAGCTTTAAAGTCAGAATTGCCAGTTATAATGTCAGAATTGCGAGTTATAAAGTCAGAATTGTGAGATATAAAGTCAGAATTGCGAGTTATAAAGTCAGAATTGCGAGCTTTAAAGTCAGAATTGCCAGTTATAATGTCAGAATTGCGAGATATAAAGTCAGAATTGCGAGTTATAAAGTCAGAATTGTGAGATATAAAGTCAGAATTGCGAGTTATAAAGTCAGAATTGCGAGCTTTAAAGTCAGAATTGCCAGTTATAATGTCAGAATTGCGAGATATAATGTCAGAATTGTGAGATGTAAAGTCAGAATTGCGAGTTATAAAGTCAGAATTGTGAGATATAAAGTCAGAATTGTGAGATATAAAGTCAGAATTGCGAGCTTTAAAGTCAGAATTGCCAGTTATAATGTCAGAATTGCGAGATATAAAGTCAGAATTGCGAGTTATAAAGTCAGAATTGTGAGATATAAAGTCAGAATTGTGAGATATAAAGTCAGAATTGCGAGCTTTAAAGTCAGAATTGCCAGTTATAATGTCAGAATTGCGAGATATAAAGTCAGAATTGTGAGATATAGTCAGAATTGCGAGTTATAAAGTCAGAATTGTGAGACATAAAGTCAGAATTGCGAGACATAAAGTCAGAATTGCGAGCTTTAAAGTCAGAATTGCCAGTTATAATGTCAGAATTGCGAGATATAAAGTCAGAATTGCGAGATATAAAGTCAGAATTGCGAGTTATAAAGTCAGAATTGCGAGTTATAAAGTCAGAATTGTGAGATATAAAGTCAGAATTGCGAGTTATAAAGTCAGAATTGCGAGTTATAAAGTCAGAATTGCGAGTTATAAAGTCAGAATTGCGAGATATAAAGTCAGAATTGCGAGTTATAATGTCAGAATTGCGAGATATAAAGTCAGAATTGCGAGATATAAAGTCAGAATTGTGAGATATAAAGTCAGAATTGTGAGATATAAAGTCAGAATTGTGAGATATAAAGTCAGAATTGTGAGATATAAAGTCAGAATTGCGAGATATAAAGTCAGAATTGCGAGATATAAAGTCAGAATTGTGAGATATAAAGTCAGAATTGCGAGACATAAAGTCAGAATTGCGAGCTTTAAAGTCAGAATTGCCAGTTATAATGTCAGAATTGCGAGATATAAAGTCAGAATTGCGAGATATAAAGTCAGAATTGCGAGTTATAAAGTCAGAATTGCGAGTTATAAAGTCAGAATTGTGAGATATAAAGTCAGAATTGCGAGTTATAAAGTCAGAATTGCGAGTTATAAAGTCAGAATTGCGAGTTATAAAGTCAGAATTGCGAGATATAAAGTCAGAATTGTGAGATATAAAGTCAGAATTGCGAGATATAAAGTCAGAATTGCGAGTTATAAAGTCAGAATTGCGAGTTATAAAGTCAGAATTGCGAGTTATAAAGTCAGAATTTTGAGATATAAAGTCAGAATTGCGAGTTATAAAGTCAGAATTGCGAGTTATAAAGTCAGAATTGCGAGATATAAAGTCAGAATTGCGAGTTATAATGTCAGAATTGTGAGATATAAAGTCAGAATTGCGAGTTATAAAGTCAGAATTGCGAGTTATAAAGTCAGAATTGCGAGTTATAAAGTCAGAATTGCGAGTTATAAAGTCAGAATTGTGAGATATAAAGTCAGAATTGTGAGATATAAAGTCAGAATTGCGAGTTATAAAGTCAGAATTGCGAGTTATAAAGTCAGAATTGCGAGTTATAAAGTCAGAATTGTGAGATATAAAGTCAGAATTGCGAGTTATAAAGTCAGAATTGCGAGTTATAAAGTCAGAATTGTGAGATATAAAGTCAGAATTGCGAGTTATAAAGTCAGAATTGCGAGTTATAAAGTCAGAATTGCGAGATATAAAGTCAGAATTGCGAGTTATAATGTCAGAATTGTGAGATATAAAGTCAGAATTGCGAGTTATAAAGTCAGAATTGCGAGTTATAAAGTCAGAATTGTGAGATATAAAGTCAGAATTGCGAGATATAAAGTCAGAATTGCGAGATATAAAGTCAGAATTGTGAGATATAAAGTCAGAATTGCGAGACATAAAGTCAGAATTGCGAGCTTTAAAGTCAGAATTGCCAGTTATAATGTCAGAATTGCGAGATATAAAGTCAGAATTGCGAGTTATAAAGTCAGAATTGCGAGTTATAAAGTCAGAATTGCGAGTTATAAAGTCAGAATTGCGAGATATAAAGTCAGAATTGTGAGATATAAAGTCAGAATTGCGAGATATAAAGTCAGAATTGCGAGATATAAAGTCAGAATTGTGAGATATAAAGTCAGAATTGCGAGATATAAAGTCAGAATTGCGAGTTATAAAGTCAGAATTGCGAGTTATAAAGTCAGAATTGCGAGTTATAAAGTCAGAATTGCGAGTTATAAAGTCAGAATTTTGAGATATAAAGTCAGAATTGCGAGTTATAAAGTCAGAATTGTGAGATATAAAGTCAGAATTGCGAGTTATAAAGTCAGAATTGCGAGATATAAAGTCAGAATTGTGAGATATAAAGTCAGAATTGCGAGATATAAAGTCAGAATTGCGAGTTATAAAGTCAGAATTGCGAGTTATAAAGTCAGAATTGCGAGTTATAAAGTCAGAATTGCGAGTTATAAAGTCAGAATTTTGAGATATAAAGTCAGAATTGCGAGTTATAAAGTCAGAATTTTGAGATATAAAGTCAGAATTGCGAGTTATAAAGTCAGAATTGTGAGATATAAAGTCAGAATTGCGAGTTATAAAGTCAGAATTGCGAGTTATAAAGTCAGAATTGCGAGATATAAAGTCAGAATTGCGAGTTATAATGTCAGAATTGCGAGTTATAAAGTCAGAATTGTGAGATATAAAGTCAGAATTGCGAGTTATAAAGTCAGAATTGCGAGTTATAAAGTCAGAATTGCGAGTTATAAAGTCAGAATTGCGAGTTATAAAGTCAGAATTGCGAGTTATAAAGTCAGAATTGCGAGTTATAAAGTCAGAATTGTGAGATATAAAGTCAGAATTGCGAGTTATAAAGTCAGAATTGCGAGTTATAAAGTCAGAATTGCGAGATATAAAGTCAGAATTGCGAGTTATAATGTCAGAATTGTGAGATATAAAGTCAGAATTGTGAGATATAAAGTCAGAATTGCGAGTTATAGAGTTATAAAGTCAGAATTGCGAGTTATAAAGTCAGAATTGTGAGATATAAAGTCAGAATTGCGAGATATAAAGTCAGAATTGTGAGATATAAAGTCAGAATTGTGAGATATAAAGTCAGAATTGTGAGATATAAAGTCAGAATTGCGAGTTATAAAGTCAGAATTGCGAGTTATAAAGTCAGAATTGTGAGATATAAAGTCAGAATTGCGAGTTATAATGTCAGAATTGTGAGATATAAAGTCAGAATTGTGAGATATAAAGTCAGAATTGCGAGTTATAATGTCAGAATTGTGAGATATAAAGTCAGAATTGCGAGATATAAAGTCAGAATTGTGAGATATAATGTCAGAATTGTGAGATATAGTCAGAATTGCGAGTTATAGTCAGAATTGCGAGTTATAAAGTCAGAATTGCCAGTTATAATGTCAGAATTGCGAGATATAAAGTCAGAATTGCGAGATATAAAGTCAGAATTGCGAGTTATAATGTCAGAATTGTGAGATATAAAGTCAGAATTGTGAGATATAAAGTCAGAATTGCGAGTTATAAAGTCAGAATTGCGAGTTATAAAGTCAGAATTACGAGTTATAAAGTCAGAATTGCGAGTTATAAAGTCAGAATTGTGAGATATAAAGTCAGAATTGCGAGTTATAATGTCAGAATTGTGAGATATAAAGTCAGAATTGTGAGTTATAAAGTCAGAATTGCGAGCTTTAAAGTCAGAATTGCCAGTTATAATGTCAGAATTGCGAGATATAAAGTCAGAATTGCGAGATATAAAGACAGAATTGCGAGTTATAAAGTCAGAATTGCGAGTTATAAAGTCAGAATTGTGAGATATAAAGTCAGAATTGTGAGATATAAAGTCAGAATTGCGCACGATAAAGTCACAATTGTGAGATATAAAGTCAGAATTGTGAGATATAAAGTCAGAATTGTGAGATATAAAGTCAGAATTGCGAGTTATAAAGTCAGAATTGCGAGTTATAAAGTCAGAATTGTGAGATATAAAGTCAGAATTGCGAGTTATAATGTCAGAATTGTGAGATATAAAGTCAGAATTGTGAGATATAAAGTCAGAATTGCGAGTTATAAAGTCAGAATTGCGAGTTATAAAGTCAGAATTGTGAGATATAAAGTCAGAATTGTGAGATATAAAGTCAGAATTGCGAGTTATAAAGTCAGAATTGCGAGTTATAAAGTCAGAATTGTGAGATATAAAGTCAGAATTGTGAGATATAAAGTCAGAATTGTGAGATATAAAGTCAGAATTGTGAGATATAAAGTCAGAATTGCGCACGATAAAGTCACAATTGTGAGATATAAAGTCAGAATTGTGAGATATAAAGTCAGAATTGTGAGATATAAAGTCAGAATTGCGAGTTATAAAGTCAGAATTGCGAGTTATAAAGTCAGAATTGTGAGATATAAAGTCAGAATTGCGAGTTATAATGTCAGAATTGTGAGATATAAAGTCAGAATTGTGAGATATAAAGTCAGAATTGCGAGTTATAATGTCAGAATTGTGAGTTATAAAGTCAGAATTGCGAGTTATAAAGTCAGAATTGCGAGTTATAATGTCAGAATTGTGAGATATAAAGTCAGAATTGCGAGATATGAAGTCAGAATTGTGAGATATAATGTCAGAATTGTGAGATATAGTCAGAATTGCGAGTTATAAAGTCAGAATTGCCAGTTATAATGTCAGAATTGTGAGATATAAAGTCAGAATTGCGAGTTATAATGTCAGAATTGTGAGATATAGTCAGAATTGCGAGTTATAAAGTCAGAATTGCCAGTTATAATGTCAGAATTGCGAGATATAAAGTCAGAATTGCGAGATATAAAGACAGAATTGCGAGTTATAAAGTTAGAATTGAGATATAAATTCAGAATTGCGAGTTATAAAGTCAGAATTGCGAGTTATAATGTCAGAATTGTGAGATATAAAGTCAGAATTGTGAGATATAATGTCAGAATTGTGAGTTATAATGTCAGAATTGTGAGATATAAAGTCAGAATTGCGAGTTATAAAGTCAGAATTGCGAGTTATAAAGTCAGAATTGCGAGTTATAAAGTCAGAATTGCGAGTTATAAAGTCAGAATTGCGAGTTATAATGTCAGAATTGTGAGATATAAAGTCAGAATTGCGCACGATAAAGTCACAATTGTGAGATATAAAGTCAGAATTGTGAGATATAGTCAGAATTGTGAGATATAAAGTCAGAATTGTGAGATATAAAGTCAGAATTGTGAGATATAAAGTCAGAATTGTGAGATATAAAGTCAGAATTGTGAGATATAAAGTCAGAATTGCGAAATATAAAGTCAGAATTGTGAGATATAAAGTCAGAATTGTGAGATATAAAGTCAGAATTGTGAGATATAAAGTCAGAATTGTGAGATATAAAGTCAGAATTGCGAAATATAAAGTCAGAATTGTGAGATATAAAGTCAGAATTGTGAGATATAAAGTCAGAATTGCGAGTTATAAAGTCAGAATTGTGAGATATAAAGTCAGAATTGCGAGATATAAAGTCAGAATTGCGAGTTATAAAGTCAGAATTGCGAGTTATAAAGTCAGATTTGTGAGATATAAAGTCAGAATTGCGAGTTATAAAGTCAGAATTGCGAGTTATAAAGTCAGAATTGCGAGTTATAATGTCAGAATTGTGAGATATAAAGTCAGAATTGCGAGATATAAAGTCAGAATTGTGAGATATAATGTCAGAATTGTGAGATATAAAGTCAGAATTGCGAGTTATAAAGTCAGAATTGCCAGTTATAATGTCAGAATTGCGAGATATAAAGTCAGAATTGCGAGATATAAAGACAGAATTGCGAGTTATAAAGTTAGAATTGAGATATAAAGTCAGAATTGCGAGTTATAAAGTCAGAATTGCGAGTTATAATGTCAGAATTGTGAGATATAAAGTCAGAATTGCGCACGATAAAGTCACAATTGTGAGATATAAAGTCAGAATTGTGAGATATAAAGTCAGAATTGCGAGTTATAAAGTCAGAATTGCGAGTTATAAAGTCAGAATTGCGAGTTATAAAGTCAGAATTGCGAGTTATAAAGTCAGAATTGTGAGATATAAAGTCAGAATTGCGAGATATAAAGTCAGAATTGCGAGTTATAAAGTCAGAATTGCGAGTTATAAAGTCAGATTTGTGAGATATAAAGTCAGAATTGCGAGTTATAAAGTCAGAATTGTGAGATATAAAGTCAGAATTGTGAGATATAAAGTCAGAATTGCGAGATATAAAGTCAGATTTGTGAGATATAAAGTCAGATTTGTGAGATATAAAGTCAGAATTGTGAGATATAAAGTCAGAATTGTGAGATATAAAGTCAGAATTGTGAGATATAAAGTCAGAATTGTGAGATATAAAGTCAGAATTGTGAGATATAAAGTCAGAATTGTGAGATATAAAGTCAGATTTGTGAGATATAAAGTCAGATTTGTGAGATATAAAGTCAGAATTGTGAGATATAAAGTCAGAATTGTGAGATATAAAGTCAGAATTGTGAGATATAAAGTCAGAATTGTGAGATATAAAGTCAGAATTGCGAGATATAAAGTCAGAATTGCGAGATATAAAGTCAGAATTGCGAAATATAAAGTCAGAATTGTGAGATATAAAGTCAGAATTGTGAGTTATAAAGTCAGAATTGTGAGTTATAAAGTCAGAATTGTGAGATATAAAGTCAGAATTGTGAGATATAAAGTCAGAATTGTGAGATATAAAGTCAGAATTGTGAGATATAAAGTCAGAATTGTGAGATATAAAGTCAGAATTGTGAGATATAAAGTCAGAATTGTGAGATATAAAGTCAGAATTGTGAGATATAAAGTCAGAATTGTGAGATATAAAGTCAGAATTGTGAGATATAAAGTCAGAATTGTGAGATATAAAGTCAGAATTGTGAGTTATAAAGTCAGAATTGTGAGATATAAAGTCAGAATTGTGAGATATAAAGTCAGAATTGTGAGATATAAAGTCAGATTTGTGAGATATAAAGTCAGATTTGTGAGATATAAAGTCAGATTTGTGAGATATAAAGTCAGAATTGTGAGATATAAGGTCAGAATTGTGAGATATAAAGTCAGAATTGTGAGATATAAAGTCAGAATTGTGAGATATAAAGTCAGAATTGTGAGATATAAAGTCAGAATTGTGAGATATAAAGTCAGAATTGTGAGATATAAAGTCAGAATTGTGAGATATAAAGTCAGAATTGCGAAATATAAAGTCAGAATTGTGAGATATAAAGTCAGAATTGTGAGATATAAAGTCAGAATTGTGAGATATAAAGTCAGAATTGTGAGATATAAAGTCAGAATTGCGAAATATAAAGTCAGAATTGTGAGATATAAAGTCAGAATTGCGAGATATAAAGTCAGAATTGCGAGTTATAAAGTCAGAATTGCGAGTTATAAAGTCAGAATTGTGAGATATAAAGTCAGAATTGCGAGATATAAAGTCAGAATTGTGAGATATAAAGTCAGAATTGCGAGTTATAAAGTCAGAATTGCGAGTTATAAAGTCAGAATTGCGAGATATAAAGTCAGAATTGCGAGATATAAAGTCAGAATTGCGAGTTATAAAGTCAGAATTGCGAGTTATAAAGTCAGAATTGTGAGATATAAAGTCAGATTTGTGAGATATAAAGTCAGAATTGCGAGTTATAAAGTCAGAATTGTGAGATATAAAGTCAGAATTGTGAGATATAAAGTCAGAATTGCGAGATATAAAGTCAGAATTGTGAGATATAAAGTCAGAATTGCGAGATATAAAGTCAGAATTGTGAGATATAAAGTCAGAATTGCGAGATATAAAGTCAGAATTGTGAGATATAAAGTCAGAATTGTGAGTTATAAAGTCAGAATTGTGAGATATAAAGTCAGAATTGCGAGTTATAAAGTCAGAATTGTGAGATATAAAGTCAGAATTGTGAGATATAAAGTCAGAATTGTGAGTTATAAAGTCAGAATTGTGAGATATAAAGTCAGAATTGTGAGATATAAAGTCAGAATTGTGAGATATAAAGTCAGATTTGTGAGATATAAAGTCAGATTTGTGAGATATAAAGTCAGATTTGTGAGATATAAAGTCAGAATTGTGAGATATAAAGTCAGAATTGCGAGTTATATTGTCAGAAATGCGAGATAGAAACTCACAATTCTGACTTATATTTTTCTTTCAATCTCGAAATTCTAAGAAGTCGTCAGAATTATGAGATAAAAAGTCGCAATTACCTTTTTTTAAATTTAGTGGCGGAAAGCTTCGATTTCAGCATGAGCTCGAATATTTGTATTACATTTTGACTAAGCAATGCATATTCATTTACCTATAGACTTTGCAAGACAAAGCTGAAACCTAATTTTCCTTTGGGGTTTTTCACAGTCTCACTCAATACTCTTTGTTTCCTAAATCACCTCATTTTCTCTCAGTAACGTCTAACACATTGACGGTGTTGTCTTTGCCAAACCCAGTCCTCTGGGACAGTGTTTTCTAACCTTTTTCCATATTCTGCTAGATATTATTTACCATTTAAACATACTGACAAATCTTACATACTCATAATCTATAGGTTTAATAGGTTTATAATCAAAGCAAAATCTAAATCTGGTTGGTGATCACTGCTGTATGACATCCTAAAGTAGATGCAGATGATTTGGTTTGTGTGTCTCAGTCAGCATGTTTTCTTGCAGTATCCTGCCATAAAATCAAGACAATCAGACAAATGCTTTCAGACACAAAACTTATGTACGAGTTACAGCACACATGTATGTACTTTTTAAAATAATATCCCTCTTTTACTGAAAATATATCATAAAAAATATCTATAGAAATAATCTGACAATGATTTATCACATACAACAACTGCTTCCTCATTCAGTGCGCAGCCAAACTGCATGCTGTAAAATAATTATGTTGTATGAATGAATATTATTTTTGACCTAAAAAAATCTGATTATCCTGAATGTGCAGTGTGTTCATGTGTTCTCTGTGATTCCTTGCGAATTGAAATTGCTCAAGACGGAGCGGTTCAGAGCTTCAGAAACGAGGCTTACGGGAACCTTTTCCAGCTTGTAAGAACATCTGTTCCAGTTACAGGAGGCAGAGAAATTTGAGCACTGGGCTCAGCATCATCATAGACAGGTTATGTAAGAAAATGGTGCAAAAAGGAAAGAGACAGAAAGAGAGGTAGTCGAAACCCCTCAGCAACAACAGACTACTGATTGCCTTACACCTCCACATCAAAGACAAGCAGATGGAGAAAGAGAGAGAAAGAGAGACGAAGGAGAACAGAAGGAAGGCCTCATTACACCTGGTGTTAACATCTGTCCTCAGATGATCCGATCATAGCGGTCAAGTGGTCAGTTGAGGCCGAGGATGTCTATGAAAATTGTCTGCATTCCTATTCAAGTTGATTGCCGCGAGATATGTGAATTAAAATCACTACGTGAAGGAAATTTTTATTTAACCCTTATAGGGTCTTTGGGGTCTTTTTAGACCCCGAACGACGTTTGCTCAAATAAAAAAAAATATTCTCTTTGTCCAAATGACATGAAACTTTGTACCGTTGTTAACACTTTCTAGATCTACAAAAAAAAAAAAATCGGAGTGATAGCTTGTTTTTATGTTAGTGTAAAAAAAAAAAGGTACACTCAGGGTCTTCGGGGTCTCCACAGACCCCAGGCAATAAAATGTAATTTTGTTATAAAATAACTGCTTTTTAAAAAACAAATGTAATTTTACTCTGTTTATTAATGTTTTTACTTCATATGTGTGCAGTTTTTGGAGGATTTCTCGTATCTTTTAAATTTATATAAATAAATATTTTTACAAAAACAGCTTTTTATGTAAAATTCACTTTATAAAAGACCCACATTTCTAACTTTCATTCATGGGGATAGCATGGATAATTTGACATGGTTTAGTGTAAGATTTTTGCCCATCTTTTGGAAAATGCAGTTTTAAAAGTAAAAAGAAAATCACTTTTACCAGTAGATGGCTGCAGAGCTCCACTATTTGCTATGTTATTTGACTAACTGAAAGACATCTTTTCATAAGTTTTTTTTTGTTTTTTGTTGTTGGATTCATATCTAAATGTTATGAAATCACAATTATAACAATAAAAATTACTTTTTGTCAAAGTTTAGCATTTTTTGTACTGAAAAAAAATTAATTTTTCCAAAATGTTGATTTTGAGGATGAATTTTGTCCATCTTCACAGTGGAGTCTCATCATAATGTAACAATATTGAAAAACTATTTTTTTTGTTTTTTTTCATTACAAAAAATACTAAACTTTGACAAAAAGTACCCTTTATTGTTATAATTGTGATTTCATAATATTTAGATATGAATCCAACTGAAAAAAATTTATGAAAAGATGTCTTTCAGTCATTCAAATAGCACATAGCATATAGTGGAGCTCTGCAGCCATCTACTGGTAAAAATGATAGTTTTTTTACTTTTAAAACTGCATTTTCCAAAAGATGGGCAAAAATCTTACACTATGTCAAATTATCCATGTTATCCCCATGAATGAAATTTAGAAATGGGGGTCTTTTATAAAGTGAATTTTACATAAAAAGCTGTTTTTGTATAAAAAAAATATATTTTTTAATTGATTTATATAAATTTAAAAAATATGATAAATCCTCCAAAAACAAACATGGAGTAAAAACATTAATAAATAGAGTAAAATTACATTTGTTTTTAAAAAAAAAAAAAAAAAAAAGTATTTTGTTACAAAATTGCATTTTGATGTTTGGGGTCTGTGGAGACCCTGAAGACCATGAGTGTTCTTCCCAAACGAAGACCGCATAAGGGTTACTCATAACTAGCATTACTTTTTCTTGCAGGATGAAAACTAAATGTCCCAACACTTGGGCTAACGTTGGTGTGGGTTGAGTACATCATAAGTGGAAACAAACCCTAACCCTAGCAACAAGCTGAAGCATCGAGGAATCCACATTTTCTTTTACCTAGTAACAGAGGTAAATTATACATATGAAGAACCAATCACTAGAGGTGATGTAATGAATCATTTCCCCTTTACCATGCACCTATATAAACTGGATTGTGTCTGAAAAACAGGTCCTCCCGGCCGTGATTGAAGCATATATTGTCTGGAGTCTGTCTGGTTACTGCAGCGCAGCAGGTTAGTGGAGCACAGAGACCTGATTCCCAAGCGAGAGTGTTTATAGTGGACGAGACGTCGTCTGACTCAGAGTGAGGCTCTTAGGCATCCGGGGTTACTGATGCGGTCAGAATAGCCATAGTCTTCGGCAGTTTATGCAGTCAGAATATTATTCTTATGCATCTGTCTTTTCCGATGCGGTCAGAGTAGCTATTATTAGGCATCAGGGGTTACAGACCTGCTCAGAGTGGGAGTCACCTGAGGGTAATATTGGAGGTAATCTTGATTATGAACACAGATGTGTGTCCACAGTGTGTGTAAACAACCAGACTATACTCGTAAAAATCCACCCACTCCTTTTTTTATAATCCCCATGAATCCTAAATGAGCAGTTCCAGATTTTCCTCTACACTTATGTAAGAAGCCCCACCCACTACTGCTAACAAACTCCACCCTTTTAGCTTAGCTCCTCCCCTGAGTGAGCTGTACACAATCCGCCATGTTTATCTCCTCACCAGGGAATTTAAAGGATTAGCTTCAGAATGAAAACTTCCTGATAATTTACTCACTCCCGTGTCATCCAAGATGTTCATGTCTTTCTTTCTTCAGTTGTAAATAAATGAAGGTTTTTGATGAAAACATTCCAGGATTTTTCTCCATATAGTGGACTTCACTGGGGTTCAACGGGTTGAAGGTCCAAATGTCAGTTTCAGTGCAGCTTCAAAGAGCTCTACATGATCCCAGACGAGGAATAAGAGTCTCATCTAGAGAAACCATCAGCCATTTTCTAAAAAAATAAAAAAAATCATATACTTTTTAACCACAAATGCTCGTCTTGCACTGCTCTGTGCCACACATTACATAATCATGTTGGAAAGGTCACATGTGACGTAGGCGGAAGTACCGATCCAGTGTTTACAAAGCGAACGTGCAAAGACTAAGTCCAACGGCCTTTACAAAAAAAGGTAAAACAACGATGTTGGACGGTTTGGAAGTTTTGAAGTTGAGTTTTTTATCTTTTTTAGAAAATGAGCAATGGTTTCTCTAGATAAGACTCGTATTCCTCGTCTGGGATCATGTAGAGCTCTTTGAATCTGAAACTGACATTTGGACCTTCAACCCGTTGAACCCCAGTGAAGTCCACTATATGGAGAAAATCCTGGAATGTTTTCCTCAAAAACCTTCATTTCTTTTCGACTAAAGAAAGAAAGACATTAATTACCACTATAGCCAGCAGAATAGTGATCAGCAATCACTATTTTTGTCATTTTTTGTACTTGCGTAGGAAAAGTTACAGTCTCATGAAAAACAAAAACTTTTCGTCAAATTGTGAATGAAATTAGAGCACTTCCTAATCATTGAAGCTGTCAGTCAATTCAGTGAAAACTCACATTATAAGCAATGAATTTGTCAAAACTGCATAATCAATCTTTTATTTACATCCTGTCTTCGCTTTGTTTATTAATGAGAGGATTCGTGCATGTACAGAACTTTATAAACTTGCTCTAAATATAAACTCATTCAGCGTTTTGATAGAACTGAGTGTATTCTGATTACCGGTAACTAAAACACCTCTGATTGGTCATTATCTTCAACAGAAATGGCTGTGATTGGCTGCCATACCCAACGCTGCAAAAGCACGTCGTAAATAGACATATAATAGGCATCCTGATCGCTTTAATTTACTTACTTTTCTGTTTTATTTAACAATACAAATTATTTTACATGTAGTAATATGACTCCGTTATTGCGGGATATAAACTCACAATTCTGAGGAAAAAAGACAAGTATATCTCACAATTCTGTTTTTCCCTCTAAGAATTGTGAGATATAAACTCAGATTTGCAAGAAAAAAGTCAGAATTGTGAGATATAAACTTAACATTAACTTTTTAATTCTTTTATTCTGTGTATTTCACAGACGGCTTCTGCAGAAGTGTCATTTTCTGACACTAGGTAGGCACCACTCACAAAAAGCTGTTGCAAACACAAAATAGGTCTATAGGAAATAAAATAAAAAGTTGTAAGCAGAAATGCTTGGAAGTGGAGCAAGGGAGACTGTGCCGATACAAGAAGAGCCCTGAAGTGCAGTGGAATTCAGAAATTGAGATGTACAGTCAGAGAATTGCCCCAAAACTGTGTTTTGCCCAGGGGCCAAAAAACCAAATGAATTATTTCCCCAGGAAACTTCAACACGGTGTCTGTACACAGCCTAAGCCTGTCCTGACAGATGTCTGTGAAAGACTCCATCTCTCTTTCTGCCTCTACCTCTTTTCCTTCTGCATCTTCCTGCATTTCTCTCTCTCTCTCTGCGTCTCCTTCTCACCCTCCTCCTCTCCTCAGAGGCCTGGCTGACTTGGGAGCGTATGTCTTCATTAAGACAGCTGTCAGGTCTAGCAAGTGGAAGGGTAGAAAAAAGAAAGAGGGAGAACTTCAAAGGCCTGCGAGCTGTGTCCCAGAGGATCGTGCACTGAGCCTGGGCTGGGTGAGCACAGCCTGTCTCCTACTAAAAATCTCACTTTACCCACATGCTACTGTTTGTTCTGCTCGATTCTGTCTAGTCTGACAGAAACGTCTTCAACAAGCTCATCTCAGGAAATAATAAGCCCAGGAGATCAAACGCATCGATCTCTGGCAGCTAATCACTAAAGCTCATGTTTTAGAGCTGCAACAAATAATTAGACATGAAGAGAAACTGACAGTTGTTTGTACAGCATGCTTCATTCCTTCACAGCATCGGCCATCTTAAGCTTAAGTGAGAACTTAGCTTATTAATTCTTTGAATTATGTGCAGTGGTAATGTTGGCAATGAAATGACTGTTTAAAGGTTCATTTACAGGACAACAATGTACTGAAAACTGAAAAGTGTTTCCTTTGTTTTTCGCATATAGGCGGCAACGTTGACAAAACAATCCCAGTTCACATGGATTAAAAAAGCTGTATTCTGCTGCCAGGCCAGTAGATGGCGATGTCACTTTGTAAAGAAACATTACACGCCTATAGACTGAAAACGTAATAACCATGTGCATGACATCAACATTTTCACAAATTCACTTTTTTGTAGTTTACACAAAGATGATAATGGTATCGTTTTCAAAAATTATACTTTGAAACCAATTTTCAAATGTTTTTCAGACCCCAAAACGCTGTTGTCGTGTACATGAGCGGCCAACATGCATAAAAAGTTTTCTGTTTTTAGTTGAAAATGGTGTTTTGTAAACATCCCCTAAAATTGTTGTCAATTTTTTTTGGGTCCATAGTAATAAAATGATTAAAAAAAAAATAATGATAATAAAAATTAATGAAGATAATTAATTGATTTCATTTAAAACATACCGTTAGTAAAAATATGAGGAAAAAATATCACCGCAAGATATTAACAATGATTATAAAATATAAATCAAGAAAAATATGATTGTTTCAGATATATCTAATCAACCTAATGTACTTTTTGTAAGCTCTAGTTTTCACATCTTGTTTTTGTTTAATGTTGATACTTTTAATTTAATAAAGAAACATTTTAGTTTAATTTCAATCACCTAAAATTGGATGCCATTTTACTCAAACATTGCCTAAACTTAATATGTCATGACAAAGTACTGAAAGAATATTTTCATTAAAAGACACACACACACACACACACACACAAAAAAAAAAAACGCAAACTGAACATGTGTGAGGCACAAAGTATTGACCAAAACAACATCATGCCGATGCATCTGTCTTTCCCAGAAATGCTCTGGAAAGTGAACTGGACCTGGTGTTGAAAGGTGGAAAACAAAAGACCCGGAGACATCTTTGGCCTCTTGGCAATGTCAGCAAACACTCCAGTGAGCAGCCGACATCAAACACACACATCCTGGGGTTCGGACAGGTAATCTGTCTTCCCTGGACCTTCAAAGGGTCCGGTCAGGAAGCCCTGCCGTCCTGCCGGCTGGAGAGGCACGTTGGAGGCTGGGTACACAAACTGAAAGGCAGAGAGATGGATGTGAGGATTTTCGCTGAGGCCCGCAGTGCTGGAACTGGTCCGAATGGGAGAAACTGGGGGTTTCAATTAGTATCAGATGACATTGGCTGGTGGTGACAGGTAGGGTTAAACCAGACTGGGTATTAGAGCTGAAAGAGGGAACAGGGAGCACTCATCAAGGTCAAAAATGTCTGTGTGCAGCACTGTGCTTCATAGAGGTGTGAAATATCTGGATGTCTAAAGATGTGGACAGTCAGGAGCGAGAGCCACCCATACAGGGCTATGTATGAATAAGAAAACTCGTTCCTGTTCCAGTACAGGGAAGGACAGAAAGCATGGGTTATAAAAAGGACAAAAACAAACCAACTAACTAATAACTAACTGACAAGGCTTGAGCTAGTCCTAGATTGAAATGCATGTTTGAGATGTTTTAACTGAATCTCAAACATGTCTTAAAATATGTCAGTGCCATTGTTTTGTCTCAAGATGCACTCCAGTGGCTGTTTTTGTGTGTGTCCCTTTAAATGCAAATGAGCTCCGCTTTCCAGAAGAGGGCGGAGCTTTAACAGCTCAACAACAACAAAGCTGGAGAATCTCACGCAGCCAAAATGAGGAAAGTGTTCAGCCTTACATTGTTCAAACCGGAGTCGACACTGATGGAGAGACTCAGGAAGAAGTTATAACTTTTAGATGTTTCTGAATGGTTAGTGGATAAATTGATGTATTTGCTATTTCACTTGTTCATCTTTTGTGTTGAATTGACCCTCGTTTGTGAAGCAGTCCGGCGTAAAATGACGGCATATCAACAACACTCTACTACAACAACTCTCAACTCCACTTTTAGACATACACTCGTGAACTTCCCTAAGCACTTCCCCTCGGGGAAATCCTCGCCGCCATTTTGAAATGGATTCAACTTTGTCAAGTGGATGAGGGATGTTTATTTGGACAGATCCTCAACCCTTGATTTTGACAGGAGGAGCGTGTCTACTTATATGTGTACTTCAGGCAGATACTCATATGTGTACTTGAGGTAAACCAACCTGATCTCATGAGAGCTATTTTACAAGGTGGTGATTTGATCCATATGAAAATGCGATTTTTGGAGAAAAATAAAAAAATAAAAGTAAGCATGAAGCCCCTAAACCTAACCATCAGTGGGGCATAAGAAGATTGTATGAAAACATTCATAAATATTTTCCACCAATTTGCCAAAATGTAAAATTGTTAAGAATTGCCACGAGATTGTGTTGAGCACATTGACTTCATACATCCATTAAAGGTTATATTAATACCACTGAGTTAAAAGTAATTGTAAAAATGGCTTTGCAGGTTTGATATTTAGTTATCTGATGCACTACACTTATTCAAGTGTGACTTAACACTCTGAGGTCTGAAAACGCGCCGGCGCGTTTTGCAGGTTTTTTTTCACATTGCAGCAAAACAGACTTCAAATACTCCGTCATTTTTTGTCATAGAGACATAAGTAATATATCAATTGAAACTATAGAATGTCTTCTTTTATTTATATACACTCAAAGTAAAAACAAAATGTTGTGCTTTTTGTAAAATAAAGAAAACTAACATAATGCGTGATCTCTCCTCTCCCTCTGAACGAAGTCCAATCTGATAGTTCTCAGAAAATTAACTGTAACTCAGTTTAAATATTGACTCAGGCATTGACATTGTCCTGCTTTGATGTGTTGTAGAATGTGATGGCCATAAGAAGAAACAGATTTCCTGCACTTCTCTTTCAGTCTGTTGCTGAATAGCACCTTTTGTCTAAGCAGTGTCATGCTTGAGGATTTGATGCATTTTCCATAATAGCATGTAGTCTGGAGAGAATGCTGTTATCTCTGTGGACTCAGACTGAAGCTTCCTTCCTCTAGTCAGATTTGTGCAGTCCTGTACAGAGCCACTTTGGCTGTATTGTAATCATCCGCACATCTGCTGCCAAAAAATGCCACATACAGTTATCATAACGGTGAAAGCTCAGTCCAGGGCTCTCGATTCATGCTAATTCAACTGATCACAATGTTCCCAGGCGTCAAAGACAAACGTGTGTGTCCTCTAAGAAGCATGAAATCAATTGCACACTACCTTTTAGCACTCTTGCATCGCCGTGGGAAAACAACACATGTGGAGATCTACACTATTATGCTATTTACTTTTATAATTTGTTTTCAACAGACAGGTGCATGATTTCCATGAGAGCTTTAGCTTCAATCATCCAGTATGACCCTTTGACCAAGGCTCAGTTCAGTCTGTTTGATTACCATGAGAGATGTTTTTCAAAACTACGGGTGATTCAAAGGGTCAAACAAGAGCCTGCTTTAACTTTGCTATTTTTTAACTGTTAATGCATCATTGTCACGTTAACTAAATTCAACACGAGAGATTTTTTTCACACACAGTATGATTTGCAGTTTGTACATGTTTTTCTGCACCATTTTGATTGACAGGATATAATCGGCCCTGATCATTGGCTGTTTTCAAACAATCGATAGTGATAATAATAGCTTTTATCGGCCGATACCGTTAGTTGGCTGATACATCGGTGCATCTCTAATAATAATTATATTGCAAATGACTGTATGCATTAAGTTAGGGTGAAAACGTAACCTCCGATGTAGGAGTATTGTAAGCTTAGACGTCTCTCATGGTTCAAACTAATAGGGCTGGGCAACAAACTCAAGCTCTTCTACTATTATATCAAAATCCTCAGACATTTCTCTTTAAAATTTCTCATTTTAGACTTCTAATTCTTAACTGGTGTTTTGTTTTGCTCTATTTGCCAGAAGCTAGTTATTATAAAGTTGTAAATATGAATTTTTTCTTGCAAAAACCCATCGTTTCACTTCTTTATTAACCCCCTTGAGTATTATGGATTACTTTTATGATGGATGGATGCACTGTTTTGGGCTTCAAAATCTCGAGCACCATTCACTACCATTATAAAGGATGTTTTTTAATATAACTCCGATTGTGTTCGTCTGAGAGAAGACAGTCATATTCACCTAGGATGGTTTGAGGGTGAGTAAATCATGGGATAATTGTCATTTTTGGGTGAACTATCCCTTTAAGAGAGACAAAAAAAACTATAATATAAACTATTCTTTCACTGTTGTTTCACTGTCTTACTTTTATCTTTTTTCAAACCATGAAACTTTGTACTGCCTCCTTGAATCACTTCTGTTGTTGTCCTCATTTGTAAGTCGCTTAGGATAAAAGCATCTGCTAAATGAATAAATGTAAATGTAAATTTAACCAATTAACTCTATAAACAGCTTTTTCATACTACAGGAGCATGAAGTCTCTTTCATCAAATCCTTCTTCCTTGCTGTCAGGAAAAATAGTCTGATGAATGTTTCAACTTTCTGATGATTAGTAACTTGAATGAGTGTTTTATATGGGTAAGCTTGGTTTATTAGACCCTGTGGAGGTCAAATCAACATGCTTATTCGGTCTTCCAATAATACAAGTGCTATCCTCAACAACAACAGTTTTATTTTAGTCAGAGAAATAGTTGGTATATCTCTGAAACACTCATATTTGATCAGCACTGAAATCAGTGAAGTAATTCTTTAAGCATCAGGCCATAATAAAAAAAACAACTCAATAAGATCCAGCACTTTCCTTTCTTTTGTCTGGTTGCATCTTTTCGTTTGGCCCTGAGGCGTCTTTTCAAACTCAAAGACGTTTCAACTCAGATTTCAACGTACTATTTCACCCCCCATTTATTCCTGCAACCAACTCAAAGCACCAAAGTGCCATCACACAAATCGCCCCGAAGATACGATCATTCTGTTATTGCGCCGCATTATTGAATCTTTCATTAGCAGTATTAAAGGGATAGTTCACGCCAAAATGAGAATTGTCATCATTTACTCGCCCTCATGTCATTCCAGACCTGTATTATGTTCCTGCATAACACAAACACAAATGTCTATTTAATTTAGTGCTGCCAATCGATTAAAAAAAAAAAAAAAAGATTAAAATGCAATTAAAATTTCTTGATAATCTACTCACCTCCATGTCATCCAAGATGTTCATGTCTTTCTTGCTTCAGTTGAGAAAAATTAAGGTTAAGAAAACATTCCAGGATTTTTCTCCATATAGTGGACTTCACTGGGGTTCAACGGGTTGAAGGTCCAAATGTCAGTTTCAGTGCAGCTTCAAAGAGCTCTACATGATCCCAGACGAGGAATAAGAGTCTTATCTAGAGAAACCATTGCTCATTTTCTAAAAAAAAAATAAAAATTATATACTTTTTAACCACAAATGCTCGTCTTGCACTGCTCTGTGATGCTCCGCGCATGACGTAATCATGTTGGAAAGGTCACGCAGAAGTACCGCGGTAGAGCGAAAAACTTCAAAATCGTCCAACATCGTTGTTTTACCTTATTTGTAAAGGCCGTTTGGCTTAGTCTTTACACGTTCACTTTGTAAACACTGGATCGGTACTTCCACCTACATCACCTTTCCAACATGATTACGTCATGCGCGGAGCATCACAGAGCAGTGCAAGACGAGCATTTGTGGTTAAAAAGTATATAAATGTTTATTTTTTTTAGTAAATGTCCGATGGTTTCTCTAGATTAGACTCTTATTCCTCGTCTGGGATCATGTAGAGCTCTTTGAAGCTGCACTGAAACTGACATTTGGACCTTCAACCCGTTGAACCCCAGTGAAGTCCACTATATGGAGAAAAATCCTGGAATGTTTTCCTTAAAAAAAAATATTTTCGACTGAAGAAAGAAAGACATGAACATCTTGGATGACATGGGGGTGAGTAAATTATCAGGAAATTTTAAGTTTATTTATCAGTTTATTTAAATTTTATTTTATTTTTTTTGCATTTTATCACGCTTGAATGGTTTAACAGCACTTGAATGAACAATAGCATGATCATATAATGTAACACTAATCAATAAATGACAGGAAAAAATGGATGCTGAGTTAATTGCATTAATATATTTTGCACCCGTTAAACTGGAAAAAAAATAATCACATGCGTTAACGTGTTAATTGTGACAACACTAATTTATTTTGTTTCATACAGTGAAAATAACTTTGTTCTGCAGAGTTTGCATGTTTGTAATGACATGACAGTAAGTAAATGTTGACAATTCTCATTTTTGTGTGAACTATCTCTTTAAAACTGTTGCTGTGTTTGAACACACACACACACACACACACACACACACACACACACACACACACACACACACCACCCTTTGTTTTCCCTCTCCTCTCCAAACATTGAGCTCAGATTGATAGTGAACTGTCTGCGAACAGCTTTCCACCTCCCAGCGCAGTCCAGCCGACCTCGGTGTGATCCGTTTGACTTGGACTTGCCCACTTCCCCTCTGAACAGGCAAAGAATCTCTCACAACCCTGCTTTTTTTCCGATCAGCCCACAAAATATCTGAGTTACTACAGAACTACAGCTCCTCCTCGGTCCGTGAGCGCAGTGGTGTGGGCGGCCGGGGCGCTGGGCTGGTGGGTGTGGGATGTGGCTAAGTGTGGTGGATGCTGGCAGGCTTCGCCGTGTCGGGGAGGAGAACTCCAGGGCCTGTGGTTTGGATCGCTGTAGATGAAATCAGAGAACCTCTGGCATCCAGTTGCGCTCTCTCCTTCTCAATCCTCGTCCAATTTTCTTTCTATCTCTCGGTCTCTTTGGTATCCTTTACTAGTCTGTGTTTCATAACCTGGTCTATCTCTCTCTCGCAGGATCAACGTGATTCGGCTGCTCTGCCCACTGCTTCAAAAACCTAGGCAAGAATATTGTTCTTATGCTTGTGTGTATGTGTGTGCCGTCTTCATTAGTCGTGCTTCAAGAGTGAGGTACGTGCTGAAAAGCGAGAATTAAATCCCTCTTTGTGTGTTTTGCAATGAAGTTTTGAGAGCTTTAGAGTGAGATTGCTTTGTGTATATTCAAAGGCATCATGGGTAAGAGGCTATAGCCATGCCTAAACACTAACCCTCCTCATTAGACGGTGGCCTCTCGGGAGTGAAGAGAATGAGCTCGCAGAAAGAGTAGGTAATGTAATCTTCTCTGGCCAATAACCTCTCTAATAGACAATTGAAGTCTATTTTCTCATTTCCCTCTTTCTTCTCTATCTCACAAGCCTGGCTCTTTTTTCCCCCTCTCATTCTCACTTACAAAAACAAAACAACCTAATAAAATAAAAAAAAAAGCACTTTCTTTCTTTCATCCTCCCTTTCTTGCTCACACACACACAGACAATACAGTAGAAATCGTATCCACTAACCATATTTGGGCACATATTTGGTGTCAATGTCAGCGTGAGCCGATACAGGATGTTATGAACGCGTTTGTGGTCACTGAATGAAAAATTACGCTCAGATAGATCATTCTCTTGGGCAAACATGAACCTCTGAACCAAATATTGATCTGATCTCGGTTTCTTCTTGTGGCAGTGCTTGCAATTGACAGAATGATAGCAATTGATCAGAGTTTAGTAGAGGGGCAGAGACGACCGTTAGCAAAAGGTTAATGACTGATGACACGTCTTTTCCCATGCCTGTAATGCCATTATTGTTTTGTACTTTATAGGCGGGCTGCCAATTTAACATGTTCGGTGATTAATTATTTAAAAAATAGTGCAATAAAACTGCATATTGTCTATATTGAGTAGATTAATATTATGCAATCCATTTGCTTATATATTTTACAAACAGTATCGGTCAAAATTTTGTAAACTAAAATTTTTTAAAGGAGTCTCTTTTGCTCCATTTATTTGATTAAAAAAATACCGAAAAACAGTAATATTGTGAAATATTATTACAATTTAAAATAATGGATTTATATGTTAATATACTTTAAAATATAATTTATTCCTGTGATCAAAGCTGAATTTTCAGCATCATTACTCCAGTCTTCATTGTCACATGATCCTTCAGAAATCATTCTGATATGATGATTTATTATCAACAATATAGTAATGTTCCCAAACTTTTGACCGTTACGGTATATATACTGTTTCAAATAAGCAAAGCATGTTTTTCAAATTTTAATAAGCACCTCCAATATGTCCTGTAAAAATATAATGATGCACAAAAGATGCTAAAACATTGTTTTCAGCAATTGTGATTCATGTGAGAATATATTTGTCATCTCTGAAATCTGTTTTATAGCATTTTTTATCACTTTAGTTTGAGCTTCCGTGCCCAATTTACAGTGTAAAGATCGTTCTACAGAAGGTTTACCCACATACTTTACAATGCAAAAAAGTTATGCAAAAGTGCACTACTTTCCATAAAAAGTGATGTAATTAGAATCTTTTCCTAAAAAAGCAACATTCCACAACACTCCAGTAATCTGTTTTATATTATATCAGACTTCCTTTCTCTATAAATAATCTTATTACATCCAGAACATGTGAATTGTTTGTTTTATGCAGGCACACGACGGATCATATAGGAATGATATCATATAGGAACAATTTGTAGTCAGTAAAACAATAGTAAACTGTCAGCTTGATCTCATTAAGACTTCAGATGTAAACAGGAGGGCTCTTAAAGGCTCAAAGCCCCGCTGCACTCTTCTCAGTTCAGGTGTTTTATGAGCCACCAAAACAAATTTCATTATGAAGTGATAAGAGGCCTCTCACACTGTCGGTGTGATTTCTGAAAAGTAAATGGTTCAGTGACTGACAACAAATGAAGACTTCACGCACAGCGACTAGGTATTGTGTGAGAGTACGGAAAGCTATTCAAAGAACGTGAGAAGCATGTCTGAGCTGAAACACATGGCCTAAAACACACCGCTCTGCTCTATTTACACATCAAGTTCAAAGTTCAAGTGGAAAATACCTTGATTCCCGGATATTTGGTCTCGTGCAACTGCACTCTAAAAAATGCTGGGTTAAAAACAACCCAAGTTGGGTAAAAAATGGACAAACCCAGCGACTAGGTTGTTTTAACTCTGCGATTGGATTTTTTTAAAATTCAGGTATTTGGATTGTTTTAACCCAGCGATTGGGTTGTTTTAGCCCAGCGATTGGGTTGTTTTAACTCAGCGATTGGGTTGTTTTAACTCAGCGATTGGGTTGTTTTATCCCAGCGATTGGGTTGTTTTAACTCAGCGATTGGGTTGTTTTAACCCAGCGATTGGATTGTTTTAGCCCAGCAATTGGGTTGTTTTATCCCAGCGACTGGGTTGTTTTAACCCAGCGATTGGGTTGTTTTATCTCAGTAAATGGATTGTTTTAACCCTGCGACAGGGTTGTTTTAACCCAGCGACTGGGTCATTTTAACTCAGTGATTGGGTTGTTTTAACTCTGCAATTGGAATGTTTGAACCCAGCGATTGGGTTGTTTTATCCCAGCGACTGGGTTGTTTTAACTCAGCGATTGGGTTGTTTTAACCCAGCGATTGGATTGTTTTAGCCCAGCAATTGGGTTGTTTTATCCCAGCGACTGGGTTGTTTTAACCCAGCGATTGGGTTGTTTTATCTCAGTAAATGGATTGTTTTAACCCTGCGACAGGGTTGTTTTAACCCAGCGACTGGGTCATTTTAACTCAGTGATTGGGTTGTTTTAACCTAGTGATTGGATTTTTTTTAATTCAGGTATTTGGGTTGTTTTAACCCAGCGATTGGGTTGTTTTAACTCTGCAATTGGAATGTTTGAACCCAGCGATTGGGTTGTTTTATCCCAGCGACTGGGTTGTTTTAACTCAGCGATTGGGTTGTTTTAACCCAGCGATTGGATTGTTTTAGCCCAGCAATTGGGTTGTTTTATCCCAGCGACTGGGTTGTTTTAACCCAGCGATTGGGTTGTTTTATCTCAGTAAATGGATTGTTTTAACCCTGCGACAGGGTTGTTTTAACCCAGCGACTGGGTCATTTTAACTCAGTGATTGGGTTGTTTTAACCTAGTGATTGGATTTTTTTTAATTCAGGTATTTGGGTTGTTTTAACCCAGCGATTGGGTTGTTTTAACTCTGCAATTGGAATGTTTGAACCCAGCGATTGGGTTGTTTTATCCCAGCGACTGGGTTGTTTTAACTCAGCGATTGGGTTGTTTTAACCCAGTGATTGGATTGTTTTAGCCCAGCAATTGGGTTGTTTTATCCCAGCGACTGGGTTGTTTTAACCCAGCGATTGGGTTGTTTTATCTCAGTAAATGGATTGTTTTAACCCTGCGACAGGGTTGTTTTAACCCAGCGACTGGGTCATTTTAACTCAGTGATTGGGTTGTTTTAACCTAGTGATTGGGTTGTTTTAACCCAGCAATTGGGTTGTTGTAATTCAGCGATTGGGTTGTTTTAACTCAGCAATTGGGTTGTTGTAATTCAGCGATTGGGTTGTTTTAAATCAGGTATTTGGGTCATTTTAACGCAGCGATTGGTTTGTTTTAATTCATGAATGTGGGTTGTTTTAACCCAGCGATTGGGTTGTTTTAATCAAGTGATTGGACTGTTTTAACCCAGCGACTGGGTTGTTTTAACCCAGCGATTGTTTTAATTCAGCGATTGGGTCATTTTAACTCAGCGATTGGGTTGTTTTAAATCAGGTATTTGGGTCATTTTAACCCTGCGATTGGTTTGTTTTAATTCAGGAATGTGAGTTGTTTTATCTCAGTAAATGGGTTGTTTTAACCCTGCGACTGGGTTAAATGTTTGCCCATCCTACTGGTTAGTTTTATTTAACTCAACTATTGTTTAAAATTTACCGTATTTCTTGCTTATTAATAAATGTTCACCCTTTGATTATTATTGTTGCCTCTAGTAATTATGTGTCTGATTTTTAATTTCCAACCTATTCTGGGTTCATTTTAAACCAGCCAAATAGTCATTTTTAAACAATAGTTGGGTTAAATAAAACGTTTAATCATTGACGCTTGCTCACAGATCTACCCTCTCTTACGAGTCTACACTCCTACCATCGATCACTAAAGGAGTGAAGGCTCGCGGTACCATCACAGAGAGGCACAAAGTCGCTCTCCAGAACATTTTCAACCCAAATTGGGTTGTTTTTAACCCACCATTTTTTTTAGAGTGTGGGATTATGTGACTCTGCAATAAAGACTTCTCTGCTGTTTGATATTAAACGTGAGCGTGTTCGTGTTTGAGTCTTGGCTTCGTATCGATGTTGAAGTTTGTTTACTTTTGCCTTGCATGTATATGTTTGTGTTCCTCAGTTGTGTGGTACGTGCACGGATCCAAATAAGTCTTTTCCTGTGAAAACACTGAGCTGAAAGCTGACAGCATGACACTCGGCGAGGTGTGAGGAAACATTTTTTGGCGAAGTGGCTGCGTTCAACATGTCTGTTATGACAAAGCGCAGATTTATAGAGAGGCTCCAATTAAAAGAGCGATCTGTTTAACCCTGCACATAGATGAACGAGGTGGCGAAAACGAGGAATCGTGACACGTCCTCGCAGTCATGCACTCTTTTAATGCTAAGCTGTGTTTATGAGCTGTCCCCATGCAGACTGATTTATATTAAACACTTTACATGTGTAGACTAATACACACCTCTCCAATAGGTCTGACAGAAAAAGAGCACAGCTTTAACAGGGGAGGGTAGATATTTTCCTTTCCTGTCTTGTCTGTTTTTATGTCTCTTTCTTCATCTCCTGTCTTGTAGAATTATCTGAGAGACAGATGCAGTGACCGCAGAGAATATGAGAGCTCAGGTGGTGTGGATATGAATTATGATTAGTTGAGAGAGTTATGATATCTCCAGCTGTTATTTACGTTGACAATTCAATGCGAGAAATACACAACTGCTGCAGGCAAACACAGCTGGTATAGGAATGCTTACATTTTATACTTATGATAACAATATCATGCTTAACCATGGTGACCAAAAAACATTGTAAGAAAAAATACAATGATACTTTTTTTGTTAGTGTGAAAATTCAGGCTTATTGTAATGAGACAAATGTCTGTTTATTTGTTTGGGCAAGATTGTAGAAGAAAAATGTTTCTTGGAAACAGACTCGGTCAAAGTAAAGTTGTTTTTATGTTGGGGAAAACTCTGACAAAATGAAAAAAAGAAAAAGAAAAGAAAGAAAAACACATTAATGTCTGATGAATGCTGCCACATAACCAGATGGCTCCAAACAGTCTCTCATTTGTGAAAGATCTCATGAGATTTTACTTTGGCTGAATTTATTGAGATGATATGCTATATAAGGTCTATCTATGGCATTCACAAGCAGGTCATTCTCAGGAAATCATGCAATTTGTGCCTGAAAATCAGTTTAGTTTTGTTTGTTTTTATTATTTGATTTGAAAAGGTTACTGCTGCACTTTCTAGAAAACATTGGTGATGTTCACAAAGAAGCAAAAACATGGTTGTCTGTCCTGTATTTGAGTGCTTAGATGATGAGCTGTCATCTGAAGGTTTCAGATCCAGTCACTGGCTGGTGTTGTAGTACTCAAGACCGGTCTTGATACTGGTCTTAAGACCATTTTTTGAAGGTCTTGGTCTTGTCTTGATCTCAGACTAAAAGGACTCAGGATTTTATTTCAAGACTGCAGAGATACTGTTACTGTTGTGCCGGGTCAGAAATCAACAAGGGATTGTGCCAAAATTGTCGCCAAAATTAATACATGCCCAAAAAATTCAAGATATGATTGCAAAAAAGTACTCATATAAGAATTTGATTTTTATATTATAACATATGATATAATTAAGCAATATCACAAGAAAGAGGGCTGTTTTCACAAATATGAGCACAATTGCAAACGTGATATTGATTGTTTTTTGTTTGTTTGTTTTTTTGTTTTTTTTTACCAATGTTCAATAAACACATTTAAAAACATTAATCTCCACATTATTTATGCATATGCAACTTCTGTTCCACCTCTGCAGTGTAAATATGAATTTTGTTATTAGTGATTTCACTAGGATTGTTAGCAGCTCTATATAGTGTCTTATTATTCTAGTAGTAGTTATTGGCAGTAAATGTGGATCTTTCGGGTGACTTTGAGGAGTGCTAGTCTGGTCTTGGTCTTGACTTGGTCTTGGTTTAGGTGGTCTTGACTACTGTCTAGTATCATCAGTTTTAGGGCACGACTCAAGTGTTTTTCTCTCAACTTGGGTATGGAAAAAACGGAGTGTCATTTCAGGGTTGCCAGGTTTTCACAACAAAACACATCCAATTGCTACTCAAAACTAGCCCAATCGTGTTTCAAAGGGGCGGCCCCCCAGTAAAAACACGTTCCAGGGGTAAAATCCACATTTTTGGCATGGTTAGCCTGGTAAAATTTGCAATCCAGGGGCTAAATATCATGTTATTTGGTGTCACTTCAACCCACGTACATGAAAAACAACAGTGTAAAAGTAGCCCAATTCCACTGGAAAACCACAGACTTGGCAACACTGGTTTATTTACAATAAGTGCAAATAGCCCGCATTGTTGGCAGAGGCTATTTACACTAACTCTGCCCACCAATGTCTGGTTGGGCAAGACAAAAGTAGAAAAATCCCCAAGACATGGAAGGCGCGTTGCAGATACTGTTGACATGATCGACCCAAGTTCGAATCCGCCTTTTGCAAACTCGTTCTTCTCTCTTTTCCCACTGCATATTATTTAACAAATATAATCACTTGCACTCAATATGTTATTATTGCATACTGTTTTATTATGTACTAAAATACTGAGGTGCAAATAGTATCTAACTACTATTTACACTTTTTGCAAAGAAACTACTAATTTTACATAGTGTAAATAGAATCTATCGCTATATGCACTTAGTGTAAATAGCATTTATCACTAAGAAAATTCTTCACTTTCATTTAGAATTGAAAATAATATGCATTTACGTGATTCGTATGACAAAACAAGATCCGTTTAACATTTTTGACATTAGGTATACAAATTAAAAGTATGTGCGCATATTTTAATGCAGATGGTTCAAAATGATTATTTCCCAACTAGAATTAGTTATGTGAACTGTTATGTTTCTTTATGCTTCATAAAAAAAATTTGGTCCCCCCCAATGTTGAAGACATGGTTACAGCCTTGATGAGAATAGAAAAAAAAAAAAAGGTTTGACATCGGTTATTTGCTCAAATAGTAATCAAATACTGTAAACTGTTTAGTCAGACCTATTCGAAAATATGCTGCCAATCCCAGAAACTGAGAACTTAGCCCATGTTGTCCAACAAAAAAACATTATATTTCATATTTTAGATTTTGCATTTATTCATTTTGTGATGAATGGAATTTGGCTGATATTCTGATAGAAACTGATCAACATTGGTTTATTAATATAACACTGATTTATGATTTTTAAGTAAATTATTACATTTTTGTGTTTCATTTTTACATTAAACATGCCAAAACAAAGTTACACCCAAGAATGTATCCTGTTAATCAGTCATAAAGGACACAAATGGACCTCAAATGTCACTAGATTTAAAAGAAACAAACTGATTGATTGGTGTTTTGGCATTTGAGTTTTGAATAAATGAGTAGGCTAATAATTAGTACGCCTATAGTATATGCTACAGGATTACATCTCTGATTCGCTTCCTGTGTTTAATGACAATTTTCCATCCTGTTCCTCCTCGCTGCAAACTCATTACTGTTCCTTCTACATAGACATAATATTTTTACATTTATTTTTGGCAGTACATGAATACTACAGCGTGCAAAGCTCAAAAATGTTGTTTGTTTAGTTTAGTACACTTTAAAACAGCTGGCTAAAACTCCAGGGGCTCGATTTCCACCAGCTAATGAAGTCCTGAACGAATGTATACTGTTTATAGTAATTCCCTAGTGAAAATAAATGTTTCTTCAAGAATGTATGAATCCAGCCATGAAGCTGATGTGTTAGTGTGACATTTTTTGGCTAATTTGTATGTGAGATCGGAAGAGGAGGTCACGGATGGAAAGCTAAGCATTGTCTCCCACTCTCAATCCTCATTTTAATTAGTGCAGTTAAATACTCAACCCTCCGTGCAGGTCTCTTTATACAATGCTGGATATAATTGTTCTCGATTAACTATGAACTCAGTCTTTTTGTTTGCCCTCCTGCTCTGAACACACACTCGCACACAGAATATTTCATCAAACGGTGTGTGTCGTGAGCTCACTCTCATTGGCAGGAATGTCATCCCTGGAATGTGTATTTTTGGAACAGCCAACACTGGGAATGACAGCCGTGTCTCCGCCTTCTGCCTGGTTATTACAGAGACCCCTGATTGTGTGAGAGTGTTTATGTGGTGGAAGAGCGAGCTGATTTGACTTCCTTCTCTTCTGCTCAGTATCTTAATTGTTATGTACAGTTAGATTTGTGTAATGCTTTTAACATCCATTTCTATCATTTCTACTTTTCAGCAATACTTACAATAAGGTCCAACTAGTAAACATTTAGTTAGGTTACACTTTATTTCGAGGTATTTTAAGGTGCTATGCTAAGAGATTGTGTTCTTCTTAGCCTTGAGAATGTGACGAATTGAAAACAAGTGATGAATCCTTGTGTCCATGAGCATGTTTTTAGTATCACACATCATTCACGGGTGCCGAGACTTTGCTAACTGTGTTTGTTTTGGGCTTTTACACTATTAAATACTCTCTTTGCTCATAAATATCTAATATTTGAACAAGGTGCTTTTAAAAATAGTAAGCAAGAAGCTGATTTGTGGAGATAATCATATGAGGAGCTCTGATGTCCTGAGATATCTGCAACACTCCCATCTGTCTCTATAAGCAGAAACATCCTTGAATAAGTGTTTTCACTCCATATTTTTATATTCATCATTTTATTGGTCAGCGACACATGCTTTCATAAATGCTGTCCTTCTGTTTAATGTGTGAGTGTGTGAGTGTGTGAGTACTTGTACAGCTATCTTTGTGAGGACCATCGGAGTGACGACCAAGAGTAAAGTGAGGACATTTTGGCTGGTCCTTACCCCGCTAGAAATTTTACATTGCCGTTCTCAGAACATCCCCTCTGGAGTTAAGGACGTCGCCTAGGAATGTTCCCAGAACGTTCCGAGACGGTCATGATTTGGAGTTATTTTAAGGGTTGGAGGACGTTATTTGCCAGACCTTCACAGAACATTCAGGACGTTCTCGGAATGTTTAGGGGACCAAATTTCATTTGGAAATTTGAAGTTCCCAGAACATCCCCGTTAGTGTCAAGGACATCGCCTAGTAACGTTCCCAGAATGTTCTGATACAACCACAATGTGGACTTCTTAGGGACATAATTTGGTGGACCTCTAGGGAACATTCAGGACATTCTGTGAATGTTTAGGGGACCCTATTTTATTTGGAAATGTGATGTTCCCAGAATGTTTCCATTAATGTCAAGGGCATCGCCTTATAACGTTCCGAGACAATCATGATGTAGTGTTCTTTTAAGGGTTGGGGGACATTTTTGGCACCTTCACAGAACACTCAGGAAGTTCTCGGAATGTTTAAGGGACCAAATTTTATTTGGAAATTTGATGTTCCCAGAACGTCCCAGCTGGTGTCATGGACGTCACCTAGTATTGTTCCCAGAACGTTCCGGAACGTTATATTTGGCAGACCTTCACGGAACATCCAGGACGTTTCTCTGAATGTTTAGGGGAACATTTTTTTGGGGGGGAAATTTGATGTTCCCAGAACGCCCCCACTGGTGTCAAGGAAGTTGCCTGGTAAAGTTCCCAGAATGTTCCGAGACGGTCATGATGTGGAGCTCTTTTAAGCGTGGGGGGACATTATTTAGCGGACCTTCAGGGAACATTCAGGATGTTCTGGGAATGTTTAGGGGACCTTTACTATAGGACGTTCCCTAAGTTTCTACACTACATTCCCATAACATTTGCAGGACCTTTAGGAGACCAACCTAGAATGTTATTTTTTGGTCCTATTTAGGTCCTTCCATCATGTTTACTGAATGTTTTCAGAACTGTGGCGACCAGGGCAGGCGAGAGCCGTGAGGGAACGGCGCGAGGTTAATGGTTAATGAGCTTCACCTGGGAGGCGCACCGGCCTTGAGTCCCTCACGGAGGAGCTCCGGGAACATAAAAGGAGGAGCGACTACCGTGAAGGATGAGAGAGGACCAGGCCTGGACTTTATTTTATGTTTTGTTATGTTTGTGTGGCCGGCAGACGTCCGCGAGGGTCTGCCGGCATTACTTTAGTTTTGTTCTTTGTTTATTTTGGAATTAAACTTTGTTTGAACGTTCACCGGTTCCTGCCTCCTTCTTCCCATATTTACGAACTTCGTTACAAGAACCTTTAGTAATATTACAGGAACCTTTAGTGGACCAAACGAGAATGTTGGCCTGCAGATCTTTAATCAGACATAAGCTATGACTAACAGGGAACCGTATGTGAATGTTCTGTTAACGTCTCAAATGTCCTCCTTGTATCATTCTTATGTGACCATAAAATAACCAAAATGGAACGTCCCCCTACTGCAGCACTTTCATAACCAAAAGCGGACATATTAGGAACATCCCTAATGTTCTGTAAAGGTTTGGGATTTTTGTCACCTTTAGAGAACTTTTAGGGAATGTTGCACAAAGGTTGCGAGAACGTCCCCTCCTACGTGGACACTTTCTGTGACCACTTTGAATGCGTTTGTTCTGTAGGGTCAAGGTTTTAGGGATAAGGTTATAATTAGGTTAAGAGTAGGTTTATGGTAAGGGTTCAGGTTGGGCGCTTAGTTGTGATGGGCAGGGTTAGGGTAAGGAGCTAGATACTGCATTGTGTCAGTGGATGTCCTCACAAAGACAGATGTCCAGGAATGTGTGTGTGTTTGTGTTTGTGTGTGTATGAGGCTATATATGTCAGTGCAGTGTTTGGAAGAGACGCATACTCATTCATTTCCTGTTCTGACAGAGCAATCTAGATAATGAGAGACTCTTTACTGGCCTCAATTAAACTGTTACTCAGCATAAATGAGTTCAATAAATCTATTCTACACAATCAGATGCTAGATAAGAAATATCCAGCGGCTAAAATCCTCATATCATTATGAAACTCAGGCATTGTCACTCTTCATTTTGCTCTGTGAGCGGATACTTTATGCGTGTGTGTGCTGAGTGTAAGGGGATAGTTGAAAATGTTGGCATCATTTACTCACTCTCACGTTTTTCAAAACAACGTGGAACATAAAAGTAGATATTTTTCAGGTTTTGTTCCCATAAGAAATGTAACAAAAATCTCATTTGCATATGTAGTACTAATAAGTAATGTTGTTTACACGTGGTATTTGCAAAATAAGAAGGTCATTAGAAGATTTTCAGTGGAATATAGCCAGAACCAGTCCTCTCACAAATTGTGGCATTGAGATAAATACAGCATGCAAACATTTGATAATGAGGATTATTTTAATACCTGAATGACTCACCAGGCATTTTTGACTATTTTGGGAATAGTAGTACATTGTAGTCTGGTAGCTCCCTCCTCCTCCGCTATGTAATTAAAACTGCAACCATTAAGTGTGTGAAGTGTCCAACATTCCACACTTTTTATTTAACTTTTCAGTTAAATAAATGCATCATCTGTGCACTTCTTGTAGGAAATTTTAGCTTGAACACACCACTTTCACTACGGCTTTGGCATTGGTAAACTATGGCAAAAGACAAAATTAGCCTTTTCCTCACACTCACTCTTACTGCTTATGTATGGCTTCAGTGCAATTACAATGAACAAGGTGCTTTTTTATAGACACTATCCACATTCAGTGTATAAATTGCAGTCTGAGCCTTCTGCTTTAGTGTTTCCATACAGGTTTGGAATAACATGAGGGTTAGTAGTCTGCATTTTTGTGTGAACTATCCCTTTAAAGTCTGAAAAAGTTGAGAACTCATATACGTGCACCTATAGTCTCATTTGCGGCGTTCTTTCTGTCTCTCTCCTCTATTACTCTTGTGGATAAAGGAACAGATGGGCGGACGAGTCACTGGCTCTGTTTTATAGGGTGAGAAGACCCAAGAGAAAAATGTTTTCATTTCCCAGAGCCTCTGTGCGCACTGTTGCGTGGTGCTCTCTCTCTCTCTCTAGCTTTCTCTCTCCCTTTACCTTGCTCTCTTTCTCCTTGTCAGAACAGATGGAGCATATTTTATGTTCTCTTTCAGCTCTCTCAGCCTTGAGGAAATATTACAATAAAGCTGATATGCCATGCGTTAGGACAGACCTCATCTGTCAGTGGCACCTTTTCGAATTTGTGAAGTGTTCTGTTTTGCAACCTTGTCAAAGAGCAAGTTTCGTAGTGAGTGCTCCTGTAAACAATATCCACCCATGAGGGCTTCCTTCAGAGAAGTGGAATTATGAGTAATAAGCTATATGAGGTTTCTGAAGTTGGCGGGGCTTAGAGTTCCAGAACTATCTAATTGGTCAGATACCATCTGAATAATTACTTTTTTGCTGTTTCCAAATTAATGGCTGAAGTGTAAGTATGCATATGCAAGTAAAGGATTGCTAATAGAACATAGATGGCTTTGTCTCATTGTACCTGTTGTTTTTTTGCTATTTAAAGGGGAATTTTCATGCATTAATTGCTTTTTGTATTGCCAAAGTGTGAACAGCTTGTAACAAAACTTAAAGTGGTGGTTGCTTATGATTTCACTGTTTTAACTTTAGTTAGTGTGTAATGTTGCTGTTTGATCATAAACAACATCTGCAGAGTTACGACGCTCAAAGTTCAATGCAAAGGGAGATATTTTCTTTTACAGAAATCACTTTTAAGGAGTACAACAAATGACTGGTAGGGACTACAATGAGCTTCTTCCCGGGTTTGTGACATCACAAACCCTAAAATTTACATAAACTCCGCCCCCGAGAACACACAACAAAGGGGGCAGGGCCATGTTGGGCTGCTTTAGAGAAGAGGAAGAGTTGTTGTAGTAGAGCAGGGGTACTCAAGTTCAGAGGCCAAGAGGGCCGCATTTCAACCAAATGAAACGCGAAGGGCCACAAGTTATAACTTGGATCGTAAGACTTTTTAGGCCTACTTAAGACAATATTTGTAGTTTTACTGTTTATTTACTAAAAGTGCAGTTTATCATCTAGCTAAGTCTTAATAGTATGGTGTCCTTTTTAAAGTGTCACTCAACATGATAAATGGCATTTAAAAAAATGATTAATAGCTTGTCTTGCTGTATTCTTAATGTACAAATGCATAAAGAAAAACAAGAACTGATGAAAAGAAATCCTTATTCCTTATTCATCCTTATTTCATTTCTTTTCACAAGAAATTTAAGGTCTGGCTGTTGTTCACTGGCTGATAAGAGTTTGTCCGTAAGACGAAAACATTGCACTTTTTTTATAGTCATTTTATACTCCATTGCACCTTTTTAACACTTTTTATAGCACCTATTTATACTCAGAGAATAAACGTTTTATTATTTATATTATTATTACCTTTTAATTTGGTAAGAATCCAAAAATCTTTTTTTTTCTTTTTTTTAAATGTTCAATCACAATCTCATGAATTACGTAACTATAACCAACGTTGTAAACATGATAAATCAGATATTCTCCGTGAGCTCAATTATGTGATGACAGATCTGTAATGGGAGCGCTGCTTGCTTTCTGTTTATAACACATTGACATTAAGAATAAAAGGTGTGTTTTTCATGATGCTCGGAAACTTACACACTGCAAAGTTCGAGGAATGTCAACTGCATTTCATCATGGAAAAATAAGGTTACTTTGTTTTTTACTTGTGCGCACAGTCTCGAGCCTTTGATGGCGTTCACGAACACAAGTGCTCGACACATGCGCACTAGAGAGATTCATGCTTGTCTAGTCTTTTTCGCTCAAATAGTTACAATAAAATGTCTTTGTACTTGTTTAAAATTAGAGTTGCTGGTATCTTTTAATCCCCTCAAAGGAGCGCTCTTCAACACGGTCGGCTATTGTGTTTGTTGTTACTCTTGTTCCGTCTTATCCGTTTCTTTTCAGACTGAAACAACAGCCCGTTTCAGTGCTGACACCTTGTGGACAAACTAAATTAGTGCAAAAACTATTCAGTGCGCGCGTGCAAAGTGCCTTCAGTTTATTGTTCTTCGCGGTTAGAAAAACTGTGCTGCGCGCGTACACTAGACGCGTTCTCTGCTGATGATTACAGCGTCACACGCACTGTACGCCTACCCTTGTGTACGTGTAAAAAAACGAAGTAATATTCACGCTAATTTTAGACGCAAATTATAATAAATATACATTTATATGTAGCATGATGCGGGCCACAAATTTAATGCTGACGGGCCGGATGCGGCCCGCGGGCCGCCTGTTGAGTACCCCTGTAGTAGAGTGTTGTTGACATGCCATCATTTTACGCCGGACTGCTTCACAAACGAGGGTCAATTCAACACAAAAGATGAACATGACGGCACATGCTAGTGGATGAGTTGAATCAACTCCACAGCAACTACATCAATTTATCCACTAACCATTCAGAAACGTCTAAAAGTTGTAACTTCTTCCTGAGTCTCTCCATCAGAGTCGACTCCGGTTTGAACAATGTAAGGCTGAACACTTTCCTCATTTTGGCTGCGTGAGATTCTCCAGCTTTGTTGTTGTTGAGCTGTTAAAGCACAAAGACGCCTCATCTCGATATCGCAAAGATTATCTGTTATGTCTTAAGTGAATGTTTGGTTAAATGTTGTGGAAAAACATCTGATGTGTAACATTATATTAGATCCATTTGGTAGATTAGGTCTTAATATAGGCTGTCTGTTTCATTAGTGTGAATCAAACAATTGGGGAATCATGAGGGAAAAAAGTTGAATATTTTTCGTATATTATATATATATGGGTTTTGACTTGGTTTGTGCCAAATTTGGTGGTATTACCAGGGCTTTTAAGGTATGATTGCTGGTGATTTTGCTTTGGAAGCTTCAGAAAACTCGATTTTTCTCAAAATTGACTTTGCTGACTATCGACTTTAAACAGGTGTAGCTCAGTTATTTTTTATCAGATTCCAACAAATACATCATTTTGAAGGTTTTTTAATAGATAACGTTTTAAACTCATTTTTTTAGAATTTGCTCATTGCAACTCATTTTGCCAGTACAGGTCACACATCTCTCTCTCTCTCTCTCTCTCTCTCTCTCTTGACTTTGTTCAGAATATTATACCATTTGTATTTTATATATATATATATATATATATATATATATATAAAATACAAATGGTATAATATTCTGAACAAAGTCAATTATACTTTTTAGTCTATAAATGTCTCCAATGAGTCAAGAAACATCTGAAATTTGAGTGTGGCTCAGTGGAGGATTTGACTCATTCGCTCCCTAGAGGAAGACCATTCTTTGTCTCATAGGAAACAATTATAAAGCTGGTAACATTTGCTGCCCAATGCATGAATATTAGCACTTTTCTTTCCCTTTTTCATGTCTGCATAAGCTTTCTTACAGGCTGCTTTGTACAGCTTTCACACCACAGGGAAGAAAATCCCCAGACGGCAGTCTTCCAAGTTCATCTCCCAGAGACTGAGAGTTGTCCATTAGTCAAGCCCTCGGAGGGGACGGCTGCTCCCCTGTTGATTGACCAACAGAAACTGGAATGGCTGTCAGTTACGGTCTCCATCTTTGTCCCTTGGCCGAAGCTGAGATTGACAGACTTGGAATAAGGAAACCAATGGGTTTTCCAATGCTTAGCTACACTATAATGATTTCGCAATACAGTTTTGTTACCTTCACAACCGTATTGATTCATATAACGTTGTTTGTGGGAAGCATTTGTGTGTGTTGCATGTGTTTTGTGCCAAATCCCAAATCTCAGAGGCAGCCAAATCCATTGATTGCATTATAAATCATAAATATACATTTTTCATACAGTGTTGTGGAGAAATTCAAAACATCTTTGTCCTTCGGGAAGATGCATTTATCAGAGCTTAGAAGCGCTCAGAGTTCATGAGCATTCCAGTGGTATTAGGTGAGCAGATGCAAATCTCTGCCTGTGCGATTTCACGCTCAGACTTTTCTGAATACATAACCCTGAGAACCGGCTCAGGACAGTAGAGGGGCCGGTCAGGGCTCTGAGCTGTGGATCTTATCATCTGGTTTCAGTTTGAGACTTGTTAGGGTCTCACTGTTTGCTTGCATGAGAGTTTGTTTTTTCCCCTTCCTTTGTGTGACATAAACCTGCTCTCTGAAAATGGGCATCGATACACGTGTATGTTTGTTTAAGGTTGGTATTTTCTGTCTGAGTTAACTCGGAGCTTATGTTATGCTCCAGAAGTAGCCCATTTCCTCCCGCTGAGCGCAGCGCGTTTAAAGAATTGTGGGGCGAGGTAATTAGAATTTGTTTTGTGTTCCTGGCAGGGATACTGTTTTTTAATCTTTTCGCTTTTAATAAACCACTTTTGCTTTATTGGGAAATATATGTAGTGAGAGTGATTAAACTGTAATAGATTGCTGTGACTATTAACAAGTATTTAATGGTAAACACTGTTAAATCGGTGCAATGGCCATTAAATGTTCTTTGCAATTCCTATTTTCTTTTAAACATCCGAGCATATACAAGAATATTTGGGTCAATTGCATGATGCTTATTAAAATTACACCAAAACATGGTATTTATTCATATATAGCATGAGTATGTTTTTCACTTTTGTATTTTTTTCTTTTTTGAGTGGGAAATTAAGTAAAATAAATGTCAGTGTGATGCAACTGTCCTGATGTCAAAATGGAGAATGAAATACTTAAAATTATTTTAAAAAAATACTTTTATTATTTCTTAGAATTTTTTTGAACAAATCTGCTTTTTTTACATTTGAAAAATTTATATCCATCAAATCAGAGTAATGTGATTAATATAAATATGAAAATATTAATGACCTTTTTTATGATAAGAAATGTTAAATGTTTAAGTTTATGTCATGTGGTAAAATAGCCAAATATTTAATGAAGTTTTATTGATTATATTTGTTTTATATACTGTGTATACACTTTCAATGACTCAAAATGTAAGCTTTTTTATTTTAAGATTTATGCATTTCAATTAACAGTAAAATTCCATCAGTTTTAACTAAATAATTGATCAAGGATTGTTCAATTAAAATAGTGTATATTTAACTTTGAGCAGCTGTAAACTTTTATTTATTTATTTATTTTAAATGATTAAGATAGTTGCACACATCCATTCAAGGTGCATGGAAAATATACTACAGATTTTTACCCAATGAACCACATGACATTAAATGGAAAAGTTTATTGAAAATTGAATTTTTTCCCATAACTTGTGACATGAATTTTAAACTAGACTTTTAAAAGATTTGACCTTTTCTTTATGGTGAACGCTCTTCTATATCATTGACCCACTTGCCATCTCTTCCTCTGTGCACTCGTTCTCCCCTCCTCGCTCACTCGCGGTCTGTTTCGCATTATGACAGTAACCTTACTCTCTGTTTGTGCCTCTTGGCCCTGGGCAGGAAGTGCAGGGTCGCCCTTCAGACATCATGGTGGCAGACAGGCGTCCACTTTAATGTCTCCCCATCGCTCGCGTACATTGTGTACCATTACATGGCCTTATTGGATTTCACGGCCCACGGTGCCTCGCTAATTAATGTCAGAACCTTCCTCTATCATATCACATGAGAGGCACCCCGCCTTCGATCCAGACTGGGTTTACCTCCGTGAAGCTCTGGAGACTAAACACAGTTAGCAAGGGCACCGGGAACGGTGTTCCCACAGCGGGGCGGACCAGGATCAGAGTGGGCTGAGAAAGCCCTATGATTGGCCCTGGAGTGACCTGTAGTGTAGTGAATGGAGAGAGAGAGGGAGAAGGATGGGTTTAGGTGTGAGGTTCGACCCTGCTGAGTCTCACTGTAATTGCATTAACCCCATACCCTCACTAGCACAACACTTCATTTGTCGTCCCAGCGCCTGGTCTCGCTGATTGACGCGTCAGCGTTGCTCTCATCTCGCTCCGTCATGCCTTCAGAGGCTGACCTCAGAAAACAGCGCATGTGCCGCTTCTCCACGAGCAGACGGATGAACTGCTGAAACGCTCAGTGTAGGATCAGGTTGATATACAATGTGCAAACATGCCTGTTTTACTTTGTTATAATGACATTAAGTTTGAAATTGTACAAATTGCTTCTTCTTTTTGTTTTGTTTTGTTTTTTTGCATTAAAGATATGATTTGTGTTTATTAATTTAGGGCATGCTGTAAGTATATAGCTGTATCTTTAATTACGGGCACTTTTACCTCCCAGAGGTCTGTCTTGGAAATATTTGCCATGTCTTCATAATTTATTTAGCTGAAAATAGATGAAGCCAGCAATTGGGTTCTTCTAACCCAGCGATTGGGTTGTTTTAACCTAGCGAATGGGTTGTTTTAACCCAGTGGTTAGGTTGTTTAAACCCAGTGATTGGGTTGTTTTAACCCAGCGAATGGATTTTTTAACCCAGCGATTGGGTTGTTTTAACCCAGCGGTTGGGTTGTTTTAACCCAGCGAATGGATTTTTTAACCCAGCGAATGGATTTTTTAACCCAGCGATTGGGTTGTTTTAACCCAGCGATTGGGTTGTTTTAACCCAGCGGTTAGGTTGTTTAAACCCAGCGAATGGATTTTTTTAACCCAGCGTTTGGGTTGTTTTAACCTAGCGAATGGGTTGTTTAAACCCAGTGATTGGGTTGTTTTAACCCAGCGAATGGATTTTTTAACCCAGCGATTGGGTTGTTTTAACCCAGCGGTTGGGTTGTTTTAACCCAGCGAATGGATTTTTTAACCCAGCGAATGGATTTTTTAACCCAGCGATTGGGTTGTTTTAACCCAGCGATTGGGTTGTTTTAACCCAGCGGTTAGGTTGTTTAAACCCAGCGAATGGATTTTTTTAACCCAGCGATTGGGTTGTTTTAACCTAGCGAATGGGTTGTTTTAACCCAGTGGTTAGGTTGTTTAAACCCAGTGATTGGGTTGTTTTAACCCAGCGATTGGGTTGTTTTAACCCAGCGGTTGGGTTGTTTTAACCCAGCGAATGGATTTTTTAACCCAGCGAATGGATTTTTTAACCCAGCGAATGGATTTTTTAACCCAGCGATTGGGTTGTTTTAACCCAGTGATTGGGTTGTTTTAACCCAGCGGTTAGGTTGTTTAAACCCAGCGAATGGATTTTTTTAACCCAGCGATTGGGTTGTTTTAACCTAGCGAATGGGTTGTTTTAACCCAGTGGTTAGGTTGTTTAAACCCAGTGATTGGGTTGTTTTAACCCAGCGAATGGATTTTTTAACCCAGCGATTGGGTTGTTTTAACCCAGCGGTTGGGTTGTTTTAACCCAGCGAATGGATTTTTTTAACCCAGCGAATGGATTTTTTAACCCAGCGATTGGGTTGTTTTAACCCAGCGATTGGGTTGTTTTAACCCAGCGGTTAGGTTGTTTAAACCCAGCGAATGGATTTTTTTAACCCAGCGATTGGGTTGTTTTAACCTAGCGAATGGGTTGTTTTAACCCAGTGGTTAGGTTGTTTAAACCCAGTGATTGGGTTGTTTTAACCCAGCGAATGGATTTTTTAACCCAGCGATTGGGTTGTTTTAACCCAGCGGTTGGGTTGTTTTAACCCAGCGAATGGATTTTTTAACCCAGCGAATGGATTTTTTAACCCAGCGATTGGGTTGTTTTAACCCAGCGAATGGATTTTTTTAACCCAGCGATTGGGTTGTTTTAACCCAGCGGTTGGGTTGTTTAAACCCAGCGATTGGGTTGTTTTAACCCAGCGAATGGATTTTTTTAACCCAGCGGTTGGGTTGTTTTAACCCAGCGAATTGATTTTTTTAACCCAGCGATTGGGTTGTTTTAACCCAGCGGTTGGGTTCTTTAAACCCAGCGATTGGGTTGTTTTAACCCAGTGGTTGGGTTGTTTAAACCCAGCGATTGGGTTGTTTTAACCCAGCGAATGGATTTTTTTAACCCAGCGATTGGGTTGTTTTAACCCAGCGGTTGGGTTGTTTTAACCCAGCGAATTGATTTTTTTTTAACCCAGCGATTGGGTTGTTTTAACCCAGCGGTTGGGTTCTTTAAACCCAGCGATTGGGTTGTTTTAACCCAGCGAATGGATTTTTTAACCCAGCGATTGGGTTGTTTTAACCCAGCGAATTGATTTTTTTTAACCCAGCGATTGGGTTGTTTTAACCCAGCGAATTTATTTTTTTTAACCCAGCAAATTGATTTTTTTTAACCCAGCAATTGGGTTGTTTTAACCCAGCAATTGGGTTGTTTTAACCCAGCGATTGGGTTGTTTTAACCCAGCGAATTGATTTTTTTTAACCCAGCAAATTGATTTTTTTAACCCAGCAATTGGGTTGTTTTAACCCAGCGATTGGGTTGTTTTAACCCAGCGAATGGATTTTTTTAACCCAGCGATTGGGTTGTTTTAACCCAGCGGTTGGGTTCTTTAAACCCAGCGATTGGGTTGTTTTAACCCAGCGAATGGATTTTTTAACCCAGCGGTTGGGTTGTTTTAACCCAGCGGTTGGGTTGTTTAAACCCAGCGAATGGATTTTTTTAACCCAGCGATTGGGTTGTTTTAACCCAGTGAATGGATTTTTTTAACCCAACGTTTGGGTTGTTTTAACCCAGCGTATGGATTTTTTAACCCAGCGGTTGGGTTGTTTTAACCCAGCGAATGGATTTTTTAACCCAGCGATTGGGTTGTTTTAACCCAGCGATTGGGTTGTTTTAACCCAGCGGTTAGGTTGTTTAAACCCAGCGAATGGATTTTTTTAACCCAGCGATTGGGTTGTTTTAACCTAGCGAATGGGTTGTTTTAACCCAGTGGTTAGGTTGTTTAAACCCAGTGATTGGGTTGTTTTAACCCAGCGAATGGATTTTTTAACCCAGCGATTGGGTTGTTTTAACCCAGCGGTTGGGTTGTTTTAACCCAGCGAATGGATTTTTTAACCCAGCGAATGGATTTTTTAACCCAGCGATTGGGTTGTTTTAACCCAGCGAATGGATTTTTTTAACCCAGCGATTGGGTTGTTTTAACCCAGTGGTTGGGTTGTTTAAACCCAGCGATTGGGTTGTTTTAACCCAGCGAATGGATTTTTTTATCCCAGCGGTTGGGTTGTTTTAACCCAGCGAATTGATTTTTTTTAACCCAGCGATTGGGTTGTTTTAACCCAGCAGTTGGGTTCTTTAAACCCAGCGATTGGGTTGTTTTAACCCAGTGGTTGGGTTGTTTAAACCCAGCGAATGGATTTTTTTAACCCAGCGATTGGGTTGTTTTAACCTAGCGAATGGGTTGTTTTAACCCAGTGGTTAGGTTGTTTAAACCCAGTGATTGGGTTGTTTTAACCCAGCGAATGGATTTTTTAACCCAGCGATTGGGTTGTTTTAACCCAGCGGTTGGGTTGTTTTAACCCAGCGAATGGATTTTTTAACCCAGCGAATGGATTTTTTAACCCAGCGATTGGGTTGTTTTAACCCAGCGAATGGATTTTTTTAACCCAGCGATTGGGTTGTTTTAACCCAGTGGTTGGGTTGTTTAAACCCAGCGATTGGGTTGTTTTAACCCAGCGAATGGATTTTTTTATCCCAGCGGTTGGGTTGTTTTAACCCAGCGAATTGATTTTTTTTAACCCAGCGATTGGGTTGTTTTAACCCAGCAGTTGGGTTCTTTAAACCCAGCGATTGGGTTGTTTTAACCCAGTGGTTGGGTTGTTTAAACCCAGCGATTGGGTTGTTTTAACCCAGCGAATGGATTTTTTTAACCCAGCGGTTGGGTTGTTTTAACCCAGCGAATTGATTTTTTTTTAACCCAGCGATTGCGTTGTTTTAACCCAGCGGTTGGGTTCTTTAAACCCAGCGATTGGGTTGTTTTAACCCAGCGAATGGATTTTTTAACCCAGCGATTGGGTTGTTTTAACCCAGCGAATTGATTTTTTTTAACCCAGCGATTGGGTTGTTTTAACCCAGCGGTTGGGTTCTTTAAACCCAGCGAATTTATTTTTTTTAACCCAGCAAATTGATTTTTTTTAACCCAGCAATTGGGTTGTTTTAACCCAGCAATTGGGTTGTTTTAACCCAGCGATTGGGTTGTTTTAACCCAGCGAATTGATTTTTTTTAACCCAGCAAATTGATTTTTTTAACCCAGCAATTGGGTTGTTTTAACCCAGCGATTGGGTTGTTTTAACCCAGCGAATGGATTTTTTTAACCCAGCGATTGGGTTGTTTTAACCCAGCGGTTGGGTTCTTTAAACCCAGCGATTGGGTTGTTTTAACCCAGCGAATGGATTTTTTAACCCAGCGGTTGGGTTGTTTTAACCCAGCGGTTGGGTTGTTTAAACCCAGCGAATGGATTTTTTTAACCCAGCGATTGGGTTGTTTTAACCCAGTGAATGGATTGTTTTAACCCAACGTTTGGGTTGTTTTAACCCAGCGTATGGATTTTTTAACCCAGCGGTTGGGTTGTTTTAACCCAGCGAATGGATTTTTTAACCCAGCGATTGGGTTGTTTTAACCCAGCGGTTGGGTTGTTTTAACCCAGTGAATGGTTTTTTTAACCCAGCGATTGTTTTAACCCAACGGTTGGGTTGTTTAAACCCAGCGAATGGATTTTTTTAACCCAGCGGTTGGGTTGTTTTAACCCAGTGAATGGATTTTTTAACCCAGCTAATGGATTTTTTTAACCCAGCGATTGGGTTGTTTTAACCCAGTGATTGGGTTGTTTTATCCCAGCAGTTGGGTTGTTTTATCCCAGCAGTTGGGTTGTTTTAACCCAGCGGTTGGGTTGTTTTTAACTCAGTGTTTAAAAATGACTGTATTTCTTTCTTAAAATGAACCCAAAATATGTTGGAAATTAACATTCATTAATATATTTAATAAATGAACATTAATACTTTTAATGAATAATAATTAAACAATAAACATTAATTGAATTGCTTATAAATAAATGTTCACCTTTTGATTATTATTGTTGCCTCTAGTAATTATGTGTCTGATTTTTAATTTCAAACCTATTTTGGGTTCATTTTAAGTCAGCCATATAGTAATTTTTAAACAACAGTTAAATAAAACTACCTAGCAGGCAGGGCAAACATTTAACCTAACTGCTGGGTTAAAACAATCCAATCGCTGGGTTTGTCCATTTTTAACCCAATTTGGGTTGTTTAAAACCCATTATTTTTTAGAGTGTAGATTTTATTGTTTTACTCTTTTCCTAGGGATTCATCAACACAATATTAATTATTTTATTTGTTGTTTTATGAACCTTAACAAAGAATGAAAAATACACGATCAAAAAAAAAAATGTTTATTGTGTGGAAATAATGTAAAATAATGTAAAATGTTTTTGTACACGTTTACCAAAGGGACAATCAAGGTTAATGTCATTTGTACATTTTTTATTGTGCATATTTTTCAATCTGTAGTTTTGCCAAGTTATTTTAATTGTATATAAAAAAAATATATAGCTATGAAATGATCCTTAGCAAGATAAAGGAGACAAATATTTAAAATGCCATTTTCACCACAGAATGCTATCAAACATCGTCTAAAGCTATCAAACTCCGTTTGACGCAGTGATTATGTTAATGAAGCTTATGATGGAAATCCGCCTGAAAAATTACATGACCCAAACATGCCCTGAAACCCCACTGTTTGTCAGGCTAGGATCATGTGCGTATGCATGCGCACGAATTAGTGTTTTGTTATGTTTGTGTGTTGAAACTCATATAAAGGACATTATGAGGGACAGGAGCTGCATCACTCAATTAGGCCAGAGCAGCCGCGGGGCAGCAGGGAGCAGCTCGCGGCAGATGGAGAACGTTCTGGCTCCCCTGCATGCCTGGACCTACAGTACTCCTTCAGCTGCCAGCACGGCCAGGAACCTGGCAAACCTGCGGCACAATTTCAAGGGTACGTGATTCCGAGAACCTGTAAACCCGGCCGGCCCATGCAGGCGGCACTGCTCAGATTGAGCCATTTTGTTCGAAAACGGTCTGCTTTCCCTAACCCTTTGCAACTGTTCCAGCCGCTAATAGAGCAAAGATCATCTGCAGTTTGTGTTACACATATTTCACCTTCTTAAATTCTATTCACATCCCAAAGTCCCCATTCATAGAGCTCGTATTCCCGCTTATATTTTTTATCTTTGTCATCTGCAAAGCAGTAGAACACCACAGCCACATTTTTCCACTGGAGAGCTGCCGGTTTACAGCTGCCCAGGGAAAACCATCCAATTCGGACTGAACCTCAAAGTTCGTGAGGGTTATTAGAGAGTTATATTATGATGGTTGATGAAGGCTTAGGGTCATTGGGCTGATGTGCTCTATTAAGAGTACTCCTTTTCCCTGTTCAGCAGGGTTGAGGTGCAATCTACATGCGCTGGCTGCCCTCCTCAAGGGCCTCCAATGGATACGGCCAGATTTTAGAATCCCATGAAAGGTAATATCCATGGAATTGGGGAGTTAGGAACACATACAGTTCTATTCTGGCAGAAAGAGAGCGACTGAAGCTCAAGGGGGATGAGATGGTTTTCGCGCTGTGGTGCGACTTTGAAAGTAACACTGAGGTATGGCTCAACATCTGCACTTCCCACCAGACTTATGGCAACCAAAGGAAGAGAGAAGCTGTCTGTGATACTCAGAGTAGAGTTCAGAGAAGAAATGAGGCATGGGGAACTGGGAAAATCAGCAGATGGTAAACATGAGTATGAGAAGTAGAGGAGTATTTTTGCTTAAGCCGCAGCAGAGGAACGTCTTTGAACTGTTTTTACAAACAACTTTTATGAAAATAAAAACTCTGCAGAAAAACAGGCATTAGTGTACAGTAGATTGGGCCCCATGTCATCATGCATCTTTTTTTAATCAACATTATAAAGAAATTGCTGTATCTGGCATTGGTTGCCAAGTGTTTCTGAGAACTCATGAGTCATGCAGGCGATGATGAACTTTTCATGATTGCTTTCTCATTTCTGCTGCTAGTTTAATTTACTTAATTAAAATGAGCTAATGCAACGCAATTCTTGAACATTTTGTCGCAACTTACTTTATTGCACTTGAATTTGTAAAACGGAAGTTCAAATGTTTGTTTTGGGACTTACGTTAATGATTCTTGTTGTATTAACTGAAAACAAAAGGCAGTGCATTATTAGTTCCCAGCAGTCTTTGCATGGGACTGGAAGAGTAAATATTATTTTATGTGTTTTCAGATGAGAAAAATGGAAATCTGTTAGTGCTTAATGTACTATTATGTGGGGATTTAGAAGAATTTCTATTATGTTTCTGAATTTTTGGGGTTACCATTGTGCTGAAGAGTGGTGCTTTTGATGAGTGATTACTGCACTTATAAACTTACTTATAAACAAGTCTTTCCTGCCTTGCTCTTTGCATATGTTTTATATAGTTTTACCCATTTCTAGCTAATAGTTAACCTGAAAGAGGCCCATTCACACCAAGGACGAAAAGTATAAGTATAAAGAAATCATTAAAAAAATTATTCTATATTTAAAGGTCCACTGAAGTGCCTTGAAACGCACAGGATTATTCATTATGTTGATGTAATTTCCACTAAAACAGGAAGACAGGGCGGGACATATCAAACAGCTCCTCCCCCTTTTTTTAAAATAGCCAATAGCGTTTCATTTACACAGCTCGGCCAGAGCTGTTGAGCTCTGTAAAGCCTTATTTTCCTTCTCTAAGTGTTTATCCTCATTATATTCTCCATATTGCTTTAAAATACAGCATTCTGTGCAGAGTGATGTCATAAAAATTGTTGATCCATATTGGTGGAAGTGAGAGACTGTAAGTTTTGAATGCTTATATCTTCTAAGTGCAAATTTTGTCATTGTTTTAGTGCACACTAGCTTATAGATAACGGTATGGCTAACATATTCATACTAAAAGCCAAAAAACTTCCATTTTTATTCCATGGGGACTTTAAAAGATGTGTCTATAATGATAATGGCACAGAGGAACAGTAATGTTGGAACTTTAAAAATGATTGTTTTCCAGCTGATGAACATTAAAAACATTGAAAGGGGATCTATTATGCCCCTTTTCACAAGATGTAATATAAGTCTCTGGTGTCTCCAGAATGTGTCTGTGAAGTTTCAGCTCAAAATCCCCCACAGATCATTTATTATAGCTTGTCAAATTGGCCCCTATAAACACGCCGTTTTTGTGTGTGTCCCTTTAAATGCAAATGAGCTTTAACAGCTCAACAACAACAAAGCTGGAGAATCTCACGCAGCCAAAATGAGGATTGTCAGTAACGGTGTTCAGCCTTACATTGTTCAAACCGGAGTCGACACTGATGGAGAGACTCAGGAAGAAGTTACAACTTTTAGACGTTTCTGAATGGTTAGTGGATAAATTGATGTAGTTGCTGTGGAGTTGATTCAACTCATCCACTAGCATGTGCCATCATGTTCATCTTTTGTATAAATCCAGCATTGAATTGACCGTTGAATTGACTGGCCATGGCGTTAGAACTGGTACACCGTTGTTGTTTGTGGAAACAAAATGGTGGCGCTGTGGGTGGAAATGTGCAGATTAAAGGGATAGTTTACCTGCTTACCCCCTGGGCATCCAAGATGTAGGTGACTTTGTTTCTCCAATAGAACACAAATGATGATTTTTAACTCCAACCATTGCAGTCTGTCAGACATATAATGCGAGTGAATGGGAACTTGAACAATAAGAGTCAAAAAAACATGCACAGACAAATCCAAATTAAACCCTGTGGCTCATGACGAAACATTGATGTCCTAAGACATGAAACGATTGGTTTGTGCGAGAAACCGAACAGTATTTATATAATTTTTACCTCTAAAAAAACACTATGTCCAACTGCATTCAGCACTTGGTTAGTGAGGTCTGATCACGCTCTGACAGCGGCAGTGATGTCTAGCACTCATTAAAGTATATGAGTGCTAGACATCAACCGATCGTTTCGTGTCTTAGGACATCAATGTGTCGTCACGATCCGCAGGGTTTAATTTGGACTTGTCTGTGCACGTTTTTTCGACTCTTGTTGATTGTGTTCCCATTCACTGCCATTATTTGACTGACAGACTGCAGCGGTTGGAGTTAAAAATCATCATTTGTGTTCTGCTGAAGAAACAAAGTCACCTACATCTTGGATGCGCTGGGGGTAAGCAGATAAACATCAAATTTTCATTTTTGGGTGAACTACCCCTGATAATATTACAATAAGATCCCTTCCTACATCACAAGGGAAGTGAAATCTGAGCGGCTCATTTTTTTCACATGCTTGCAGAGAAAGTTACTGGGTTGTTCTTTTTCACGTTTTCTGGGTTGGTAGATGCACCGGGGACCCGAATATAGCACTTAAACACAGAAAAAGTCAGATTTTCATGATATGTCCCTTTTAAAGAGCTTGAGCATTAAAAGCTGCAAATGACAAAACCACAGTGCATGCTTATAATAAACAGAACATTATTGTGCATTTGTGGAAACAGGCCATTATTTGACATGTCAGATTTTATTGGTACTTAATTCAGTATTGGTTTCCTCTACATGAGGTATTAGATGTACAAAATATTATAAGTGACTAGTTTTGCTGTCAAGTGTGCATGTCTGTAGATTCAGCCCAGTTTTGGTGGCATCTGCCTATATTTACATCTATTTCTTTCTTTCTCGTCTATTCCAATGCCGTATGTTTAACCCTGGAATATCTGCATCATTGGGATGCATGAATTCCAGGGCGAGCCAAACTCAGGGCTTATTAATATTCTGGTTCCCTATGCCTGAGCTCGCTCACCGTCCCCCAAGGACAGAGCCAAGAGTGTGCTGAGTGTCATGCGAATGAAAGAAAAAAATTAGTTATCGATGGCACGCAGAACCACAGGGCTGAATTGAATCATGTGATCCAGTGCGTGCCCGGTCCTTGCCAGCCTCACTCTGTTAATTCCAGAGCTGAACAATCAGTCACAATGGGGTCTGAAACAAGGCCAAAGACAAGGTCGTCGGTGCTGCTCAGAACAGATCATCACAGCCAGGGAAAACACGATGAGAGACTTAGGAATGTGATTAGACAGACAGGACGTCAATACACAGCCTCGTACCCACACACACACACACACACACACTTAATGGTCTGCTTCACATCTGCGGCTTATGATGGACTGAGATGGAATGCACTGAGGACTGTTTGAAAGAAGTAATTTCAGCAGAACTTCTGGCTTCCACTGCAAATCCCAATTTGCAAAAGAATAATATCATCAATCAATCCCGTGTTCCAAGATCTCAATCTAACACTCTGTCTCCAGTGCGGTCAGCTGTCAGTCTCTTTTTACCTGATACTACGTTTGAGTGAAGAGATGGAGACTTTAATTAAATATTAACTAGTCTAATAAGAAATGAACCTATGAAAGCTTACTCAGCCATATAGATTCCCATCTATACAAACATGCCAGGCTCTGTTTCCACCTGGTATTAAGATTTGGTTGATCAGATCACAAGTGGACGACACTAAATACAAGTGTACAACGCTTTGAGCTTGTCCACTTTCGACCACTTCCAGAGGAAGCTGAAAACACATTCAACCGGATTGCTTTCATAGTGTAGACGCTCATGTGGTCGAATGTGTTCAAACAGCCCTAAAGACCTTCTACTCTCCATCTACTGACCTAATGCATAAACATTATGGAAAGCGCTCTAGCCAGACGGGATTTAAACTTTGTCGGCTGAAGACCCAAGTTTGGTTTGAAGATGAAAAACGTACCAAACACAATGTTCTCTCTCCATTCCTGATTTCTAACACACACTCTCAACGTTTGGTCTTGTGGCTGTCAGAGCAGAAAAGAAAGCTTATGCTCTCCATAATGTTTTCCCATCATCTCAGAGCACGTTCATATGAGCTCATTTTGTCCATAAGATTGAAAGATCCAAAAAAAAAAACCATCCCATAGACCCTCCCCTTGAAGAAATCAGGACAGAAGTGGATGAAAGTGTCAAAAGACACGGATTAAAACACCAGTGCTGCGTCCAAAATCAAATACTTCTGTAATATATAGTACACAAAAAACAGTATCGGAACAGAGTTAGTATTCATAGTATTCAAAAAAACAGTATTCGAGCGAGATTCTGAAGTGCATATTCGATGGACACTTTACTATCCCATGAGGCCACATGAGAGGATTTGTGAATAAAGTTGAAGGGACGTAACTGACGCTGGTAGGTCATGTGACAGTAACATTCACACTACACTCAAATGTAGTACCTACTCAGACAGTACACCATTTCGGATGCAGCTCACATCCTAATACCGGCTCTAAACAGGGCCTAAAAGGGGTTGGGGAAGCTTCTTTGAAATTGTTACAGTTAAGTTACCATTTTAAAAATTAGTGATTAATGTCAGTCTGAACAAACCAATATATCACTTTTTTTATCATAGCTATATCACAAAATCATCAGTGTTTTGTTTAAAAGTATCAGTTTCCAGTTTCCAAGTATCAGTAACCTTGAGAGGTTGCATCCCAAAAAAATTACATTTACATGTACAACTGTTAAAAGTAATCCCTAGTGAAAAAAAGAAAAAGCAATACCAAAATGTATTTAAAATACATTTATTTCATAATAAGTATATTACAAATCCATTAACATAGTTACTGACATATCGCTTGAGATTTACCGATATAAATATTAAAACTGTTTGTTTAGAATATTTTTTCTTTATTGCACAATGCACGTTTCTTAATATGGTCTAATTCTCATTATTAACTAACTATTAACTACAACTTTTGCCTCAATAAACTCCTAATTAATGCTTATTAATAGTAAGTAAGATAGTTAAGTTTAGGTATTCAGCAGGATTAAGGGATGTAGAATATGATCATGCAGAATAAGGCATTAATATGTGCTTAAGTACTAATTAACAGCCAATGTAATATGCATGCTAATAAACAATAGTGAGAATTGGAAAATGTGTCTTAAATGTATAGAATATATAACTATTAGTAAGGACAGTATGATCTCTGTATAATATCAGTCTTACAATGCAAGTGTACTTGCAATAGTTCCACTTTAGCACAATCACATATACCTTTAGTTGAACCTCGGGACTATTTCCAGATAACTAAAATGCATTAAATAGTTGTTCCAATTTAGCAGATTGCCAATTCAGTATACCAGAAGTACAGTTGCAGGGTATTTATTTTATCTACATACATAAGTATGTAAATATATTTCTAGTATACTTAGCATAAAACAAAAGCATTTCAAATACATTTTTCACTAGGGATTGTATAATTCACACCCTACTGCTAACTATAGGAAAAAGTGCCTTGTTACTGGAAAAACAGCATATGAAAAGTTAGTTGCATCCCTATTTTACTTTGTTACTCCCCAGCATTGTTATCTGTGCAGTGTGGGACAGGGGGTTTGGTCCTCGAGGCCACCGGACCTGTTTTTAAGGAACAGCAGGTTGCTGTTCTCTATTGTTTATGCCTGTTGTTCTTCCTTGTCAACAGTAAATAAAGGCCTTTGTCCAGAGCAGAGGACATTTGGAGGGGATTTCTACTGGTTGTGACCCCATGGGACTGATTGAATGTGTATGTGTGAGGAGGAAGAGAGAGAAAGGGATCTCTTGTTTTAAATGAGTTAGAAAGTCTGAATCAAGGATTGTATGGTCTCTATTTAAACACTATAGTAGATGTGTGAGGTCCCGAAAACCGACATCAGATGACCAAACAGAAAAAGATGAAAAGGCCTTAATGGTTACGGAAATCCCTCTGCTTTGTAAAAGGTTTCGATTTTGTCTATTTTTCATCAAGATTAAAACAAATCTGATGCCTCTGAAATCTTTTGATGGTAATGAAAATACAACAAATCAACAATATAAAGATGGACATAAATATGTGGCTGCTTAGAGGGAAAAATTATTCTCACATTTTCACGAGGTTTAATTTCTATCATTGTAGTTGTTTTAAACACATTTTTTTAAAGATTAACTAGATGATGCAAATGGATTCAGTTTCAAGCATGATGCCAAAGAAAGTCACCCCGTTTTTGTTATAGTAATTACTAATGTCATACAATGTTTTATCTTGCAACCTCAAACCACAGCCAAAATGTAACATTGCATCATTTTTGGTTTGAATTCAGAGGGAAAACTGCTGCCATCATGTGTTTGTGTTCATCTGTTTTGTTCTCTGGCATTATTAGGACCACCATGGTGGCAGAGCTGATCCCTGACCCCGTCCCGTTCCTCACGAGCCTTTCTTTCAACTTGCTCCCCCGTTCTTCCTAATGCTGGAATGAAGTGTCAAGTATGTGTGTATATGCACTTGTTATTGTTATACAGTTAATATCCTTTATGAGTCTCTAATGTAAGTCTTTCACAGACAACAATCTTCAGAGGTTCTGTTGGAGAACATCTCAGGATTGAAAAGGTCAACTATCACTCTACATATCAGACAGCACATGGCTTTCTCTCTCTCACTGTCTTTTGAAGAGCTGCTGTCAGTGTATAGACACAGATTTCCATATGAGTGTATGTGTGTGGGAGGGTTTATACTTTGAACTGTAAGTGTGTGTGTGTGTGGGAAGTTTGGGAAGGTGTGGAGCGGGTCACTAACTAGATGTGAACGGTTTCAGTTCAGACTGGTGGAGCTGAGATTATAGCAGTGATGTGTTACATAAACATGATGTTCATTTATATCTCTCAGTATGTGAGAGTATGGCCTTATACACTCAGAAGTGCATTAAAGAGAACTGAAGCGCTGAATTATGCTAGATATTTACATTGTGAAAAGTCGTTAGCGATTTTAGTGCATTCTTATATAGTTGCCAGGTTGTTCTGGATACTTAGGAACTGAAAAATGCAGGGATAAAAACAACCCAATTTGGGTTGAAAATGGACAAACTGAGCAATTGGGTTAAATGTTTGCCAAATGTGCTGGGTAACTCAACTGTTGTTTAAAAATTACTGTATTGCTTGCTTAAAATGAACCCAAAATATGTTGGAAATTAAACATTTATGAATGTGTTTAATAAATAACCTTTATTAATAAGTGCAATGAATAATAATTAAACAATAAACATTTATTAATAAATGTTCACCTTTTGATTATTATTATTGCCTCTAGTAATTATGTTTCTGATTTTTAATTTTTTGGGGGGTTAATTTTAAGCCAGACATATAGTCATTTTTAAACAATACCGCTGTTTTTTTTCCATTTTCAACCCAACTTGGGTTGTTTTTAATCCAGCATTTGTTTTCGAGTGTATGGAAGCAAGCTTCTGCCTCAAAGTAAAAAGAATACAACTACAATTTTAAGGAATATATTATATAAATTATAATATTAATAAAAAATAAACTACTTTATATAATAAGGAAATTATATCAATTTGCAATTGTGAGATATAAAATAAAGTCATAATTATAGGCTTGTATTTACAACTGTGAGATGTAGATATAGTCACATTTGTGGAATATAATGTCATATTTATGAGATAAAAACTTGCAATTCTTAGATATAAAGTTGCATTTGCAATAAATTGCAAAGCTATGTAGGCTACTCGCAATTGTGAGACATAAATTAGCAATTTTGAGAAAGTCGCATATACAACAACGCTGTAACCATGTCTAGTTTGCATCATATTATTGTCAGTCATTAAATATTTCAATCATATAACAGTCATCAAATATTAAATGTTTAGCTAATCTTTCACTGCTAAAACAAAAGTTTTGCATTGGAATTTGCACTAATCTTCTGTGAACAGTAAGCCCCGCCTTCTTTGATTTGATTGGCCAGCTCACTCATTCTGACAGTGATGAGCGCAGCCTTAAAATATAACCTTTAAATCTTGTGTCATCCTAACAACAAAAAGAACAGAGCAGCATCAATAATATCAAATATTGGGGGAGACTCAATATCTAGGAATAAAGTCATAATTATGAGATGCATATTCATATCTTGTGAGATATACAGTAAAAGATATAACATGTAAAATTGCAATTGATGTAATGTTACATTTGTGAAATAAAGTTACATTTGTGAGATATAAAGTTGCGAATGGCAATCGTACGAAAGCTGCATTTGCAAGACATAAAGTCATAATTATGAGCTATGTTTTCATAATTGTGATATAAAGTTGCATTTGTGGGATATAAAGTCACAAAGTAACATTAGTGAGATAAATGTGCAATTTTAAGATACAAAGTCACATTTTTAAGATAAAGTTATAACTGAGATATCCAGTAAAGTGACTTATATAGTTGCAATTACCTTCCACAGATCCCTACTTTAATGCAAGTCTGTGGGATTCATGTCCTATCACTTATAAAAATAAATATCACACCTCTCCTCGGGAAGCTGCGTGATTTGATGTATCATATATGTGTTTAACAAAAATAGTGCAGGATAGATATAATATTGAAGAGTTTGGAGATTTGAAAAAACTAACCTCAAGTATGAGCAATAGTGATGCTTGCCTTAGTTTGTTTTAATGTGTTTAATAATAGATGGCATATTTGTGTTGACTTGAGATTTAACACCTGCATTCCTGTGTGTGTGTGTGTGTGTGTGTGTGTGTGTGTGTGTGTGTGTGTGTGTGTGTGTGTGTGTGTGTGTGTGTGTGTGCACGTGAGTGTGTGTGTGTTTGTGAAGGTGAGTGGCCCTCATTAGTGGATAAATGGCATCAGCAGAAAGTTTCATTAGCTTGCACATCAAGCAGCTGACTGGAGCAGGTCAGGACTCACGTCCCTCTCTCACAATAAAGCCTTCACTCTCTCTCTCTCTCTCTTTCTCAACCCCTCTCCATCCTCACTATAGCTCTGCTCGAAAATATATCATCCCTGAGCATTACAATCCTCACGGCACATCAAACGACTTCAAAGAGCAACTCCTGTTTGTCTCTGAGCTCTTTCTGGGTTTTCATCCTTCCTCTTTCTCCTACAGAAGCCCTCTCGTTCGCTCTCTCTTTCTCTCTCCCTCTCACCTCATGTCCTCCTCTTGATGTCAGTCATGAATAAGGGACGTGTCTGGGTGTTTTGAGGGTGAATATGAAAAGCGGGTTTGATGCGCAGACTCCGGCTCTCCATGACTTCGACATGGTGTGTCTCGGTGGAGAGAGTCTGGACTGCATTAAGACATCAACAGAGGTAGAGAAGTGCTGATGGGAAGGAGGATGGTGTCTGTGATCTCAGGCAGTGAGAAGCCCACGTCTATATTGAAGATGTCTCACTAGCCTTCTCTGGCCTCAGAGGAATTCTCTTACTCTGCTTCTAAGGATATGAGAAGAGGGAGAAACCAGGAAAGGTGCTGCCCTCCACTGAATATTGGGTATTTTGATGTATGCATGTATATATATTAGGGGTGTGACGAGATCGCAAGATTAAAATGTGACGAGATTTCTGGTCAAGGTGAAAAGCTGTCTCGGAGTGTGAGGGTGAAATTAACATGTGCCACAGCTATGTTTTCATCACGCCTCCACTGTCGTTTTGCTTTTTATAGAAATAAAAACCATTTAATTCAGTTGGATAACGTTCGCTTGAATCCCATCCAGCTCATCCAACACGAGTACGCAGTGTGGCAGGAATCAGAGTTCACTGATCACGTGACAAGACCATGGCGGAGGATTCGTTGCACAACAGACCCTGATAAATGTCTTATCTTGTAGAATGTGAGCTCAGCACTGCCGCTCCCTATTCACAGAATAAAGAGAAAGTAACACGTGAACGCGCTTTCAAACATGATTTCAATACCCTGCATTTTGAAAGCGGCTTCCTGATGCATGAAAATATCTCCCAATATGAAAGCTATCGGCTGGGCTGCGTAGTTGTAACATTTCTTAGCTCTGTATCATGCTTGAAGAAAAATTTGGTCTCTATTTGCACTTTGAGTACTTTGATTATGATTGCACTTATTGTTTGCACTTAAGACTAAGAGAAAATTGTGTTATTAATTTGTATTTGTACTGTTTTGTGGAAAGGAGCTCAGTTAGGAGGTCAAAAGTTGAAATCCTACAGGAGAGAAGCCAGTCAGTTGAGTTTGTGGTGACACCTTTTACAGTGCCTGAGTATTGTTGTCTGTTACTGCATATGATAATTCATACTCAGAAAGTAGAACTGAAATGACATTCATTACAAGATGATGTTATTTCAAATGCACCTACAGACTAGTCTTGTAGTCATGTATATCGTCATTGAGGATTTCTTAAAAAGCTTTGAGGCTAATCTATATGCTACTCCTAAACACTGAAAAATTCAGTCAGATTCATATGTGCACATTTATAATGCATTGTTTTTCTCTTCCAGGACCAAAATATTGATGACTCATCTTCTCTAAACAAATGTTTGTTCAATCAAATTCTCTTTAAAAATTCTCCTCTTAATATCAACTGCAATTGACTTAGCAAGCAGCAAATTATGTTCATGACTATGATGTGGGGTGAATTCAGGTTAATTGGGACACTTAAAGTGTCCAAATCAACCTGAATTCACCCTAACTAAGGCCTATTGTTATTTAAAAAAAGGGATGTAAAAAAAAAAACGTCAAGGTTTTGGCTCTTCATACTAGTTAGCAAGGCTTCTTTAGCTCCTGCTGGTTAGATATGGTAAGTACATCATTGGCCAATTAAGGTCAGCATGAAATATGTAGTCAAAAGACACACATACACACACACACACACACATGTATATATATATATATATATATATATATATATATATATATATATATTTAGTCCGCCACATTTAGATGTGCCTCAAAATCCAAATCAAGAAAAAAATCTATATAAACCAAGTACCTATCCTACTTCTTTTTTCAATAATCACAATACAGAAGAAAAGATACGCTATTTCTGTTTCATCGTGACTTTAAATTCAGGTAAAGCAATTTCATGTTATGCAATGTTAAGTGTTTATGTAAAGATCTGTTATGTTCAAGACAAGTATAATTTACATTTACATTATAATAAACCAACTTAATTTTTTTTTTCCCCCAGAGTATTTAAGTAAGCACTTCTCACTTAGACATTTATGCAAATATCTACAAAAACTTTCACCTTTCCATGCTAATAGAATGTAAAACACTCTTGACTGGAGTGTGTGAAAGGTTCCACCACCCACTCAGCTTCTCTAATTGAAGGACAATGGACTTAATGGACATTCTCGTTGTCATTATGAGAGTGCCTGCCAAAAAATCTTGTAGCATGACTTAATTTAAACTTATACAGTACATCAACTCTTTATGATACTTGTACATCACTCGCTCAATGGCTTTCATACCCAACTTGACAGGAATTGCAAACAGCCCAGCTGAGAGTCATATAAAGTGGCCATTAGAGGTGGACACCGCAGGTGTGCTGTAGGGCTATTATGCAAGAGTTTGCAGAGACAATATAAAGAGACAGGCATTTGTTGAAAAAAAAGAATGGGGGAAAAAAAATCACAACATGGCACCTGTGAGAAAAGAGATCTTGATCTTGCTTTTTATTAAAAGAGAAAACAAAAGAGAAAACACTTGGTCATTCCATGCATGTGCATACCAAGTACAAATGCACGAAAAAAAAGAAAAAAACCTGATATGAACTGAAGAAACTAAATTTATGACACCAGATTATATTGTTCAGTTGATGTATGTTATTATGGGATTGTAGGTTATTTCAAGAGACTCTTTCAGCAGGTTACAAGTGAGTGCCTTCATAAGTGAATCGTTTACTCATTCATTCAACCAATTCGTTCAAAAACATTGATTCATTCAGTAACTAAACAAGCAACTTTTTTTGATGATTGAGTCATAACAGCATAACAAGTATGAAATACTATACTTCCAAAAAACAGAGCTCAGAGGAAGCATATATTATAGAGGGAATAGCAGCGGTCCCAAAATCGAGCCCTGGGGAACACCACATACTAAAGGAGCCAGTGTGGAGGAAAAGTCTGCTAGATTCACAGCAACTGTCCTGTCCTTTAAATACAAAGCAAACCACGGAAGAACTGTACCTTGGACACCAACCCAACACTCCAGATGGTTGAGAAAAATCTTGAGGTCAATTGTATCAAAAGCAGCGCTTAGATCTAATAAAACTAGAACAACATGTGATCCTGAATACAAAGGTAATAATATATCATTAGTAACTTTAAGCAATGCATATTCAGTGCTGTGAAAGGTCATTGACTCATTCATTTAACTGATTTGTTCAAACCCACTCATTCATTCAGGAATGAAACAAAGGACTGACATTGTGAGTGAGCCATTTGACTAAATCACTCAAATGATTTGTTTAAAACTCAGATTAACTAAATAAGTCATGCTGATTTCCGAACCGTATACTACCCGCACTACTTTTACCATATCTTTCTACAGCAGAAATAGTAAGAGTATTATGCTAGTATGGGGTTCCGAATCCAGCATCACTGTTTTATGAGTGAGTCATTGAATCATCCACTCAACTGATTCATTCAAAACACAGATTCATTCAGTAACGAAATAAGTCACTGTTTTAAGAGTGAGTCATTGAATCATTCACTCGACTGATTAATTCAGAATCCAGATACATTCAGTAATGATACAAGTGTCTGTAGTTGTGTCATTCACTCAAATGATTCGTTCAACACTGACTCATTCAGGAACAAAACAGGAAACACGACTATACTGTGTTGCTCAGAGAAGCACAACTCTTCAAATGTGGGTTTGTTTGCAACTTATTTAGTTGATGGAGCAAAACTAAAAGCGCCTAAAATGTAAGTTACTCAATTTTAACTTCTTGTCTATTAAACTGTTATAGAAAAGAATACCTGTCGTGGAAAGACTAAAGTCTACCAGTCCTCCACTAGGACTTGTGACAGCAGCCCAGCCTTCAAGACACAGCTGATTATCACTTGTATATCTGTTTCCCTGACCTTGACTGGGATTTCCTGGAGACAAGCTTGCGGTGTCAGCCCTCGTCCTGTCACCCTGACCTCAACAAGTAATTTAAGTTTCTCCTGATACTCAGAGGTTTTTGAAGATGCATGGGGGTGCATGTACATGTGGACAACCTTGGCTCCTGAAGGAGTTCAGCAAGGGCACTTGCGGCTACAGATGCTGTCATTACATCCAATCAAGGTGAAATCCACAGACGGGAACATTCCAGACCCATATAAGTTATGGCTGTAGAGAGAAAGAGGGAGGGAGTGAATGAAAAGAAGGAATAGACAGCAGATAGAAGAGAATGTGTAATGTTTATTAGTTAGGACAGGGGGAATCTGGATGTCTCTGCTCTAACAACGGCAGCGTCAAGCTGGCAAAGTGGTTGTGTTTATATTACACAACTCTACATGACCCAGATTCTTAACCTCATCTTTCTTTACTTCCATCCCTCTCTCAAGCATATTATATCTGTATATGTATATGTGTGTGTTTGGATAGATAGATAGATGATAGATGGATAGATAGATCCAAAATCACCTTGGCATAGATCCAAAGAACACCTTAGGAACAGTTTAGAGACATGTGAGCATTATAGTGTCAAGTTTTCTATGCAAACATGATTCACTTTTTCTTTAGAGAAGTCTAGTTATGTATGTGGCATCCATCTGACAAATTCCCATCACGATGAGGCTCTTTGGCGTTCTGTTTCTAGAGCAGTGTCTCTATGATTTCTAAAGATTATCAGTCGCTGCGCAGTCCGTCTTCTGCTAGGTTTCTGTTCTCTAGGGAGCGCAAACATCTCTATCCAAACCAATCATGCATTCAAACCTCCAGCTAGAAAACACACTCAAGTAGCACAGGAGTCAGACTGTGTGTGTGCGCTACCGTCTAGAAGCTTTACGCCCTGCGAGAGAGGAGAATGCATCCCAGATCTGGCGGGAGTCTGCCAAGCACAGATAAACATGCAAACGTGTAAATAACTGTGCATATTATCACCCCGCCGGCTTCCGCTGCACCTCTTGTTTATTGCCATTTTGTCCCCTGGTTGCAAACAGTCACAATGATAAGCATTGGAGTGAATTTTCTCTCTCTTTCTCTCTTGTGGGAATTCTTTGCCTTGTGGGGATCATTTATGTTCTTATTAAAAAAAGTCGCACACTCGTTCCCTGGTGGCTGGAATGAGGGACTACAGATTAGCAGCTACATAATCATCATCTTTCTGTCCGTTTGTCCAAGGAACTGTCGGATGACGGCGCAGGAGAGGGCAGTGTGTGTGTGTCTGCATGGTTGTTAGCAGTTAGCACTACATGCTCGGGATTACTGGCGTCAGAGCGAGCGGACACCCTTGGGAGAGTCTGATTAGTCAGTAACACAAGTAGACAGTGTAGCGTAGCTGATCCAGAATCTGGGCCCACTGAAATAACACATCCTGATGAGGTGTGGAGAATTACTGTCTGGACAGTGGACATGAGCACATCTTCCAGCAGATCTTAGGCCAGTTAAGCCTCAGTGTTTTGTAGTGATAAAAAAAGCTTGACGGATAATAGCAATGAAAATAATAAAAAAGGGCTCCTATTACTTCTACATTTTTTTAAGAATGCACAATTTGTGATAATGTGATAATATATCTTTGATGTACTACTGGATGCCTAATTTTTAATCTTGTATTAAAAAGGTAATTGTTAATGTATTCATTCACTTTATGCTCATTTATTTTCTTTCAAATAGGATCCAGGAATTTCTATTAAGAATAAAATATATTTGCATGTTAAATATTTAAAGTCACCTTGAAATAAAAAAAAAAATAATAATAATATTGCAGTATTTATCATAAATGATGTATCCATGCACATTATTATTTTTTTTAATTTATGTGCCCTTGTAATCTTTAATCAAAATATCTTGTCCTCCCTCTTGTAATAATTATCTGATGACGTGTTTACTGGCGCGAGGGCGGGGCAACCTGTCACTCACTTGAGATCACAGCAATAGCAAACCACAACCATCCAATCAATTCCCACCCACTCACATATAAGCCTACATCACAATAGGGAAGAAAAGATTATCGCAACTTCCATTTCATGCTCACTTTAAGCAACTGTTCTGAGTATCAACAGACAAGTGTTCTTGAATGAATCAGTGTTTTGACAGCAACGATCTGTTTATTAAATTTAGTGATGGGTCCCCTTAGTTAAATAACCCTAAACTCTGATCTTCAAACTTTAAGGACAGGGAACCTAGCTGACCAGCAAAGGTATGTGACATGGGAGAACCTCCAATCAAAACCTCAGTTTTACTCTCAGTTAATTGAAGAAAATTGTTAGAGAGCCCGAGCTTAATGTCACTGTAGCATTCATGTACTTTGTACAGTCAACATGTTTTATCTAAGCTCACAGGAAAATAAAACTGAAGATCATTGGCATAACAATGATATGAAATACTATACTTCTGGAAAACAGAGCTCAGAGGAAGCATAAACAGACAGAACTGCAGCGGTCCCAAGATCGAGCCCTGAGGAACACCACGTACTAAAGGAGCCAGAAAAGTCTCCTAGATTCACAGAAACTGTCCTGTCCTTTAAATACGAAGCAATCTCCTCATCAATCGTATCATAAGCAGAGCTTAGATCTAATAAAACTAGAATAACATGTGAACCTGAATCCAAAGATAATAATATATCATTAGTAACCTTAAGCAATGCAGATTCGCTGCTGTGAAAGGTCCTACTGGAATGTGTCTAAGATATTAAAAGTATTCAAATATGAGTAGAGCTATGAGTAGACCACTTTCTACTCAGAAAGATTCACTGAAAAAATACACACTAACTATTCATCACTATCCATTTAATTAAACAGCAAAAGACATCTATGGGAGGTCCTCATAAGTAAAAGTTCACAACTTGTATGTGTGTGTTCGGTTCACCTGCGGTGCCATCAAAGTTCAGACACACCTGTAATAAAGCGTTCCGTCCAGTCGTCGCCACAGGGGCTTAGCAAGCAGCCTCTGCGCTAATACCTGCTATCACTTTTACACACAAACACACACCCTTTCACTCGTCCCGTGTCTCTACCCGACACCTGTAGCACAGCCTTCCCTCACTCATCGTGCCGACACGGGGATTTGACTATCATCAAACACTGACGTTAAGCCTGCTGTCAGGATGAAGCGCTCCGTTGAGATGCTATCACATTCATAACATTGCATTCATTCCCTCGTATTAACAATCAAAAACCTTGTTGTTCTCACCCTCTTATAGTCCTGCAGGCCTGCTTTTAGTCTAGTGTTGTCAGGGGATTAGATTCATAGGGAGAAATGTGATTCTGTGATAGTCTGTGGTGTGTGCATGACTTAATGCACTGTTTCTCGAACAGGCCTAATGGATCTCAGTGGCAACCAAGAACATATTTGAAGACGACGGCGGCGGCGGCTTCAAAAACCTATAAGCCCATTACAGTAATCTTCCATTTTGTCATTCTTGTCCACTGCATGCTTGTTTTGGGACCGTTTTGAAAAGTTAAGGAGTCGAGCACTAAGTGGACTGTATACCTTCAGCCTAATGCATCTCTCCCTCAATGACAATCTATCTTTCCACACTTTTTATTTCATTATTGAGTTGTTTTTCTATCTGAGTGTGGCCACGTCCTTGAAAACCAGAGGGTGGAGAAGCGAGTGATCAAAACGGAGCTTATAAATCATTTGAATTGACTTTTGAAGTGCATTTCTCAGTCTCTCCCTCTTTCATTCTCTTTCTCTCTATCTATTCAATGGGTGAGATGAGTAGAGTTTAATGGCTTTTTAATGCTTCGCTGCATGAGGAGTAAGAGTAGGAAAGAGTGACGTGTAGAGGGGCGTCAGAAAAGCCCCGCAGACGAATTTGTCTGATCAACAGTGCAGGGAAGGTTATTACCCATAATGAAAGCACTGAAACAATTCCAGATGAACTTCTCTCCATTATTCTTTCTCTTGCACACTTTCTCATTTTGTCTGCCTCTCTATTAGTGAAGTGTCTGTGTCAGTTTGATAGCAAAAGTAAAAAATGCAACAATGCCAGATGTATTTCTACATTAGCAGTACCGAATTTGGTAGGTGGCCCCGTTTCCACCGCAGGAACCCCAGGAATTAGGGACTTTGGGGTGGAACTCGGTGTGTTTCGACCGCAGGAACCAGGGTAAATAAATAAAGTTCCGGATAAAAATTCTCCCCTCAAAACACCCCTGCTTGCGAGGTAGTACTTTTTCAAAGTTCAGGAACGTTCGGGGGTGGGACTTGGGTGCTGAACATGCTGATTGGTTGAGTTCACGCAGCATTTTGATTGGTTTATTTCAACCACAATTTTTAAAAGTCTGTTGTGGTGTGTAGAGTAAGAGTTGTTTGCTATTCGAATCAACATCTGAGTTAAAATACAAGGTTCAGCCTTTATTTAGCCTATATGCGGAGGACGAAATCCAGCGGGAATTGGAAAGACGCGAGCAGTCGTACGTCACCAGACTCTTCTTCACAGTACTTTAAGACCATGATGGAAACACAGACAGTAACAGGTCTGGGGGAAAAAAAGTTCCTGGAAAAAAAATTCCTGGGACAAATTGTTCCGGGTAATTTCTATGGAAACCGAAACTTCTTAATGGTTTTGTTGTGAACATTTTGTAATGTTTAAGCGAAATCGATCTTCTGGTGAAACAACAAACCTCTATCAAACCTCTATCGAAATTGACATCAGGAATTGTGAAATTTCACAGGTATTGGTATCAACTACATTTGGTAGGTAGATGCTTTTGATTTTTAATGATTTTGTTGTGAACATTATGTAATGTTTAAAGGTGCCATCGAATTGAAAATTGAATTTTCCTTGGCATAGTTGAATAACAAGAGTTCAGTACATGGAAATGACATACAGTGAGTCTCAAACTCCATTGTTTCCTCCTTCTCATATAAATCTCATTAGTTTAAAAGACCTCTGAAGAACAGGCGAAACACTGACCGTTACGTTACAGTCAGGCTGTACACCCCAATATTTGCATATTAGGGATGGGACGATACACTTAAACTCACGATACGATGCACCTCGATATGCCAGGGTCACGATACGATACGTCACGATACGATATCAAAAAAGAAAAAGAAAAAAGAAGAAAATATTACTGTATAACAACAACTTATTTATTTTTGTTTCTCTACCATGTTAAATGGAGCCATATAGTCCGCTATGAATTCGCCAATGAGCCTGGTTATCGGTTTTGCACGCGGACTTGACGGAGGTAGAGTTGGTGTCAGCGCTTGTTTCATGGTCAGCTGTCCCTTCGGTAGGCTCGTTTTCTCCGGGGCCGTCTTCACATTTTTATGGTGACGTTGAAGGTGGTGGTTCATGTTTGATGTGTTGGATGTGGTGTACGGAATGACAGCATGGCATAGCTTACACACAGTCTTAGTCTTGTCAGTTACTCTATTGCCGTCTTTGTCTTTTATAACGAGAAAGCCAAAATACTGCCAGACATATGACTTGTACTATCCAGGTGGAGCGTCCTCAATTTCGACCTCATTTGACTCCATGGTCGGCTGTTTGGGGGCAAGGCAGTTGGTGCTAATGCTAATAATATTTGTTAGCTCGCTGCAGTGTTGTTATTGCAACATGCGCTGTCTTGACGTTACGACGTTCCCCGGATATTTTTTTTTTTTCATTTAGTTTTTTTTACCCTGCCACCATAGACTGTATATCTGCCCCATATACATACACACAAATATAATACACTAAATTATTTATATACTACGCAAATCATGCAGCAGTGCCATCTATCTTTATTTCGCGATCCATTTTTTTCGACCTCGATGCGTTTCGTCACGTTTTGTATCGCAATATTTTGTCAAACAATATTTCGTCCCATCCCTATATGCCAGCCCATGATTGAGGCATTAGACAAGCCAGTATTAACGTCTGGATCTGTGCACAGCTGAATCATCAGACTAGGTAAGCAAGCAAGAACAACAGCGAAAAATGGCAGATGGAGCAATAATAACTGACATGATCCATGATAACATGTTATTTTTAGTGATATTTGTAAATTGTCTTTCTAAATGTTTCGTCAGCATGTTGCTAATGTACTGTTAAATGTGGTTAAAGTTACCATCGTTTCTTACTGTATTCACGGAGGCAAAAGGCATCGCTATTTTCATTATTAAACACTTGCTGTCTCCACGCGATTTGAAGGGGAAGCAGCCTGAATCGGCGCATTTCTAATTATGCCTCAAAATAGGCAGTTAAAAAAATTAATTATTAATTTAAAAAATTCGATGGGGTAATTTGAGCTGCAACTTCACAGACACATTCAGGGGACACCTTAGACTTATATTACATCTTGTAAAAAAAACGTTCGATGGCACCTTTAAGCAAAACCGATCTTCAAGAGAAACAACAAACTTCTATCGAAGCTCTATCAAAATTGATATCAAGAATTGTGAAATTCACTGGTGCAGGGGTACACTCTAAAAAAAATGCAGGGTTAAAAACAACCCAAGTAGGATTGACAATTGACAAACCTTTGCCTCTAGTAATTATGTGTCTGATTTTGGCTTCATTTTAAGCCAGCCATATAGTAATTTTTACAGAATAGTTGGGTTTTAAAAAACTGCCCAGCATGTTGGGCAAACATTTAACCCAACCACTGGGTTTGTCCATTTTTAACCCAACTTCAGTTGATTTTAACCCAGCATTTTTTAGAGTGTACTTTCTTTCTTTCTTTCTCTCTTTCTTTCTTTCTTTCTTTCTTTCTTTCTTTCTTTCTTTCTTTCTTTCTTTCTTTCTTTCTTTCTTTCTTTCTTTCTTTCAGAAATCCACCAAATTCTACTGAAGCAAAACGGAGATCACCGCTGGCGTGAAATGCCATCCTCTGTGCCGTGTTCACACTCTGGAGACCGTATACAAAGAGTGTCCTTGCCAAACAAAGCCACATGACAAACAACTCCCTCAATATCAGCAGAGGATGCTGCAACAGTGTAAGTCGATCACCTCATTACAAAAGAAAGATCCACATCTGCGTACAGTTACCGCCCATGCGGTATAAATATTCGAACGCCTGCTATACGATGACACTTCAAGCACTCTTAACCTGTTTGACTCGACCCATTCTTTCCCTTACACACACACACACATGCAAATACACACACAAATCCAGAGGTAATTGAGGACGGCAGTAAACAGATGGCTCAGATGACTGAAGTGACACATCATAGCGGGGTGGGAGGGGTGTTTACTAGGACGGGCTCAGGAGACAGACACGCAGACAGTGACAACAAGATAGACAGACCTTTGATACTGAAAAATGAGTTCATTGTAAAAGCTCATTTTAAAAGTTTACTATTCACACTAAATCAATAAACCAACAACTCAAGTTTTTCCACACTTTTTGGGATTTGCTTAAAGGGATAGTTCACCCAAATGTGAAAATTCTGTCATCATTTATTCAGCCTCAAGTTGTTCCAAACTTGAAAGAATTGCTTTCTTCTGCAGAACACAAAATGAGATATTTTAAAGAATATGGATAATCAAACAGTTGACGGCAGCCATTGACTTCTATACTATGGAAGTCAATGGGGTCAATAAAATCTTCGAAATGCCTTCTTTTGTGTTCAGCAGAAGAAAAACTCCCACAGATTTGGAACAACATGAGGGTGAGCAAATGATGACATAATTTTGGGGTGAACTATCCCTTTAAGAGAGGTTTAAATGCATGTATCTGCTAAAAGCAAATTTTACGAGTACACTGGCTTATAGATGACCACACTTTTGGCTTATTAAGCCTCAAATGCACTTAACAATAAGGTTCCATTTGTTAAAATTAGTTAACTGCGTTAGTTAACATGAACTAACAATGAAAAATACTTCTAAACCCCATAAGACAATCTCAAGGGAACCAATTAGACTTCCAGGTTATGAACAAATATTAATAAAACCTGTAACAAATGTCTTGCTCGTTAGTTAATGCATTAACCTACCTTAACTAATGGAACCTTATTGTAAAGTGTTACCAATGATTTTTTAGTATTGAGCACCAGAGGGTTAAGCATAATCAGTGAAGGGAAGACAGAAAACAGCCAATGACAGCGAAGCAGGAAGACTGACACATGTATGCATGCGACTAGTGGGAGGTCAGTAATTACTTTCTGCCCCTCTGGGGGACGGGAGCTTTGGTTTTTGTACTATGCTGGAATTAGTTATCAGTCTCCGCACTCATACCTTGATGAAGAAACAGCGAGTGACATGGACAGACATAAAGGGAGAGAGACTCAAAGAAAGACTCATTGTGAGGAGAAGGCACAAGAACAGCGAGAATGAGTCTAAAATGCATAATGTAAATAATGACTGTTCATTTTTCGGTTGTCTGCAAGTAATTCTGCAGCTGTGTGAGGCATCTGTCACAATAGTAATCAGCCTTTCACAGACATAAAAACAGGGGTGAAAATTCTCCTCAGGACACACTATCACTTTAGTTCAGAGCAATCAGAGTCTGGAGAGAAAACAAGATAATAGATCGGCTCTATACGACGAGATGGACGATTTACTATGTAAGATAAAGTGTGCAGTTTACAATTGAGTGCACTCAAAAAAAAAAAAATGCTGGGTTAAAGTAGGGTTGAAAATGGACAAACCCAGGAATTGGGTTGTTTTGACCCAGCAGTTGGGTTAAATGTTTGCTCAACCAGCTGTATGGTTTTATTTAACTCCGCTATTGTTTAAAAATAACTGTATTGCTTGCTTTAAATGAACCCAAAGTATGTTGGAAATTAACATTTATTAATAGGTTTAATTAATAATAATTAAACAAACATTTATAAAATTGTTTATTAATAAATGTTCACCTTTTGATTATTTATTGTTGCCTCTAGTAATTATATGTCTGATTTTTAATTTCCAACCTATTTTGGGTTCATTTTAAGCCAGCCGTATAGTCATTTTTACACAATAGTTGGGTTAAATAAAACTGCCCAGCACATTGGGCAAACATTTAACCCAACCACTGGGTTTGTCCATTTTCAACCCAGCATTTATTGAAGTATAGTATTGATAGGGACCATAGAGAAAGGCTGTTTTACTATAATATATAGTATTAGGTGAAATGGTGATCAACAATGTACATATGTATCCCGTTTTCTGTGTTATTTAGCGGCTCTGTAGAAAATGTAGTGGACAAGATACAATTGTTAAATGTAAATAGGGCCTTGTGTGAGATAAACAGAAGAAAAAGTAATGGAGAGATGTTTGGTACCTGACAGATGGGCAGTCTTACAACCCCAAATCTTCTACATGGATCCAACAATGATCTCTCATCTCTCATTACACTACCATTGGGGGTGAGGTCAAGGGTCACGCTGCACTGAATTATTGCTGTGTACTTGCACAAAGCAGGCTATTCTGTTCTGAAGACAATGTCCATTAAGACTAGAACCTCTCTGATTTGATTTTGTTGGATTTCTGTCCTGGAGAAAGGAGGTGGACAGGTCAGGGGAGGATCTGTGTGGACACACTGCACTTTATCTGGTCAGCTGGTATCTTGTCCAAGTGACCCGCGACTTCTCACAAGCACGTACACACACTGTCAGCATCTCTTAAGTGCCATCAATCTGTCAATTACTACTCAGGTAGAGCCATTCATCCATACAATTCAGGCCTGTGGATACAGTCTCAATGATCCACCTAAAGGGGCAGGGGGATGTTCCACATGATTGGGTTTCCTAATGTTGGGCCATTCCATTGTGCATTGAAACACAACTGAAGTGCCATATTGTTCTGAACTAGGAAAAGGGAAAAAATCCCCGGGAATTACAAAGTTTCTCCATGTGAGTCACTGTGAGCGCCGCTCACCCATCCAGTGCCAATGAAACCTTAATCCACAAGGCCTGAATGATGGCTTCATTTTGTATTGTCTTCAAGGCTCAGCATATTCTGTTTGTTTGTGTACGAGAGATGCAGAATAGTGTTGTCAAAACTACCAACTTCGGTATTAAGTCGGTACTGAAATATTAAAAATGTGACGATACCAGCATTTCCCCCTAGCATTTTGAGAGCTTAAACACTTCTGATTGGCCATTGTGTTCACTCGCTCAACAGATATGTTTGTGATTGGCTACAATGATCAATGCAGGTGTCTTTCAAACACTCCCATCTGTGTAAGCGCTGAAGAACATAAAAAATGTCTATTTACAACATCTTTGAAGCGTTGATCATTGTAGCCAATCACAGACATTTTTGTTGAGCATGTGAACTCAATGACCAATCAGAGACATATCTGTTGAACACATTAACTCAATGGCCAATCAGAGACATATCTGTTGAACACATGAACTCAATGGCCAATCAGAGGCATATCTGTTGAGTTCATTAACTCAATGGCCAATCAGAGACATATCTGTTGAGCACATGTGAACTCAATAACCAATCACAGACATTTCTGTTGAGCACGTGAACTCAATGGCCAATCACAGACATATCTGTTGAACACATGAACTCAATGGCCAATCACAGACATATCTGTTGAGCGTGTGAACTCAATGGCCAATCAGAGGCATATCTGTTGAGCGTGTGAACTCAATGGCCAATCAGAGACATATCTGTTGAACACATGAACTCAATGGCCAATCACAGACATATCTGTTGAGCACATGAACTCAATGGCCAATCAGAGACATATCTGTTGAACACATGAACTCAATGGCCAATCACAGACATATCTGTTGAGCACATGTGAACTCAATGGCCAATCACAGACATATCTGTTGAACACATGAACTCAATGGCCAATCACAGACATATCTGTTGAGCACATGTGAACTCAATGGCCAATCACAGACATATCTGTTGAGCACATGTGAACTCAATGGCCAATCACAGACATATCTGTTGAACACATGAACTCAATGGCCAATCACAGACATATCTGTTGAGCACATGTGAACTCAATGGCCAATCACAGACATATCTGTTGAGCACATGTGAACTCAATGGCCAATCACAGACATATCTGTTGAGCACATGTGAACTCAATGGCCAATCACAGACATATCTGTTGAGCATGTGAACTCAATGGCCAATCACAGACATATCTGTTGAGCATGTGAACTCAATGGCCAATCACAGACATATCTGTTGAGCATGTGAACTCAATGGTCAATCAGAGGTCTTTAAGAATCCGCTCAACAGTGCTCAAAATGCTAGGGGAAATGCAGGTATCGTCACATTTTTTAAATTTTGGTACCGTCTTTGTATCGAAGTTGGTACTTTTGAAAACACTAATGCAGAATCAATCAGGATAAACGCGCAGCACTGGGTTTTTAGCCCAGATTTACAGCTTCCTTTAGGAGCATCCCAGAGCTTTCAGCTGTCAGCACTTAGAATGATTTCACTGCTTTCCTCTGAAGTGTATTTGATGATCCTTAATGTGTGTGAGAGAGTATGAGTATCCATATGCAGTGTTAAAAATAATAATTACAAATGTCAAAAAATAATGCATTGCATTATTGGGTTAGTCCTAATTCGACTGTTTCACTTGTTTTTGTTATAAAATGTTGCATTATCTTGTCATTTCTTGGCTAATGTTCTCTCTCTCTCTCTCTCTCTCTCTCTCTCTCTCTCTTAGCAGTAGCACTATGCTTGGCTTGCAGGTTGATTCTGCCATTTGATGTGGTATATTGTGCTGTCACAACAACTAGTTTGCACATAACAGCTACACTGTAAAGACATTGCGCTGCAGTATAGACAGTGATGTAAAATTATAATGGGAGCAATCCAGTCACGTCACACACACACTGTCACATGTGTTGATTCGGCCTACGGAAACATTTTAGGGAAGGGAAGGGGAGGTTTTCAGTTGCATTCATGAGTAAATAAAGTAAAGAATGGAACAGAATGAAATGATTGACTGAAAATGTTTATATTTGCTCTAACTCTTCTTGGAATGTTCATCAGAGCTCAGGAGAAAAATATCTTTATTCGATCTGTGGAAGATAATTTTCACTCTATGAGAAAAAAAATGATATTGAAATGATAACTAAAACATCTACATTATTAGTCTAAATAATTTTTAACCTGGTTTTGGCCGGGTTTTTATCTTCTCAGAATCTGTTTCAGTGCCTTTCTCAGAAATAATGTGACCTAGATATTTACAGATATTATATAAATTCTTTATATAAAAATAATGTCATAATTATTACTTTTTATCAGAATGTTTACTTTTTATAACTAGTAATGTCATAATTATGACTTTTTATCTCATAATTATGATTTACAAGTGCATTATTTTTTTCTTATATGGTGGAAATGGGCTTTCATATGAATCAGTCTTTCAAATAAGTTTTCAGTTCAAAACCGGATTGCTGAATCAGTGAGTTGAACTGAAGAACCAGATCTGATTCATGAATGAATCATCTATTCAATGCATGTGATTCGTTAAAAAGATTTGACTCAAAGGAGCGTTTTATCCTTGATCGTCATTTCTCTTTTGAACACACCAAGCTATAGCGAGCTAGAGCATTCAGTAAATAATGACTGTTCCTCACACAAAGATCATACGTACCTCTCTGATTGTACTTTTTTGACACCTTTATTCACTTTCATTGTATGAAAAAGACTGACCAAATAAATAAATAAATAATAATAAAAAAAACTTTGGGGTTTCACAGCAGAAAGAAATTCATACAGGTTTTGAACTATGTGAGGATGAGAAAATGATGACCAAATGTCAATAATCACTGGTAAAGTATTTGTACTTTAAAAAGTAACCTATAGGTTTCATGGAGTGAATCCAACAAAAAACACATTTTATACATTTTATACAAAAGTATGTTATTGATTGATTGATTGCAAATGAGTTTACACAGCTTGTGTGCGTACCTATGTCCATATGCATATATGTTTGTGCAAACATCACAGTCTTGACACACTGCCGTTGTGATGTTGTCAGCTCAGGTAGCTGAAGTGGAAATAATGCCACATGTCAGCGGACACAGACAGGCCACTCCGAATCCACACTGAAAGCCTCCACTTTTCAGCCTCATCTGTAGCCAATCTCCCCGCCGGACGCACCTCGCCATGAGCTCATTGAGTTGTCAAAATCTCAAATAACCCCAGCTGCGAAGAAAAGAACAACTGCAGAAATGTCTGTCTTTCCTTCACCCAGGGTCAGTATTCCAAAATCTTCTCCAAAATCACGGTTGCCGTGGGAACCCCTAAAGCCAGGCCCTGGTCAGACCAGCAGGCATTTAAATGGAAATGGGCAGTGCAGGCAGCTCTTTAAAGCCATCTCCCTTCTCTCCTTTAGCTCGTCAGCACACATTTGGGCACGGCTGGCCGCGCAGCAAAGACGCCCCACCGGCACACCGCGATGTTCAGGCTTAGAAGATTAGCAGATCCTTTTACAGAAACTAATCTGGTGATATAAAGGGGGACAATGTGAGCGAAAAGGAGAGAGGAGAAGGGCTGCTTCATTTTAAACTGTGCCTCGGCGGCTCAAGTGATATTATTCCGTGTGCCCTCCCCAAAATATACTCATAATGCAATCTGGACTGCTCTTCCCCGGCTGATTGTGTGTCATTCTTGCGTGTCACGATGCATCAGGATCAACACGCGGGCGAGAATCCGGCACAGAGGCGGAGCACGCCGAGACGGGAGAGAGTGACATGAGAGAGGGGATGATGGTGCCAGGATGTCATAATAAAATGGGCAGAATGAAAGGCCGCTGTGTCTAACGTGGTTAAAGAGATCAGCTCTTCAAAGCGGCCGCCCCCTTCGTATCTCTCTGATGCACCCAACACCCGAAGGGCTGCCTTTCAGCCTCACAGCGGTCCGGTCCAGACTCACATGGTGCAGCTGTTTCGGAACGTCTCCGAGTGTATTTATATGTCTGTTTGTTTGCACACAGCCTGAGGCTGGGATGGTATGCAAAAGCTGCGCTGCATTATGGGAAGAGCATGAGGTTGGGCATCACAGCGAGGAGTGCGGACGGAGAGTGATTTGTTTGTCATCTCCATGCGTTCAGGGATATTGATCCCACTTTATGCAAATAATTGGAGCATTTGAATATTTGTGACAGACACGAGTGAGGTGTTTTGGGTAATTGGCGCAACCTATTCAAAGCCATAAATCTGGGATTCCTCCTTATGCAGCAACAAAAGGATAACAAATAATTCTGCAGTCATCTGAAAATCTCAAAACATATGGCTGGGATGAGCAACCCGTCCAAAAATCTGCTCCTGATTTCACTACTGTTTTATCAGCATTCGCTTTTTTCCACTATATATGGCTGCAGTTCTTCCATTAAGATCATGAAACTCTTTCTTTCCCTCCGATCTGTCTCTGAAACATTCATTCATTCATTGGTTCATTCACTGGAGAGCTGCAATCAGGCAGAAAATCAAGCTTAAAGAGAGGGAGACACAGACACAGGGTTTCCTTCCCAAACCTAATCCACTTTTTGTTGCAGGCTACTAAATTGCATTCCTGTAGGCAAGGAGAATGGAGTGGGACTTTGGACTGGGTAATACAGGGGCTGAAAAGACAGAGATATGGGAGTCGTTAGCTACACTGGTGGCAGGAGATGTCTCCTGACAGCAGCTGTTAGGACATGCCAGCTCTATAATGCTGTTTGAAATAGTTTCAGCCATTGCTTTTCTCCTTGGCTAGAAAATGAATCACCCCGAGACATTCTCAGCTTCAAAATGTAGTATGCATTACCAACAACAACGAGTTGGATATTGAAAAGGATAAAAGACTGGACGTGTGTGCATTCTCATGTATGCAAAATACAAATCCTAGTGGCTTTAGAAACATGGAATGGGATTTTAGATAGATAGATAGATAGATAGATAGATAGATAGATAGATAGATAGATAGATAGATAGATAGATAGATAGATAGATAGATAGATAGATAGATAGATAGATAGATAGATAGATAGATAGATAGATAGATAGATAGATAGATAGATAGATAGATAGATAGATAGATAGATAGATAGATAGATAGATAGATAGATAGATAGATAGATAGATAGATAGATAGATAGATAGATAGATAGATAGATAGATAGATAGATAGATAGATAGATAGATAGATAGATAGATAGATAGATAGATAGACAGATGGTTCATGCTCTTTGAAACACTTCACATTTTCTGCCATGTTTTGAGACCGTTCCTAATTCTGTATTCACTCTGTGTGGGAGATACATTAGGGACAGGGTCGGCTCTAATCGTTATTGTCACGACTCTCTTTTCCATTAGTCAATGCTTACGTCCACACACACTCCACATACACAGACACTGGGCAGCACAAGACTGATTGAAGCTGGGCGCAGTACGTTAATGAATGTATGCACGGCGAATATAAATAAGGTTTCCTGCTAAAGTTGATCTAAACAACAAACAAACCGCATATACAGCAGCACAGCGGAGGAAAATCTCAGCAGTGGTGAAATTATTCAGATATTCACAAGGAAGCAACACCACGGTTGGAGTCATGGCCTAGTGGTTAGCCTAGGGCTTTTTATTTTAAAGGTTGCTTTCAGACCACAGGAGAATGAATGTTTTATTTACAGAGTTTCAGATGTTTCCCTTAAAACAACTGTTGACATAAGTACAGAGCTATTCATGTGCATAGTAATGGGTAGCTACATAGCTGCATTTGAATTTATTATTCGAGAGGACGAGGAGTCAATGAATTGTAAATTATTTTAAAGGGTTAGTTCACCCAAAAATGAAAATTCTGTCATTAATTACACACCCTCATGTCGTTCCACACCCGTAAGACCTTCGTTCATCTTCAGAACACACATTAAGATATTTTTGATTAAATCCGATGGATCTGTGAGGCCTGTATTGACAGCAAGTTAATTTACACTTTCAATGCCCAGAAAGCTACTAAAAACATGTTTAAAACAGTTCATGTGACTGCAGTGGTTCAACATTAATGTTATGAAGCAATGAGAATACTTTTTGTGCACCAAAAAAACAAAATAATGACTTTTCAAAAGTGCCCTAGAATTAAAAATGTAATTTATCCTGGCATAGTTGAATAACAAGAGTTCAGTACATGTAAATGACATACAGTGAGTCTCAAACTCCATTGTTTCCTCCTTATGTAAATCTCATTTGTTTAAAAGACCTCAGAAGAACAGGCGAATCTGTTATGTAACAGTCGGATCATTAATATGTACGCCCCCAATATTTGCATATGCCAGCTCATGTTCAAGGCATTACACAAGGGCAGCCAGTATTAACATCTGGATCTGTGCACAGCTGAATCATCAGACCAGGTAAGCAATCAAGAACAATAGTGAAAAATGGCAGATGGAGCAATAATAACTGACATGATCCATGATATCATGATATTTTTAGTGATATTTGTAAATTGTCTTTCTAAATGTTTCGTTAGCATGTTGCTAATGTACTGTTAAATGAGGTTAAAGTTACCATCATTTCTTACTGTATTCACGGAGACAAGAGCCGTCGCTATTTTCATTTTTAAACACTTGCAGTCTGTATAATTCATAAACACAACTTCATTCTTTATAAATCTCTCCAACAGTGTGTAATGTTAGTTTTCGCCACAGAGCGCTATCAAACTCATTCAGAATCAAATGTAAACATCCAAATAAATACCATACTTACGCGATTAGACATGCTGCACGACGAACACTTTGTAAAGATACATTTTGAGGGTTATATTAGCTGTGTCAACTTTATTTATGTTGTTCAAGGCAGTTGCGAGCTCTGGGGGAGGGGAGCACAATATTTAAAGGGGCAGCGCAGCCTGAATCAGCGCATATTTAATTATGCCCCAAAATAGGCAGTTAAAAAAGTGAAGAAAGAAAAACAAAAACAAACATCTATGGGGTATTTTGAGCTGAAACTTCACAGACACATTCAGGGGACTCCTTAGACTTATATTACATCTTTTGAAAAGACGTTCTATGGCACTTTTCAACAATATCTAGTGATGTGCGATTTCAAAACATGAACCTTCGAACCTTTACGAATCTTTTGTTTTGAATCAGTGGTTCGGAGCGCCAAAGTCACGTGATTTCAGTAAATGAGGCTTCTTTACAACATAAGTGTTTCGGAATTTCAATAGTTCACGTGGCTTTGGCAGTTTGATACACGATCCGAACCACTGATTCGAAACAAAAGATTCAAACATCTAAAAGTTGTAACTTCTTCCTGAGTCTCTCCATCAGTGTCGACTCCGGTTTGAACAATGTAAGGCTGAACACATTCCTCATTTTGGCTGCGTGAGATTCTCCTGCTTTGTTGTTGTTGAGCTGTTAAAGCTCTGCCCTCTTCTGGAAAGTGGGCAGGATCAGCAGCTCATTTGCATTTAAAGGGACACACACAAAAATGTCATGTTTTTACTCACACCCAAATAGGGGCAAATTTGACAAGCTATAATAAAAGATCTGTGGGGGATTTTGAGCTGAAACTTCACAGACACATTCTGGGGACAGTGCAGGGTGTATAGTAAAGTTCAGTTGCTGCTTTAAATTTTGAAGTAAAATCAAATTGGTCATTTCAACTTTTATTTTTTTTTTGCCTCGTTGAGTCTTAAAAAATAAAGTTAGAATTGGTTAAATTAATTTGTTGAGCTAATGTAATGGAAAAACATATTGTATGTTGCCATGACTTTCTGATCATTTTATTTTTATTTTTTTTACAGTGAGTCAGATATTAAATTAGTTATTTTTATTTTTTCTAGAATTGAAGGGTGCAAACGCTGACACCTTAAAACATGGCGCTCATGCAGGCAATGTGCGTTTGAATCCAGGTCATGTAATGTCCCTGACCTCTCTATACTGCAGCAAAAAAAGTGAAACCACATCAAAGTCTTCACGGAGAGTTGAGCTTTGGAGTGATAATCTGATGGACAGTGAGTCACTGGTACAGATGACCTGCTGCACGGGGCCAACGAGATGCTGTTTCAGGCCAAGAAAAACAGCCAATCTTGACACAGAAAGACTATCCATGCCGACCTGCGAGCCGAACTCATCAACTCTCAGCTACCAGCCTGGGATGAATGAAATCAGACCCCTGCAGCCCTCAGCAGGAGTTTTATCAGTGGTTGGCCGAAGGTCCACACACACACACACACACACGTTCAGCCTGCGTTAAGCTGCTTGTTATCTTCCACCATTTAGCTACGTCCTCTTTTTCATTGTCATTGTCTTTGACACCATTCTCTGTGTAAAAGAGCCATTAATTTTAGCCTCACCTTTGTTCTTCCTTTCTTCCGTCTCTTTCACTTTCTCTAGGTCTCCTATCATTCCAGTGCCCTTCTCTTTTTACATCCCTCTATCTGTTCTTTTTCACACCGCTTCCATTTTTTTCCAGCACGTTGGTCTGGTTTGCATCACGGTATGTTATTTTGAGATCCCATCGAAGGCAAAGTGTGTGTCAAAAGGTATGATTTTACTTCTGATAGCAGGAGGGGAATAATTGTGGCAGGCAGAGGCAGAGAAAGAGAACAAGATCTGTAATCTGTTTTCCTTGGATCAGAACTTTATGAATACTCACAGGGCTTAGTGAGCTAGCGAGATGCATAGTGCAGATACTTCCTGCTGTCCCAAGACCGGACCGCCCGCAGGCTAACAAACCCTCTCTGATTCACACACACACACACACACACACACACAAAATACGCTGCAGTCCCAGACACAGACGCACCAGCTCCTCTTAAATTCCCTCGACTTCCTCCTGCACAGATTAGCTTATGAAAATAAATATACAAAAACAAAAGAACAAAGAATATTAAAGCCCACATACATTATATATATATATATATATATATATATATATATATATATATATATATATATATATATATATATTACCTTGCAAAGTTTTATAAATGTGATTGTCCTTTGTTTAGTGAGTGAAAAATGTATGTCTTTTGTAGCCTATTCAAAAATCCTTCTATTCAGGTTGAAATGTAAATAAATCACAATTTACTTAAAGGTGCAGTATGCTATTTGTCAAAATCACTGTTGAACACTGTTGATATCTGAAATCAACCCAAACAAACACACCCATCCCTTCATTGCTCCACCCCCAAAATGCACAAACATGCAATGCAAGAATGTCTCTGAAGCAAAGCGAAATAATGCTTCGCGAAAAATAAAGCAAAGATGATGAACAAACAACAAGGAAGCACTAAAAAATGAACATACAGTACACGAGCAAGAGTTGGTTGTTAGTCGCCAGCAGCACAGCAGCTCCAGAAAAACAATGACACTCAAATCTGTCCTGTTACTAGAGCTAACATTACAACAACAGCAAATCTTGGTTCTGTGAAACAGCAAAACCAATGTTACCCGCGTATGGAGCAGAAACAACACAGGGTCTGTTTTCAGGCCTTCCCGCTGAGATCTCTCCAGCACTGGAAAGCTTTTCTATTATTAACTCAGGTCCTCTTAGCTCCAGCCTGAGCATAACCCTTCATTTTCCAGTGATGTTCCTCTGACATTTTCTCTTTTGTGATGTCTCTCCGCAATCTCTCTTTCTACAGTCTCTCTTCAAATCTCCATCTTGCTCACTCTCTCTCCTCCCAATCATGAGTGGACACTCCCCCATTGCTGATTGGCTCATTCTCTCTCCTCCCAATCATGAGTGGACACTCCCCTGTTAGAATCTAATAATTCAACATAATAATATAATTCAAGAAGATCTGTTCAGGTTGAGTGATCTAGCACAGAAAAGCAGGTACCTGGGTATCAAATGGAAGACTCAGACACAGAGAATGCAGTTCAACCAAGATACAAAGTTTATTCGGCCAGAGAGCCAATTATATATTGAAAATATAGGAAGTGAAAATGACAACTCAGCATTGTACACTACTCTAAGAAAAGCAACATGTTCTCTGAGCATGACATAATGACTAGATAGAGACACAGAGACACAGAAAAACATGCACAGGATATTCTTAGAGACTTACTATTGCCGATTCCTGATTGGCTCACTCTCCCTCCTCCCCCATCATGAGTGGACACGCCCCCTATTGCTGATTGGCTCACTCTCCCTCCTCCCCCATCATGAGTGGACACACCCCCTACTGCTGATTGGCTCACTCTCTCCACCCCCATCGTGAATGGACACACCCCCTACTTCTGAATGGCTCACTCTCTCCTCCCCTATTGTGAATGGACACACCCCCTACTGCTGATTGGATCACTCTCTCCTCCCCATCATAAGTGGACACGACCCCTACTCCTGATTGGCTCACTCTCTCTTCCCCCATCGTGAATAGACATGCCCCCTACTGCTGATTAGCTCACTTTCCGTCCTCCCCCATCATGAGTGGACACGCCCCCTACTGCTGATTGGCTCACTCTCTCCTCCCCTATTGTGAATGGACACGCCCCCTACTGCTGATTGGCTCACTCTCTCCTCCCCCATCATGAGTGGACACGCCCCCTACTGCTGATCTGCTCATTCTTTCTCCTCCCCCATCATGAGTGGACACACCCCCTACTGCTGATTGGCTCACTCTCTCCTCCCCCATCGTGAATGGACACGCCCCCTACTGCTGATTGGCTCACTCTCTCCTCCCCCATCATGAGTGGACACGCCCCCTACTGCTGATCTGCTCATTCTTTCTCCTCCCCCATCATGAGTGGACACGCCCCCTACTGCTGATTGGCTCACTCTCTCCTCCCCCATCGTGAATAGACATGCCCCCTACTGCTGATTAGCTCACTCTCTCCTCCCCCATCATGAGTGGACATGCCCCCTACTGCTGATTGGCTCACTCTCTCCTCCCCATCATGAGTGGACACACCCCCTACTGCTGATTGGCTCACTCTCCCTCCTCCCACATCATGAGTGGACACGCCCCCTATTGCTGATTGGCTCACTCTCCCTCCTCCCCCATCCTGAATAGACATGCCCCCTACTGCTGATTAGCTCACTTTCCGTTCTCCCCCATCATGAGTGGACATGCCCCCTACTGCTGATTGGCTCACTCTCTCCTCCCCATCATGAGTGGACACGCCCCCTACTGCTGATTGGCTCACTCTCTCCTCCCCATCATGAGTGGACACGCCCCCTACTGCTGATTGGCTCACTCTCTCCTCCCCCATCGTGAATAGACATGCCCCCTACTGCTGATTAGCTCACTTTCCGTCCTCCCCCATCATGAGTGGACATGCCCCCTACTGCTGATTGGCTCACTCTCTCCTCCCCATCATGAGTGGACACGCCCCCTACTGCTGATCTGCTCACTCTTTCTCCTCCCCATCATGAGTGGACACGACCCCTACTCCTGATTGGCTCACTCTCTCCTCCCCCATCGTGAATAGACATGCCCCCTACTGCTGATTAGCTCACTTTCCGTCCTCCCCCATCATGAGTGGACATGCCCCCTACTGCTGATTGGCTCACTCTCTCCTCCCCATCATGAGTGGACACGCCCCCTACTGCTGATTGGCTCACTCTCTCCTCCCCATCATGAGTGGACACGCCCCCTACTGCTGATTGGCTCACTTTCCGTTCTCCCCCATGAGTGGATACGCCCCCTACTGCTGATTGGCTCACTCTCTCCTCCCCATCATGAGTGGACACGCCCCCTACTGCTGATTGGCTCACTCTCTCCTCCCCATCATGAGTGGACACACCCCCTACTGCTGATTGGCTCACTCTCTCCTCCCCATCATGAGTGGACACACCCCCTACTGCTGATTGGCTCACTATCTCCCCATCATGAGTGGACACATCCCTTACTCCTGATTGGCTCACTCTCTCCTCCCCCATCATTAGTGGACACGCCCCCTACTGCTGATTGGCTCACTCTCTCCTCCCTATCATGAATGGACACACCCCCTACTTCTGATTGGCTACAAGTGTGTTGTGGCGCTTGGTCCGATCCCAAACAGTGTATTTCAAAAATTGCTTACTGCACCTTTAAGTGAAGTGTCTGACGGTTGTGGTCAACTGTCCATTGTTGTGACAAATTTGCTATTGATCAGTGTTCTACAAATGTTGTAATGTGGACTGTTTGTATTTTCAGATTTTTAAATGTCTCACGCAAATGAAGAAATTCTATCATTCAGGTCCGACTCAGTTGTTATGGAACACCCACTTTTCAAAATTAATTTCCAATCAATTCTCTATAGGCAAAGTCATACTCCACACTCCATTTCTCTCTTTGAATATCCTTTTTTATTATTATTTAAAAATATGTCACATTATGGAAGTAAAATGGGTTCAAACACTGTTTCACGTTGACCTTAAGCGTGGACTCTGAATCAGCGTGTAACAAGCTGTTGTGGTGTGATGAGAATCTAAATGAAATTCCATTTTCAAGCGGTGAAATTATCATGCCCCTTGTCTTTATTATGATGATTGACCTTTACGACCGTGTGGCCACTTCAAGAGATTTGAGGTTATGAAATCTGAATTGCATCGATCAAAGGAACATCACTCATCCTGAAATCATTTTTTCACTCAGTCTCCCTTCACACTCCCACTCTCCAACAGCTGATAACACAGGCGATGATTAGCCCCGGAGAGTGGCGGCAGAAGGTCACATGTCCGAGTGCGGCTTCCTGTTTCTCCCGCGCGCTCGCAGATGGCGGTGATTAGGGCGAGCAGGACTGTGTGTGACAGTGTAGTAGATGGATCAGGAAAAGAACAGGAGATAAATAAAGCAGGCTGTTTGCGTGCTGATCCTGTCAGCAAACCCACAACAACCGATCTATCAGCAAAGACAGAGAGAGAAGTGAAGATAAATGCAGAAAGAGAGAGAATGTGAGAGGGACGGAGGAACAACAGAAACAGTAAATCCATTGGAAGAGTAAAATGTTATTCTTCAGAACCTAACTTGAAATAATTATGCTTCTAAGACTCTAAAGTAGTTCCCAAACTTCTGAATCTTATGGCCTTTAAATACAGGGAACAAATCAGCAGAGACCCAACGTTTAACCAGTGCACTGTTGATGTTAAATTGATGTTAAAGTTCGGAAGCTTAAAAATACTTTGATATCTGAATGAACAATTAACAGACACACACACGCACAAAGTAGCCAATGCTTTTTTTAATGGAGTTGAGCTCAACAACTTCTGCTTCAGTGAGTCAGATTAATTGAGAAACCAACTCGTAAGCATTTCTGGATCCCTAAAAATGGCTCATAAAAAAGCCTTTCGCTTTGAACTTCACTGGTCTCGTTGTATATTTGAGATTCACTAAATAGAACTGGCTGACAAAGGTTAGAAAAAAACTTTTCTGTTTGTGCTTCACTAAAAAGAGCCAGCTCGTAAGAATTATTCGTTCGAAAACTGGACTTTACTGCTAGCACTATATACTTCCCATTGAATAAAACATGGAATAGTTTCAGAGTATTTTAGTATGGTGTCCTATAGAAGCCCATTTCAACCACATAAGAAAAAATGATAAAAAAAAAAAAATGAAATTATATGACTTAGTATGTCTTAAAGTCGACAAGATAAGTCACAATTATTATATGAAAAGTCGAAATTATGACATACTAAGTCGAAAGGGTAAAAAGTTTAAATCCTGACTTAAAATGTCATAAGTATGACAAAAATTATGATATAAAAGTTGAAATTATACCAAAATTGACATTTGAACCAATTAATAATTTTGACTTTTATCTCCTTTTATTCCATAATTATGACTTACTATATCAATTATGACATAGTATCTCATTATATCGACTTTTAATTTTGACTTCTAGGGCCCTATTTTAAGCCTATCTAAGCGCATGGTCTAAAGCGTATGGTGCAGGAGCACTTAGGGTGTGTCTGAATCCACTTTTGCTAGTTTAGCAATGGGGGAAAAACGGTCGCGCGCCAGGCCCATGGTCCAAAAGGGTTGTAACTAATCTCTTAATGAGTAATAGGTGTGTTTTGGGTGTAACATGCAATAAACCAATCAGAGTTTCTTCTCCAATTCCCTTTGAAAGCCAGGTGCGCTTGCACCATGGCAGATTCACTATTTACATGGCGGAATTTACAAGCGGAAAGACTGAAAGCTTCTCCAGAGAAGAATCTTTTTATTTTAAATATTTGGCAAGTTTGTGTGCTGCTGTGAGTCCCTGTGCGTGTCAAGCAGAGTGTACATGCGTTGTGCACCTGCCTATAGGTGCATATTATTAACAAGCTCTTTAAATAACAAAAAAAATACTGCGCCATTGATTTTAGACCAGAGGGCTGTTTCATAAAAGATGCTAAGGAAAGCGAGGATTAAACTCCAAAACCTGACTTGAATTAACCTAACAAATGAGTTTGGGATAAAACGGTTTCATAAAAGGTAATTGAAGTTCACGCAGTCCCGCTAATTCGATCCAGGTTCACCTAGTCAAGATAATTTCGCGTGCACGGTTTTTTAAAGCAGCCCTAGAGGTCGATCATGGATCAAATCGATCCACCACAGGAAAGGGCATACATTTTGTGCCATTTTATGCGTTTGAGACATGGTGTTTTCCTCTTTTTCCTACTTTTCACAAGTTTATTCTCCATCTGTAAATGTTAGAAAGTAATGCAAATATTTCCATTTTGCGGCTAAACTTCACAGTGAACGAGCGCTGCTGAGCGCATGCGCGCTAAACAGACGGAATGCAATAGAAGCAATAATTCTAAAATATACATTTCACTAAAATATTTGATGTTGGACATTAAATGTGCCTTATGTACAAGTTTAAACCTACAAGTATGTGTATTTTTTATGATAGTAACTGTAAATGGACTATTGTAATGCAGTAAAACAATGTACTTTGGGACAATTACTGAGTTTAGATTCATCTTACCAATTAAAATTTAGTCTGTGCATATTTATCTAAATTTTTAATTTTGTGATCTTAATTTCTGCTCTTCTAATAACCATAAAGAGTACTACTGCCAAACAAAACCAGAGAGAAATGTAAAAAAAAACAATCTAATTAAATATTGGGCTCAAAACATTTAGCCAGTAGGAAAACCTGTAGGTTTTACACACACACACACATATATATATATATATGTTAATAAAGTCAAAAAATTGTATGTGAGAGAGTCAGCTGTAACATCATTGCTTTCCTATTGGTCGGTGTTAGAGAAGCTCAGCTTAGCCTGACAGTTAGCCTGCTCCAGACCAGGCTAGTTTCCCAGCATAAGTTGCCAGGGTAACTGAGTTTGAACTAATTTAAGTTTGTTTTATGAAACAGAATTCGCTGACAAAAAGTCTGACTAAGTAATATAAGCCTGGCTTGTTTTCTAATCTTATTTTATGAAACAGCCCTCTGGTCTTTGTTGGTCGTTTTCAGTTACCTCAAAATAGCAATACGCCAACAATGCACCTGAACACATTTCGTTTCCAGACCAGCTCGCCCATGGGTGCACAGATGTGTGCGAGTGCATTTGCTATTTAAACAACGTGGACACAGGACATGAAAATGATTACTGCGTCGGGCTAAAACTAGCAAAAAAACACTTGCGTCTCACCTGGAGCCGCATTGCGCCGGGTGTATGATAGGGCACTAAAACTTGAAAAGTCATAATTATGGCATAAAAAATTATGACATTAATATTTTAAAGTTTTTTTGTCATCATTTTGACTTTTGCCATAATCAAGATTTACCAAAGCATGATTTTTTTATTTTTATTTTTATTTTTTGTTATTTGCCGGGCTTCCATAGTGTTCGCTCCGCATTGGCGGAGAAACTGCGCTTGTGGAAAAACCATCAACCGAACCTAACGTCATATATTTTTTCTCTCAGCAGTTAAATGAACCGCTTGGCAAATATACACGTGACCCAAGCATGCAGTAGAAACATGTGAGCCAGCTAAAATCCATCTGTCCTGCAGTACTGCAGTCAGCGGATCAAACTTTGTTCTGTAGTTGGAGGGGAAGAACATGGAAGAACCGAGGGAGCAAAGAGAAACCTCCGGCCGTGAAGAAGACTCAAAGAGCAGAGATTAAATGCTGAGGATATTTATATCTCATATTGGAGCCCGGGGGACACCGACTGGAGAGCAGAAGTCTGGAGAAAAGCGGGAAAGATGAACGCGGGGGAGGGGAACGAACACACACTGCAAGACAGTAAATTTTAGCGCGAGATAACATTATTAGAGAATGGTCAGGGAATATAATGGGGAAAGAAAAGCACGAAACACAAAGAAGCTGCCTTCAGGCTTCAGTCGTAGTTGGTAAGGGTTAATTCTGTCCTCATTTTGTATTCATAATCTGTTCCTGCTCTAAAATGGAGAGCAGCAATCCTCAGCAACTTTCGTTTGATGATGGAAAGTAATAGAACTCCGCAGACTCAATTGGTCCATTCATCATTCAACAACACGACGCGTGCAGATTTCCCCCACCCGACCAAAGTCTGCTTCAGCTCCGTCAATGGGAGGTAGATTGGTATTCACTCACGGATGTTATCTTATCAGTAACCTTGAATGTGGAATCAATTTGTTTTGTGCGGGCAGGGCTGGTGAATATTTATGCCAGTTTTGGAGCGAGGCAATTGGCTCCATATTATCTGTTACCTGCACCGAATGGGAATGTCAATGATGTACTCCAAATAAAGCGTCCTCCTTGTAAACAATGGCCTTATCTCTGCGTTTTTCATGGTCGATTGTGCAGTCGGGGCCATGTCGTTTTGATACAGCTGACACGACGACCGAACCGTGATACGGGCGGTTATTTCCCTGAAACAAACGACAAACATTCTTATTGTGAGGTGTTTTATTTTCCAGTAAAAAGCACTGGGAAGGTAATTAGCGGTCAAATGGATAATATAATTAGATTTTCAGTTTGTTGATTGATATGCCATAAGAAAATCACAAATGAGATCTCCAATTTTTACAGAAAAGAGATTAAATAGAGACTTGTCCTGACAAATGAGATCACCAGTGAGATTAAGCTAGTAGCAAATGGAGATGTCTTTAATATTTATTTATTTTATTTTTTTCTTCTGACTGAGAAATTTCATCAGTCGGAAATTCATATATTCCTATCTATTTTCCAAATGCATCGTATTGATCTCATTCAATTTCTGAGAACATCATCAGATCAATAAAAGCCCATAATTTTAATCAAAATCTCATAACTTGATCTTCAGACTTCTCTCTAGTGTCAGCGATGGTTGCAAAACACTCAAATTAAAGAGCTGGATCTAATCGCACGCAGTGAAAGTTTAATGAAAACAGAATCAAAAATCACTTCTCAGGATAAGAAAATGCAAACAGAACAACCATGACATAAAGACAAGAACAGAAGAAACACAAGATTTAAATAGACAGACCAATCCGAGAAATGAATAACAGGTGCACATAATGCAATCAATGACAAACCATGTAACCAGACAAACAAATCCAGACGATCCCTTACATATGCTGGACTTCTCCAATCATTTAGTCTACTTAAACCAGGACCCTTTCTTGCAATCGTCTGCAAGCTCACATTCAGATCTGCCTCCATTCAAAAACAATTCTCCCTAATTCATTCAACTTAAAAACTTAATTTAAGACATCAGCTGAACTTAAGTATAATAAAATTGGCTGTACAAGTCATTTCAACTAGGTGAATTTTGTATAACTTATCAAATTTATCCAATGTCAATTTTATTTTTTGAGTTAAAGTAATAAAAAAAACATTTCATGACATTGATCGTACCATTTTTATCATCAAGCAGTGGACAGAACCAACTCCCCCTACATTTTTTTATTTTTCGATAATCCGTTTCATTCGGATGTACATCACAATACGGAAGAAATGATCTGTCACTACTTCCCTTACATTGTGACTTTGTTGAAGAAGATTTTAAGATCTCAAAGACATTGCATGGATAGTGAATAGAGACCTTTCCAGTCCACATGTCACAATATAGATTGCATTGCAGATCAGCAACACTTTCTATGCTAGTTAGTAGGGGTGTAACATTGCAAAAAAAAGGACAGTTCAGTACGTACCTCGGTTTTGAAGTCACACTTTGACACAAGTTCGGTACAGCGGGGTGAGAAAACTAAAAAAAAAAAAAAAAAAAAATATTAAACAGTGGTTTACGGAAAAAACTGTCTGTATATCAATTATAACTAAAATTTCTAAAATTAAAAACTATCTCTGCTAATGCTGTAAACTATATATAGAGCTAAATCATACAATTAAAAACAATACTTGCCTATTTTGATCGACTGTGAAAAATGTTATAAGTTGACAATCATGTCGCTGCTTAAAATTCGCAAACATTAATTTATTGCACATTTATTGGAATGTCTGAATTTATCAGAAGTCCGAATGTGCGAATATAAAACCAACTTAACCAAAGTATCTATTTTTAGATATAATCATCAACACTCAAATAATAATAAAAAATGCAAATTGAAACTTCTATAGGCCTATCTAATTATAAAACAGTTTTTCCAAGTCATTGTTGAAATATAATAATTTTCAAGTTTTTATGACGTATTTATTTAAACATACATTAAATAATGACAAATAAGACATCACTAAGTAAAATATAATGAATATATAGTGCATATATTTAGCGAAAGAGTTCATTTCTCTGACTTTTCTGAGGTAAATGTGCTCTGTGACATTGTTTACAAGCTGTTTAATCGATGTGTTTCCGCGGTTAAAACACTGATTGAGCGATTAGCTACACAATATATTATATGTTTCGGTAAGGTGTATCTTTCAACATACCTTCAGATGTTCATTCATGTTTATTTTGTAACTATTAGTGAAGAGGAAGAGATGATCGCGTTCACTCCAAGCGTGCCACAAGAGTCCTGAAAATTGAAGCTAAAGCGTCTTGATCGCCCCCAGGTGGCTGGAAGCAGTATAGAGGTCATAAACCCCGCCCTCTCCATGAAATACAATGGGATGCGAGACAAACTAAACAATCAAATTACACTTTAAACTTTTTTTCCAAAGACAGATTCTGTCATTTTAGGCAGTTTTTATCACGCTGGTATTAGTTCAAGTGCTCGTTCTTTAAATAAGTTTGGTTTTAGTCAATTATTTGATGCTATAAAAATGGGGGTTGAGACGTCATGATTGACAGCTGAGATTGACAGCTTCTCTGAGTGAAGTAGCCACTGAGGCGCCAATGGACTTTCTTCTGGATCGTCCATCTTTTTTTACAGTCTATGTTGGAACCTTTCAAATACTTCTGGTTGACCAAGAAAATCTTACAAGGTTAAACTAGTCAATCCAAAACACAACAAATGCTGGTCTTTCAGCAGAGAAGTTTCAGATCTCAACAATATCTGCGCCAAGATGTAAAAAAAAGTCTCCCAAGACCATCTTATCTGTTTTTTTATCTCACCCTATGTCAACTATAGTCTCATATGTTTCTACTTTTCATTTTCCTACGGAATTAAAGGCAAAACATCAGAGAAATACTGAAAGAAACAACTTTCCTCCCGAGCTTTGCAAGAGCAACCTCTGAGCAATTAAATGTTCCGCTAGGATGCGGTCATCTTTCAGTCGGTGTGTGCGCGTGACTGATTTGGCTGGTGTTTTGTCACCTGCTCATAAATGTCTAGTAGCAGATTGAAGTCACTGTAGCAGAATACCGTGTGCATTTGTTTCTGTCCAACCTGGGTGAGATCATTACCTGAGGCGCTACTCTACCTCCTTCACCTCTCTCTCTCCTGCAGGTTGTTGTAATGCAGCAGATGGCTTCCCTCCACCGCTGAACGTTTCAACAGAACGGCTCACAGCATCCCTCTCCGTCCCACTCTCCCTCGCGCTCTTCGCCTCTACCTCTCTCTCCCTCCATTTGCCCCCTGTCCCCGCAGCCAGAAATGGACACCGGCCAGACCACTGCAGACCAGCGCAGTGTCCCCTCTCCCTCGCTTTGGAAGACAGATTTCAACAAAAACACGGGATGGAAATACCATTGGATTGCAGCGTGTGTGTTTAGATCCATGCTAGAGATAATGAGGACGGTCTGTGGATTAGTTCTTCCATGTTGTGCGTAATTCATACATATTTGTCCTTTTGTGTAGGGTTCGGCTATAAATCCCGTTTCATAAGCTCTAGAAGTTGAAAAAGACGTAGAGTTTTGTAGAAATACTAAAGCTCGCCTCAGTATTGGTCTTGGACCACGACGAACCCGAAAGCTTCGGAAAAGAAATGTGTTTGCGCTCGACACAGGGGACTTTTGGCATGACGGACTGTATGAATTGTCCTGTGGTGCACATGCAAACCCAGGCACTAAGCTCAAGGCCTTGTCCAAACATTTCCCTCACTCTCTCCGGCTCTTGATATGTATCCCTCGCTCCATCATTTTCTCTATCTCTCGTTTCTGATGAAACGCACGAGTGTTCTCTATATCACACTTTGTGGTTGAAAAGGTTCCAGAGCTTTGTTGCATTATAGAGATGGATCTGTTGAACTTTCCTTAAGTTGAGGATTTCAAGATTGCTGGCACGGCCTAAACCCTTGCTCACGTCTGATTTATACTGCTGGGTTTTTCTTACACAATCTCATAAATACTTATCACTGGACAGAGAAGAAATTAAGCGGACTGCTTTTTGGCCGCGGCGGTGTCTGCAGCGTTTTAGTCTGATAGAAAACCAAACTCCATTTGGCGTGTGGACGAGGATGCTGTGTTTGTCGATACTGTGGGAAATGGCTGGGTATCAGAACCTCAGCTTGGACTGATTTTTACGATCCCCCTGCAGTCAATCATTTTATACCTTAAAACACATCTTTGATGAACAAAATGGGAATTTTTTTTCAATAGCTTGTAACTCGACACCCTTGCTTCATTTAGTATACGCAGATCATGAATATGCAGATTAGCCCCGCCTCCACTCACTCACACCAGCTCAGAGATCCACTCGGTCAACTTTACTGTAGTAAACGCTGCACAATGGTGAGTGGAAATACTGGTTTAATTCAGCCATACACAGCATGTTTGAACCAGAAACTGATTCAGAGGAAGAGCAGATTATACAGGCTCATCTACAAGTGTTATGTATCACTCTCTACGTCGGACACATGACAGGTATTGACAGGCTTTGACATTAACTTTTTTGCTTACCAGCCATTTGGCTACTTTTTTTCCAAAGTTACTAGCCTCAGCATTTTTACTGGCCACAATTTTGACAGCGATATCATGGGGAAAACTGCTGTGTAGATATTTATAATATTATTTCATAATTTGTCAGCAGGTTTATTAGGCTGCTGTCACTTTAAGATCCATTATACTGTTACACATGCGTTTTCTTTCTCAACTGTTTATGTTCACTTCAAACATAACTGACTGTGTTTACGTGAATACTCACCAAGACCGGCATTGTGACATTATTTTGTGTGTATTTGACTGTTTAAGTGCAATAAGCAGTGAAAAAGTACTAAATTTAGTACTGAGAGGAGGTTTTATGTGGCGCACTTTGGGTGTGAGAGCAAAATCTGCAGAAATTAGCAAAATTATGCGCAATACGTGCCTGTAACACCAACAATATTCATCCGAAGCAAATGAAATGAGGCGGTTTGTGTGTCGACTTGCTGTCGGAGAGAAGAGAGAGAGCAGCTGATATCGTGAATCTGTTCTTCGGAAAATGAGTATTGGAAGAGTTTCAGATATTTCAGTGTGGATATGTATCGAAATATTTTGACAACACTATGTTGCACTTAGTTTATTAGATCAGATGCCTTTTTAAAAGACTACAATTGAAAAATGTATATATTTTATATAAATTTCAACCCGCCAAAGTGGCTAGTAGGAGTGACTGCGTCACACGCCACTGCTGAAATACACCCGCAGTTAATGTCAAGCCCTGGTTATTGATATGATTAGCCTTTGGCTTGACTACGTTATCAAGCAGCTAATAATGTGTTGCTAATGTTACACAAACCATGCTCCCGTTCACCATCTCAGCTGCCTTCTAAAAATCACCATCCTAATGATAGGAACTTTGTCAGGATTACATGTTTGTGACGGTAGGCGGTTTCAAAACACGGTTGATACACTGCAGTTTTAAGAAGAAAATACTCAGCGATGGTGTTGACTGATGAATTTGTTTGTCATAATTGTCAAACATGGTTTGTCTTAAAGCATATTAAAAACACCACATATAAACAACATTAAAATCTTGATTTTCACCACAGGTTTTTTTTTTTTTTAAATGTGATCTAACTCAATTCCTGCTCCTAGAGAGAAAGTCAACAGTCCTGTTCCAAAACCTAGTGAGCTACCCACATAGACAGCATTTTAAGGAGTTGTAGGTATGCAACCAACACAAAGTCTAAACATTAGGCAGCATGACTATATGATGGTTTCTATTCTGAAAGGACCATATGTATCATTTTGTGGTGAAAACAATCCCAGAATGTATTGCACCAATCTCATTGAAAGAGCTCATCCTAAATGCGGGAGAAATGTTGAATAAACTTAGAAAGTATCAATAATAAATCATTTGACTAATTGAAAATGGGCTATTTACACAATATTTGTGCATGCTAAGTACTTGTATGCTGTATGGATATTGTGTTGTTTGCTTAGCAACAAGCTAACTGCAAACACTATCAGGGTTGCCAGGTTTTCACAACAAATTGCTACTCAAACGCATTTCAGGATGTTCCCCTGCGTTTCAGGGGCTAAATATCATGTTATTCTGGGTCGCTTCAAACCACGGACATAAAAAAATCAACCCGCGGCAACAGTGTTAAAGTAGCTAAATTCTGCGGGAAAACCGCATACTTGGCAACACTGAACACTTTAGACCCTTGTCAGTGTGATGACACATTTATGCAAAAATTAATGTAAATCTGGCCAGTGTTATATATATATATATATATATATTTTTATTTTTATTTTTTTTTTTCAATTTACGACACTATACCCTGATAAATTACAATAAAAAATAGTCAACATTTCTGCTGTTTTCTAATATAGCTGCTAAGGGAGTGATTGTAAATTTGACATCTTTCTCTCCTCTGCCTGCCGTAATTAGTTTTTCTCTATATTAATTTTTTTTGGAAAATCGTGGAAATGCAATAGTGATTGTTTTTCATTTTCTGTTGGAGCAATTATGAACTCAAAAGTAATATTTTCTGTGTTTCCCCATGTACAGAAATATTCCCTGCGAAAGTTTACTTTTGAGTTACGAACCTGGAAAGGGTCCATTAGAATCGTGTTTTAACACTATAGGCCTATTTGTGTTATGTGCAGAGTTGCTGTTTATGTATAACGTCCCAAATCAGCCACTTTCGGCTCAATTTCAGTTAGTATGCTGCCTTGGTAGAAGACAGACGGATAGGAAGCTTACTAGGATTTGAAACGGAGCTCGTGTGTGTGCCGATCCTAGAGAAAGCTTGGTACAATCAATCAAAAATCCTTGAGAGAGTGGCAAATGAAGAGTAGAAGTAGAGAAAAATGAGCAATGAAAACACTCACTACATACGACGTTATGACAGAAGTGCAGGAGACAGTGGGAAAGGAAAATAAATTGAAGATTTTAATTGCATTGAACCCCCTCTGCTCTCTCTCTCTCTCTCCATTAGTTGTGTGTTTCCGGTAAAAGCCTGTGGGTGAGTATGACACTGTTAAGCAAACCTCATTACCTTTGTCATCTCTTTCTCATTAATCATGCAGGGCTGTATGAAGCTCACCGCAGCATGTGCACACAGCCAAAGTCAATCACTCACACTTATACACCTCACATATTAATAGGCATGAAATGTCGATAATGTATTAAACGTGATCCAGCATCGAGTGATCAGTTAAAATCAGCTTCATGCATTAAGAGGGACGATGCACAAAGGTCACATTAGAAATGTCTGCACTGCAAAAGTGTTCGCTTAATTAGTATCGTTTGCCTTGTTTATCAAATAACACAATATGACACAAAATTGTGTAAAATATTAAGACTTCATTTGAGAAGATATATCTTTTTTTTGTTTTATCTGTTAGTAAATGTTTTTTTTTTACTAAATCACTAAATTCTGATTCTACTCTTTCCTAACTAATTATACATATCATAGTGATATATTAACTGTAAAACAAGACCTGGGGCCAGTTGTTCAAAAGTCATCTGATCAGATTTCGGCTATCGGATTGGATCAAATCTTGAATATGGGTTATTCAAAAGGAAAAAAGGATTCTGAAATCAGATTAGATCACACAATCCAATCTTGGTTTTGATCTGGATTAAACCACATGAATATTAATTTATGTAAATACTATAGTGTTTTTGAACCATACTATAGTAAAGTACTTGAATTAATGTATTGTGGTTATTCAGTAGATGTTGTGGTAACGTAACTGTATTAATATAAACAAATGACTTACTTAGTTTTCCACAACTACAGGGTATATTATACTAAAAAACTAAAGTAAACTACAGTATTTATTACAGTTTATCAGTTCACTATAGTTAATATTACAGTATGCTGTTGCATTCATTAACAAAGTGTTGTAAATACTATAATAAATACAGTATATTACAATTTACACTGTAAAAAAAATTCCAGTAATATTTACGGTAAAAAACGTAAAAAATACAGTAGCAACGTAAAAAAAAAATCTGTTAATGTCAATTTACGTTTTTTCACTGTAAATTTTACAATGAACTGTTATTTTTCACTTCCAAAAACTGTGAATTTAACGGTACTTTACCGTAAAATTACATTAAATGTATATAAAAATATATTACAGTTATTCACCGTATATAGTACGGAAACTTTCTCTAAACCAATTGACAGTTTTTCACCGCAGTATTTTTACAGTCTTTTACTGTTAAAATCACGGTCATTTTTTACAGTGTACTATAGTTTACTATAATAAATACTTTGTTTTTTTTTTTCATCAGTTTGTGTTGCTTAAAACATTTTAGTAAGATTGAGATACCTTTGATCCAAAAAGTCTGAATTATAACCTACAGATCCCATCAGAAGGGTGAATTTCAGGAACAAAAATTTAATAAAACTTTAAAACTGGTCAAAAAATACTATATATTTACTTATTTACATAAAAGGTGAAAGAAGAATGACAGAGTGAAATCATTAAGGAATAATGTAAATTGAGTGCTGGATCAGAATGTTCTGGATTTGGAAATCCCATCTTTTGCTATCCAGGATCAGGTAATTCATCGTACTTTTGTGCCATTTTTTCACAACAAAATTGGATTGGAACTGATCCAGATACACACCTTTTCAGATTATCAAATCTGGATTACTAGTGCTCTACAGAGCCCTTAAAGGGACACGGTGATGGAAAAAATATGAGATGGAGAAAAAATAACATTTAAATGCTTTTGCTTTCTCCCCACGAGAAACTGCGTTTGCTCACAAAGAACTTTTGACTAGTTCATCTCTTATGATTGTGCAAATATAGTTTACAAACTGTGATAAAAAACAATTTGAATCAAATATAGTATTTCATATTTACAGCTGTTTGGGGATTATTATTTTATGGCACCAACATTTTTTGTTTTGTTTTTACTTTACAAGTAATTCACCAAAAGCTATATATATATATATATAATATGTGTGTGTGTGTGTGTGTGTGTGTGTGTGTGTGTGTGTGTGTGTGTGTGTGTGTGTGTGTGTGTGTGTTCGTATGTATATTACATTATTAAAAAAAAAAAAAATGGTTTTGAGGCTGTTTTTGTTCTGAATAAATATTCTGCGGTTTAATATTGAAATGTGTCCTGAAATGTCATCTTGATCTAGAGCCAGAGAGATTCCTTTAGTCCGGAGGGAGGTCAGGACAACGGTCTTCACCACACCAGGATGAGTGTTTGAACAGGGATTAATGGACCAGAGGTCTCGTACAGCTTAAGGCTGATTATGGAAATGCAGAATGCAAAAGTTCCCACAAACCATTTGTCAAAAGCTGAAAGGATCCGTTTTTCTCACTAATTTAACATTCAGCCACTGGTCATTTAACCCCAACAGCCTCGGTCAATAGGGTTGGCTCGCTCAAAAAATAATTATGCAAATAATTTAATTTTTACTATCTGCCAGAGCCAAATTAAATAAATAAATAAATTAAAATACTGGATACTAAAATACAAATAAAAACAAGACAAAGACATCATTTTTTTTTGCAGTGAACATTTGGTGACATCCTTGCTAAAATCAACTCAAGACATTTTCCACGCTCGTCTGGCATTGGACAAGATGAAAGAGAGGGAATGAATTCATTTGCTCCTGCCGCTCCAGATTTCGATTGTTAATCTTTTCCTTGTTAAACTTATGTTTTCTTTCTTTCTGAAAATAATTGATAAAGTGGCTATTGAAACAGACTGATATCTAGCCATTGCTACAATACACAGAGATCTCGCGGATGTAGGACACTAGAACAGATTCATATAAGTCTAAGATCTGGCTTATGTCCTGATGATTCAGATTGTGCTGTTCCAGGATTTAAAACATGCATTCAGGGTTTGGTTTTCTCTCAGACTGCAGTTGTAAGCTGTTTCTGGGTCCTCAGACACTCTCTGTCCTTCACCACCCTCTTAGAGACTAAGTCCTGGTCCACGGCGTCCCTGTTAAACCTCATCGAGAACTATCAAAACACTCTAGTTCCTGTTCTCTCTCTCTCTGCTCTCATCCTGCAGGAATGCCGCTTCTCTTCCTCATTACATACCAACCAGATTCAGGCTGGTGAGTCTTTCCTGAGCAAAGTTTAATTCCTCTAAGTTTTTTCATCCTTTCCGATGTGACGGGCGTCTAAATACATGCATAATGAATGCATCTCTCATTAGAATGATTGTCAGAGGAAAAACATTGCTTGGCTCACGGCAGGGTTTTCTGGGATTCTAAAATTACGTTTTCTCCTCGTTTTCTCCCTCCCTCCTTTATTTATCAAAGGCTTTCCACAATCAGCCCTCATCGCGACTGGGACGGCTGTGGGAAACAGATGTTTACTGATTAAGCAGGCGTACCGTGCCAAAGCGGCTGTATTACGGCTCATTCAAAGTGTAGAAAGGACAGGGAAAAAAAAAAAGTTTAAAGAAAATAAAGTAAAGGGAGGAAAAAAAAAAAGAAAGGCTGACGAAACACAGGCACTCGCGGGCAGCCCCCTCTTCAACCATAATACGGTTTGATTGTTGAAATTGTTCTTCGGGGGAGAATTTTCTCATTTTTTCCCTCTTATTTTTGATACGCTTTTAATGTGTTGGTTATCCCTGCCAAGCTGCTTTTACTCACAATCAGCGTTTACACAAACACTCACTTCAAGCTCGAGCTGAAAGAGACGAGGAGAGGAATGATGGGTGAAAAGGAGAAGAGAAAACTCAAAATATTCTGAATGCTACTGGCAAGACAGGCAAACGTGTTTATACCACCACATTCGCCCTGTCCGTTTCAACTGCGGCCAAAATGTAATAGAAATATGTGACCGGCATCGGAGCCAATTGTCCGCTCTCACCCTCAGCTGCCACTTTATAAGGATATAAACATGCGATTCATGTCTCTCCATGTGGGAATACCTCATCAGACACCTTTCCAGAAATCCGTTTCAAAGAATTAGCCACATAAATCACTTTATAGACATTAAAGAGGATCTATAATGCCCCCCTTTCACAAAATGTAAGCCTCTGGTGTCTCCAGAATGTGTCTGTGAAGTTTCAGCTCAAAATCCCCCACAGATCATTTATAATAGCTTGTCAAATTCGGGTGTGAGCAAAAACACGCCGTTTTTGTGTGTGTCCCTTTAAATGCAAATGAGCTCCGCTTTCCAGAAGAGGGCGGAGCTTTAACAGCTCAACAACAACAAAGCTGGAGAATCTCACGCAGCCAAAATGAGGAAAGTGTTCAGCCTTACATTGTTCAAACCGGAGTCGACACTGATGGAGAGACTCAGGAAGAAGTTACAACTTTTAGACGTTTCTGAATGGTTAGTGGATAAATTGATGTAGTTGCTGTGGAGTTGATTCAACTCATCCACTAGCATGTGCCGTCATGTTCATCTTTTGTGTTGAATTGACCCTCGTTTGGTGTAAAATGACGGCATGTCAACAACACTCGACTACAACAACTCTTCCTCTTCTCTAAAGCAGCCCAACATGGCCCCGCCCCCTTTGTTGCACGTTCTCGGGGGCGGGGTTTATGTAAATTTTAGCATTAGTGATGTCACCAACCTAGGAAGAAGCTCGTTGTAGTCCATAAACAGCGATTTCTGTAAAAGAAAATATCTCTCTTTTCATTGAACTTTGAGCGTCATAACTTTGCAGATGTTGTTTATGCTCAAACAGCAACATTACACACTAACTAAAGTTAAAAAAGTAAAATCATAATCAAGGACCCCTTTAATTACAATGCACTTGGCAATCATTTATTTCTCTCATAGCTCTATTTTACAATTTACAAACTAGATAAAAAAAGACCATAAATAAATGACATGTTTCATGTACCTAAATTCAAAAAATAAAAATGGAAGAGAAGGAAAACGATGACACAACCTTAAACTTGAAATGTCTAGATCATCTGGGGGAAAAAACGAGAATCGTTAGTGTTCTTTCAGAATAAACTACATTAGGAGACTTGGCACGGTACATTCTATTGGATTTCTCTCCTCATTCACATTCATTGCATATTCCAAACAGGTCCTAAACCGGGTCTATCGAAAGATGAAATGGGAAGAAAGCATTTCATATGAGAATGCGTCATATTGAGTCTCTCGGATTGGAAGGATGAAGTGAAACAGAGCACACTTGAAATGTTAACAGTTCTTTTTCTTCCCTTTTTATAAACATTCCTGTAATAAGTTTATTTTAGGTACAAATAACGTGCCTCTTCTTGCAGTCCGCATTCAGACCATTCAAATCAGCACTGAAATGGTTTCATTCGAGTCAAAGGACTCAAATAAATGTGGCGTTTTTTTTTTTTTTAGTTACAATCTCCAGCATTGGTAAGAAGCGAAGAACAGGATATATAGCAAACAACTCCAGTATGTTGGTCTCCAGAGAGCCGCCACAAACTTCTGCAGTCTTAGCACACATCATGTGCTTCTGTCCTTTGTGTACGCGCCTCAAAACAAACCTTCAAAGAAAACAGCAACACGCTGCACTGAGAGCGGAGAGTTTTTCCTGTCAAGAGTGAGACCAAATGAAAATGTTCATTATATCTCTCATCGAATCTCTTAGGAGACGACCGACTGCTCCTCGGGTTTGTTTGTCATGTTTTCAGTCTCCCGTCGTGGAAGCGTTCAGGGAATCATGGGAATTGAAGTCCTGGTGTCAAGTAAATGTAGTTATTGAAACCGCAATGGATGCGAGTCAGCGTCGGGTTCGACGGAGGATATCGCCGCGGAGCAGATGTGTGAAGGTGACTCTGTGAAGCAAGAGAGGGAGAGAAAATGATTATGATTCAGGGATTCAAAGCGCGTCCTGTAAACACACAAACGCAGCATTAATTGGAGTAATCCATGGAGTATGGAAACTGAAATTGCTCTGTTTGCTCTGTTGCTGGGGAGCCTGGGAAAAACACATTTGACATTTTTTGGCTCCGTTTTGATTTTGAGCTCATCCCATCAAACGGCACGGTTATATATCCCTTGTATTCATCGGCACTGGTTCTAATCCCAACTAATGAGCGGATAAATAACTGCAGGGGACAGAGAGGAAGTAGAGCAGATCCCATAAACACTGGGTCGGACTTTGTGCTTACCTTAGCTCAGCTCTGATGGAACTTCCAGCGAGGGAGACATGTGTTGATTTCACGGCCCGCCGAAGGTCTCCGGAGACAGAGAGGCGAGGAGAGAGAGGGCAGGGGAAAACCGTGGAGGCCGAGGTGGAGAGAGAAAGATGTAAACCGAGGGGCGATTTTTCTATTCCAACCCAAGCCGTGCGGAGAATTGCGGAGATATTCCATTCTGACGGTGGGGAGACCTGGAGACTTTCCAGAGCTGCTCTTCCATTGTGGACGCTGGGAAGATGAATGCCTCTGCGAAATCCCCGGAACAAAAGCGGTTAAGAGTGCATAAAATCTTTAGCTCCGACGCCTCCATTTCACGTGTTAAAACTCCGCATGAAATGGCAAAAAATCCAGTACTATTTATACATTTACTTACAGGCACACACATACAAAAAAAAAATCAAATAAGCGAACAGAGAAACTCCTTTGTAGTTTCACTGAAATGAAAAGTTTCCTACAATCATATATCCAGAGCATCGGTACAGCGCGACTCGGATGGCGTTATTGAAAGAAAAGTGCCGTGTCGTTCCTCTGAAATCTTTTTCTGTTTCATTTAAATTTAATTTAAAGTGCATGGATGAGGTAAATGGATTTTCTTAGAACCAAAAATAAAAAAGGAAGTCCAAAGTGTGTTTCGAGTTTGTGTGTTTCGATCCCATGGGTTCAGACAGGAACCATCCTGTCTTGCATTTGTTGCATCTGGGACAGCATTCCCTGTGCGCTGTTGAGGATCTTATCCTGGTGTGCGGCAGAAGAGATCCCTATCCTCGCCATGTCTCTGTTCCAACCAAACACAAGACAACAGGGGGTGAGAACATGTTTCATTTTCTCTCTGCAAACTCATTTGCTTTTAACATGAAATCTAAGAACTTGATCCTGCCTGAACATTTGAATGCCAAAGTAGAAGTTTTCAATGCTTGGCTGGCATCTGCATGTGACTACTGAGCTCATACGTCAGGACTGTGCATCCCTGAGCGCTGGGTTTCTTTCCCTTGTATTAGTCAAACTGAAGCCCGAAGCCAACATACACACATCACACATCTCCTGACACCTCAGTAGTGCCCAGTATTTTGGTCACGTGACTCACTCTTGTGTCATGTGGACCACAGCCTCTGGAGTGGTGTAGCCAGCAGCAGTGAAGTTGTCTCTGTAACGTTCCATGTTGATGGCCTGCAGCCAGTCGGCGACTGATCCCAGGGTGGATGTGAATTCTGGGCTGCTGGGCTCCAGGAGGGTGGTGTTGGGTCTAAAGAAAGAGAAAAGACTTAGTTAGGAGCCCCGAGAGCTTGGGCTGGCTCTGTGTCGCCCACTTTGAACAACGTATGAAAGAACTATAAAAGACTTTATAGCCGTGAGCTTCACTTCATTGGAACACGTTTATATAACACTGGCAGTCATGCGTTTAACATGCACTTGAGTGCCACGGCTGAAAACACATTTACAGCAAACTAATCACTGGAGAACATGGCTGACACGAGAAGAGGCATGCCCACTCAGACTGAGAAAACATTCTGAGCCAAGCTGATTTTAAATTGGACAAAGATGTTGAGCTACACTTTATTTTAAGCAAGATAGTAATTTATAAACAATAGTGTCGCTGGGTTAAAAAAACCTAATCTCTGGGTTAAAACAGCCCAATCGCTGGGTTAAAACAGCCCAATCGCTGGGTTAAAACAACCCAATCGCTGGGTTAAAACAGCCTAATCTCTGGGTTAAAACAGCCCAATCGCTGGGTTAAAACAGCCCAATCGCTGGGTTAAAACAACCCAATCGCTGGGTTAAAACAGCCTAATCTCTGGGTTAAAACAGCCCAATCGCTGGGTTAAAACAGCCCAAATGCTGGGTTAAAACAGCCCAAATGCTGGGTTAAAACAACCCATTCGCTGGGTTAAAACAGCCCAATCGCTGGTTTAAAAAAAAACAATAGCTGGGTTAAAAAAGCCTAATCTCTGGGTTAAAACAGCCCAATCGCTGGGTTAAAACAACCCAATCGCTGGGTTAAAACAGCCCAATTGCTGGGTTAAAACAACCTAATCGCTGGGTTAAAACAGCCCAATCGCTGAGTTAAAACAACTGAATCACTGGGTTAAAACAGCCCAGTCGCTGGGTTAAAACAGCCCAAATGCTGGGTTAAAACAGCCCAATCGCTGGGTTAAAACAGCCCAATCGCTGGGTTAAAACAACCCAATCGCTGGGTTAAACAGCCTAATCTCTGGGTTAAAACAGCCCAATCGCTGGGTTAAAATAGCCCAAATGCTGGGTTAAAACAACCCATTCGCTGGGTTAAAACAGCCCAATCGCTGGTTTAAAAAAAACAATAGCTGGGTTAAAAAAGCCTAATCTCTGGGTTAAAACAGCCCAATCGCTGGGTTAAAACAACCCAATCGCTGGGTTAAAACAGCCCAATCGCTGGGTTAAAACAGCCCAAATGCAGCCTAATCTCTGGGTTAAAACAGCCCAATCGCTGGGTTAAAACAGCCCAAATGCTGGGTTAAAACAGCCCAAATGCTGGGTTAAAACAACCCATTCGCTGGGTTAAAACAGCCCAATCGCTGGTTTAAAAAAAAACAATAGCTGGGTTAAAAAAGCCTAATCTCTGGGTTAAAACAGCCCAATCGCTGGGTTAAAACAACCCAATCGCTGGGTTAAAACAGCCCAATCGCTGGGTTAAAACAGCCCAATCGCTGGGTTAAAACAACCTAATTTCTGGGTTAAAACAGCCCAATCGCTGGGTTAAAACAGCCCAATCGCTGGGTTAAAACAGCCCAATCGCTGGGTTAAAACAGCCCAAATGCTGGGTTAAAACAGCCCAATCGCTGGGTTAAAACAGCCCAATCGCTGGGTTAAACAGCCTAATCTCTGGGTTAAAACAGCCCAATCGCTGGGTTAAAATAGCCCAAATGCTGGGTTGAAACAACCCATTCGCTGGGTTAAAACAGCCCAATCGCTGGTTTAAAAAAAACAATAGCTGGGTTAAAAAAGCCTAATCTCTGGGTTAAAACAGCCCAATCGCTGGGTTAAAACAACCCAATCGCTGGGTTAAAACAGCCCAATCGCTGGGTTAAAACAGCCCAAATGCTGGGTTAAAACAACCCAATCGCTGGGTTAAAACAGCCCAATCGCTGAGTTAAAACAACTGAATCACTGGGTTAAAACAGCCCAATCACTGGGTTAAAACAGCCCAGTCGCTGGGTTAAAACAGCCCATTCTCTGGGTTAAAACAACCCAATCGCTGGGTTAAAACAGCCCAAATGCTGGGCTAAAACAGCCCATTCTCTGGGTTAAAACAACCCATTCGCTGGGTTAAAACAACCCAATTGCTGGGTTTGTCCATTTTCAAACCAACTTGTTTTTAACTCAGCATTTTTTTAGTGTGGATATATTTAATTTTAAATATTGTATTAATTTTTTTTGTATTTATATATTTGGAAATTGCAAAAAAATAAAAATTTAATAATAAAAATGTAATAACTGAATAATAATAATTGAATGCAAAAAACTATACAAAAAATATTGATATTTTTATCATAGTAATTTATTTAAAAAAAATAGATTAATTAATAATAAAATTTAATTTTAACTATTTAAAAACAAATATATTTTGGAAGTTGAATAATAAATTCCAACACTTAATAAATTAATGTTATTATTATTATTATTATAAATTCAACTTCCAAAATAATAAAGCAAATAAGGCAGATTATCATAACACAAATGATAAAATTATTATAATAATTTATATAATAATTATTTCAAAAAAAATTTTCACAATTGTTTTAAAAAAAAACGGATTTGGAAACATCTCAGACAGGGAAAGAAGTGCAGCAGGACAGTGACCGGTGCACCCTCAGGACAGCTGCATGTTGTCCCCTGGCTTATGTGTCAGAGATTTTATTAATTACCTGGCTATCTCTCCTCCCGTCCTCTTCAGGCTGTTGGGGTTGCGGATGAGTTTGTCCAGCATGTTGACAATTTGGCTGAACTTTGGCCTTTCGGCACGTTCTTTCTGCCAACAATCCAGCATCAGCTGGTGCAAAGACACTGGACAGTCCATGGGTGGAGGCAGCCGATAGCCTTCCTCAATCGCCTTGATCACCTGACACGAGAGAGAACCAAACGGGAAGTTAAACACAACACTTCAAGATCCGAATCAACCTCGTCCATTCCTTATAAAACACTTACATCCTGATTACTCATGTCCCAGTATGGCCGCTCTCCGTATGACATCACTTCCCACATGACGATGCCGTAACTCCACACGTCGGAGGCGGAGGTGAACTTTCTGTACGTGATGGCTTCAGGAGCAGTCCAGCGGATAGGTATCTTGCCTCCCTGTGATTGATAGGTTCCTGTTATTTCCTTTCAAAAGAGACAGCAAACACATGCATCGAGGTTAATCACACACGCGCATGCACACACACACACACACACACGCTCTGCACTCAATGTTAGGGTTAGTTTGCTCATTGAAAGAATAGCAGCACTTTCTGTCAGAACAAGCACATCCATGCAGGTTAAACGCTGAAGATAACGGGTTAGAAAGCTTGTGCTAGGGCAAGTTCAAGGACAGGTCAGACTTACTCTGGTAGTGTAAGCAGCGTCTGGGTCTTCCTCCAAAACTCGAGACATGCCGAAGTCGGACACTTTGCACACTAGGTTACTATTCACCAGGATGTTGCGTGCCGCCAGGTCACGGTGGACGTAGCTCATGTCGGACAGATACTTCATTCCCGAAGCGATGCCACGCAGGATTCCCACCAGCTGGATTACAGTGAACCGCCCATCGTTCTTCTATGGAAGGAGCAACATTTACAGTTAAAAGATGTTTAAAAAATTAGTTCACTTTCCTAATTTGATAATTTGATAATCCAAGATGTTCATGTCTTTCTTTCTTCAGTCGAAAAGAAATGAAGGAAAACATTCCAGGATTGTTTTCCATATAGTGGACTTCACTGGGGTTCAACGGGTTGAAGGTCAAAATGTTCAGTTTTGCAGCTTCAAAGAGCTCTACATGATCCCAGACGAGGACTTATCTAGAGTCTTATCTAAAGAAATCTAAAAAAAATAAAAATTATATACTTTTTAACCACAAATGCTCGTCTTGCACTGCTCTGTGATGCTCCACGCATGATGTAATCATGTTGGAAAGGTCACGTGTGACGTAGGTGGAAGTACCGATCCAGTGTTTACAAAGCAAACCAAAAAAAAAAGGTAAAACATGGATGTCGGACGATTTTGAAGATGGAGGAGAAAATACGATTTTTCACCCTACCGCGGTACTTTCCAACATGATTACGTCATGCGTGGAGCATCACAGAGCAGTGCAAGACGAGCATTTTTGGTTAAAAAGTATATAATTTTTTATTTATTTTTAGTAAATGTCTGATGGTTTCTCTAGATAAGACTCTTATTCCTCGTCTGGGATCATGTAGAGCTCTTTGAAGCTGCACTGAAACTGACATTTGGACCTTCAACCCGTTGAACCCCAGTGAAGTCCACTATATGGAGAAAAATCCTGGAACCTTCATTTCTTTTCCAGTGAAGAAAGAAAGACATGACATCTTGGATGACATGGAGGTTAGAAAATTATCAGGAAATTTTTAAGCCAATACAGTAGTTCTAAACGACTACTAGATCATAACGATGTGCGCGGAAAACCCAACGAACAAAACTCACCCTGAGAAAAGCATCAAGGGATCCGTTCTCCATGTACTCAGTGATGATCATAACTGGCTTACCTGTGCAGAGAAATTAATAAATTAACTCGAATTAAAATGACATTTCATCATGTGCAGATCATTTGTAGATACATAATAGCACCTGATCGGATGCAGTTTCAGATTAGATTTGGTAAATCTGGGTACTGAACCAATCATCTGCTTAAATCACCTGTCTTCAAGAACAAAAACAGTCAAATCGTGATTCAAAACTCAGAGATTTTCTATGTTGTTGCACTTCTGAACGACACTTCCCAGTCAAGCCCTAAAGTGTTGGTTCTCCAGCCCCTCCTTTCTCACACTCCCCCTCTCTTCCTCTTCGCTCCTGTTTGCGAGTGGGATTTCTGTGTGGGTTTGTTTACTGAATGCGGCCGTTGCTGCAGGCTATCAGGACTGCATTCCCACATTACCTGCCAGTCAGTGCAGAGACAAGGCAATGCTATGGCAACGCAAGCCCCTCTCACGGAGCCAAAAGGATGGAGTGCAGGGGCTTCACAATAGAGGACAATGGCACACGCACACACACCTACACAAACGCATACACACTTCACCTCGGAGGAATCATTTCAGTGTTCTAGCGGTGCCTTCATTATGCAAATACAATCTTGCATTTAATGCCAGCGCATAAAAGACTGCGCCCACCAAGCCCGTCTGTGAAAGCTTTCTGCAGAGACGGCTGGCATCCTGTTTCCCTCCCGCTCTCACAGGCTTAGGGGCATTTTGTCTTTATTTATTTAGGACAATTTCTACATCATTAGTAATTTATTTAACAGGTTTAATTGGCCCGGTTGGAGGCGTAGGCTATGAGAGAGGTCTGCCATTGTCTGTTTGTAATAACAGTTATCCTGAAGACAGTACTTCTGCCATGCTGAGGATTATGGGAGAAGGGCTGCTAATGATAAACGGCACTCTAACGCTTCACACTAAACCTGGATATGCAACGGCAGTTCTGTTATATTATATTATAAGTTATGATCACTTCGTATCATGCATTTTCCTAGTTTTTCATCTGTAATCATCCTAATAATAAAATAAATAATAAAAAAAAATAATGAAATTAAATAAAATAAAATATTAAAATGAAATAGTAAATAAAATTAAAGTAAAAACAAAATAAAATAAAATAATAAATACAATTAAAGTAAAATAAAATATATAAAATAAATGAATAAAATTAAAGTAATTTAATTAATTAAATAAACAAAATAAGATAAAACAAAAATAAGTAAAATAAAATATTAAAAATTTAAAGTAAAATAAAATAAAATATAAAATAAATAAAATAAAAAAATACAAATAAAAATAGTAAAATAAAAATAAATAAAATAAAATAATAAAATAAGATAAAACACAAAATTTAAAAATTAAAATAATTAAAATATGATATAATACAATAAAATTGTAAATAATAAAATAAAATAAAAATACATTAAATAATGAGATAAAATAAAATAAAAATACATTTAATAATAAAATAAAATAAGATAAAACACAAAACATAAAAATTAAAATAAGTAAAATAAGATATAATAATAAAATAAAATTGTAAATAATAAAATAAAATAAAATAAAAATAAATTAAATAATAATAAAAAAATAAATAAAAATAAAATAAAATAAAATAAAATAAAATAAAATAAATAAAATAAAATAAAATAAAATAAAATAAAATAAAATAAAATAAAATAAAATAATAAAATAAAATAAAATAAAATAAAATAAAATAGGTCTGGTTAAGTTTGGTCCAGTTAATGTACTTGCACAGAAAACAAACTCAATGAAAATGGCAATTGGCTCTTGCAACTGAAAGGTGTTTTTCCATTCCTAAAGTTGCCATATTGACTGTTACAATTTCTCCCATTTAGTTTTTCCACGAGTGGTCTCTCTCCTGCTCCTTATAATGTCTCTGTCTTGCTCTCTGTTTCACTTCTGTACTCTTTCTCTCTGTGTAACCCATCTGTTGGCATTGTCTTCACTAATACATCAGAGAGGATGGGGATTTGCCAGGGCTGTCTGGAGAAAAGATGTGACTCAGTGGGATTGTGGGATTGTTACATGTCTGCAGAAGCCCCTGCATATGAATGCAGCTCTCTTCCATGCAGTCTACCAAAACAAACTTAAAAAACACACACACACACACACACACATCTTCATCTTTGTGTTTCTCTAGAGCTTCCCGAGCTGCCAGACAGCACAAGAGCCATCAGTGTGAGAAGACACTAAGGGTGTTCTTCAGTCCAGCTGTCAAATGCAAAGCCATCAAATGCAAATCACAGCTCCAAGCACACACACACACACACACACACACACACACACACACACACACACACACATGTTTGTTTTTGTGAATTGTGGGGACTTTCCATAGACTTCAATGCATTTTACACTGAACAAACTGTACATTCTATCCCCCTACCCTGCCCCTACCCCTAAACCTAACCCTCACAGGAAACTGTGCAAACTTTTACTTTTTCACAAAAACTCATTCTATATGATTTATAAACCCATTTACATTGTGGGGACCGCTGGCTGGTCCCCACGATGTAGGTGAACTCAGGTTTATATTACATCATGGGGACATTTGGTCCCCACAATGTAATATAAACAAAAGCACACACACACACACACACACACACACACACACACACACACACACACACACACACACACACACACACACACACACACACACACACACACACACACACACACACACACACACACACACACCAGGTTCTCTGCATATTTGTTATGCACAGTGAGGCCTAGCTACAACTACACTCTGGAGGTTTCTTAAACACACATATGAGAGATTCGACTTTCAATCAATAATGAGTTATTAAAAGGTTTGATGTCAGGTCTGCCAGTCAGCCAAGATTCCGTTCTGGTAATGGGAAGGGTGCATTACAAAAGACAGGGTTGATTTTCATCAAATCGGGGAACGGGGAGTGCGTCATTCCTTCAGCGTGGCTCCAAAAGGCATTTAAGATGCAAACAGGAGGCAGGCATCAACAGTAAAAAATGTAGAAGCAAAGTGGACTAATTCTCAAGCCAAGGCTTATGATGGCTAAAACTCAAAGTCGAAAACCTAAAGAAATGAAAACCATCAGATCTACAGCAGAGCTTCAATGGGTGGCCAAATAAGCTGACAACACAGCAAACAATGATTGTCTTAACAAGTATTTTTGTCTTGTTTTTCCCCTATAAATATGTAAACATCATTTTCGTCCTTGACATCCAATAAAGAAAGTTATGTGAGAGGCAAAATTGCATAAGATTTTTACTCCCATAATTTTAAACTTAATAGTTTTTTTTTCATTGCAAAGTTTAAATCTAAGTAAATTTAAGGAGGGAAAAAGAATATAAACAATATAATGGAGAATTTAATTTATTTGAGTAACAAATGTAAATATACAGTTCATGCATTATTTTATTTTATTTTATGTATTATTTTACTTCAATTTATTTATTTATTATTATTATTATTATTCACTGTATTCTTTAAAAAAAAAACTAATTTATCTTATTTTAGGTTTAGAATCATCAAAAATCATCATGCATCACTTTGTAAAAACGCTTTTCGTGAAAGATGGCTGTAGCACAAAGCTTGGATCAACAAGGTCACGATATGCAAAAGATACGCAAAACCAGAACAAATCTGTCTGAAAGGATGTGGTCAAAGTAAACGAGTAGCTCGTTCTCATTATAAACACTCAAAGGACTCACATTTAGTGACGACTCCCTCCAGTCGGATGATGTTGGGGTGGTCAAACTGGCCCATGATGCTGGCCTCGCTCAGAAAGTCCCGCCTCTGCTTGTCAGTGTATCCCGCTTTGAGGGTTTTTATGGCCACGCAGATCTCACGCTTTCCAGGCATTTTGAGACGGCCGCTGCACACCTCCCCGAATTCGCCTTTAAAGCGGAAAAACCAGGCTTGAATCAAAAATGTCTGTGGTACATAATGAGCCATGAGATACCTCTGGAACGGTGGGCTAACATTTCACTGTAACAGTTGTGGTCTAGCTACACTCAGTCTGAGACACACGGAAAGGAAAACAGCAGGTCATTTGCTCACCAATGCCGATGACCTTTTCAATCTTGATGCAGGAGGCGTCGATTTCTTTAGCGAATTCACGGACTGCTTGGTTGGGGTCCTCGTAGGTGAAGGGGTCCACATAGATCCGGACTCCTGTGGAGAGACGGAAAGAGATGCCTACATGTTAGGAGGTTGAGAGAAGAGGAGAGGAGGATAGCTGGCAGACAGACAACATGGTGAATATACAGTACAACATCTGTTTTCAATTCTCCTCCCCCTCTTGTTGGCTTCTGTCTGTCCACCACATTGAGAACATACGAACATACAACCTTCTCTTCTCCTATGCAACTTATTTTTTTCTTTAAGTTAGGTGATGCATACATCTTTGTGTTTATTTGGCCACTGCATTACCTGGATGTAAATGCCTCTCCTCGTCAGAATCCTGTTTGGCTTTGCTGTATTTGCTTCTCCTGTTAACACACAGATATGAGAAAGATTTTAATCCACAGAAAAAGAAAAATGACAAAAAAGACCTTTTTAATGTCTCATTGGTTTCTTTCAGACAGGAATGAATTCTTTGAGATTTAACAATGCCAGAAACTGTGCTCAGATGTATTTTTTTAGATACCAAATTATGCATAATTGCAATATTTTTGCATAAATTATTTGACTTTATTATTATTATTACAACACCTCTTAAAGCAGAATGTTCACTTTCAGAGGCTAATGTAAAAATGTTTAAGTTATTATTAGTAAAAAGAAAAATTCTCAGAGAAATCAGCTGAAACATTTCTACAAAACATACTCCCAGACTAACTGGCATATGTGTGAGTCACGGTGGGCGAGTCGCTGTAGTAGGTCAACAACCTTAAACCTTTTCCACAAAAATGGGTCTGTAAAAATCTGTAAAGCTATTGAAGCTGCACAGAGTGAGAGAGACTACATCATCAAAGCAGAAATGTCTGTTCATGAACCAAGTCCACTGGCCTTTCATCTAAAACCATTTAGAGATTGACAGATAAAGAACAAAAAGGAATGAGGTAGAATGACAGACGAGTAAACAAAAACTCATCAAGTGGCCAAAACCACCCCACCCCTCTTCTAAAAACATCACTCTCTGCCCGTCCACAATGACATAAACGAGCTAGAATGTGCCACCTTCAAAGTTACCATTTCACCCAATCACCTGCTGACCCCTTAGAGCCAACCGCTGACCCCGTTACATGGGTGCAGGTTTGAGAATAGAGGCAATGGAACGACCCAGGACGTTGCCCTAACCCAAGACTCCCTGCTGGGGTTGGGGTCACCTGCCTGTATATAGAAACGGGGGCTCGTCCGGGAATGCACAACTGCTGTTATTGTTTTTCTAAAGCGTTCTGGCGTTGACAAAGTCCCCCAAGGTTTGGGGCTAGAGAAGGAAGAAAAGGTTAGAGGGAGGGAGAGGGGCATATCCACAGGTAGAACAGGAGGAAAGGGCCAGGCTTTAACGCCTGAGTGCTCCGCAGAAGATAGAAATAGCTCTGCCTGCAGGGGTCCATGCCTTCGTGGGAGGAGGCCGTGCCATCAGCCCGAGCGGCCGGTACACGTTTATTTTAGGAACAAGGAGATTATCAGGTGTGCTATCCAAGTACAGAAGCAAGAAACCTTGCAGCTTTGTGTGGGGCTGTAACCCCCCTCCTTCGCCTCCATGATCGAGTGGTTGGTGTCCCCTCGAGGTAGAGAGGAGCAGGCCAAAGGTGAGAACTACTCACAAGGTGTAGTCCTGTCTCCCACTGAGGAAGTGCTTAATGGCTGCTTGGCCAAAACAAAAGCCCCATTCTTTAGCTGGAATTGTTATTTTCACCCTAAATGAGGGTGATGGTTCTCTTTGAGGATGTGAAGATGATTATCTCGGCTGATAATGATACAATGTTAAGCACTGCAAGAATAGATACTCTCCCTGCTGAAAAATCCAGCATTGCTGGTCACCAGCATAAGGTATATTTTGTAAGCTGGTCCCCAGCAAAGGATTCTGGTTGCTGATTTGCAGGTCCCCATCATGAGATGCTAGTTTGCCGGTCCTCAACATGAGAAGCGGGTGTGCTGATAGACAAGCATATGTTGTCTTTTGGGTGCTGATATGATTCCAGCAAGACCACAAAAATACTTGCGTATTTGTTAAAAGATGTTGAAGTCTGTTTGAAGTCACCATTAAGGTGTGTCATTATGTTTCACTACGTGACTTTTAGTTGGGCACTTGGCCCTTGACTTTGGTTTAATTAATTCTCTTTCAGCAATTGTTGAAAGTGCATATTTCATGCTCCTGTCTGCGATGACATACCTTTTACTATGTACACTTTTTAAGATCAGTGACTGACATCTGGATTTTGACATAGGAGTTCCCAGTTGACTACTAAATTCTTTAAAAACAGCAACCTTCAATTTTGAGTGTTCATTATCAATAGCTCTTTCTTAACAAGTGCTCTTCTCATAACTCCTGTTATTGAACAAACTGCTTATGATTATGCTTTTGTTTTGTAATGTACACAAGCTCTTTTTAAATGATTTGTGTACAGATCCTTTGAGACAGGAGACAAATCCTTTGATCCTTTAAAACGTTTCACCTGTTTCAGTTTTTACTTTGTTTAAAACTTCATTAATGTATTAAAAATAGAATTATGCAATACAAAAAACAAGCTTGTACCCAAAACACTGCTTGCTTGCATACAGACAGCTGGTCTACTCACACTCAACCCTGCAAGGCCAGCTTCACCAGCTCGGTTTTGATGGAGGACTGGTCCACCAGTTAGACCAGGACTATACCAGCATAAACCAGCCTGGACTAGCACTATACCAGCACAAACCAACATAAACCAGCCTGGACCAGCATGAAATTCATGCTGGTTTATGCTGAATTTTTCAGCATGTCTCAGGAAACTCTGATCGGACACAAAGGGAGGAGGCCTTCAGAAAGGGAAATGTAGCTGATGATAGTAAGAGCGTAGCTGACAGAGTTTGCAAAGAAAAAGTTGTTTGATTAAGGTAAAGCATGCATGACATTTCGCCCGTGGGAGTATGACAGCTGCTCTGATTGAGTACGGTACACAGACGTACACGTACGTGCACATGCACCGTCCTCCCTTGGGAATGGTACATGTTCCCTACGGATTCCAACACATGTGACACAGAGACCCGTAGCGGCACAGCACAGACTAATCAGGCAGAGCTGCCAGTGGCCTGTCACAATACTACTACCTACACCACAGGAAAAAAGAGAGCGAGAATGCTGGAAAGAGAAGGAGGAAGAGCCGTGAGAACCAGACTGATGGACAGGTAGAGAGAGGGGAAGACAGCAGGAGAACAACAGATAGAAAGACTGATAAAGGATGACAGACAGGGTGAGGGAGAGGTGACGGAGACGCCCACAGGGACGGGGGAGAGATGGAGGAATGCTTCCTGTTTCAGACAGTATCTGTGAGATGAATGACACTCAGTTGGGATGGGTGGCTTACCTGCGGCTGATGATGAAGACTCCGATGAAGATGAGTAAGAGAATCACGCTGCCAATCACAGACACCAGCAGCACAGTGGAGTTGGCACCATCCCCGATAATGGGAGAGGGAACTGAGAGGAAAAACAAAATTAAACTTCATCTTAAATATATAATTCTCATTTGGAGTGTCAGATTAAATTCCTCAGTTAGCCTAGTTTCATCAGAGAGGAACAAATCCTGTTTCTTTTAAATCGTTAAAACTCAAAAACATTCCACTCGCTACAGAGTTTGCTTTAAAGTGCTTTTAAAAATACTAGCGACTTTGTAGTGAGCAAACAAAGAAACTATCGTAAAGAAAAGGAAAACATACACATAGGCTATAATTATGTTACTTTAGAGAAATAGTTTCCGGATGAATGGTTGATCCACCCTAAAATTCAACAAAAGTCTCTAATTGTGGAAACAAAGACTTGTCATTGTTGGCTCACTAACACGCACACAGAAACTTACCTGAGTTGGTCATGAACTCGAAGGGGGCACTGAAGTCTCCGTAGCCAGCAGCGGTGCGGGCACGCACATGAAATACATAGGACGTGAGCGGGCTCAGGCCTTTGATCTCAGCACTTCGGGACGTGGTCTTCATTATGCGATAGCTGCGCTCATTTTGATCCTGATTGGATGAGAGAAACAGGAAATGTTGAACCAACTCGTGGGATTGGTCATTAGGATTGTTTTATTTGGGATCAAACCCTGATAAAACAAAACGGAAGAGGGATTTGTTTAAGGTCTGACACAGAAACTACAGCCAGGCTTTTGTAGGGAAAACCGCAGCCTTGTTGTACAAAAACGAGGTTGCCATCTTTGTTTTCACTCGCTCCCTTGGGTGTAACCTGAATTTGCTTGTTCAAAATTCCCCCGTTTCATCACTACATCCAAACCACTTAAACAATGTCGAGTTTGAACCAAAAAAAGCAAAGGAACTAAGTTTAATTATTTTTTTTATAATGTCCCCTAATGTTTAGCTTGTAATTGTTGGATCACAAAACAAGAACCTTTGTGTCTTGGTGTGTGTGTGTGTGTCAGAGTGTGTTTGCAATGGAAAACATCAGCGTGTAAGGGAAAGGAATCTGACCACTGCTGCAATCTGTAATCAGTCAGCCAGAGGAAGACACAGCGGGAGTAGAGAGGGGAGAACGTCGTTATCCTCTCTCTATCCCAATGGTCCACATGCTCCACCCTAGATCTGTCCATCCACCCCATGCTGTTCTGACCTGCTGGTTCACCAGTCGCCTGCTGCGAGTGTGAGTGAGTCTGGTCTGGCCATGAACTAAAAGACAGCTCTCTCATTTTGATGTACAGTACCTGACATCATACGGCTCATGTTAAGGACTTACACGTTGATTGCTACACCTTAAAGGGAGCCTATTATGCAAAATTGACTCTATAAGGTGTTTGAACACAGATGTGTATGTAAACAACCAGACTATAATGGTAAAAATCCACCCACTCCTTTTTTTATAATCCTCATAAATCATAAACTCTCCAAATGAGCATTTCCAGATTTCCGCCCACGACTGCTGAAAAACCCCGCCCTATTAGCTTAGCTCCTCCCCTGAGTGAGATGCACACAGTCCACCATGTTTATTTCCTCGCCAGAGCATTTACAAGCAGCATTCAAGTAAGAAATGTATTCTTATTAAAGCTACTGAAGTTATTCAGTCAAGAGCAGTAAGTAATTTTTAGTTTTTCTTTTGTTGTTTAGAAAACCAAATATAGACTGACTGTTTAGACTGATATGGCTTTAAAACACATGCAAATAATTAAGTTTCATGATAATGAAGAATTGCAATGTCACGTGAGCATAACTGCAATAGAGATGTTTTTTTTTTTTTTTTCGTTTTTGGCAGAGTATCCGATGCATGAGCTGTACAGGCTCCACCCTCTTCTGGAAAGGGGGTGGGGAGCAGCAGCTCATTTGCATTTAAAGACACATGCACGAAAACAGCATGTTTTCCTTCCACTCAAAAATGGGCATTTACAACAAGCTATAATAAATGATCTGTGGGGTATTTTGAGCTGAAACTTCACAGACACATTCTGGAGACATCTTATATTACATCTTGTTAAAAGGGGAATAATAGTTCCCCTTTAAACCATAATTTCAAAGCAGCATATTTCCCATTTATAGTACCTGACAAGTGAGTGACGTCACAAGGCCTAATCTTGAACTACATTTCCAGAAGTACATCCCTAATGCTGTCAGGAATGAGGAAACTCCTAAAAAAAGACCATCTTAAACCAGCTTGGATTGCAAAATTGAATCCAATCAGCATAGTTTTTCTGGTGAAGCTGGTTGACCAAGCTTTCTGGTTAAGAAGCCTCAGTGGGCTGTACGCCAAAATACAAAACACAGCATATGCTGTTGACCACATATGCTAGAAATATCTCATCAGGGCCAACTTTTGGAAACTGCTTTCCCATGAATCATCTCACCTTCTCGTAGTACTTGACCTCGTACTCAAGAATGACTCCGTTTGGTCTCTCGGGTTGCTGCCATGCCAAAGACACAGCGTGTCTAGTGATGTCCTTGGCCTGGATGGTGGTAACCGGAGAGGGAGCTGGAAGAAGAGAAAAACACAAAGAGAAAAAGCTTAGTGTTGCTAGGAGCACCCCGACCACCTAGCTGTTTGAAAGAAACATAAACACGTTAGTGCCATAAAGTAATGAAAAGGTATGAGATTGGAGATGTTTATGCTGTCAAACTGAGAAAACCTAAAAAAACAACAACTAAACGTTGGAAGCTACACAGGTTAGTAGTGATTACAGCTTCGCAACTCCCAGAAAAAGGATGGATCACCAAAGTGACTATTTCACCATCATCATTACGGATTCACTATGAGAATCAGACAAGTGCTTCTGCCTCTTTTCCTCCTCTCATAATTCCTCTTTGCTACTACAGAAGGTTCATTGATGTAGTCATCTAGGGAGCATATTCTTATCTGTAATCTTTAGGGTTTTATCAGTGACACTCTACAGTTGCCAAAGGGGAATTTAAGCCAGACCCTGAGACGATTCTGGCCTAGTTTCTCAGCACAGATGAAAATTATAATTAGAAACAGATCAGTGTTCAATATTTAACTTCTATTAACTTGTTTTTTACATTTCCTGTTGAAAATCGGGAAAACATGTTGCTATGCAGTGACTGACACCTTGTTAGAGAGCCCGACACCCATGCCGCGGACCCGGGTTCGAGTCCCGCTTAGAGCGGGCGGTTCGAACAGCAGGGGTTACACAAGAGAAATGTTATATTGTTACCAGTGTAATACTGATATGGCCCTTAGCAAGCACCAATAGAGAAAATCAGATCTGGCTTCAATGCTGTAGGGCATAACCCCGATATATGGGGTCATAAAAGCTAAGAACAGACAGTCAGGAGCGAAGGTCTGTTTGAAGAGATTTCTCTACAGGTGTGATGGCTATTCAAATCAGAGTTCACCAAGACAATGATGGAGAGAAAGACACTTGGAAGACCCCACACTACACACACAGTCCCCAAAGCCAGACAAAAAGGCACTTCCTGTCTCACACTTTCTCAAGAACCTGAAATTAAACACCTTGTAAAAGTTAACAGTCCACTCAGCGCAAACAAATGGGAACAGCCAACAAACGCACATACGCGCAATTTGACCCGACACGCGGTTTAATGTCATAAAAATCCATTCTGACAGACACAGGCAAGAAGTAATTAGAAATTTCTCTGTGGTGATATAAGACAGAGTACTTTCACAGACGGGAAGCTGATTACCGAGCTGATGACTGTGTTCGGTGTTAAAATCAACACATCAGCCTGTGACCAGATCACATGACGACATCATCCTGGTATTTAATGAAGTCATAACAGTGGGAATATCATATTTAACAATAACTCGTGAACATAAACCACACACTTACCCGCTTGGTTAGTGGTAACCGTCACAGACACTGCCTGTTCCGGTCCAGGACTCTGCTTGGAGACCCCATTGACGGCCCAGATCTCAAAGGTGTAGTTGGTGTGAGCCTGCAGGTCGTTTATGGACACCCGGGTGGCGCGAAGGCCCAGCTGCTGAGGGGAAAAATGGATGCCGTTGCCACAGGGCTGACAGCGCTGGCCGTCCGAGCTGCACCGCTTGCATATGACGTTATAAGCAAGGTCTTGCCTGCCACCGGAGGACGCTGGAGCCGTCCACTCCAGGTTCACAGAGGTCTCGTTCACATTGGAAATAAGGTGCTGAGGAGCAGATGGGGGCTCTACCAAAAGACAATAACACAGTTTAGAGATACTATGACAAAATATGCATGTGATTTATGTTTCATTTCTGCTACAGTGATGTCTGGAAGTTTCAGAACAAACAAAACAGGATTATGACTGTGGCAGAGATTGATCTCAAAATACACCCTTGGCAAGGGAATGTTCAATGGCAAACAAACACACACCCTTTTATTGCCACTGCAGGCAGATGATGTTACAGGCTATGACGGATACAAGTCTGTTTATGTGCTTGTGTGCATTAGCGCTGTTTTTCTCCGTGGTGTTTTCGTAAACCAGGCGCTGCTGAATTTAAAGATAATTACATTTATGACAAACCAGCACCACAGGCGACGCAGTGCTAGCTGTGCAAAAAGGAAATACACTAAACCCGCGCGCGAGAGAGAAAGAATGAGAGAGAGAATGATTACATCTCCATAATTGAGCAACTTGCTGATAGGGATCTCATAAATGCTAATTTGGTCGCCCTCGCTGCCATTTCTGGTATAGCAAAGCAATGACGTTTTTGTCTCTAAAATCAGCAGTATCAGGTTGACTTTCTCATAAAATCTGCCCTGAGGAACATTTTATTGCTCAGGAGTTGCTCTTTTATTGCTCAGGAGACTTAATTGAGTCCTCAGGTGTGTTATATTAAAGTATTAAGAAACTAGAATTCCCTCAGGTTTCTTCCTGAGGAGAAAGAAACATAGAAAGAAGTGTTACATGGATGAGAAAAGTTTGAGTTCAGACTGAAATCTAAACACTTTGGTATCTTGACAGCACAGTTTGAGACACTGTTGCAGTCTCTTTTGAAACTTCTTTTTGAAATTGTTAAGGTCTTCATTAACATGACAAAATCTGAAAGGCAAAAGAAATCCACCTTATTTTTCAACGTGGAAGTAAGCAAATTCTTGTGAATGTGTGAGACTTCCAATTCATTAGCCGCAATAGGTAAATAACTAGAAGTATATAGTAAAACTATTTGTACTATATAATTATATATATATTTCTGACTATATATCAAGCAATTCTGACTTTATAATGTGCAATTTTGACTTTATAACTCGCAATTCTGACTTTAAAACTTGCAATTCTGACTTTATATCAAGCAATTTTGACTTAACTTGCTATTCTGACTTTAAAACTTGCAATTCTGACTATATATCAAACAATTTTGACTTTATAACTCGCAATTCTGACTATATATCAAACAATTTTGACTTTATAACTCGCAATTCTGACTTTAAAAGGTTGCAATTCTGACTTTATAACTCGCAATTCTGACTTTAAAACTTGCAATTCTGACTTTATATCAAGCAATTCTGACTTAACTTGCTATTTTGACTTTATAACTCGCAATTCTGACTATATCTCAAGCAATTTTGACTTTATAATGCATAATTCTGACTTTAACACTCGCAATTCTTGACTTTATATCAAGCAATTCTGACTTAACTCGCAATTCTGACTTTATAATGCATAATTCTGACTTTATAACTCACAATTCTGACTTTATAACTCACAATTCTGACTATATATCAAGCAATTTTGACTTTATAATGCATAATTCTGACTTTAAAACTTGCAATTCTGACTTTATAACTCGCAATTCTGACTTTATAACTCGCAATTCTGACTTTAAAACTTGCAATTCTGACTATATATCAAGCAATTTTGACTTTATAACTTGCAATTCTGACTTTAAAAGTTGCAATTCTGACTTTATATCAAGCAATTCTGACTTAACTTGCTATTTTGACTTTATAACTCGCAATTCTGACTATATATCAAACAATTTTGACTTTATAATGCATAATTCTGACTTTAAAACTCGCAATTCTTGACTTTATATCAAGCAATTCTGACTTAACTTGCAATTGTGTTTATATCTCGCAATTCTGAGAAAAAATTCAGAATTGTGAGATAAAAGTCGCAATTACCTTTTTTACTTTTTATTTCATGGCGGAAATAAGCTTCCATAGGATTGGCATGAAATAAGTGTCTCATTTAAATTTCATTGCTTTCACGGGAAAAACAACTGAAATACTCAAAATAAAGCGCATTTCCTCATCTACCATTGGCCAGACAAGAAGATCCCGCCTCCAACTCACACCACTGGTTAAGCCAAAGCTGGCATAAGTAGCTGTGATAGACAAGAGTACTTTAACTATAAAGAAACTCCCTTTCATCTTTAAAAGATCTCATGTGAGATGTTTTTCATTCCTGTGGGTGGTCTCGAGCGCCACACGTTCAACATTAAACTCAAAGAAGTGAGTGAAGAGGACAAACATTCAAACAGGATGCATCTCATTATCCCTCCTTGAGATCTCCCCATATGGCAAAAGCCATTTTAAAATATCTCCATATCCTCCAAATCATTTAAACACTTCAAACACATATCTGACCCAGGTCTGGATTAGATTGAATTCCTCCTGGCTGAGCTTTAAGTGTAAATGGTCTTTAAACTCTGTTTAACCTGTATTAAGTATGTGGCTGCCGTACCCACCCGGCAGACCGGGGTGAAGCAAGCGCGCTCCCACAGTGGCTCGGTGCCACACACTCCGTGATTGACAGGAGCTGATTAAGTCGACTGGCTTCGCTGCATTTTAATACGATAAAGGTGAGAGAGAGGCAAGCGTAATGGGGTCGCTTCTCTCGCGCCTCTTCGCTGCCTGCCTGTCTCCTCACTCGCTTTTTTCCATCCCTTGCTACCTAGTGCCTTTTTATCTCATTTTTTCAATGCAGCTTTTAGCTGTTGAGTGTGTGACGGCTGCTTGTGGGTGAACGACAGACGGTGATATGAAAGAGAGCTCCAATTAGAGACGCGAGAAAGACAATCCGATACGTAAAATGGACGCCCGATAGGTGCACGAGAGCCCTCTCCCTCCCCCACCTGCCGTCCCTGATCATTCAGATCTGGAAAACCTATTAAATCTGACACCATGACCACATCTGGCCTGGGTGCCTCTCTGCCCCTTTCCCAGAGATCTTTAATATATTTATCACGTTACGCTTTTTAGATCACCCCGGCCTAAGCATGTGAGTGCACAAACGTGAGAAAGATTTGACGTGTGTGTTCGTTTTTTACGATTAACCGTGTCGTCTTGGCTCAGAGCTGTGAGTGCGCTGGTCTCTATTTAACGAGCAGAACACTGTTATCAAGTCTATGACTCACCTCAGGCTCTGACACACATATCTATCTTTACTCATCATGACAGGGATCCTCCCAACCACACACACACACACACACACACACATTTTCAGTCAGTCATGAAACTTTTTGATTAGACAATGCAGGAATAAAAGACACAAAATAACATCCGCTGCAATTAAACGTCCAATAATTTGTCACTGTCAAGTGCAGTTTTTTTTTGTCCTTAACTTTGCAAAGTAGCCTTTAGGAAAACAGCTCCACTGGTGTGTGAAGTGAACAGCTGCAGTCTGGTACAAATCCATGCAGGCGGTGCTGGTTCTCCTGACTGATATGTGCTTCCTCAGTTCAAAATCCCTGACCTTGTCTAATGATTACTCGTGTCCAGGGTGGTTTGTTTACGTCTGTGTTTTTAGCCTCACACAGCCCGGCTTTTGAGCACGAGCATAATCTGGTCTGCATTTGATTATTCTGGCCAAGAACAGCACACTTAAACAGGAAGAGACCATCTGTAAACCCTAATGTTCAAAATAATGAATTGGTTTGAGTATGGCAAACTTAGATTAAACAAATTAGTTCAGTCAAATGAACTTTTATGGGTATTTAGAATTTTTTTTTTGAGTTCACAGAACTTATGTATTTTAAGTAGTCTGAGCTGTTTCATTGTTTTGAGTTTTATGAACTAATTTCTTTTAATTTAGATGAACTTAAATTTAACTGAAACTGGGCCGGGATTTCTATTTCCATGTGGCTTGGCCATGGCACTCAAAAATTATTATTGTAATATAAGTTATAACTATTTAAGTTTCTGCTAATAGAAATGTTTAAGTTGAGAATACTTAGTAATTTTAAGTTAAATGAACGAATTAGCTTACTCAATATTTTAAATTAAGAGCAATAAAAATGTACAAAATAAAAGTCTTCAAAAATAAAAATTAAAATTAAATAAATCAAAAGGTCTTCGTCAGACAAAGTAACCGATTCAATTTACTATTAATAGTCACAATTGAAAAAAATAAATAATACAAAATAGAAAATGCCAGTTCTGCTCACTTAAACTTTTCTTAACCTAAAAATGTTGATGCAACTGATTATTTTTTTAATTTATTTTGAGTTTTGCCAACTTGTTTGGGTTTACGGTGTAGCTAAAATGTAAAATTTCAGACATTTAAAGGTGGGTAATTATGAAATGTCTTTAAACTTTTCCATTACATATTTCTAACAAACTCAAATTTAGCATGTTTTAAAACGTTCAAATGTATTCAAAATAAAACAATAAATTGTAACAATTAGATTTTTGCGAAGTCAGACAAACTAATTTGTCCATCATGTCTACACTATAATTTTTAATTGAGTACAGTTTTTTTGAAAGAAATTAATATTTTTATTCAGCAAGGATGCCGTGACAGTAAAGATGAAAATGTATCATGTTATAAAAAGTATTCAATTTAAAAAATACGCTGTTATTTTGAACTTTTTATTCATCAAAGAATAAAAGTATCAGAGTCAGTGTCGGGGAAACTTTTAAAAGTAATGCGTTACAATATTGCGTTACTACCTAAAAAACAAACTAATTGCGTTACTTAGTTACATTTTGTGCAAAGTAATGCGTTACATTACTTCTGCATTACTTTTACTCACTTGGGCTGGGCTTGCTTGTTTGTTTTTTAATACAATTTAATTAAAATTAATTTTTTTTTGTTTTTTTTTTGGCAAATGCAAATGCCTTTTCACATCAAAAGTGAAATGAATAAGCCTAAAGCTGAAGGAAATGCAAATTCAACCCATAGAGTAGAGGGCTGAATCTGTTTTCTTGCAAGTGAGATGAATAAAAGCATGTTCACATTTAGTCTAGAAGTACAATAACCATCATATTCACACAGTGAACACAACACCTCTGCGCTTTATTTCTCTCAACGCGAGGACAGGAGAGCTGTCAGTGAGTAAATGAGAAAACAAACTAAGTTGTGTTACTTATTTGAAAAAGTAACTCAGATATTTTGTAAATTTAATGTGTTACTTTACTAGTTACTTGAAAAAGTAATCTGATTATATAACTCGAGTATATTTGTGATCACCTCAATGCTGATCACAACTTCCGGAAAAAAAAAGATATGAACTGTTTTCAACATTGATTATAATAATCATAAATGTTTCTTGAGCAGCAAATCATCATATCAGAATGATTTCTAAAGGATCATGTGACACTGAAGACTGGAGTAATGATGCTGAAAATTCAGCTTTGATCACAGGAATAAATTGCATTAAATCAGTTATTTCTAAATCGTTTACGTCAGTCGTTTTTTGATCAAATAATGCATAAGAGCAAAAGAGACTTCTTTCAAAAGCATTTAAAAATCTTACCAACTTTTGAACAGCAGTGTAAATCGGACTACAGTTGTCAACGGACACATGCCCCTGATGCACCATGTGTATATATATAGAGTTAAATGCACTTACGTGTGCAGGGCATAGAGGCAGGGTCCGTCTCAGACCTGAAGAAGCCTTTTTCACAGGCACAGGAAGTGGATCCCTCCCTCACAGAGTAGCTGTGCAGCGGACACTTGGAGCAGCTGTCGTCTGTAGCCAGAGCTCTGTAGTAACCGATCTTGCAGGCTGCAAAGAGAGAAACTGAGACGTTAATGATCATAAACTATTAAGTTTTGAGAAAAAAAAAAAAAAACTCTGGCTATCATAAAGACACTTGGAGTGTGTGTGTTCATGTCAGGCCTGTGAAAGACACTGTAAGGGTGTGGAGTGTCTGAATGACAGACAGCAGTGCACGACTTTATGACACTCTAATGAAGAGAGGAAGTGATACCAGAGGAATGCACTGTCATTAATCCTAACACCCGAGCCAAGCCCTCGCCCTCGCTCTCTCAGCATTTGTTCTCTAGCTCTGATTTCTCTTTTCAAGTTTGCCCGCTTTCTTTTATTTCTCGTCCATTTTTGTCCTCTCTCCAGCTTTATTCTTTCCCTCCTTTGTTTGTTTGTCTTTTTACTTCCTTCTTTCTTTTTCCGTTGCTTCTAATATTCCACACACACAAACACGCAGCATAATTTCCTATTTATGGTGACAGAGACAAAGGAATGCTTTGAGGTCTTTTATTGACTTTTTTTTTCCTCGACAAAGCCATCGATACCCGCGGATAGCATTTGAACGAGAATAAAGCCGCACAACTTATGACATTTATCTAAGAGTTTATTGATCTGTAGATAGTTTACAGATGTGTTTCCCTAAAAGGCCCTATCACGCTCTATCACAAATCATAATAATGCCCTTAGCGATAATCATACATGCTCTTAGCAAAGCATTATGGGAAAGAAACACAAGGCTTTTATATGACAAATAGGACAAACAAGCTTTCGTGTGTCGAGAGGATGGGCCGTAAAGGGCAGTTAGATTGGGCTTTGTGTGCCATTCACTTACATTCATATGAATGAAAAATATTTGCCTTTCACTGAGTACAAAAGTTTGGGTTTGGTGAACTCTGACCTGAAAGTTTGCAACGCAGAAAGACGTTAGACCAAGAGAGGATCTGAACGTCATGGACTGGCACATTGTGTGAAAATCAAACATGGGGGAAACTCTCATTTTTGTGGTTTTGCATTAGTATAAATATGAAAGAAAGTAAACTTCAGTTAAGACGACGCTTTGATGGTTTGCTATTTTGTCAAAAAATATTAATAATTTAAGAAATAATAATAAAATTATTAACATATTTCACTTAATAATAATTAAAAATGTATTTAATAACTAAAAAAAATAAATAAATAAATAATGAATAATAATCTAAAAAATAAACATAAAATAAAAAACACACCAAAAGTTAAAAGCAATACATTTAAAATAGTTTTACAGTGAATTTAAGAATCAAATGTGCAATATGAAAGATAAACATGAGTTTTGAGATCTGAAAAACAATTACATTTAACGGTATTATTAAATTATATTATTTTCATTATTATCTTTATTCGTATCATTATTAGTGTTTTTATATATTAGCATTAATTAAGTGCTAGATGATGGAAAAGTGGCATATACTGATAAAAAATAAAATAAAAACGAAAGAAACTAAATAAAATAAAATAATAATAAAAATAAAATAAAATAATAATGATAATGATAATGAAAATGAAATAAAAAATAAAATAATAAAAAATAAAATAAAATAAAATAAAATAAAATAAAATAAAATAAAATAAAATAAATCCTGAACCGGTACATCACACATCATACTGTTATGGAACATGACATCATATCCGGTTTCCTATATTTGCTGCTGAGAAATAATTTTTCATACTGAAAATAATCATTAAATTCTATCAATTTCATTAGTATCATTATTAGTGTTTTATAGTATTTATAGCACTCATTTTTATAGCATTTTATCAGCATTAATCATGCGCTCGATGATGGAAAAGTGCCATATACTAAATAAGATATAAAACCCTGAACCGGTAACAATATATCACGCATCATAATGTTATGGAACATGACATCATATCCAGTTTCCTATTTTTGTTGCTGGGAAATCATTTTTCATACCTAAAATCTAGTGCGACTGTCCCTTATAAGTGCAAATAGAAGTGCATATTAACCTGATCGTTAAAAAAACAATCTGACAGTATTTTCGCTCCAAGCGAGGACAGAAAAGTTTTCTGCTTTTGATTGACAGGATGTACTTCAAACAAGTGTCCCTCATCACTCTCTGCCTCGTTCTCTCTTATTTTCTCTCTTTGCCGGCCAATTCTTTTAATCTCACATAAGTGTCAGGAACCCCGGGGCCGCATTAGCGCTCGCCCTCGGGAATCACCACCTTCCACTCCTCCGTTTCATCTCTCTCTCCATCACAGGCTGCCCAGGGGCCAATCACTCGCAATCAGCCGCAACAGCGTGCTTGATCAGAGCGGAGGGTTAACATACATCTTCTGAGAGGAGATTAACACAGTTTTGTCATCTTCTAAACAGGATCCATAAAACAACAGCAGGGATGGAAAGATAGGACGAGCTCGGGGAGAAGAGATGGGTCGCGACCTCTGCCGGACGGCGGGCTTTGTTGCCGTGCGTTGGAGGGGAAGGATGGGAATTAGAGCGAGAGGCTTCATCTGATCAGCTTTGGTTCATCTTAACACCAGCTGGAGGACAGAGTTAATTGAAGAGGGGAAGCTTAACACCACGGTAGGAGACTGGAGGTGTGTTCGGGAGACCAGAAGACGGTCTTGTTTATGAGCGAATGCAGTCTCAAGCACTTAGGATATCTAACACCCTCCACCTGCTTAAGAGCCCGAGTGTTTTCTCAGTCCCAGACCCTTACGGTGGACGACCAGCTGTCCTCTCGCTTCCTAAGATCCCTCAGGAGACTCCTGGATTCCATTCCACAGGCAAATCTCGTCCCCCCTACGGATCTGACCTTTCCACTCTCTCTCCATGAAGCCTATGGCCAATGGGCCGGACAATAGCAGGACAATCACGGTCTCATTGTCCACTCCGGTGGACGATTGAGGAGATGAGCTTACTGCCTGTGACATAATAGGGTCGTAATTACCAGCCCATGCCCTAATATTCAGGGTCAGCGCTCTCGTCCCGACGTCTCAATGAAGACACTGTCTCAAACCGAGCTCTGAATGCTTTCTACAGGCTTTAGACCTTAAAACAGTCACCTGTTGTCTTCCACAGAGAGACAAAACGCAGGGTGGAGTTGAGGACAAAGGCGGATAAGGCATTGTGTTGGGAAGCCAATGAATTATGGAATTCTGCGAGGTATGTGTGGCGGTTTATGAGTATTGAGAGATGTTCCAGACGGGACAAAAGACTTCAATTAGATTCGTGTAATCCGAGAACGTTTGGTTAGAAGCGGGACATCAATATAGACACTGGTGGTTTCCATTCAGATGATCGCAAATAAATAAATAGCGGACAAAGAGGTAAAACTGCAGGAAAAATAAACATGTGAGGAGAAGTGGAAAGAAAAGAACGGGACAGGAAAATGAGAGGGAATGAGCTTCAGCACTGGGTGGTCTTCAGAGTGTGTGTCCTTCAGGAAATTCAACACTGACTTCACTCTGCCAGGTTATATTTCTCTCCTCTCACACACAAGTCAAGTGTGACTCCCTCCGTCTCTATCTCCGTTTCTTGCCCTTTTTTCCCTCCACCACATCCTGCAACTCCGGAGTGATTAAAAAATAATTCAATTAAAAAGTAATAACAATGGATAGTAAAAAAGTTGTGGATTTAATTTATGCAAAAGTTTTCGCACATTTCACTGTAAACCCTAACGCTCGAAATACTTAATTGGTTTGAGTTGAACAAACTCAATTTAAACAAATTAGTTCAATCAAATGAACTTTTATGAGAATTTAGAACTTTATTTTTCTTTTGAGTTCATGAAACGGACACATTTGAAGTAGTCTGAACTGTTTCATTGTTTTGAGTTTTATGAACTCATTTCTTTTAATTTAGACAAACTTAAATTTACCTAAAACTGGGCTGGGATTTCTATTTCTCAGCATGTTTTACCACGAAATTTTAAGTTTTAGTGTATAAATTAACTTATGCAAAAAATTCAAGTTAAAAGCAATTAAAATATATGAGTATAGAATTGAAATCTGCCAGTTCTGCTTACTTAAACTTTGAATTTCTTAACTTAACTCATTTTTTTTAAAGTTTTGCCAACGTATTCAGGTTTACAGTGTACATTTACTTCTTTAGGCATTATCCCATAATCACAACAACATATGTCGATGGAAACCCAGCTAATGCTGCTCATAAACACTTTATAAGATGGGAAATTGATTAGAAATTGAGCATATTGGACATTATTTGCTTCTGCTCTGAAGAAGAAGAAGAAGAAGAAGAAGTCTCTTTTGCACACACACACACACACACACACACACACACACACACACACACACACACACACACACACACACACACACACACACACACACACACACACACACACAGACTTGCCGAAAGCAGAGAAAGTGAAGTCGAGACCTGTGGGTTTGCGTGAGCTAATGGCTAACATATTTATGACACTTTTATGATGCTGGCTTATCTCTGAAGCCACTGCTCCAAAAGGATCAACAGAGGCTAATCCACCTCACGTACACACACACACACACACACACACTCACACACACACATTATCTCACGGGTTACAAGTTTTGTTGGAATATCAGGGCCTTTTCATGACATTTATGTAGTTTATAGCCTTTAATGCAGTTCCTTTCCCCTTTTGTCACCTCACAGGCTTATGTTACAAAAGCCTCTAAGTGCCGTCTGAAATTTTCTTCTAAAATAAGCATTTTTTTCAATGAATAGGACCTATTAATTGCCATTAAAGTGGAATTAAACACATACGAGCTTGATAAAAGTGCTTATTTAAGAAGACCATTTCAGACGGCACTTAGAGGCTTTTGCATCTGAAGTCTTCATATATATATATATATATATATATATATATATATATATATATATATATATATATATATATATACATACAGCTATGGAAAATTTCTGATTCCAAGTTCAGAAATCAATGTTAAGTGGTTTTTAAAAAATAATCTTAATTTTTTCCATAGCTGTATATATATATGTATATATACACACATTTGTTACTAAATACTCTCTAAATTTTATACAAACATATATTGGCATCACAACAGCCACTACTCAGTTGACCACTGGGTTATACTTAAACAAAATTCCCCAAATTGTCTTTTTTTTAACTTTTCGAACACTGCTTTCACTTTTTATCACTTTTATGGAAGCTTGTTTCCACCACTAAATAAAAGGTAATTGCGAGTTTTTATCTCACAATTCTGACTTTTTTCATGCAATTGTGAGATATAAACTCTCAGATATAGATATAGTTGCAATTCTGACTTTTTTTCTCGCAATTGCACGTTTTTCTCATGCAATTCTGACTTTATATCTCACAATTCTGACCTTTTTTCTCAGAATTTTGAATCTCGAAATTCTAACTTTATAACATGCAATTGCATATTATAAAGTCAGAAGTATAAACACACAATTCTGTGAAAAAATGTCTTTTTTTCCCTCACAATTGGACATTATAACATGCAATCTCACAATTCTGACTTTATAACTCATAATTCTGACTTTATATCACTCATTTCTCACTCAAAAAACAGAACGGGGAAAAACGACATGATTATCATCTCTGCCCTCCAGCAGGAACACACCAATTCCCTCATCGATCGGTTTCCTTCTTCTGCTTATTAATTACATCTGCAGTGACTGATACCTTGATCCACTCACTGCATTCAAACATCCCTCATCGCTGCAGTGTATGTGTGTGTGTGTGTGTGTGTGTGTGATTGATGCGGCTCAAACCCCTGAGAAGCGTGTTTGTCAGCGAGAGGCCGAGCTGCGTCAAACCGCACTGACTTTAATCTCCATATATTCGCCTAGGTTTATTTATCGCTCTTCTGTCTGTCTCTGCTTCTCCGTACCCTTCTCCTGCCCTCTCTGATCCCCTGAACCTGTCAAAAGTTTCCCAAAACTTTTCTAAAGACAGTCCCAAGGTCTCACCGAAGGCAGAGGCGAAGCACACAAAGGACGAGTGTTAACCTTTATGCGCGAGGTAAATTATTACGCGGCCATCTGCTGTACAGAAGTGTGTGAGTGTGTGTGTTGCTGTATTTTATATAAGGAGGTATACATAAAGCTTTGAAGGAAAAGGCAGAAGGGGGCAAAGCAGCACAGACAACAACTCCGGGGTAGGTCTTTCTGAATCATATCAAGATCCCAGCCAGAGGTTCGGATCTGATAGACAGGAACTCCACCTACACACACTCACGGCATTTCAGGAAGTCTTTATGAAGGCCTGGCTCACGCAGGTGACGAGAACACACTCTTTTCTGCTCTCGGGCCGCGGTGGGGGCAGGGATATGGAGGTGAAATGCAGCTCATTGTCTTGTCTACTGTCCTGTGAGGGGACGGGCAGCTGGGAGAGGCAGGGGGCCAAACATCTCACATTCCTAACAATTCCTGCATAGCAAACAAGGAGGAGCTCCCTGGAAATGTGTGTGGATGTGAAGGGAAGGTTCACACGAAAGATGCAAATTCAGTTGTTATCAATCATGTCGCAGGGATAGATATAGTGCTAGTTATCTAGTGAAATAAGGTGTAGACCAAAATGTATTGTGAACGTGCAATTTGAACTTTCAGGACTAGTGAGATTCGAGAAGTATGGTGGAAAACAACATTTTTGAAGTGAATAATGACTTAAATGTCAGACATTTCTTCAGGCAAAACTGCAGATAAAGCTGCAGAAGACTTAGTATATAGTGTTACTACTTCAGCATTGTGTTTTGTACCTTGGAGAATATTTTACTTTCGTTTTAGCAATTTTTTTATGCATTTTTTTTTTTTTTTTTTAGTATTAATGCATTTTTACTTTCAGTTTGATTTAGTTTTAGTAACTTTAGTACTTAAACAGTTTCAGTTAGCTGCATTTCTAGGAAACACTTTAGTTTAGGGTCCAATTCACACTATTAACTAGACTAGTTAATGCATATTACTAGGATATTAGCTGTTAATTAGTACTTATAAAGCACATATCAATGCTTTATTCTGCATGATCATATTCTACATCCCTTAATCCTACCTAATACCTAAACTTAACTAATTACTGAAAGTTAGCTGATAGTTAAAAAATACTAACTAATAATAAGCAGTAATTAGGAGTTTATTGAGGAAAAAGTTGTACATTTAAAAAAAATGATGTACAAACCCAGTGATTGGGTTGTTTTAACCCAACGGTTGGGTTAAATGTTTGCCTAACCTGCTGGGTAGTTTTATTTAACTCAACTATTGTTTAAAAATGACTGTATTGCTTGAACACCAAAATATGTTGGAGATTAACATTTATGTTTAATAAATGAACATTTATTAATAAGTTAAATTAATAATAATTAAACAATAAACATTTATTAAACTGCTTATTAATAAATGTTCACCTTTTGATTATTATTGTTGCCTCTAGTAATTATGTTTCTGATTTTAATTTCCAACATATTTTGGGTTCATTTTAAGCCAGACATACAGACATTTTTAAACAATAGTTGAGTTAAATAAAACTACCCAACATGTTGGGTAATAATTTAACCCAATCACTGGGTTTGTCCATTTTCAACCCACTGAAATTCATATACCATGGAATACGCATCCAAAAGTACCACACTAAAAGTCCAAACTCTTGTGGTAATACCATGGTATTTTTTTAGTATTTGTCTGTAAAAGCATGGTGCATCCAAAAATACAATAGTACTACTATGGTAAAAGCCCAAAAACATGGTACTACATTCTCCTTGAGGTTTCTCTCGCTCCTTTGTTCTCTTTTCATTACTTTCTCCTTTTTCTCTCTGTTTGTGTCTTTTTCCACTACTCACTTGTGGTCATAATTGCCTCGCTCGGCGGGGCGCAGAATCATTGTCCCCTCACTGCAAAGCCAACATTTTTCCCCTCACTTCCAATGCTCTGGCCTGCAATTGCTTTTCTGGCACTCCATAAACCAGCCCTGTCTGTCTCTTTCAACACATCTCGCAGGCAGGATTACTCTTACAATCATTAGCAAATAGCACTCACTTCAAGCAGGCTTGGCAGTGGGCTCTCTCTGGACCGCTATATTAAATTCTGCAGAGGGGGTCGGGGCGGTGCATTCGCCGTGAACCCTGGCTAAGTGGTGCTCTCTTAAAGAGCTGATGCTGCTGAGAACAGGTCGTGTCCCGTCCACTTGTTTTGTTGGGCGGCCAGACCACAGAGACTGCGAAGGGCTACTCGGGGCTGGGCTGGAGCCAGTAGCGGCGGGACGTGCTTTGACAGCTTATAGTGAAGAAAAAAACACAAACCCCTTAAAGGGGACGTATCATGAAAACCTGAATTTTTCCATGTTTAAGTGTCGTTTAAACACAGAACACTATTTAGAGCCTGAAAGTTGACCCTGGCAAGCTCTTTCTGTCTGAGTGATATTTTGGAAAAAAATATTAAACCATTCACAGCATTTGATCGCAATCATAAACGTTAGCCTGGTTGGCAAACTGGTATGCTATGTATAGTGGCGTCCATACGGGTTTTGCACAAAAGATGAACATGACGGCACATGCTAGTGGATGAGTTGAATCAACTCCACAGCAACTACATCAATTTATCCACTAACCATTCAGAAACGTCTAAAAGTTGTAACTTCTTCCTGAGTCTCTCCATCAGTGTCGACTCCGGTTTGAACAATGTAAGGCTGAACACTTTCCTCATTTTGGCTGCGTGAGATTCTCCAGCTTTGTTGTTGTTGAGCTGTTAAAGCTCCGCCCTCTTCTGAAAAGCGGAGCTCATTTGCATTTAAAGGGACATACACAAAATCTGCGTGTTTTTGCTCACACCCAAATAGGGGCAAATTTGACAAGCTATAATAAATTATCTTTGAGCTGAAACTTCACAGACACATTCTGGGGACGTATATTACATCTTGTTAAACATGTCATAATAGGTGCCCTTTAAGAAATGTACATTTCAAAACCTGAATCTGAGCTACGTCTTATTGGTTTGAGTTTGAGTTCTGCTCCTGATCCTATTTCACTCATGTTATTTCTCTACTAAAATGTAAAATTGTGTTCATATCATGTAATTCTCAAGGTCTTTAAGTTATAGCATTGGTTTTCCATATATAACCTACACAAATGTTGGCCCGTGAGGACCACGGTGAACACAGAAAAATGAAGGTAAGGTCTGTTCGGTGCTGGTTGATGCCAGGGAGGGTCGTGGCCTCTGGGTAGAGATATAGCGCTTGAGAGAGAGAGAGAGGGAAAAAGAGAGATAGAAAAAGGCCCTTATTGATTCTAGGGGCTTTTGACATGCTAATGTTCTCGCTGTCGGCTTCGGTCCCCCACCTCCTCTTAGCCAAGGGCCTTCAAAGGGAGGCTGCCACACAAAGACAGGGAGAATGCACTGTGCTGCCCGCTGAATGGACGCTCTCGCTTAGCGAGCAATCTGTGCCTTATAAAAAACACCAAGAACAGCTCATGACATGGAGAACATTGCACTGGAGAAACTCAAACAGAACGGATAAAATCTAACGGTTTGATTACATGCATCAAATCAGAGCCAAAGTAAGCAGTAACAACTTACAGTGAAAATAAGCAACATTAAGACTCTCTCAAGTGATCCAAAATTCGACGCAGCGCAAGAATTCCAGAATGCACATGCAAAGGGTTATGGGTTGTGGTTACTGTGAATGTGCGGCCACAAGCTCGTGCCTCAGAGCAGAGGTGTGTGCCGACGAGGTGGTGAGCGAGCAGAAAGAGTTTCTGGATTCTCGGATTAATGTCCAGCAAGGGATATTAAAGGGTAAATGTGTCAACACCACGGCAACGATGAGTGAATTACACTTCGCAACAGCCTCTTTTTCAAATGACTGCTTTGCTTTCTGTCACGTGTGTTCGTTTTTGAAGGTTGAGGAGTGCAAACATAAATGAGAGAAATGCATGTGTGGTTTAGGTTGCGAAAGTCTGTGTGTACACACACAAAAATGAGCTGGGAGTCTGTGAGGAGAAACATAACTCGGGTTATTTAAGTCAGCCACATGTGTTAGAGGAGGCATGCAACATTGTAATGCTGTTAGAGGTCGTTTACAGGCCAAGAGGAGTGTGTGTGTGTGTGCTAATTATAAAATACATAAGTTTGCTTTCTTACGATCTTTCATTTAAATGTGTTTTCTTCTCATATCACCTGCTCTGAATATGACTATGAATATGTTTTATTACTCTGCAATGTTGAGTAAGTGATCTGAAACTTTGACAGTCAAGATACAAGATACTCACGATTTAAAGGGGACATATCATGAAAATCTGACTTTTTCTGTGTTTAAGTGCTATAATCGAGTCCCCAGTGCATCTACCAACCCAGAAAACGTGAAAAAGGACAGCCCAGTAACTTTGTTTTGGCTATAGTTTTACCACCGCTTAATCTGCAAGTTTCCACCCATGGCGCCGCCATTTTGTTATGGCAAGAGACAACGGTCTACCATTACCGACAATCCTCATTTTGGCTGCGTGAGATTCTCCAGCTTTGTTGTTGTTGAGCTGTTAAAGCTCCGCCCTCTTCTGGAGGGGGCGGGAGCAGCAGCTCATTTGCATTTAAAGGGACACACACAAAAACGGCGTGTTTTTGCTCACACCCAAATAGGGGCAAATTTGACAAGCTATAATAAATTATCTTTGAGCTGAAACTTCACAGACACATTCTGGAGACACCAGAGACTTATATTACATCTTGTAAAAAGGGGCGTAATTAAAGGAGGTTAAATTAGTCAAGATAAGAGAAAGGAAAAGTAGTAGTTAGATTTGTAACAAGCTACTAAGAAAAAGTAGTTAACTACAATGAAGCTATTAAAGAGAAAAATGTCTAAATATCTAAAATTAGATTATATTTTAAGTAAAAGACTTTATAATTATAATATTTGATTATAAAATATATATAAAGTAATAAATGAATATATGTATAAATCTCGATTAGGATGACTTTTACTAAATTAAAAGAAAAATACTTGTTATAATTGAAACATTTTGCTACAAAACTGAGGTCAAATGCAATGCAGGGACTTTTTTTGTTTCGTTTGTGTGTTTGACAACTGCTTTAGTTGCGATTCAGTGTGATATAAAGTAGTGTTGTCAAAAGTACCGACTTCGGTACCTATCGGTACTGAAATTTTAAAAACGTGACGCTTTGAGCGCTGTTGAGCGGGTTCATAAACGTCTCTGATTGGCCATTGTGTTGACACGCTCATCGGATATGCCTGTGATTGGCTACAATGATCAACGCGTGGGAGCATTTGAAAGCACACGGAAGTGTTTGAATTTGAAAGCGTTTTGAAAGTGGGAGCGCGAGCGATTGAAAGCAGGCGTCTAACAGTGGACCGCGATAGACGCCTGCTTTCAAACGCACCCGTGTGTATCTGTGTAAGCGCTTAGTGAAGAGATTAATTGGTGACTATTTACAACGTTTTTACAGCGTTGATCATTGAAGCCTATCACAGACATATCCGATGAGCCGTGAAAACAACGGCCAATCAGAGATGTTTACGAATCCACTCAACAAACTTTTTTTAAATTTCAGTACCGACTAGGTACCGAAGTCGGTACTTTTGACAACACTAATATAAAGTTTCAATGCATCATTTCGTCACACTGAACTGCTACTTGATGAAAAAGTAACATTCTAAACCGTTTTATAAACCGCTGAGCCACCGTCAATCTAAAAATGTTACTTTGTACTCCTCAAGGACACTGAACAAATCTGTAAATTCACAGTTACTTTTTTGGTGACAATGTGTAGCAACATTTCAATGCTTCTATATAAGGATCTCGTTCGAAATTCCTCTGTGAGATTTACCTCTACAGAACGCTCTTCCTCTTCCCCTCCCGCCTTTCTCTCAGCGCTAACAAAGACATAAAGTCACAACTAATTGTGTTCAGTGACAAACCGAGTGGCTTTTTCCACAGCAGCCGGTCCAATCCACTCTAACCAAAACCCCAGGAATGGAATAAACCCTCAAGTCTAATGGCAAGCATTAGATCCAGCCATGCTTCAGCCCCTTCAAATAATTACCAGTATTAATGTGCATTGTGAAGTCGCCGCCGTGACCCCTACGGGCTAATCACAAGTGTTGCCTTGCATTGTGGAAACAGGTCTGCCGACCCCCGAAATAATCCCATTACTAAGTAATGCTCACCGTTCTCAGCTTAATTGACATCTGTTAACCGACGTCCCATCCTGAAGTGCCGAGAGTGAGTTTTGCGAAGAGCCCTTCAGTCAGGAATCCCTGAGTATGCATGTTTGTGCAATGGAGAGTTCAAAAAGTGCTTTTGAATAACATTTCTTTCATTCAGCGTTTGCATATTTACCTAAGTGAGAAAACACCGAGCCACTTCAGTTCCTGTCATTCATACTGCAGGAAAAAAGTCATTTTGTTCAAACTTCTACAGCACTAAGATTAATTTGAGACATCAATCATCGTGAATCAAACCATTCATATTAGGCTTTCATAAACACTTCATTAGTAGAAAAGAACAACTGCATTCATGAGCTCCATCTGGTGCGTTTGTACAGAGAAAATTTTGGCAGCGTCCTAATCAAACCCGAACACAAAGACGCGCAGCGGCCGCGCTGACTGTAAAGTCTCGCATAAAACAGGTCAGCAGTTTCAACGTCTCTTTCAGAAGAAAACGATGGCTCGGGCCTTCCTGCGTTCGACCTTTGACCTTCTCTGGAAGGAGGCCAACTTAAGGCAGTAACTGATGGGGAGGATCGCATGAAGTAGCTGGGATGGGTGCTCACGTCCACCGTTGATGGACATCTGAACACAAACCCTTTGGCATGAAGCATGTGTGGAGAGCAGCGGCTAAATGGATGCTGGGTTAATCAGGGAGAATGGGAGGACAGACCCTCAGACGGAGAGTCAATACGGCTCGTCCGCACCACTATAGCAGTGATGCTAAAGGAGATCTGTGCTGATCTGAGGGATCCAGACCGCCGGCAGTGAACGTGTGCCAGACGGCGTAATTAAAATATAATTAAACACCAGAGAGATGAGGCCAGCGCTAGCAGAATTTCTCAAAAGGGAACATTAGCAAAAATGTGCTTAGCATGTAGTTTCAACAGACTTTCTTGGGAAATTATGTGAATTTATCAAGGACGCTGGGTAGTTTCTACTTCATCTGGTTATTTCAGGCATTTCGCCTTACAAAAAAAAAGTATCATACTGTGGTACTTTGATATGAACGGTACCATGGGAAAAACACAGGCCATTTACAAGCTACACTTACGTTCAAAAGTTTGGGATCGCTAAGATTTTTTTATGTTTTTGAAATAAGACACTTCTGCTCACCAAGGCTGCATTTACTTGATTAAAAATATGAAAAAATTTGTAATATTGTGAAATATTTTTACAATTTAAAATAACTGTTTTCTTTTTTAATATTTTTTAAACTGTAATTTATTTTTTTGAATTTTCAGCATCATTACTCCAGTCTTCAGTGTCACATGATCCTTCAGAAATCATTCTGATGTGATGATTTGATGCTCAATAAATATTTCTGATTATCATCACTGTTTTCAGGATACTTTGATGAATAGAAAGTTAACTAAACAGCAGTTATCTGAAATCTCTTTTGTAACATTATACACTATCGTTCAAAAGTTTGAGGTCAGTAAGATTATTTATTTTTGGAAAGAAATGTATACTTTTATTCAGCAAGGATGCATTAAATTGATCAAAAGTGACAGTAAAGACATTTAGAATGTTCTATTTAGAATAAATGCTGTTCTTTTCAATTTATTCATCCAATAATCCTGAAAAAAAAAAAATCACTGATAATAATAACAACTGTTCTAGCACAGCAAATCCGCATATTAGAATAAATTACATTTTAAAATATATTCAAAAAACCGTGGTAATATTTTACAATATTACAGTTTTTTACTGTATTTTGGGTGAAATAAATGCATCACCTTCTATTAAAAACATTTTTAAAAAATCTCACCGATCTCAAACTTTTTGTATTTTAAAGAGTACCATGGTATTACCCTGATCCATTCTGTACATTTGCAAACAGTTTGACTAGTAACCCCTGCTGAGAAATGTTAAAATGCCAAAATTAAGTAGAAAATATCTCGTTATAGAAATATGACTGTGAGGGACTGAATCAGACGGCTCAAACAGCATTTGAACGAGCAGCACAGGGCATTTGTCACCTCTAAACTTGCATTATCATGGACGCTTACAGTTCTGTGGGAGGGGGACAGTCACCTCCATCCCTCACCCTTCCCACCAGTTCTGTCCTTCAGGCCGCTTTCCGCACCCGGTGCATCCATCACAACATGACAACTGACGGGCTGCGAGCTGTCAGGGGAGCTTCCGTATGGGAGCACCGGATGATGATAGACAGGAAGAGGTCAAGGAGAACAACACACACATGAGCAAGCAATTGCACACATACAGACAGACCGGAGCGTCTGAACTCCAAAGATTCAAAAGATCTGGATTTAATCATGCGAATCATATTATCCAAATGATTTCAAACACATACAGCATGCTGCCATGATCACAGAGCGAAGAGGACGGACCCAACCTTCGCTCCGTCTCGCTGAAAGGACGAGCCGCCCATTGTCTTTGAGAGACAAGTTTGCTGGCTTTGCATTTCACGGACGAAATATGCAAATGACGTATTTTGTCTGATATCAAAGAGCACCTCTCTGCATCTCTCTTTCCTGGGACAGCTGACAGTCCATTCAGGGGCCGACGGAGGGAGAACTGAGGAGGATCGTGACAGGAATCAACATATGTGCTCGCCATCAAAAGCGAAAAGGAAGTGATGAATATTCATAGGCGGGAGCATTTTGGCAGGCGGCGGCTATTGTTTAACAAAGAAAAGAGCAAAAACGACTCACAGCTGAGGATGATGATTCTCATACACCTGCTCATAATTATGACAGCGAAGAGATACACATGCAAGCCTTTTCTAATTAGACACAGGCAGATGCATACAGGTGCAAAGGTGCAAAGTTTGCAAAGCAACAATAACACATAAGAAGGCCGGATCAATACCTCTTCTCAAGTACACCAATTTGCTTAATGTGTGATTAAAGCTAAAATGTACTTTTGCACGGTGAAGTCGATACAAACAGTGTTCTCTTGAGAGTCTATCTCTGCTTACATGCATAAATAATGTCTTGTCAAGCATCGTTTTCCTTCCAGTTACACAAGCTGCTGTCTGTTCTGATTCAAAGAGCACTGTTTCATATTATCACACCTTCCCATCATGCTCTAGTTTTTTTAAACCCTTTATCCTTTCTAATTACATGAATATGCGCGAGCTGTTTTACATTAGCAGCCATTAAAAAAATAAAGCGGTGGCACCATGGTTGAGTGATACTTTGATAAATACTATGGTACTTGCACTGTACATTTAAAACAACATAGTATCACTGACAAAAAAGAACTATGATATGATTTTTAGACACAACAAACTCCCAAAAATGCCATTTTTTGGACATATATGTGGTGGTACTGGAGTACCGTGATAGTATCAGATGGCTGAAATATACCATGGTGCTAAAATTCATGTACCATGGTAGTACTATGCTACAAAAGTACTGTACTATCATGTTTTTGGAAATGCACTATTGTAATACCATAGTAAATATCTTGATATACTATTTAAAGGGATAGTTCACCCAAAAATGAATCCCATGATTTACTCACCCTCAAGCCATCCTAGGTGTATATGACTATCTTCCTTCAGACGAACACAATCAGAGTTATATATCCTGACACTTCCAAGCTTTATAATGGGAGTGAATGGGGCTCATGATTTTGAAGCCCAAAAAACCTCATCCATCCATCATTAAAGTAATCCATACGACTCCAGGGTGTTAATAAAACCCTTCTGAAGTGAAGCGGTGGGTTTTTGCAAGAATAATATCCATATTTATTACATCAACTTTATAAACTTTAATCACTAGCTTCCGGTTATAGCCATCCGTGCGTTTACGAGAGCCGAGTTCAAGCGTAATCTTACGACTTTATTTATTCTGAAGCATCCTGGGTAGATTCATGAACACACCATTTTAAGACTAATAGAAATCTACAGTATAGCTAAACAACTCACCTTTTTTTCGCCGTTTTCCTTTGCAGTAAACAATGCACGCTTCTGCATTCATCTCTCCTGGAATATGCGTGTAGTCTATAAAGTTATAAATATGGATATTTTTCTTACAAAACCCATCGCTTTGCTTCAGAACGCTTTATTAACCCCCTGGAGTCGTATGGATTACTTTAATGATGGATGGATGAGCTTTTTTGGGCTTCAAAATCATGAGCCCCATTCACTGCCATTATAAAACTTGGAAGAGCCAGGATATTTTTTTAATATAACTTTAACAATTGTGTTAGTCTGAAAGAAGATAGTCATATACACCTAGGATGGCTTGAGGGTGAGTAAATCATGAGATTTATTTTTAGTTGAACTATCCCTTTAAATAGTATGGTGCATGAATTTCTATACCATGGTATAGTGTCAAAGTACCATGGTAATACCATCCTTGCCTGGGCATTTTTCATGGTAACAGTACTTCTTTTCTAAGCGACACTATCACAGGGGTATATTTCTGTAGAAATACTGCAGTAGGCAGATGCATATTAGTCAAAAGAGCTGAAATCTCACTGGTGTTGGTTGGATTTCTCTCCACGTCGTCATGCTGTTTCACTAAACTCTGTGTACGTTTACAGTGTAGTGAAACGCTGAGAGTGGGCTGTCATTCTCCATCACAGCCTAGCATCTCAGCGTGCTTTTACACGTCTCCAGCTCGCCGGACGCCCACTAACAAGCGGAGATTTCCTCTCTATCCTCACCTCCTACTCAACACAGCAGATGAGCAGTGAGAAAACAGCAAACTCTTAAAGAGAAGAAAAGACACCAAATCCTCTGGCCAAGTCTCCGCTCCATTCACCAGCCGAACGGCGGCTGTTTTGTGGCCTTCTCTCGCTCCTCTGTTCTTGGACCTGTCCATCTAGGCTGCAGCTGTCAAAATTTTGACGTCTTAATCAATCTCGGCCATGACCCCCGTCTCTCAGGGAGGAGAGGAGGATAAAGCCAGGGGTCACCCCTGACCCTGTCTAGTGTTCCTCCCCTCTCGCCCCCATCCCCGATCACGACACCCCAACAATTGGGGAGAGGCTCCCATTGAGGCCTTCTGGGGTACAGGGCTTGTATCCCTTATCCTCAATGGGCTTTTTCACAAGGTCCTTGGGACGCCCCATTGAGAAAGTTCTCGCCCTCTCCTAAGCCCTCACATTGAAGGTGAACCTCTGCATCCCTCCCCTGGCCTGGGCTGCACACACAGACTTATTAAACAGACAGCGGCTCGCATCTGCATGCTGGGATAGAAAGCCACCTTTTGAACCCGCTTCAATGAGGAAACAACTGCCTGTTGCCTCTCTGAAGACAGCCTGTGATGGCTTAATCAGACATTGATGACAGGCTCATGCTTAAAGGGATAGTTCAGCCAAAAATTACAATTATCAGAAGATTTACTCATCCTCAAGCCATCCTAGGTGTATATGACTATCTTCTTTCAGACGAACACAATCAGAGCTCTTCCAAGCTTCATAATGGGAGTGAATAATAACCCAGATTTTTGGCCTGAAAGAGCAAGTGATTGTTTTGTTCAACTGACCTAAAACTAGGGGTCTACAAAGAGTGCCCGAGACCCGAGTACCCCGGACCCCTACGGGTTCGGGTCTATATTTTAAATGGTCAGCCGGGTCCGGGTCAGGACCCAATGTATTACTTTTCAAATAATAGACGGGTCCGTGTTGGTTCAGGGTAGTACATTTATGGCATTTCTCGGTTCTGCACGGATCCGGGTCCAACTTTCAAAATAATAGTCAGGCCCGGGTCAGTTCTGTGTTGTAGCACATTTTTGGACCCGTGAAGACCTCTACCTGAAACCCTGGGCTAGAACAATGTTATTTTGTTTTATTATTTACAGTTGGGAGATTTGGGATATGAAATTTTACGCCAAACAACAGAAATACTTAAAACACCATCTTCCAAACATCTCAGAGTAATGAAATCATCAACGCAAGGCCCTGAAGTGATTTAAGTAAAACGTTCCACCAAATGTCTGTGTGGAAACGCCGTTCTGCTCTTGGTAAATTACAGCCTCTTTCCTTTATTTCAACATATCTGAACGGCAAAAGAGAGCAGAGGGAGAGAGATGGAAAGCTAAGGAGCGAGTGGGGAACCCGGCAACTGCCAGCGAATAAAAGAGTGGCCAAGAAAAACGGCCAGATCCCTGAGAATGGCCTTTCCGAGTGTACCCCTTCAACCACCCACACAAGCACATCCACTGAGAGAGAGAGAAAGAGAGAGAGAGATCACCCGCTGTGAATGCCGACCGCCCCCCTTGAGCTCGCAGGAGCCCTAAATTACAGCCCGTATTTGTCATGCAATTAGCCCGCAGAGATAGCGCTCATAAATAAAGGCCGTTAGACTGGCCAGTCGGCTGTTTATCACCCCGCTCAAGCGATGACCCTCTCCCGGACCAGACGGAAAAGAAAGAAAGGGCGTGCTCAAACTGTCTACATGTCCTCTGGCTCTTCCTTTTTTGCTTGCACTGACCTCAGAATTACCCCAAACAGTATATCATGGCTTTTTCAGTGCCGTACGGCCTGACTACGGACACTGGGAATCAAAGCCAGCATGGAAAAAGAGAAACGGCCCTCTGGTGACAGAAGCAATCTATCTGATCCTCTCCTTTTCTTCTTTTATCTGTCCTGCTCTTTCAACGTTTTGCCAATCACATCTTTTGGCTTTAATGTGAACTGAAAGCCATCGCACATGCTCTTGAGAGATAGCAAACGAGAAAAGGGTACGAGAGCATTCGCCCATGATCTAATTAAGCAGATTCTGCACATAAACCACACGGCTGTTGCTCCAACAAAATAATTAGCGCCAACGTTTCTCATGCGCAAATCCACAGGGAGGTGTTTTGATATCAAACAGGGCGAACCATAATCATAACCAGACCTCTCGAATAACAACACTCGCTTAATCCACAGCGATCTGCCGAGTGCCCAGCTGTCTACATCTGAGTAAACTCTTATATCCCTGAAGGAGGGAAAAGTGCATCCAGGTCAGCTTCAATTATAATGATCTCATCTTATATGGAATATATTGCCGCTGGCCGATCACGGTCTTGAATCATAAGAGAACCTGCTGGAAAAACTCAAGATATCCGAGCTCTTACCTTGGCATGTTCCTCCATGTTCCTCATAGCCAGGGTTACACAAACAGTTCCCAATAGGCACCAGCCATTCTCCATCTGCTCCGCAGTACATTTTAGGGACCTCACGTTCCTCTGAATTGTCCACACAGGATCCGCGTACCTCCACTAGTGATGAAGTGTCCGCCCCGGTGGTGGTGTCCGGAAACTGGGCCAGGTTGCGTACGGTGAGGGGGCATTTCTTATAGAAGATCCGTACGGATACCAGGGCGATGCATGCCCCGACGTCCTGGAAGGCCAAGTAGAAGCCCTTCCGCGTCAAAATTCCTACATCCCGCACTTCCGTGTTCAGCTTCATGATGCGGTCTCCTATGTCCACCTGCGTGAAGCTCTCGTCGGCCGCGATGGTGTCGATTTTGGTGAACTGGTTCTCTCGGATGTACCTCTCTTTGTCATTGTTGGACTCGTAGTAGTAGAGGTTAAAGGTCTCCTTGCAAGTTCCCATGACTCCTGGCAGGCTGTTGCAGTCACGCAGGGTGAATTTGATCTCGATGTAGACGCGCTGAGCTCCGCCGCGGGGGATCCAGTCTGTTCGGAGCCAGTTGTTCTGGTTGGGTTCCATTACGTTGCATACCTGGTACGTCCTGATTGGCGTATTCTTCTCGTCCATGATGCTCACTTCTTCCCACTGTGAGAGAGACAGAGAGGTAAGTAGGCCTATAGAGATTCTGCAAAGGGAGACTTTTGTCACAGCAGGTGCACACAATTCCAGGCCCGGAGATGGAGATTTCCCACAGACCAACAGCTGCAGTGATTTCATTGATTACGATATGATAATGAGAATTTAATCACACATCTGCTAGACTCTGTGCACTTTTTTTTTTGTAGATAGTAGGGATTAGTTTACCCAAAAATGAAAATTGAAAAATTCTGTCATAATTTACTCAAACCCATATGACTTTATTTCTTCTGCAGAAAACAAAAGAAGACATTTTGAAGAATCAATGAAAGTCAGTGGGGTCCAAAACACCACTGGAACCCCAATGACTTTCACAGTGTGGACGAAAAGCTAACACTTTTTGTGTCCCTCATTAGAAAAATCATACGACGGTGAGTACATGATGACAGAATTCTCATTTTTGGGTGAACTATCCCTTTAAGACAAGCGGTTTTAATACTCAACCTTTACACTGCTTTATAAACAAACTCATCGGCCACTCAAAGATGTTATTGGAGATTTGATACTTTTTTTTTTTTTAATTTGGGATTGTTAAATAATCAACATAATTGGGATAATACACTTGAAAAAATGCTGGGTTAAAAACAATCCAATTTGGGTTGAAAATGGACAAACCCAGCAGTTGGGTTAAATGTTTGCCTAACCTGCTTGGTAGTTTTATTTAACTCAACTATTGTTGAGTTAAAATGAACCCAAAATATGTTTAATGAATAAAAATTAAACATTTATTAAGTTGCTTATTAATAAATGTTCACCTATTGTTGCCTGACTGATTTTTAATTTCCAACCTATTTTGGGTTCATTTTAAGCCAGATACAATCATTTTTAAACAATAGTTGGGTAAAGTAAAACTGCCCAGCAGATTGATCAAACATTTAACCCAACCACTGGGTTAAAACAATCCAATCAATGGGTTTGTCCATTTTCAACCCAACTTGGGTTGTTTTTAACCCAGCATGATTCTTCAAAGCATCGAAAAGCTCCATTTCTGTACACTAGAATTGAAAGTGCTGTTTAAACCTTTCAAAGGCTTCAAAAACAGTTGTTTTTGGCTGATAGATGTGGCGATATGTCAAATGTTTGTTCGCTGTGATTTGGGAGAAAGATAATCTTTTAAAAAATACTTAGGCTAAAGTATGGTTTTCAATAATAAACACTCTTGCACATATACAAGAACGCCCTGACTTCCCGGTCACCATTAATCCCATATTAAGCCATTGTAATACTACGGGGCCTAGAGTTTGAAGCTTCCTGCTGGTGAGAGTTTCAAATGAGATGTATGCAATGAAGGAGAGTTTTTGAAAAGGCCTGTCACGATCTATGACGCTGTCTTTTCTTCTCGCTTTTTTACTCTTTGTAAGTCGTAAGTGTAGAAATCCCAGCTGTCACAGCGATAAAGCTGTACATTCGGCCCGCTCGCGTGAGGGAGGGGGCTCTGTCGGGACCCTGTCAATCAAACGGGTCGATGAGATAAAGCAGCACAGGCTGGGGGGACCGCATTTCCTCAAATGCCAAGTTCACCATTAAACCTGAAACCAACCAAAGTGGGTACGGAGGGAAGACTAATTGTGGTGTAATTAATCAAGCGAATCGCAGATAAATAACTTCGCTCATGCTCGAATAGAAACACGGGAGGTTCAATAGGTTTTTGTTAATGTAATGTATTAATGTATGCAGTTTCAGTTTTAGTAATTAAATCACAACAACACTAACAATAAAAATGTGCTTAAACTACTACTGACTGCATAATAATTATGAATATTAATGTAAAGTGTGGCCAAAAAAAAAAAAAAAAGGAAACCTTTTTAAAATACCTAATTTAAAAAGGAGGTAAACAGTACTGTCCTCGTCAAAGAAAAAAGTATAAAATGAATGTTTAAATCTGTATTTCAAATTACTCATTCACAAAAAGTCGAGCTTCACTGTTGTATATGGAAAAATACAGTGCACCAAGAACAAGAAAAATTATTAAATTTTAAGATGCCAACCCATAAATGATGTAAAGAAATTAACATTATAATTACAAAGCACAAAATGTATAAATGAATTATCCTCAGCACAAGCACTTAAACTCAAGTCGTTTCTCAGTCTGTATGAAACATCAGATTATAAGAACAAAGCCATTTCATCTGTCAGGATTTATAATTATGGATGTTTGTGTAGGTCTCGTTAGTCTTCAGTGCTTCATCTAATGCAGAAAATACTGAGTGCATACAGTCCTCTTAAGCTGCTTTCCATCAGTTTTTGGTGTGTTTTAGCACAACACGAGGCCTTGGTTAAAGCGCCGTGCTCTTTTAATTTCTGCTTTTCATGTGCAAATATACTTTCCAAGACCTTCAAGAGTGGTCGATAGAGGTTTTACTACACAAATACAAAAGTAAAAGCAAAATTGTAAATCCTCTGTAGACTCACCCCTCCTTCCGTCGGACTCGCAACCCATTTCAGTTCTCCCTGCACAGTTCTCGAGTCCAGCAGCGTCACTGCGGAGAGACAAAATGCCGTGAGTCACTGAAGATGGATCATCAACCTCCTTATGACTACACCAAACTGTCTCTGAAGTCACAACTGGTTTCATCTGCTACCAAACACTCATTGCTCTCCTTTTCCTTGAAGTATACTGATTTATGCTTATTAAGGAAATTAATTGGATAATCAGTATTTTAGGTAACACTTTAATTTAGGGTCTTTTAACTAGGTGCTTATAAGCAGCATATTACTAGAATATTGGCTGTTTATCAGTACGTATTAATGCCTTATTCTGCATGATCATATTCCACAGTCTTAATCCTACCCAATACCTAAACAAATACCTTACTAACTATTAATGAACAGTAAATTAGTAGTTTAATGAGGGAGTTAATAGTGAATATGTGTTCTCTATACTAAAGTGTTACTGTATTTTATAAAGTTTGATTGTGGCATGATTAAGTATTGTTTTAATTTGGCTATTTTCCAAAGAAAATCAGGCCCTTTGAGAGAAAAAAACAAAAAACATAATCAGTGTGCAGTGAATGTGCAAAGAATAAATAAAAGGCAAGATTTATTTCTTTTTATTTCTAAAGGTTTCAGAATTTGTGTGTATATATAGTCTGAACACACCTAAACAAAGCCCTAGCATACACTAAATTAAAAGCGTGCATGTAATATAAGTCTATATTATACTGAAAATCATTCGTCTCGTGCGCGTCTCTGTTGATTATGAAGAACATCCATTTCGATTCTGAAAACACCCCAAAATAAATAAAAAATAATGAAGGAGTCGTAAAAATGTAAGTTTCCGTCAAATTATTGGAGCTATACGCTACATATTTCCTATTTCCATTCTTGGTCATCCAAGCACATTTCGTGAAATAAAAATATATAAATAAAGATAGGTGCAATAAAAAAAAAAAAAACAAAGTTCCAACAAAATTAGAGTGTTTACTCCCAACAGAGTCCGAGCTTAAACTTCGTTTGATGAGGAAAAAAATGTGTTCCATTAGAGCTGCGGATTTGGGAACCACAGACACTTGGAGATCTCCAAAGGGACTTTCGGAGAAAAATGTTATAATTCCTTTTCGAGTCTTGAAATATTAAAAAAGAGACTCTGTGCCACTCTAAACCGTCCCAAGTCGTAACCCAAACAACAACAACAACAACAAAAACCGAACTCTTGGAGAGATTTTCCTTTGCTTTGGTAAATCCTTACCTTCATTAGGAGGGTAGACCCGTGCGGTAAACGCGAAACTCGGTATCCAGATTATTAGCGCAAAAGTCGCCGTGAACATAAGCGCAGCCATTGGTGTCATTTCGTGTGCGTCTCCTCCGCTCCGCGTGCGGACCGAAGTTGCGTCTGTCCCGGTGGAATTAGCGTTTGAGAGTGATGCGCGCAGCGCTGCTGAACACCGCCGAGGGGCGGACCTTCACTGCCTGACGCGCCTGTCACCGCGAGACGCAGAGAGTCAACAGTCTGTCCATTCGGGTAAACAGCCAGCCCATTTCCCAGGTAGCCTATATGGTAATTGGAGAATTGTATAAGTGTATAAAAAAAGTCTTTCTTCTTTCAATCTTTTTGCGTACGCGCATGTGAGATAATGCAGCGTGTGCGCGTAAAAGAGAACGCGAGAGAAAGAAAGAAATAGAAGCGCTGCTTTTACATACAGAACTAGGTCTATAATATATGGGAAATACCCTGAAAATAATTATTATATCTGTATACGTCATGCATAGGACTGTATGGAGCGCGCGAGTCATTAAAGTGAAGTTATCCAGCTCTATAGAGGGAAGAGCAAGCGCGCCGTCTAGCGTTTAGTGCAATTAATTCCTCTAGTCCACAACACTCAAAAGACAATTTCTGAACGTGCAATAAAATACTTTCATAACATTACTAATGTATTCAGGGGAAACTGAATACTGCAGTAATTATGAATTAAACAAACCCTCCTAAAGCATAAGAGAGTGGGAAGATGCTTCAAATCACAAACCAGAGCGTTTAAACCGCAGTGATTCAGTGCTAGTTTCAGAAAGTCTGACTCATTTTTGCAAATCGGTTCTTTAAAACAGCTCAGATGGATTTAAATGACGATTCAGCCATTATTTTACGTCTCGACAGAATTGGCATTACTTAAATTCCAGTAAAACCATTTCTAGGCACATATTGCCGTTTATTTAAGTTGTATTAATAATTGTGCATTATAAAAAAAAAAAATAAATAAAAAAAAAAAGACCCGATTCATTCGCATCGCTATTCATCAGTATGTGTTGCTGCAAAGACTTAAAGTTATTAAATGTTAGGGTGAAACCCTTTCTGCTTTTATCAACTGGACGCCTACACTTCACGACCTCTCCTGCCCCTGTCAATCACGCGTTTCATGACGCCCACGACCAGAGCTGCGCATCAAACGCGTCTTTTCCATCGTAGAATTCCGTCAATAGCAGCAGATGCGTCTCACTGCGTGCGCCCACCTGACGAGCCAATCTACATCCTGTAACGCTGACTGTGTGCTGACAACTTTGACAACAGTGTGTTTGCATATGTATGGCCTGACTTGAGTTATTGGGTCGCGCCCTCGAGGCTGATGGGTCTGAAAGACACAAGGCTCTGTTTATACTTGAGCATTAACAGTTATAGCAGCACTTTATTGTTGTGTCGCTAAGATAAATGTTCTTGGCTGGAATAAAGTGAGATGTCACAGTGTTTTTGCTTAAATAAATAAATAATCGTGTAGCCTAAAGCTTAGTTCTTCTATACATCTACAGTGACTTGCAAAATGTGGAAAAACCACATGACTTTTTCTGTTTGAAAGCAAATCCAATGTTTCTTGTTATATCTATCAGATAGGTTTGATAAACCTACTGCATTTGCAACCCTTTTAGGGCGCGTTTACAGAGCACATTTTTGCTTTGCAAATGTGGAATGGGGAAAAACGCAAGGTCTCAAGACGCATTTTTAAAAGCTGAACTGATTTTAACTTGAGCACCGTGTCATGAGCGAGACGCTGCGAAAGACACAAGATGTGAGCACAACAGTCATACACGTCCGTCTAGCGCGTTTAGAAAAACACGTTGGATTGGAAAAACATGTCCTGTGTGAACGGCCTCTTACCTATTCTGGTATAGTTTTGTTTATTTCATTTTTTAACAAGGGGGATGATCAACATTTTCTGGAGGCTCCTCCTTTACTGAACATTTGCTGAGGCAAAAAAAAAAAAAAAAAAATTCCCACTTTCTCCCATTTTTATGGAAGCATGTCCGCCACTAAATAATAGAAAAAAAAAAAGGTTATTGCTACTTTTTATCTCAGAATTCTTATTTTTTCTCACAATCACATGACAGAAAGTCAGAATTGTGACTTTCTATCTTATAAAAATGGGATCTGAAACTGATTTTTTTTTTTTTTTGCAATTGCTTTTTTCTCATACTTTTATCGTGCAATTCTGACTTTATATCTCGCAATTCTGACTTTATATCTCGCAATTCTGACTTTATATCTCGCAATTCTGACTTTATAACTCGTAATTCTGACTTTATATCTCGCAATTCTGACTTTATAACTCACAATTCTGACTTTATATCTTGCAATTCTGACTTTATATCTTGCAATTCTGACTTTATATCTTGCAATTCTGACTTTATATCTTGCAATTCTGACTTTATATCTTGCAATTCTGACTTTATAACTCGCAATTCTGACTTTATATCTCGCAATTCTGACTTTATAACTCGCAATTCTGACTTTATATCTCGCAATTCTGACTTTATATCTCGCAATTCTGACTTTATAACTCGCAATTCTGACTTTATATCTTGCAATTCTGACTTTATATCTTGCAATTCTGACTTTATAACTCGCAATTCTGACTTTATATCTCGCAATTCTGACTTTATATCTTGCAATTCTGACTTTATAACTCGCAATTCTGACTTTATATCTCGCAATTCTGAATTTATAACTCGCAATTCTGACTTTATATCTAACAATTCTGACTTTATATCTCGCAATTCTGACTTTATATCTTGCAATTCTGACTTTATATCTCGCAATTCTGACTTTATATCTCGCAATTCTGACTTTATATCTCGCAATTCTGACTTTATATCTTGCAATTCTGACTTTATAACTCGCAATTCTGACTTTATATCTCGCAATTCTGAATTTATAACTCGCAATTCTGACTTTATATCTAACAATTCTGACTTTATATCTCGCAATTCTGACTTTGTATCGTGCAATTCTGACTTTATAACTCGCAATTCTGACTTTATATCTAACAATTCTGACTTTATATCTCGCAATTCTGACTTTATAACTTGCAATTCTGACTTTATAACTTGCAATTCTGACTTTATATCTCGCAATTCTGACTTCGTATCTCGCAATTCTGACTTTATAACTTGCAATTCTGACTTTATAACTTGCAATTCTGACTTTATATCTCGCAATTCTGACTTTATATCACACAATTCTGACTTTATAACTCGCAATTCTGACTTCGTATCTCGCAATTCTGACTTTATAACTTGCAATTCTGACTTTATATCTCGCAATTCTGACTTTATATCACACAATTCTGACTTTATATCTCGCAATTCTGACTTCGTATCTCGCAATTCTGACTTTATAACTTGCAATTCTGACTTTATATCACACAATTCTGACTTTATATCTCGCAATCCTGACTTTATTTCTCGCAATTCTGACTTTATATCTCACAATTCTGACTTTATAACTCGCAATTCTGACTTCGTATCTCGCAATCCTGACTTCATATCTCGCAATTCTGACTTTATATCTCGCAATTCTGACTTTATATCTCACAATTCTGACTTTATTTCTCGCAATTCTGACTTTATATCTCACAATTCTGACTTTATAACTCGCAATTCTGACTTCGTATCTCGCAATCCTGACTTCATATCTCGCAATTCTGACTTTATATCTCGCAATTCTGACTTTATATCTCACAATCCTGACTTCATATCTCGCAATTCTGACTTTATTTCTCGCAATTCTGACTTTATATCTCACAATTCTGACTTTATAACTCGCAATTCTGACTTCGTATCTCGCAATCCTGACTTCATATCTCGCAATTCTGACTTTATATCTCGCAATTCTGACTTTATAACTCGCAATTCTGACTTTATAACTCGCAATTCTGACTTTATAACTTGCAATTCTGACTTTATATCTCGCAATTCTGACTTCGTATCTCGCAATTCTGACTTTATAACTTGCAATTCTGACTTTATAACTTGCAATTCTGACTTTATATCTCGCAATTCTGACTTTATATCTCTTAATTCTGACTTTATATCTCACAATTCTGACTTCGTATCTCGCAATCCTGACTTCGTATCTCGCAATTCTGACTTTATTTCTCGCAATTCTGACTTTATAACTCGCAATTCTGACTTTATAACTCGCAATTCTGACTTCGTATCTCGCAATCCTGACTTCATATCTCGCAATTCTGACTTTATATCTCGCAATTCTGACTTTATAACTCGCAATTCTGACTTTATAACTCGCAAGTCTGACTTTATATCACTCAATTCTGACTTTATATCTCACAATTCTGACTTTATATCTCAATTCTGACTTTATATCACTCAATTCTGACTTTATATCTCGCAATTCTGACTTTATATCTCAATTCTGACTTTATAACTCGCAATTCTGACTTT